>NC_139017.1:167152263-167804276 GCF_964374135.1 Grampus griseus
ACTTTACTCTGATAGGATTATACCACATTCGCCTCTCCACGAGTGGTCAAAAGGAAGTGAGTATTTCACCTAAAAGATAAAGACTAAATAATAAAGATTTAATAAAGGCTAAAAGATTTATTAATATTAACAGTACTCAGATATTTGAAGAGTTTTCCTGTGGAGTAGAGCGTACTAGGTATATGGAATTCCTGCATTTGTTGTTAGGTTGACTAGAGCAATGTGGACCTTCCAAGTATAATTTGGTGTGGTTTTCATTGTTGATGAATTAACCATGATTCTTTATTTTGTGAAGTTTTTTCTTCTGTTAAATGTGGTTTTCTTTGTTACCGTTTTTCTAGTGTACAGAAATACTTTGACTCATTTCTGGATACTATAATTAATCTCCCCTTTGGTATATTGACAAGCAGTATTGATCCACTGGTTTAGTGTAAGTGTCCTTTGGCTTGGGTTTGTTGGCTGTGGATAGAGAAGGATCTTTTCCAGATATTACTGAAGAGAAAAGTTTGTCGGGAGTAGTGTCAAGAAGCTGGCTGGGCAAGTTTCCATGTTGCAAGGTCATTAGGCAGACTTTCAGGAGAGTATAAGATCCTGTATTTCTTTCTGCCATTGAAAGAAATTCAGTTCACTGCATAAATCCAGCTACCCATTTTCCTGTGGGGCACCTGTTTCGCTATTACTGTTGCATAAAACTTCTCTTTGTTTGCTATGTAGATTCTTAGGATGAGCCATACTTCTTTTAAGTCTAGTGGACTACGGGAATTCCCTGGCGGTCCAGTGGTTAGGACTCGGTGCTTTCACTGGCAGGGTCTGGGTTCAATCCCTGGTTGGAGAACTAAGATCCCATAAGCTGTGTGGCATGGCCAAAAAAGAAAAAAAAAAAAAAAAATCACTTATCTTAAAAAATAAGTCTATTGGACTAGACCATGATGATGAAGCATTTTGAGTTTATGACTCTTTTTAGCAATATTCTAGTGTCTGGGGATAGAGTAGTAGACAAAGTGCTTGCCCCACCATGAAGTTTTAATATTATTATTTAAAAAATTTGTTTAAAAATTACCTACAATGTTATTCACTTTTTTGATAACAGCTTTATTGAGATATAATTCACATAACATAAAATTCACCCATTTAAAATGTATAGTTCATTGATTTTTAGTATATTTACAGACTAGTGTAACTATCACCATAGGTTTAGAACCTAATTTTAGATTACTTCAAAAAGAAACCCATATTCTTTAGCAGTCACCCCTCCTTCCTCCATTTCCACCCATCCCCTCAGGCCTAAGCATCCACTAGTCTTTTTCTTTTATACTTTTTGTCTGTGGATTTGCCTGTTCTGGTCATTTCGTATAAGTGGAATTACACAAAATGTGGTCTTTTGTGACTTAGCATTGTGTTTTCAAGGTTCATCCATGTTGTAGCATGTATCAGGACTTCCATTTCTTTTCATTGCCAAATAAAATTCATTGTATGGATATACTTCATTTTGTTTATCCATTCATCAGTTGATGAAAACATTGTTTCTACTTTTTGGCTATTGCAAATAATGCTGATTATGAACATTCGTTTATTAGGTTTGTGTGCACATGTTTTTATTTCTCTTGGATGTATACCTAGGAGTGAGTATTGCTGAGTCATTTAGTGACTTTATTGCTTAACCTTTGGAGAAACTCAGAACTCACTTATTTGAGATATCTAGTTTTCTTTATTCCGATAAATGCAGAGTTTTGCAGCCCCACCATACTGGAGATACGGAAAAGTTCCATCACCTAATTACAGTCCTTCAGTGCCATCTGTCTTTTTAAAAAATTTTATTGAAGTATAGTTGATTTACAATGTTGTGTTAGTTTCTGCTGTACAACAAAGTGGTTCAGTTATACATACGTATCTTTTTCATATTCTTTTCCATTATGGTTTATTATAGGATTTTGAATATCGTTCCCTGTCCTATATAGTAGATATTCTATATATAATTCTATATATAATAGTTGCATTCTATATGTAATAGTTTGCATCTGCTAATCCCAGACTCCCAGTCCATCCCCCACCCCCACCCTTGGCAACCACAAGTCTGTTCTGTATATCTGTGAGTCATTTTCCATTTCGTAGGTAAGTTCATGTGTGTCATATTTTAGATTCCACATGAAGTGATATCATATGGTATTTGTCTTTCTCTTTCTGACTTATTTCACTTAGTATGATAATCTCTAGTTACATGCATGTTGCTGCAAATGGCATTATTTGTTCTTTTTTATGGCTGAGTAGTATTCTATTGTATATATATGTACCACATCATCTTTATCCATTCATCTGTCAGTGGACATTTAGGTTGCTTCCATGTCTTGGCTGTTGGAAACAGTGTTGCTGTGAACATAGGGGTGCATGTATGTTTTTGAATTATAGTTTTGTCTGTATATATGCCCAAGAGTGTGATTGCTGGATCATAGTGCTGTCTCTCTTTAGGTAAACTCTTCCCCAGGCCCTAGCCACTATAATTTTGCCTTTGCCGGAGTGTTACATAAATGGACTCATAGCCATTTTGAGTCTAGCTTCTTTCGCTTAACTTAATTAGCATTTGAGATTCACTCATGTTGTTGTATCAGTAATTCATTACTTTTTGGAACCCTCCTACACTGTTGGTTGGTGCAGCCACTGTGATAAACAGTATGGAGGTTCTTCAGAAACTAAAAATAGAATTACAAAATATTAACAGCATGGTCAGCAGCCATTTTCTTTGGCAATATTGGTCTTTTAAAAAAAAAACAAAACACAAAACCTAAGCAGAGTATGTTTCTGGGTAAATTTAAATGCGACTGTCAGGAAATCAATTTGTAATATGTGATGAGTTGTGTTCTGAGTTAGAAAACCAGAGTCAGAACAAAGGCATTTCTGGCTAAGTGCTTGGAGACTAACGTTTCTGGATTTGTTTAAAAAAAAAAAAAAGAAAAGAAAAGAAAGCAATATAATGGTTCTTAGTTGTTAACATTCAAATGGTGATTTCCAGAGACTTTTAGAGCTAAAACACAATGGGAAAGAAGGTATAGGCTTGCAATTCTAAGATCAAAAGAGCTTGGGGAAACGAATTGTTTTCTGAAATTGGCAAAAACTCTGGACAGAAATTTCAATATTCATATATTTTACAGTAGAGATATTAATGTATTTGATTAAGGAGTGCTGCCTTATTAACTTTCTAACAGTGGAAAAATTCTGAATTCCAATAAAGGATTTTGGACCTGAATTAACAGCTCAACATGAAATTGAATTGAAACAAATATTAAAATTGGCTAGTTTTATTTCTGTGAAGTTTTAGTGGCAAAAGATAAGCAGCAATGAAGAAAAAATTATTTATTTATTTATTTATTTATTTATTGTGGTACGCGGGCCTCTCACTGCTGCGGCCTCTCCCGTTGCAGAGCACAGGCTCTGGATGCACACGCAGGCTCAGCGGCCACGGCTCACGGGCCCAGCCGCTCCGCGGCATGTGGGATCCTCCCGGACCGGGGCACGAACCCGTGTCCCCTGCATCGGCAGGCGGACCCTCAACCACTGCGCCACCAGGGAAGCCCTGAAAAAATAATTTTTTAACACATTCTGTTACAGATTCCAAGGTTAAAGTAGGAGTAGATATGTCATAGTGTTTAGTTTTGAGAATACAATTTGTTTTGCTTTTGTCCATACAGAATGACTAAAGTTGTGACCCCTGAGATTTCTGTAGTTGCTAGGTCGGGTCATTCAGGATGTTCTGCTTTTTGGGACATTTTACATGCTTGGTGCCTACATTTGACAGCTTCAAACTCTGATTTATTCCTGTCCGTTTCATCTTTCATAATAACATGCATTAATCTTACCAGTATAGTTTCATACTTGAGTTTGAGGATGGGCTCTGTCTTTGGTGCCATTTAGGTAAGTAGAAATTAGCTGGATGCTTTACTGTTATCCGCTGAAGGCTCCATTCTGGAATTTGCTTCTCTTACTTATCTACAGTCTCTGGTAGTACAGCTCTAGCCCTTATCTTTTACGAAGCTTTTCCGAGTGTAGGAAAGGGTTAATTTTTTTTAATTTAAATTTTTGGCTGCGCTGGGTCTTCGTTGTGGCACACAGGCTCTTCATTGCAGCGTGTGGGCTTCTCTAGTTGCGGCACATGGGCTTCTCTAGTTGTGGCGTGTGGGCTCCAGAGTGCCCGGGTTCACTAGTTGTGGCGTGCCAGCTTAGTTGCCCTGCGGCATGTGGGATCTTTGTTCCCCGACCAGGGATCGAACCCGTGTCCCCTGCATTGGAAGGTGGATTCTTAACCCCTGGACCACCAGGGAAGTCCCTCACTACTTGTTTTCACTACTTGTTTTCTAATTTGTCAAAATCTACCTTTTGAGGAGGTACTGACTATATGTCAAACCCAGGGTCAGATATGATTGCCATAGATTAAGAAGTTTCATCCTGGTGGGAGTTCATCATCCTTGAAATGTCGGTAAACATCTGTGCTCAAAAAATTATAGGTCTCCTCTTTCCTTCATGGTGTAAGTAGGAAATGTTCAGATCATTATGTAATGTCCTCATAGATCCTTGGATTTCTCTGACGAATATCTGCCTAATTGACATTTAGTGGAGAGTATGTAGTGAGTACTATAATAATCAGAGTCTACTGTGTTTTACTACTCTTATTTAACCCTCAAATTTTGTTTCTGAAGTTTGTCTTTTAATTTTTTATTAGAAAGAAGCTGGGGAATTAGAATTTTTTTGCATTTATAGTTCTGTTTTGGGTTGGCCATAAAGTTCGTTTGGGTTTTTTCCATAACATGTTATGGAAAAACGCAAACGAACTTTATGGCCAACCCAATACTTGAGTCTTATTAATTCGGTTCTTACATAGCAGCTGTCTAATCTTGCTAGCGATTATGCTTGTATTTCCTGATGACATAATATAAATCATAGCAGTTTGAAGTACAGAAGTGTCAAGTGGGTGTGCTACTGTATTTCAGTCATGAGATTTGAAAAATAAAAACATTGTGGTCTGGAGCACTGCACATGCATATTACGCTGCTCATTGTTTGAATTAGAATTTTAAGTGGTATTATGAGAAGCTGTTTTCTTGTCATGTTGAGCTGAAAGGGAGGTAAGCATCCGGTGATGTATGCTGGAGATACAGAGCTTGGTGAGAGCTGGTAATCTTAATGACAGGCAGAATTAGGAAGTATGTAGTGTAAGAGCTTTACATGTGTGCCATTTCTTTGGAATTCACCTGTTTCTGGAGAAAATGCCTAGCAGTGCTTATCTCATACTGATTTATCTAGGCTTTTTTAGTGGAAGGAGGGGATGCTAAACAGCCTAGTTGCAAATTACTAAAATACCATTAAAAAAATTGAGATATAATTCACATACCATAAAATTCACAATTTTAAAGTGTACAGTTCAGTGGGGTTTTTTTTTAAACCATATTTATGAAGATATGCAACCATCACCACTACGAATTAAGGAGAAAATTGCTCCGTAAAATAAGTTCCCTTGGTTTCATGCATTACGTGCCCAGTCTGCAGTAGTGTGTTCATTTGCCGTTGGGCAGGTGATTCAGCCTGGGCCAAGAATTTGGGACTTCTTAGAAGTTTTAGAGTGACACTCCATTGACTCTTTTATGAGATGAACTACTAATTTAATTCTGTCCGGAAGATAGGGGTAACCATATTTTGACCAGGTTGTGATAATGCTTTTTTACTATGCTATAAAGTATTCTGCCCATGGGCGCGTCGATGTAATAGGAAGAGCACTGTCTTTAGAATACAGAAGAAACCTGACCTGGCCTTAGTTAGCCTTGTTAACTTGGGCAAATTACTTCATCTTGCTGCGACTAAGTTTATAGGAGATACTGTAAAATGGTTCATTGAGGACAACATGGTTGGTTAGGCTTGCCGCATGCTCTAGATTCAGATCTCCTGACTTTGTTTTTCAGTTTTCTTTTATAGAGCTATGTTTTTGTCTTAAATATTTTTATCCAAATGGTCTTTTAAGAAACAATTTATTAATCCACAATATTCTGTTGGTAGTTTTCAGAGAGGGGAATAAATGACGTCAATAGAAAAAAGAATGTTTGTTACTGGAATATTGACCAAATATATGATTGCCTCTTTAGAAGTCTTGTAGTTAACAGTAATATTGTTAGCCAGTAAAGTTACTAATAGAAATCAGGAGCCTTAACCTTTCCTAGTAAGGTTAAATGGTATGGCTCAGCTCTTGGGGCCTACTACCGGTGACTCATTTGAGAACTTATTCCCACCTAGTGACAGTTGGCCCTAGCTCGAAAAACTACTAGCAGTTGGCTTTGTAGAAGAAAGAACAGTCTCATATTTTCTACCATTCATGTAACCACAATGCAGAACCATAATTCAAAGAAAGTTTTATTTTGGCTAGGGGTAATCTTCATTCTGAAAGAATTGACAAACTAATATAAAGGACTTTTGTCCTGAAACTTGTTAGGCTTACGTTTTCTACATTGCAAACATATATACAGTTTCTTTGGATGAAGCAGTTCCTTTATGAAATGTTTCAGCTTTGTTATTTCTCAGTGCAGCATTTTAAATCAGTTCTTTGTGTGTAGGGGATGATGGCAACGCATGGAACTGTTGTCTGAGGTTGCTAGTTTGAAGAACTAACTAGAGACTGGTACAGTGTTACTAATTTTGAATGACTAAAGCGTTGGGATTTTGGGTTTTGTTTTGTTTTGTTTTCCCTCTCCACCTCAGTCAACTTTTGCTACTTGGATATAAAGAATTTTACTTCTAAAGATTCTCTTAGACCTCTGCAACTTGTGGTCATGCATATAAAATTATTATTTGCAGCTGTCACTTTTTCTTCCTTACTGTTTCATTAAATTAGAAAGGAGCATGATGTGAGAACTATTAAATATTTGTTAGGTTGAAGAAATAATTCTGTCTTATTTTGGGTTTATTATATTTGTAATCTTTCTTTTAAAACACATTTAAATTATAGAAATACTTCGTATTTATGGTAGAAAAGGCAGTTATGTAATCCTGTCATCCAGAGATAATTGCTGTTAATCTTCTGTGCCAAGTCTCTTGGTTGTCATTCTTACAGAGGTAAAATACCACCTTACCAGGGAGAAGAGCTTATGTCTTCCAGTTTTGAAGCTGAATAAAATGATAGCCTTTTGTCTTTTGAAGAATATCCTGACATGTTGAAATATTTTAAACTAAATTACAGTGGAGAGCCTCTTTTATAAAAATGAGGAGTTGGTGGGTAGATATTGGGAAAATAACAGCTAAAAAAGAAAAACAAGGAAACAATTGTATTCGCAGAACAGACTAGGTCTTTGTCAGCAATTTCCACGTTGATGAATTAGTCTTATCTTTCTGAATATCCTGCTTATACTTCCTTAGTCTTTTTCTCTAGAAAGTAAAGGTAGTAGACTCTCATCATGGGCCTAAAGTTAGGAGGCTTGTTGTATGATTTTTATTTGTTTTGAGTTTCCATGGAATGTTTATCACGGGAATCACTTTTGGAGAGACTGATCTAATCACATTAGGAAATTTGAAATACTTTGTTTTCTAGTTTCTCTGGAGAAATAAGTGTATAACTCCACTAACTGGATGACAAAGCTTGGGTCATTGACAGAATTTTGTGGTCGTAATTTGCTCTTACTGCTAAAGCAGTTCATTTTTGAGTTCTCTTATCCTTAACTCGCTCTTCTAGAATTCCTAGAGGACCTGTGCAGCAGCCTCTCGAGGATCGAATCTTCACTCCTACTGTCTCGGCAGTGTACAGCACGGTGAGTACCTCAGGGTTGTTTGTCAGATTGTGTGTGTTTTTTGCACATGAACCTTTGATATTATAGGCAGTGTTTGTTAGATTGGTACGTAATAGGCTTTTGACAGAAAAGTTCAATCAAATCTCGAACAGAATTAGATGTATATAATATAATAAGGTGAATAGGTCTTTTCCCCTGTCATCTTAATTTAAGAAGTAGACATGAAAGAAACATTCTGTTAAGGTAGATTGACTTGTACACCTTTGTTCTTTTTCCTCCCTTTTCCTCCTTCCATAAATATTGTGATTCTTCTAGGACACTGAGTTTTAATTTTCTTTTGGATATTTTTTCTTAAATTTTACACTTTTAACTTAAATTTTTTATTTTACTTTTTTCCTTCTTTGACTACATATAAAAATGCAGAAAGTTTAGAAAAGAGAACAGTGGTTAATGGGAGTAAATTTAAATATTTATGTTAAATGATAGATTCAAATTCATAAATGAAGGGAAATTTAAAAGTTAGAGGATGAAGATAATAAAATTAGAAGCAGATTACAGGGGTATTACAGTGAGCCTAAGGGAATTTAGGGGAGAATCGAGGAGTTGGACATGTCTTTTTTTTGGGCTGTGCCATGTAGCTTGCGAGATCTTAGCCCCCCCAGTCAGGGATTGAACCCAGGCCCTCGGCAATGAAAGCACGGAGTCCTAACCACTGGACTGCCAGGGAATTCCTGGACATATCTTTATTTTTTAAATTAAAAAAAAAAATTTTTTTCTAAGGGAAGGGGGATTTCTCCCCTTATTTTCTCTTTCTTTTTTTAAGAATTTATTTATTTTATTTATTTTTGGCTGTGTTGGGTCTTTGTTGCTGTGCATGGGCTTTCTCTAGTTGTGGTGAGCGGGGGCTACTCTTCTTTGTGGTGTGTGGGCTTCTCATTGTGGTGGCTTCTCTTGTTGTGGAGCATGGGCTCTAGGCACGCAGGCTTCAGTAGTTGTGGCACACGGGCTCAGTAGTTGTGGCTCTAGAGCACAGGTTCAGTAGTTTTGGTGCATGGGCTTAGTTACCCCACAGCATGTGGGGTCTTTCCGGACCAGGGATTGAACCTGTGTCCCCTGCATTGGCAGGAGGATTCTTAACCACTGAACCACCAGAGAAGCCCTAAAATTTTTTTATATTTATTTATTTGGTTGCGTGGGGTCTTAGTTGCAGCAGGTGGGCTCCTTAGTTGTGGCTCGCGGGCTCCTTAGTTGCGGCTCCAGGGCTCCTTAGTTGTGGCATGAGAACTCGCAGTTGCAGCATGCATGTGGGATCTAGTTCCCTGACCAGGGATTGAACCTGTGCCCCCTGCATTGGGTGCTCAGAGTTTTATCCATTGAGCCACCAGGTAAGTCCCTGGACATGTCTTTTTTAAAAAAATTTATTTATTTTTATTTATTTATTATTTTTGGCTGTGTTGGGTCTCCTTTGCTGCACGCAGGCTTTCCCTAGTTGCAGTGAGCGGGGGCTACTCTTGATTGCGGTGCGCGGGCCTCTCATTGCAGTGGCATCTCTTGTTGTGGAGCGTGGGCTCTAGAGCATGTGGGCTTCAGTAGATGCAGCGCGTGGGCTCAGTAGTTGTGGCTTGTGGGCTCTGGAGTGTAGGCTCAGTAGTTGTGGCGCACAGGCATAGTTGCTCCGCGGCACGTGGCATCTTCCTGGACCAGGGCTCGAACACGTGTCCCCTGCATTGGCAGGCGGATTCTCAATCACTGCGCCACCAAGGAAGCCCTGGACATAGCTTTTAATGTTTCATTTCATCATACCATTCATCCTTGGAAATAGGGTGCTTTAAAGAAACTCACAGTATAGTGAGAGAGATGAGTAAATAAATAATTGTAATCCAAGTGATATGATAAAGCAATAATTCTTATCCTTTTGGGTTATAAATTACTTGTAGAATCTGAAAATAGTCGCAGTGCTTTCTCCTCAAAAAAGAGCATATACCAAGTGTTTACCTATAATTTCAGAACTTCACAGATGTCCATCAGGCCATTCATAAGGCTCGGGTTGAGAACCTGTGATTAGAGATATGACCATGCTATTATATGGGAAAGGGAGAAGTTGCTTCATTGAGGAAGTGACACTAAGCTGGAAGGTATAAGACTTCTAAGCAGGGCTTCCCTGGTGGCGCAGTGGTTGAGAGTCCGCCTGCTGATGCAGGGGACATGGGTTTGTGCCCCGGTCCGGGAAGATCCCACATGCCGTGGAGCGGCTGGGCCCGTAAGCCATGGCTGCTGAGCCTGCGTGTCCGGAGCCTGTGCTCTGCAACGGGAGAGGCCACAAGAGTGAGAGACCCGCGTACCGCAAAAAAAAAAAAGGACTTCTAAGCAGAAAAGGGAAGAAGAGGTCTCTCGGAAGTGAAAAATTAGAGGCATGGTTAATGGAATGGTCAGTAGTCAGAAGTGTGGCATGTGTACTAGGTTTTGTAGCCAAAGTAGAGATGAGAAAAGTGAGTTTTGCAGGTTTTAAGGTTGTCCTAAAGAGGTAGAAGTTTATCATGCAGGTAATGGGTAAGGTAATTTTTTTTCTTGGTTTGCTTAAAACAAGTCTCAGTTTACACCTATTGTAGATCAACTAAACACCTGTTAATTACTTTTTGAATCCTCTGTAACTCTTAAAATGGTCCCAGTTTGGATGATAAACTATCTGCTCACTGTACTAATTGGGAACCTTCAATTTACATTAAAAAAATAACCTTTAATTTTTTTCTGGCACAAACTTCCTCCAGGCCAGAGTTGTTTGTTTGTTTAAAGTACTGAGGTTGGGGACTTCCCTGGCAGTCCAGTGGATAAGACTCTGTGCTTCCACTGCAGGGACACGGATTCGATCCCTGGTTAGGGAACTAAGATCCCGCATACTGTGTGGCATGGCCAAAAAAAAAAAGTACTGAGCTTAAAGGCTGTAGAATTTTATCAGGCATAACTCTTAAAAAATGTAATTTTTGCTAATTATGAAAGTATACCTTCAACATTAAATTATTTTCAAAATTAGGATAGGAAAAAGAAGATGAAAATTTCTAGTAATCTTGACTGATTTCTAGAGGCATCTACTATAACTGTTTTTTGGTATAGTTCCTTTGTCTCTTTTTCTGTGTTGTAGGCTCTGTATAAGAGTTTTTTTTTTTTCTTATGTGGTACACGGGCCTCTCACTGTTGCGGCCTCTCCCGTTGCGGAGCACAGGCTCCGGACGCGCAGGCCCAGCGGCCATGGCTCACGGGCCCAGCCGCTCCGCGGCATGTGGGATCTTCCCGGACCAGGGCACGAACCCGTGTCCCCTGCATCGGCAGGCGGACTCTCAACCACTGCGCCACCAGGGAAGCCCTTGTATAAGATATTTTATTCTCATTTTTCACTGTATTAATGTTAGCTTTTCCTATGCTACTTGAAACATGTCTGAAATAATAAATTGTTGTATGCTGATTTGTTATAAGAATTTAGCATTCACTTAACATTTGACAGATTATTTCTTAAGTTTTTTTTTTTTTCTGCGGTACGCGGGCCTCTCACTGTTGTGACCTCTCCCATTGCGGAGCACAGGCTCCGACGCGCAGGCTCAGTGGCCATGGCTCACGGGCCCAGCCGCTCCGCGGCATGTGGGATCCTCCCAGACCGGGGCACGAACCCGCGTCCCCTTTTGCATCTAAAGTTTTGAATTTATTTTTGAGTTAGACCAAATTTGACTTTTACTATTAAAAGCTACTGCCATATTTGTGGTCCTTCAGTTAATTTAAAAATTGGGTGTGTCAGTTATATGTGATGCCTATTCTGGAAGGACCAGGGGTTTTAGACAGTAAAAAGTTACCTTAAAATACGATGTCTCTACTTTTTGATCACTTATTTCCATTCTTAGTAATTTAAGTCTCTTCCCCACTTTCACAATGCTGTTGTGCCCATTAACGATGAGTAGGAGGGTAGTTGACCAGGTGCTTAGTCTCCCTTTTTCTCAGCCCCAAGGTTATGTATTGGTCATTATTCTCTAGTGTCTAGGTCCATTAGCATCATTTATGGCATTTAGTGTCATAAAATAAAGGCTAACCTTCAATTCACTTCCTCCTGGCTCCTCATATGGTGCCCATATGTCACTGTAATTGAGTTGGTTAAATTCCTTGAAAGGCAGAAAGACAGATAGTCTTTAAAAATTATACAAAGATTTTGCAGAAAGACAGTCTTTAAAAATTATACAAAGATTTTGCTTTTTAATGTCTGATATGGAGGCTATATGCCCTTTTGTCAGCCAATTTAGGTAAGTTCTCTGCTGCTAATCAAAGAGGTATCAGAAGTAGGGCTCAGCTTTTATAATGCCTTCATTTTACATTTTAGCATGCTTATTATTTATTTATTATAGTCTGGTTTATCTAAGTTTCTCCTTGGAATATTTATCAGGGATGAGAGGGATACTTTTGTCATTATTCTTCATTAACCATAATTAGGGTGATTCGTCATATGAACAAAAAAAGAATAAAGCCAGTATTTTTTTAATGCTAGTAAGAGCAGTATATACTGTGGTAGAGAGGAAATGGCAAAACTAAAGAGGCATGAGCTAATCTGAAGTATATTCATTAATAACTGTCTTATTGGCATGCTTCTGAAGAACAAAATGTGAAATTTCACCATGTTGTGTATTTTTGGCTTATATAGTCAGCCCTCCGTATCCAGGGGTTCCTCATCCTCGGATTCAACCAACCGTGGATCGAAATGTTTGGAAAAAAAGATTGCAGAAAGTTCCAAAAAGCCAAACTTGAATTTGCTGTTTGCTGGCAGCTATCTACATAGCATTTACATTGTTTTAGGTATTAGTGTAATCTAGAGATGATTTAAAGTATAAGAGAGGATGTGTGTAGATCATATGCGAACACTAAGCCATTTTATATAAGAGACTTGAGCATCCTCGGATTTTGGTATCTGTGGGGGGAGTGGGTCTACGAACCAATCCCTCTCAGATACCTAGGGATAACTGTATATCTTATTTAGAGAAATTAGATTTTATGACTATTAAACCAGTATTTTTAACAATTACAGAGATAAACTTAATAAATTTTTTTTCTGGAATAGTGACTTTACTACAAGAAGCAGCAGTCTATATTCTAGGGGATTGGAAGGGCTGTGTTATTAACTACTTACGAAAAATTCCTTTCAATAAATTATTTAATTTGAATAAATTACTCCTTAATGTCATAACATTTCACAATACTTTTTTTTTTTTTTTTTTTCCTGTACGCGGGCCTCTCGCTGTTGTGGCCTCTACTGTTGCGGAGCACAGGCTCCGGACGTGCAGGCTCAGCGGCCGTGGCTCACGGGCCCAGCCGCTCCGCGGCATGTGGGATCTTCCCGGACCGGGGCACGAACCCGTGTCCCTTGCATCGGCAGGCGGACTCTCAACCACTGCGCCACTAGGGAAGCCCCCACAATCCTTTTTAGTCAGCTTATACTTTATAAAGTTTTGATTCTGTCATCCTGTAGCTCTGTGTCATGTAATTAGAAAGTCAGCTGATATATATTAAGTAGGCCAGCATGTCAATGGAGACCTCTGCACAGAGAAAATTTAACTTGGGTTGATCGACACTCTTTAAGCAGTTGTGTCCAGCCAGATGTAAATCCACTTAATTGCCCCATAATCCAGCACAGATTAACAATCCATTTTTTCCCCCCAATGGTAAAACACCAGCTGAACTCATTATTTGTTGGTTTATTTATACTTTTTTTTTGCGGTACGTCTCACTGCTGTGGCCTCTCATGTTGCGGAGCACAGGCTCCGGATGCGCAGGCTCAGTGGCCATGGCTCACGGGCCCAGCCGCTCCGCGGCATGCGGGATCCTCCCGGACCGGGGCAGGAACCTGTGTTCCCTGCATCAGCAGGCGGACTCTCAAACACTGCGCCACCAGGGAAGCCCTATACTTTATTTTTAAGAACAGCGTTGTTGAGTGTATTTGATATATAGGATATGTAGTGCCTGTGATTTAAATATATCTGAAGTGTAGTATTTAAAGTGTATAATTTGGTAAGTTTTATTATAAGTTTATAGCAATAAAAACCTCTACCACAATCAAGAAAATTAACATACCCATCACTCCCAAAAGTTTCCTCATGGCTTTGTCATGTTTCTACCTTACCCCACCGCTGGTCCGCTTTCTGTCATTATGGATTCATCTGCATTTTCTAGAGTTCGTTTTTTCACTCAGGTTAATTATTCTGAGATTTATCCATGTTGCTGTGTTTATCATGAGTTTATTCCTGGAAAAAATGTAAACTATGGGCTTAAAATTTAGAGTTGTCATAATCATGTTTCATATATTATTTTTTCCTCCTAATAATAGAGTTTGGTTTTTGTTAAACATAATGTAAATCATAATGATTATACAATTTGGCAGTTTTCTTTTTTAATACAACATTGCATTGTAAATAATTGTCATGCTGTTACATAGCATTAATAAACATTATGTTAACAGCTTAAGTAAGTAGCATGTCAATGAGATGAACCATAATTTACATAATCAGTTAATTTACAAGCTAGTGTTTGGTTTAAAGATCCTTCTTCTTTATTTTCTATTTTAAATAACTTTGTGATACATACATGTATAAAATACATATTCATATATTATATATGTGTATATATTTTTTCTGTTTAAACAGGGTTATTTCCTTTGACTAACATACCCAAAAGCAGCTTTACTAGGTTAAAATATTGGGTTGGCCAGAAGTTGCATTGTTTTTTTCCGTAAGATGGCTCTAGTAGCGCTTAGTGGTCTTTAACTTCATTCGAAACAGTTTTCTTAGATTCTATTGTGACAGCTGTCCTATCAGCATGCATTAAAAAAGAAGAAACATCAAAATTGGTGAATTTTTTATAGCCATTTTAATATTGAAGATGGAAAAAAAAAGCAACATTTTTGGCATATTATGTTTTATTATTTCAAGAATGGTAAAAATGCAACTGAAATACAAAAAAAGATTTGTGCAGTGTATGGAGAAGGTGCTGTGACTGATCAAATATGTCAAAAGTGGTTTGCGAAGTTTCGTGCTGGAGATTTCTCGCTGGATGATGCTCTGTGGTCGGGTAGACCAGTTGAAATTGATAGCGATCAAATCGAGACATTAATTGAGAACAATCAACGTTATACCACATGGGAGATAGCCAACATACTCAGAATATCCAAATCAAGTGTTGAGAGCCATTTGCACTAGCTTGGTTGTGTTAATAGCTTTGATGTTTGGGTTCCACATAAGTTAAGCAAAAAAACCCTTCTTGACTGTATTTCCGCATGCGATTCTCTACTTAAACATAAGGAAAATGTTCTGTTTTTAAAAAAATTATGGGGCTTCCCTGGTGGCGCAGTAGTTAAGAATCCTGCTGTCAATGCAGGCGACACAGGTTCGATCCCTGGTCCGGGAAGATCCCACGTGCCGCGGAGCAACTAATCCCATGCACCACAACTCCCGAGCCTGCACTCTGGAGCCCGCGAGCCACAACTACTGAGCCCGCGTGCTACAACTATTGAAGCCTATGCGCCTAGAGCCCGTGCTCTGCAACAAGACAAGCCACTGCAATGAGAAGCCCGCGCACCGCAATGAAGAGTAGCCCCTGCTCACCGCAACTAGAGAAAGCCCGCACGCAGCAACGAAGATCCAATGCAGCCAAAAATAAATAAATCAAACAAGTAAATTTAAAAAATAAAAAAAACAAGTTGTGACGGCGATGAAAAGTGGATACTGTACAGTAACGAGGAATGGAAGAGTTGGTGGGGCAAGCGAAATGAACCACCACCAACCACACCAAAGGCTGGTCTTCATCCCAAGAAGGTGATGTTGTATATATGATGGGATTGGAAGGGAGTCCTCTATTATGACCTCCTTCTGGAGAACCAAAGGGTTAATTCCAACAAGTACTGCTCCCAGTTAGACCACCTGAAAGCAGCACTCGATGAAAAGCATCTGGAATTAGTCAACAGAAAATGCATAGTCTTCCATCAGGATAACTAACGCAAGACCTCATGTTTCTTTAATGACCAGGCAAAAACTGTTACAGCTTGGCTAGGAAGTTGCGATTCATCCGCTGTATTCACCAGACATTGCACCTTCGGATTTCCATTTATTTCAGTCTTTACAAAATTCTCTTAATGGAAAAAATTTCAATTCCCTGGAAGATGGTAAAAGACACCTGGAACAGTTCTTTGCTCAAAAAGATTAAAAGTTTTGGGAATTATAAAGTTGCCTGAAAAATGGCAGAAGGTAGTGGAACAAAACGGTGAATACATTGTTCAATAATGTTCTTGGTGAAAATGAAAAATGTGTCTTTTAGTTTCACTTAAAAACCTAAGGAACTTTTTGGCCAATCCAATACACACACTATAAAGATGATACTCTTCACATACTGTAAAGTTACGGGCCTTTATGTTGCTGCAAGCAGTATGGGAGTCTATCCATTTCATTTTATCTTGATAGTTTCAGGTCTTCTCATTTTCAAACATCTTTGCTAATTCGATAGGTCAAAAGTGCTATTTAACAATTCACAGGAGAGGAAATTGGCAGGTTAAGTGACTGTGGAAGGTTTACATTGATAAAATAATGATGTCATATTTTGGTTGTAAAATTAACAAAGGTTTAATTATATACCCAATTCTCAGTTGTAGGAACGTACTATTTAGGAATTTTTAGGACTTTTTTCTTAGCTTTTTTTTCCTGTTTAATATTTTTGAATTACTGGGTATAGAAAAGGAATGAAATTTTCCTGTTGTGGCAAGAAGGTTGTAAGGAAGATTGTAGTTTTAAAATTATTATTGTCGCTTTTCTCCAGTGGCATTGCTGAGTGATATTCAACTACAGTTGGAAATCCAAATTTTTGTATTTGGAATTTAATAAAAGATGAAAATCACGGTTAGCGATACATGTACATACATATATTTAAATTGTGTAAAATACACCTAACATAAAATTTACCACCTTAATCAGTTTTAAGTGTACACTTAAGTTGTACTAAATATATTCACGTTGTTGTGCAAATACCATTACCATCCATTCCCAGAACTCTTATCATCTTGTAAAACTGTACCTATTAAATAACAACTTCATTCTTCTCTCTCCCCAGTCCCTGGAAACCACCACTCTGCTTTCTTTCCCTATGATTTTGACTACTTTAAGTACCTCGCATAAATGCAATCATACGGTATTTGTCTTTTTTTGTGACTGTCTTATTTCACTTAGCATAATGTCCTGAGTGTTAATCCACATTGTTGCATGTGTCAGAATTTTCTTTCTTTTTCAGGCTGAATAATGTCCCAATGTAGGTGTATTGCACATTTTTGCTTATCCATTCCTCTGTCAACGGACACTTGGTTTGCTTCATCATTATAGCTATTGTGAAGAATGCTGCCATGATACCTCTTTGAAACCCTGCTTTCAGTTCTTCTGGGTATATGCCTGGAAGTAGAATTGCTGGATCATATGATAATTTTATTTTTAATATTTTGATGAATCATTGTACTATTTTCCACAGTGACTCTGCCATTTTACATTCCCACCAATAGTGTACGAGGATTCCAATTTCTCCACATCCACTCCAACCCTTGTTGTTTTCTGTTTCTATGGGTTTTTTTTTTTTTTTTTTTTTTGCTGTACGCAGGCCTCTCACTGTTGTGGCCTCTCCCGTTGCGGAGCACAGGCTCCGGACGCGCAGGCTCAGCGGCCATGGCTCACGGGCCTAGCCGCTCTGCGGCATGTGGGGTCTTCCCGGACCGGGGCACGAACCCGTGTCCCCTGCATCGGCAGGCAGACTCTCAACCACTGCGCCACCAGGGAAGTCCCCTAAGACATCTTTGAAGTTACTTTTCTGTGGCATTTTTAAATACAACTGAAAAGCCTCTGGCCTCTTGGAGCTTGCGTTCAGGGCTTAAACACTGAAGATGTGGCAGAGTTATTAAGGATATTGAGACAAACTTAATTCAGTAAATGTTTATTGAATGATAGCTGTGTGCAAGTTTTTGTGTCAGATAATATGGGATAACAGTAGTAGATAATATGATCCTTGTCTTTAAGAGTTTTCATTTTATCAGGTGAGATGGTAATACATTATTTTAAGTATGTATTGGAAAATGAGGAGGACACGTTAGTGACTATATAAATTAGAACAAGTATATGTAAATAAGAAGTAAGATTTATTGGTATAGGTATCAAGGATTCTCATTAGGCAGAAGTACTTGGAGGAGTGAAGCATGGTTGTAATTGTTCACCAGAGAAAGAAGATGACTAGATAAACTCTAAGAAGCCATAAAATGCAAATGGGGACAATGTTTGGACTGTATCTTAGTGGAAGTGGGGATAGGTGAACATATTCCAGTTAAATCCTTTGAGGTGGATGATGAGAATACTGCTCCGTAGTGTAATGAGTCATGAAATGTACAGTTGACCCTTTAACAAATGGGGGTTAAACTCTCTGCATGTATAACCTAGGTATATAAAAATTGAGCAAATCTGGTCAGAGCAGTTCATCAAGAGGAAACGGACAGGATACTTTATAGAATATTTTCTTCACTATCATCACTAACACTTACTGAGCACTGACTATGCACCAGGCACTATTCTAAGCACTTCACTTGTATTAATTCATTTAATCCTTATAACAAAGGTATGAGGTAAGTATAATTATATCCCCTTTTTTAGTTGGGGAAACAGATACAGAGGTGAAGTATCTTGACTAATTTCATCCACCTAATAAGTCAGAGGCTGGATTTGAACTCACATGGATCTTTAACATTTATTGAGTGGTTGTTGTACCCCAGGCACTGTGCTAAGTACTGTAATACAGTGTATTGTTTAATCATATGACAACCTTCATTTACAGATACTGAAATGGGACTCTCTGAAGTTATGTAATTTGAGTACAGGTCTATCTGACTTTACAGCCCTTGTGAAGTACTACATTTTACCGTGTGGAAAGCTGCCTTCCTTTTGTTGAACTCTCAAAAGTAGGGTGTAAAAAGCAATACTCCGTTTTTTGGGGAATGGGGGCTCTTGATCATCTGATGAAAGCTATGGATCTGCTTTGCAGAACAGCGAACGTACAAAGATAATTTTTACTGCAGTTTTAGGAGAGTTCAAGTATCCTTTGAACCTAGCTAAAGAATCCTAACTCTGATAAGATTCCTTGCTCTAGGCTAGACGAAGTTTCCCCTTGCAAGGATGCTGTGTTGCACTCTTTTCATGATTCTCAGTATAGGGAAATAGCTCAATTGATACTTTGTACATTGTGGGTTAAACTGACAGATACCTTATTAAGATTTTACCAACTTGTCCATCTTGAGGTACCTTTTTCATTTTTTAAATTATTTTTTAAAAAATTATTTATTTTTTATTTTTGGTCGTGTTGGGTCTTCATTGCTGCACGTGGGCTCTCTCTAGATGCAGGGAGCGGGGGCTACTCTTCGTTGCAGTGCACGAGCTTCTCACTACAGTGGCTCCTCTTGTTGTGGAGCATGGGCTGTAGGCGTGCAGGCTCAGTAGTTGTGGCTCATGGGCTTGGTTGCTCCGCGGCATGTGTGATCTTCCCGGACCAGGGCTGGAACACGCGTCCCCTGCATTGGCAGGCGGATTCTTAACCACTGCGCCACCAGGGAAGCCCCTTGAGGTACCTTTTTTAAAGCATTTGTATATGTGGAGCTCATTTATATCCTGGTTATTAAAAATTCTGGGTCTGTTTTGCTGCCTATCTTAGTATCTGCTGAGTAATGACATTTATGAAAGTTAGGATTCCTTGCTGTTAGTATTTAACATGGATTTGCTCATTAAATGTTAAATCACATACTTAATTAAAATGATATTTAATATATATTCACTGATTTTTCTCCTTCAGAAGGAGGATTAACTTTAAAGATACAAAGCGTGTTCTGTTGTTAAATGTCAGTTATAAACGGCTTTTGAGTTTCGCAGATAAGAAAATAGTAGAAACAGTAATCAAGTCCTTTAACGTTAGAGAACTTTGAAAACGTGTTTATTTAAACTCAGGGGTATTCCCTGTAGGGCCATTTTATAAAGTATTATTATTTTTATTATCTAAAAATAACAACTGATGGGGACCAATTTAAAATAAAATGAGTCATAGGAAATTGGACTGTCGTAAGTAAATTGTGTGGTAAATGGAGTTGAATTATTTTAAGGAAAAAGAAACAAAGAACATTATTATTTCAAGATACGAATTTATTATTGCCATGAAGTTGGTGGTATGAATAGAGAGGTCATTTTTTCCTGTATGTTTTTGATAGACATGGAAGCATTTAACTTCACTTCATATAGTTTCTTTTTTTATCTTTTAATAGCACATTCTGGCTGTCAGGGGAATCTTGTAGGCAAGAGACTGTGAAGGATTAGAATCTTTGTCTATTGTGTCATTCTGTGGTTGCTTAATTGCCATATAGAGTACAGAATGTTCAATAGAAGGGTGTTTAGTTTCTTTAGCTGTTACAAATACCAAAGAACCTTTGATTGTGTTATTAATTTTTAGGTTTGTTAAGTCAGCAGTATATTTTTAGTCTTTATTTGTTTGATATGTTGCAGGAAGGGGGACTCCTTCCAGGGCCCAAGAGTGGGCTCTTGTCTAACACTCAGAAATGAATTGTCCAAGGAGACACGCGTGGTGACAAAAAGCAAGAGAATTTATTGGGAAGGGACGCCCAGGCAGAGAGCAGCAGGGTAAGGGAACCCAGGAGAATTGCTCTGCCACGTGGCTCTCCGTCTCGGGTTTTATGGTGATGGGGTTAGTTTCCGGGTTCTCTCTGGCCAGTCATTCTGACTCAGGCTCTTTCCTGGTGGCGTGTGCATCGCTCAGCCAAGATGGATTACAGTGAGAAGGATTCTGGGAGGTTGTTAGGACATGTGGACTGGCGTCTCCTCTCTTCTTTTGACCTTTCCTGAATTCCTCTGGCTGGTGGTAGCTTGTTAGGTCTGTGTTCCTTACCCAGACCTACTGTTGTAAGATAACTCATGCAAATGGTTACTATAGGGTCTGGCCAGGGCAGGCGGTTTCTGTCAGTGGTTCCCCTAACAAATAAGCATTCGCTTAGTAACCTTTTTGTTTGGCTGCGCCTCGCGTCATGTGGGATCGTAATTCCCCTACCAGGAATTGAACCTGTGCCCCCTGCATTGGAAGCACAGAATCCCAACCACTGGACTGCCAGGGAAGTCCCTGCTTAGTACCCTTTTTAAAACATTCAGAAAAACTAATTAAGAGCGTGTGTCAAATATTTATTTCAAACTTCTAAAGGCCAATTAAGAGAGGTGTCTCTTGGTGAAGACATTTATAGAAAAAGGAAAGAGGTGTAATAGTGAAATGTATGACTAAAGATTATTAGACCCTGATAGTGAGCTGGGTTGGGTTGGAAGCTTTCTGGGAGAGGTCTTCATCTCATTAATACCTTTCTGAATATTAGTCATGCATTTTATCAGGAGTGCTAATTGTTTTCAGAAGAAGCTGATAAATTACATCACACAAAAAAGTTTGACCCAGACCAGGTTTGGGGTGTATTTCTTTCTTTGTGTTTATTATGTGTTGGGCTAAGTTCTATGGGAGAAAAATAGGAGGAGAGAGAGGTTTCACTTAGTTTTTTTTTTTTTTTTCACTTAGTTTGTATGCTTACACTTTGGCTGGAAAGACAAAATGTACTCACAGAAAATGAACTGTTAAAAGAATTAGAGGAAAGGAATTGTTTAACATTTCAGTGGAAGTGAAGAAAGCCAAAACCAAACAGTAACATTAAACAAAAGCAAACTCCTCAAACTTTGACGACGCAGAGACTATCAGTGCACCAAGGTCTTTGTGCTTTTCTCTTTATTTAAAAAAATTAATTACTTAAGTTTTTCTGCATGGGGTCTTCGTTGCTGCGCGCGGGCTTTCTCTATTTGCGGTGAGCAGGGGCTACTCTTCATTGTGGTGCAGGCTTCTCATTGCGGTGGCTTCTCATTGTTGCAGAGCACAGGCTCTAGGTGTGCAGACTTCAGTAGTTGTGGCACGTGGGCTCAGTAGTTGTGGCTTGTGGCTCTAGAGCGCAGGCTCAGTAGTTGTGGCACACAGGCTTAGTTGCATGTGGGATCTTCCCGGACCAGGGCTCGAACCTGTGTCCCCTGCATTGGCAGGTGGATTCTTAACCACTACGTCACCACAGAATTCCCTGTGCTTTCCTCTTAAGGGATTTTTTTTCAAACCCTAACCTGTTCATTCATCATTTTTTTGAGTATCTGCCTGTGGGGCATTGTGCACAGAACAAGGGATACAATGCTCCTTGTCCTGAAGATGCGTACAACCTAGTGGGAAAGTTGAAAGTGATCGATAGTTTAAGTGCAAGTGTGATAAATGCTGATTCGAGTTAGGCAGAGAATGTCTTGCCATTCTTGCAAGTGTGGAGCAGCAGTGTGAAACCCAGCCACAGAGACAGGGTGTTGAGAAATATATCTCAGGAGAGGTGAAATTTGGGTTGAGTTTCTAAGGATAAGGAAAAAGGTATGTAAGTGAAGAAGTGGTGTACACTTGTGTAGTTGGAGAGATGCTGGAGAACTACAAAAAAAAAAAGTATTGGAATGTTGGCTATTGAGTTTTGAAGCCCATCTAAGATTATTAGAAAGAGTTAATTACAAGATAGTAAGATTGCAGCTTTAGGCTGGAATGCTGTAGTAGCTAGAAGTCATAGCTAACTACACGACAGCAATCGTAGATGCAGAAAAGTGTGCAGATTGTTTAAGGGCTTACTGACACTCCATTAATCTTAAGTATACTTTGGTGTAAAACTTGATGTTCATAATGATGAATTTGTGTGACCAAGAAAAAGTTTAGCCTACGTTCAGTGTGCTAAAGATTTCCATCCAAAATAGTTACAAGAGAAAAATACTGCTTTTTTAAAGAGATTCATTCCTAGCTGTCCGGAAAATCTGGCACTGTAGAATGAATGACTTACTCTTCAGGGATTCTAAGAAGTTGAGGTTGTATCATAACCTAGTATAAAATGTTCATTAAGTGTGTTTGGAATGGAGGGTAAAGGAAAGAACAGAATGGGTTGGTTAAGTCAAGAAAGCGATTTTTACTTGTACTGGGAAGAAAGCACATTTTAGGGATGAGGATATTTATTAACGATAGTGTTTCTTTGTACTATCATGCTCAGCAGTAATATAGCATAGACATATATATGTCCAATAGTCTGCCTTCTAATTTCTGTTGTAACTCGGTGGACTAAATACACAAAACCAGGTGTAACATACAGGTGCTGAGAATGTTGGTGAAAACTTGCCAGTGTTGTATTTAGGTCAGCGGTTCTTAAACTTCAGTTACATCAGCATCACCTTATGGGGCCCAGATTGGAGTTACCAAATCAGTAGGTCTGGAGTGAGGCCTACAAATGTGAATTTTCAGCAAGTTGCCAGGTGATGCTGAGGCCCCTGGTCCAGGGACCACACGTTGAGAACCACTGCTTTAGGTTCAGTGCAATTCCTGCTTGTTCCCCTCTCCCATTTGTACAATGAAAATCGAGGTAGGAATCATTTGAACCCAGAACTGTTTGTTTTACACTTACATGCCTAATACTAAGATTTTAGTTTAAATAAGTTGAAATATTTTTAAACAGTGAAATACTACAATAGCTACCATTTTGGGAACACGTTTTATATAATAGGCATTATGGTGCATTGTGTCCCATTTAGTGTGTTCAGTGAATCTTGAGGGTAGTCCTTTTATAGAGGAAGAAAGTGAATTTAAGTAATTTGCTTGTATAGCTTCTGTGTGGTGGAGCCAGAATTTAAACCCAGGTCTTGGTATGAAAAACCCATGCTCTTTTATTAATGCTGTTGGGCCTACTTGTAAGATAACTTGAATCAGTTTACCCTCTGCTTGTGTTCTTTGTTTTAAGCTTTTTCTCCAGAAAGTGATGATCTTTCACTCATCCTCAGTATGGAAACATATATCACGTTTCATGTGACTTGGTCTGTGCCAGAGCAGCTTAATATTGGGACTTTGATAATGTAACTGAATTTATGTTTGTTTATAGTTAAATACCAAGTTCTAATATCTTGGACTTAAAAGCAGAATTCACTTACCTTGGGCAGTTAGATAAATGGTTCATTATCAATAAATGAAGATCAGGAGAAAGAAATAAAGAGCATAAGTTGTACAGTGGGAAATGGCTGCTACTATTGCAGTTGTAAAATCTATACCAGTAATGTCCCTACTCACATACAGCCATGTCCATGGTGGAAAGTTAAGAGCTTTGATAATGGGGTTTTTGAACATATAAAAGCCATCACTCCTCAGGTCAGTTTTCAGTGGTTCCTCTTCTGAGAACAAGGACAGCAAATGGCCTACAAAGTATATATTTCTTGAAAAAGTAAGGAGTTAATTTCTCATGATTATGTAGAGTGTTATTTTTTGCCTGTAAAGGTAGTTTAATAAATGATTGGAATAGGGAGGATGGGAGGGAGATGCAGGAGGGAGATGCAAGAGGGAGGGGATATGGGGATATATGTAAACATATAGTTGATTCACTTCGTTATACAGCAGAAACTAACACAACATTGTAAAGCAATTATACTCCAATAAAGATGTTAAAGAAAAAAAAGATTGGACTTAACAGAATTCCTTATCACTCTGTTCCTTTTCCCAAGACCGTCATCTCTAATTGGCTAACGTTTTATTACTGAATCAGGAAAGGACCTTGGAATCTTAAGACAGTTTTCTGGGCTACTATTAGCAATGAAAGAAATAAAAATCTATTTACTATCTTGGCCCTATCCCTTTATACCAGTGGAAGGCAGCTCTGGCCACCGGAGTTACTCCTGGTGTTTATGAGTTGATACTCTAAATCAGTTTTGTTTTTTTAAAATTTAACTTAATTTATTTTTTATACAGCAGGTTCTTATTAATTATCTATTTTATACATATTAGTGTATATATGTCAACCCTGGTCTCTCAATTCATCACTCCCACCACACACACACACACACTCTCCCTCCTTGGTGTCTATACGTTTGTTCTCTACATCTGTGTCTTTATTTCTGCCTTGCAAACCGATTCATCTGTACCATTTTTCTAGATTCCACATATATGCGTTAATATACAATATTTGTTTTTCTCTTTCTGACTTCATTCTGTATGACAGTCTCTAGGTCCATCCATGTCTCTACAAATGACCCAATTTCGTTCCTTTTTGTGGCTGAGTGATATTCCATTGTATATATATGTACAACATCTTCTTTATCCATTCGTCTGTCTGTGGGCATTTAGGTTGCTTCCATGACCTGGCTGTTGTAAATAATGCTGCAATGAACATTGGGGTGCATATGTCTTTTTGAATTATGGTTTTCTCTGGGTATATACCCAGTAGTGGGATTGTTGGATCATATGGAAATTCTATTTTTAGTTTTTTAAGGAACCTCCATACTGTTCTCCATAGTGGCTGTATCAATTTACATTCCCACCAACAGTGTAAGAGGGTTCCCTTTTCTCTACACCCTCTCCAGCATTTGTTGTTTGTAGATTTTCTGATGATGCCCATTCTAACCGGTGTGAGGTGATACCTCATTGTACTTTTGATTTGCATTTCTCTAATAATTAGTGATGTTGAGCAGCTTTTCATGTGCCTCTTGGCCATCTGTATGTCTTCTTTGGAGAGATGTCTATTTAGGTGTTCTGCCCATTTTTTGATTGGGTTGTTTGTTCTTTTAATATTGAGCTGCATGAGCTGTTTATATATTTTGGAGATTAATCCTTTGTGATTCATTTGCAAATATTTTCTCCCATTCTGGGAGTTGTCTTTTTGTCTTGTTTATAGTTTCCTTTGCTGTTGAAAAGCTTTTAAGTTTCATTAGGTCCCATTTGTTTATTTTTGTTTTTATTTCCATCACTCTAGGAGGTGGGTCAAAAAAGATCTTGCTGTGATTTATGTCAAAGGGTGTTCTGTGTTTTCCTCTAAGAGTTTTATAGTGTCTGGTCTTATGTTTAGGTCTTTAATCCATTTTGAGTTTATTTTTGTGTATGGTGTTAGGTAGTGTTCTAATTTCATTCTTTTACATGTAGCTGTCGTGTTTTCCAAGCACCGCTTATTGAAGAGACTGTCCTTTCTCCATTGTATATCCTTGCCTCCTTTGTCATAGATTAATTGACCATAGGTGTGTGGGTTTATCTCTGGGCTTTCTATTCTGTTCCATTGATCTATATTTCTGTTTTTGTGCCAGTACCATATTGTCTTGATTACTGTAGCTTTGTAGTATAGTCTGGAGTCAGGGAATCTGATTCCTCCAGCTCCATTTTTTTCCCTCAAGATTGCTTTGGCTATTCAGGGTCTTCTCTGTCTCCATACATGTTTTAAGATTTTTTGTTCTAGTTCTGTAAGAAATGCCAATGGTAATTTGATAGGGATTGCATTGAATCTGTAGATTGCTTTGGGTAGTAGAGTCATTTTCACAATATTGATTCCTCCAATCCACAAACATGGTATATCTCTACATCTGTTTGTGTCATCTTTGATTTCTTTTATCAGTGTCTTATAGTTTTCTGAGTACAGGTCTTTTGCCTCCTTAGGTAGGTTTATTCCTAGGTATTTTATTCTGTTTGTTGCAGTGGTGAATGGGATTGTTTCCTTAATTTCTCCTGATCTTTAGTTGTTAGTGTATAGGAATGCAAGAGATTTCTGTGCGTAAATTTTGTATCCTGCAACTTTACCAAACACATTGATTAGCTCTAGTAGTTTTCTGGTGGCATCTTTAGGATTCTCTATGTATAGTATCATGTCATCTGCAAACAGCAACAGTTTTACTTCTTCTTTTCCAAGTTGTATTCCTTATTATGATTTTTTTTTATTTTTTTGCTGTATGTGGGCCTCTCACTGTTGTGGCCTCTCCCGTTGTGGAGCACAGGCTCCGGACGCACAGCCTCAGCGGCCATGGCTCACGGGCCCAGCCGCTCAGCGGCATGTGGGATCTTCCCGAACCGGGACATGAACCTGTGTCCCCTGCGTCGGCAGGCGGACTCTCAACCAGTGCGCCACCAGGGAAGCCCCCTTATTTTTTTTTTTTCTTCTCTGATTGCCGTGGCTAGCACTTTCAAAACTGTGTTCAATAATAGTGGCGAGAGTGGACATCCGTGTCTTATTCCTAATCTTAGAGGAAATGCTTTCAGTTTGCACCATTGAGAATGATGTTTGCGTGGGTTTGTCATATATGGGCTTTATGATGTTGAGGTAGGTTCCTTCTGTGCCCACTTTCTGGAGAGTTTCTATCATAAATGGGTGTTGAATTTTGTCAAAAGCTTTTTCTGCATCTATTGAGATGAGCATATGGTTTTTCTCCTTCAGTTTGTTAATATGATT
The DNA here is from genome assembly GCF_964374135.1 of Grampus griseus. Taxonomy (NCBI): domain Eukaryota; kingdom Metazoa; phylum Chordata; class Mammalia; order Artiodactyla; family Delphinidae; genus Grampus; species Grampus griseus. Next base: position 167,179,392 of record NC_139017.1, read on the forward strand.
TATCACATTGATTGATTTACATATATTGAAGAATCCTTGCATCCCTGGGATAAATCCCACCTGATCATGGTGTATGATCCTTTTAATGTGTTGCTGGATTCTGTTTGCTAGTATTTTGTTGAGGATTTTTGCACCTATATTCATCAGTGATGTTGGTCTGTAATTTTCTTTTTTGGTCTGTAATTCTCTTTTTCTGTAGTGTCTCTGTCTGGTTTTGGTATTAGGGTGGTGTTGGCCTCATAGAATGAGTTTGGGAGTGTTCCTTCCTCTTCAATTTTTTGGAAGAGTTTGGGAAGGATGGGTGTTCGCTCTTCTCTAAATGTTTGATAGAATTCACCGGTAAAGCCATCTGGTCCTGGACTTTTGTTTGTTGGAAGACTTTTTTTTTTTTGAATTTTTGAATTTATTTTTTTATACAGTAGGTTCTTATTAGTTCTCCATTTTATACATATTAGTGTATATATGTCAATCCCAATCTCCCAATTGTTGGAAGATTTTTAGTCACAGTTTCAATTTCATTACTTGTGATTGGTCTGTTCATATTTTCTATTTCTTCCTGGTTCAGTCTTGGAAGATTATACCTTTCTAAGAATTTGTCCATTTCTTCCAGGTTGTCCATTTTATGGGCATAGAGTTGCTTGTAGTAGTCTCTTAGGATGCTTTGTATTTCTGCGGTGTCTGTTGTAACTTCTCCTTTTTCATTTCTAATTTTATTGATTTGAGTCCTCTCCCTTTTTCCTTGATGAGTCTGGCTAAAGGTTTATCAATTTTGTTTATCTTCTCAGAAAACCAGCTTTTAGTTTTATTGATCCTTGCTATTGTTTTCTTTGTTTCTATTTCATTTATTTCTGCTCTGATCTTTATGATTTCTTTCCTTCTACTAACTTTGGGTTTTGTTTGTTCTTTCTCTAGTTCCTTTAGGTGTAAGGTTAGATGGGTTATTTGAGTTTTTTCTTGTTTCTTGAGGTAGGATTGTATTGCTGTAAACTTCCCTCTTAGAACTGCTTTTGCTGCATCGCATAGGTTTTGGGTGGTCACGTTTTTGTTGTCATTTGTCTCTAGGTATTTTTTGATTTCCTCTTTGATTTCTTCAGTGATCTCTTGGTTATTTAGTAACATATTGTTTAGCCTCCATGTGTTTGTGTGTTTTACGTTTTTTTCCCCCTGTAATTGATTTCTAATCTCATAGTGTTGTAGTTGGAAAAGGCGCTTGATATCGTTTGAATTTTCTTAAATTTACCAAGACTTGATTTGTGACCCAAGATGTGTTCAATCCTGGAGAATGTTCCGTGCGCACTTGAGAAGAAAGTGTAATCTGTTTTTGGATGGAATGTCCTATAAATATCAATTAAATCTATCTGGTCTATTGTGTCATTTAAAGCTTCTGTTTCTTTATTTATTTTCATTTTGGATGATCTGTCCATTGGTGTAAGTGAGGTGTTAAAGTCCCCCACTATTATTGTGTTACTGTCAATTTCCTCTTTTATAGCTGTTAGCAGTTGCCTTATGTATTGAGGTGCTCCTATGTTGGGTGCATAAATATTTACAGTAGTTGTATCTTCTTCTTGGATTGATCCCTTGATCATTATGTAGTGTCCTTCCTTGTCTCTTTCTTTATTTTAAAGTCAATTTTATCTGATATGAGTATTGCTACTCCAGCTTTCTTTTGATTTCCATTTGCATGGAATATCTTTTTCCATCCCCTCACTTTCAGTCAGTACGTGTCCCTAGGTCTGAAGTGGGTCTCTTGTAGACAGCATATATATGGGTCTTGTTTTTGTATACATTCAGCGAACCTGTGTTTTGGTTGGAGTATTTAATCCTTTCACATTTAAGGTAATTATGGATATGTATGTTCCTGTTACCATTTTCTTAATTCGTTTGGGTTAGTTTTTGTAGGTCCTTTTCTTCTCTTGTGTTTCCTTTAGCATTTGTTGTAGAGCTGGTTTGGTGGTGCTGAATTCTCTTAGCTTTTGCTTGTCTGTAAAGCTTTTGATTTCTCCATCCAATCTGAATGAGATCCTTGCCAGGTAATCTTTGTTGTAGGTTCTTCCCTTTCATCATTTTAAATATATTGTGCCACTCCCTTGTGGCTTGTAGAATTTCTGCTGAGAAATCAACTGTTAACCTTATGGGAGTTCCCTTGTATGTTTTTTGTCATTTTTTTCCGTTGTTGCTTTTAATAATTTTTCTTTGTCTTCATTTTTGCCAACTTGATTACTATGTGTCTTGGCGTGTTTCTCCTTGGGTTTATCCTGCCTGGGACTCTCTGTGCTCCTTGAACTTGGGTGGCTATTTACTTTCCCATGTTAGGGAAGTTTTCAACTATAATCTCTTCAAATATTTTCTCAGGTCCTTTATCTCTATCTTCTCCTTCTGGGACCCCTATAATGTGAATGTTGTTCTATTTAATGTTGTTCCAGAGGTCTCTTAGGCTGTCTTCATTTCTTTGCATTCTTTTTTCTTTATTCTGTTCCATGGCAGTGAATTCCACCACTCTGTCTTCCAGGTCACTTATCCGTTCTTCTGCCTCAGTTATTGTGCTATTGATTCCTTCTAGTGCAGTTTTCATTTCAGTTATTATATTGTTCATCTTGTTTGTTTGTTCCTTAATTCTTCTCGGTGTTTGTTCTTTAATTCTTCTAGGTCTTTGTTAAATATTTCTTGCATCTTCTCGATCTTTGCCTCCATTCTTTTTCCAAGGTCCTGGATCATCTTCACTATCATTATTCTGAATTCTTTTTCTGGAAGGTTGCCTGTCTCCATTTAGTTGTTTTTCTGGGGTTTTATCTTGTTTGCTCATCTTACATAGTCCTCTGTCTTTTCATTTTGTCTATCTTTCTGTGAATGTGGTTTTTTTCCCACAGTCTGCAGGATTGTAGTTCTTGCTTCTGCTGTCTGCCCTCTGGTGGATGAGGCTATGTAAGAGCTTTCTGCAAGCTTCCTGATGGGAGGGACTGGTTGTGGGTAGAGCTGTCTGTTGCTCTGGTGGGCAGAGATCAGTAAAACTTAAATCTGCTTGTCTGCTGATGGGTGGGGCTGGGTTCCCTCCCTGTTGGTTGTTTAGCCTGAGGCACTCCAGCACTGGAGTTGACCAGTGGAGCTCTTTGGTTGGGTTAATGGTGGACTCTGGGAGGGCTCACGCCAAGGAGTACTTCCCAGAACTTCCGCTGCCAGTGTCCTTGTGCCTGCGGTGAGCCACAGCAACCCCCCACCTCTGCAGGAGACCCTCCAACACTAGCAGGTAGGTCCGGTTCAGTCTCCCATGGCGTCACCGGTCCCTCCCCTGGGTCCTGATGTGCACACTACTTTGTGCGTGCCCTCCAAGCATGGAGTCTTTGCTTCCCCCAGTCCTGTGAAGTCCTGCAATCAAATCCTACCAGCCTTCAAAGTCTGATTCTCTAGGAATTCCTTCTGTTGCCAGACCCTCAGGTTGGGAAGCCTGACGTGGGGCTCAGAATCTTCACTCCAGTGGGTGGGCTTCTGTGGTATAAGTGTTCTCCAGTTTGTGAGTCACCTACCCAGCAGCCGTGGGATTTGATTTTATTGTGATTCAGCCCCTCCTGCCGTTTCATTGCAGCTTCTCCCTTGTTCTTGCATGTGGGGAATCTTTTTTGGTGAGTTCAGCAGTTAGCTGTGATTCCGGTGCTCTCGCAAGAAGAGTAAGCATATGTCCTTCTACTCTGCGCTCTTGAAGCAGTCTCCTCAGTCAGTTTTACTGCTAAATAGCCATATTATAAATAGTGAGAGTCTTGGAATTAACAATATAGTGTAATATTTATTGTTAAATGTCTGAAGGGGCACGTGTCTGCAAACATTGTTGTAAGTACTCCTTAAGTCCTGTCCCTGTGTAGATAATGAGGCAAACAGATAAGAGAGTGATGATAACAGTGATGATTACTCTGAGTGGCTGCAGGGAGAGAGAGGATAATGTGAGCCTTGTCTTCTTCAGCTACATCATTGGCTTAAGTAGGATTTTATAGGCCAATCCGGAAACCTAACTAGCGAGTTCCAAAAGCAGGTTTGCTCACTGTAAAATTTATGTGTGCCTGCTAGAAGAAAAAAAAAAAACTCAAAGAAAAGTGTAATAGGAAACAAAACCCCATTATCTTGCTACCTAAAGGGCCATGCCACTCATTTTAAACATGTTTCTTCCAGTTGTTTTGCTTTGTACTTAAGAAAAAAATACTTTTGATTTAGTATTCCCCTTAAAATTATAAACAACTTCTTATTAACAAGTCTTTCTAATATGGGGATATATGTATATGTATAACTGATTCATTTTGTTATAAAGCAGAAACTAACACCATTGTAAAACCATTATATTCCTATAAAGATGTTAAAAAAAAGTATTTCTAAATATATATTTTAAGGATGCAATTACCCATTCCCCGTGGCGTTATGTATTTTTTACTGTTATAAACATGATTAAACAGGTGACTCATAGCTTTACTTTTTTTCTGACTAAATAACACCAGTTAAGAAAAAAAATCAGAAAGTAAAATTGTAGGGCTTTCCTGGTGGCGCAGTGGTTGAGAGTCCACGTGCCGATGCAGGGGACGCGGGTTCGTGCCCCGGTCCGGGAAGATCCCACATGCCCTGGAGCGGCTTGGCCCGTGAGCCATGGCCGTGAGCCTGCGTGTCTGGAGCCTGTGCTCTGCAATGGGAGAGGCCACAACAGTGAGAGGCCCGCGTACCGCAAAAAAAAAAAATTGTAAAGAGAAGGAGAATCAGCCATTATTTTCCAGAGAAACCTTTATATGTATTGGGAATTCTTTATATGCTTTTTACTTTTATAGACATATATACAATATACACATACAACTTTAAAAGTTATACACATGTAAGTTAAAAAAGATTTTTGTTCATACTTATATGTATTCCTCGAAGTTAAATTTTTATCCTAACATATCATGTGTATCATTTCATGTCAGGGTAGAATTACGCATCATTTTAGTGGCCCATGATTTGTGTCGTTAAATACAGAACTACGTCATAAGAGTTTTGGCTATATTGGGAAGAAGGCACTTTTAGGAATGGAGATGTTTACATAGAAGAGTATTTCTTTTGTACTGTGATTTATATAACTAGTCATTTGTTTTTTTTGTTGTTATTTTAATTTATTTATTTAATTAATTTATTTTGGCCTCACTGTGCAGCATGTGGGATCTTAGTTCACTGACCAGGGATCAAACCCACACCCTCTGCATGGGAGCGTGGAGTCTTAACCACTGGATCACGAGGGAGGTCCCTATAACTAGTCCTTTGATGATGGATATTTGTGTTATTTCTCTATTCTTGCTTTTATAAATAATACTGTGATTAACAGCTATACCTTTTTGATCTTTGTTATCTTGGTAATTTCTTCATGATGATTCTTAAATAACTGATTAACATTTATCCATCTATTCAACGAAAACAGAGCAGTAGAATACATATGGCTTTTAAAAAGCAAATAATATAGAAAGGTTTATTATGAAAAGAAACAACCCCTTGCCTACTCTTCACCTTCTGGTCTTACCTGTCAAGAGGCAGCCACTTTTTACTAGTTTTGCTTTTAGTTCCTCTGGCATTACCTCTGTATCTGTAAGTAAAATACTTTTTTTTAACCATTGATTTGTCGTTATCAGTTGACTCTTTGCTTTGATAGGTGGTGTTTCAGTTCTTTCACAGTCCTCCTTTCTCTTCTATGTTTCCTCTCAATATAGTTAGATTCTTGGTCCCCTAACAAATAACTAAGCAAATTTTTAGAACAATTTGGACACTTGATGAATCAAATCGTACTCAAAGGTGAAACAGAACAGTGTTGTTTGTTTATAAATTCTGTTTCCTTCTTAACTCTTGCTTTGTGATCTCTGCTCTTTTTTCATCTGATTTTTTTTCCCAGTTTTACTGGTAAGAGAATTTATATTGTCAACTCTTACATTAAAGGAGAATGATAATCTCCATGAATCTTTCCTGTGAGATTCTCCAGAGCTCCCATGTGGCCTGTAAATAAAAGAGACTAAGTCTTAGGGAAACCATTTCTGTACCTAATCCAAATGTAGAGTTTTAGGTATGGTGTCAGTCTTGTCTCAGGTTTTTTCCTTTGTACTGTCTGAACCTGAATTATATTAAGAATATTAAAAATCTAGTTCTAAAGAGGATGGGGGTTCCTTTTGGAATCAGTAATCCTTTCCTTAAAGAATATATCAGAGGACAGGAATTTATTTTATTATGCAGTCAATGTATTAGTTATTCTTTTAGTCAGTGATTCAGTGTTACATTTTAATTTTGTTTTGTTTTTGATGGGGTTTCATGATCTGCTCTTAGTTCTCCTGTACTTTTTGCTAATTTGTTTTTGTGGGCATATCAACAGAACAGATATAAGTGAATTAAAGAGCTTTGTTACCTCATGCTTATGCCTCAGCTGCTGAAATCTCTGATGTTATAACTAATGGAAAATGACCTAAAACTCATTTATTTCATCTTAATTTAATACGTTTATATTCTAAGAATAGTTATCTATCTTGCACATATATAAATACAAACTCATGATATCCATGTTTAAAGATGCCCTAGATATCAAGTTAAACTGTATATTTTAAAAATAAGTTGTATGTTCCTATAAAGGTCTTCATGAACCTCATGTTTAATTTGTAAGTAGAAATATTAGTAGCTTCCAATTTTTGTGTATCATGCAGTATCTTAGGTACTCTCCAAAGTGTATCTGTAGTCTTTCATTACATGCCTCTTAAGATTTCCTTATTTTTTTACAAGGTAAGAAAGTGAAACTCTGAGTTCTTTGCCCATAGTAACACAGCTATTAAATGATAGAGCTGAAGTGAGGTATGGTCATGTTTTCTCCTACTGTATTTTCAGTGCCTCAGTTTCTAACATATGGAAGAAGAATAGATAAAACCAAAATGAATAATAACTAAGATAGAAATTTTGAACATGCAGTTTGCTATTGTGTCACCAAAGCCAATCATGTGAAGTTCAGGTTAGGTGAATAGGATAAAATACTTCTAGATCTGCCATGTCTTTTCCTAGTCAGACGTGAATCTTCATAAGTTGCCTGTTGATGCCTTTGGATATTGTGATGTATTGCATGTAGAAACCATAAGTTATCTCTGCAGCTCTTGATTAACGTTGTTATTTCTCAAATTGGTCCTTTGAAATTGATTCCCATATGAAAATCATCTTCTTTCCCATTACTATTCAGTTTGCTTCCTCAGCTCTAGATTCTATCTCTGTCTCTCTCATCTTTAGACAACATTTGAATATCATGTAATTCACCCGTTTAAATGTACAGTTACTGGATCTTAGCATATTCAGAGCTGTATAGCCCTCACCAAAATCAATTTTGGGACATTTTCATTACCCGGAAAAGAAACCTCGTGTCCCTTATTAGCCCATTACTCTCCAGTCACCCAGCTCTAGGCAACCACTAATCTACTTTCTGTTTCTGATAGATCTGCCCATTCTGAACATTTCATGTAAGTGGAATCATACAATATCTGGTCCTTTTGATGACTGACTTCTCTTAGCATAATGCTTTTGTGGCTGAATAGTATCTATTGTGTGGATATACCTTATTTTATTTATCTCTTCATCAGTTAATAGGTACTTGCGTCATTTCCACTTTTTGGATATTTTGAATAAGGAACGTTCGTATACAGATATTTTTGGTGGACATTCTAGCCTCTCTTTTATCCTTATAATATAAATGAGGTAAGATTACATAATCATTTAAAAAATCAGTGGCTCCTCTTTGCTGACAGCAAAAAATTAAAATATCTTGGCAAAGAATATGTAGTTTTTCTACAGTCTGGCTATAATCAGGCTACAGTTGTACCAGCTTCATTCCACTTACCTCTCTTTCCCCCAACCCTTTCTAAAGAGAACCCCTTACCTAAAACATGTGGAACATGTTTTACCTTCTTACCCTCTGTACTCAGTAAATTTCTTTTAAAAATAATATCTCTAATTCTTGGTCTGAACTCAAGCCTTTTACTTCTCAAGGTGCAACTCAGATTTTACTAAGCCTTCCCCAGTTTCAGACCTAGTTACTTCTGGTTTTTAATCAATGCTTTAAATACATATCCTTATAGGATTTATCACATGATTTGTTTCTTTACTTACTGTGATTTTCTTTCTATTGGAACTTCTAAGGACAAGGGCTATTTCATTTTTAAAGCTTAATACAGTGCCTGACAGAGCACTGATGCTTAGTCAGTGTTGACTGTATGTCAGAGGAGGTAAAATTAGGAATCATATCAAATTGGTTTGTATTACGGTTATCTGTCCTGTCCTTTATATTCTGTCCTAACATTAACAGACCCATTATTAAACAAAACAAAACAACTTTTGTTATATGTCAGTTATACCTCAGTTAAAAAAAATAATTAACCAGTCTAAAAAAATATCTGTTTTGGGCCTTCTTCTGTGTGGTGCTAGGTCTGTATTGATCCTAGGACTGCTGAAATTAGGTTGTTTGTCTTAAAGGTCTTAAAGACCTTCTGTCTTTAAAATTCTGAGATTCTTACTTTGGTTTAGTTTCAGTTTAGGACATTACTGATTCATCTTATGATAATCTTGTTTGTTCTTTTATAATTCTGAGCAGAGAAATTAGCCATATGGATTCCATTGAGAGGGTGAGCACTGTCTTGAATATGCAACCATTAACACTGACCAAATAGATCCAGAAATAAATTTAGCTATGGTTTTTGCCCCTGGTTTATAAATTCAGACTTTTTCATATTTTCATTTACTAGTTTTCAGAATTAGCTTAGAGACTACCTGAAACTTTGATATGAACCTACTTCTAAATTTATCTTCTCTAGCCCTGACTCCTCTTCTGAGCTTAGATTCAGATATTGAACTGGCTACTTATCACTTCCATTTGGATATCTAATAGGCATATATTGCTTTTGATTACCCTTTCCCCTAAATCTGCTCTCCCTATCTCACATGAATATCTCCACCCACTGAATATTTCAAGCCATAGACTTAAAAGCCATCCTGTATTTCCATAATAGTTATCACTTTAAAATATATATTTAAAAAATTATTAAATCTGTTACGATTATCTTATTACCTTCAGCTAGGATGTAAACTCCATGAAGACAGAGATTTTAGAGCCTTATTCACCTAATTTTGTATCCCATGTACCAGTGCATAGCATACAATTTGTTCTCAATAAATGTATATTAAATAAGTGAATCAGTCAATCCTCATACCCTTCTGTCCCTTCCGTTCAGTCAAATCAGTAGCAATTCTGTTTGGCTCTGCCTCTAATATACAACCCAAATTGGTCCACTTCTTTTCATCTTTATTTTTACTGTTCTAAGCTATCATCAGTTTTGGCCTAGCTTATTGTGATAGCTTTTAAATGAATCTGTTTCCATTCTTGTACTCTTCAATTCTTTCTTTTCACAAAGCAACCAAAATGATCTTTGGAAAGCATCAGATCTGGTCATGCTCCTGCTTAAAATTTCCAGTAGTGGGACTTCCCTGGTGGTCCAGTGGTTAAGAATCCGCCTTCCAATGCAGAGGTTGTGGGTTCGATCCCTGGTCGGGGAACTAAGATCCCACATGCCGTGGGGCAACTAAGCCTGCGTGCCGCAACTAATGAGGCTTTACATGCCACCACTAGAGAAGACCGTGCGCTGCAATGAAGACCCAGCGCAGCCAAAAAAAAAAAAAAAAAGAAAAGAAAAATTTCCATTAGCTTTCTATTCCACTTAGAATAATATCCCAAGTCCTTACCATGCCTACAAGTCCTTAAGTAATATTGCCTCTGCTGCCATCTCCTCTTAGCCTCATGATGGGGGGACTACCCCGGACCCCCTACTTGTAACAGTTTAATCACTCCCATTTCTTGACCTTGTCAAGATCTCAGGGTCTTATGTTATACCTGTTGTTTCTGTGCCATGTGAGGTCTTTTCCTAGTTTTTGTTATTACTATGTAACAAATCACCACAGAATTAACAGCTTAAAATAGCACCCATTTATTACTTCACAGATTCTGTGGGTCTGGGCTAGCAGGGTCCTCTGCTCAGGACCATGCTGAAATTAAAGTGTTGGCAAGGACTGGAATCTCATGTAAGGCTTGGGGTTCACTTCCATACACATTAGGATAGTTGGAAGAATTTATTTCCTTGTAGTTGTTGGACTGAGGTCCCTGTTTTCTTGCTGGCTGTTGGCTAGGAATTGCTCTCAGCTCCTAGAGGCTACCTTTGGGTCCTTGCTATGTGGTCCTTGCATAACCTGTAAGTCAGCTTAGTCTTTAAGAAGGCAGGAGAGGGGCTTCCCTGGTGGCGCAGTGGTTGAGAATCTGCCTGCCAATATAGGGGACAGGGGTTCGAGCCCTGGTCCGGGAAGATCCCACATGCTGTGGAGCAGCTGGGCCTGTGCGCCACAACTACAGAGCCTGCGCGTCTGGAGCCTGTGCTCCGCAACAAGAGAGGCCGCGATAGTGAGAGGCCCGCGCACCGCGATGAAGAGTGGCCCCCGCTCGCCCCAACTAGAGAAAGCCCTCGCACAGAAACGAAGACCCAACACAGCCAAAAATAAATATAAAAAATAAATTAGAAAAAGAAAACAGGAGAGTACCTTTTTGATTCACTGTGCTTTAAAGAGCTCACCTGGTAAGTTCATACCCACCCAGGATAATCTTTTTCTTGATTAACTTGAAGTCAACTGTGTAGTTACCTAGTCATAGGAGTGATATTCCATCATATTCACTGGTATATTAAGGGGAAGGAATTATACAGGGTACGAGCACCAGAGACAGGAATATTGAGAACCATTTTAGAATTCTGCTTGCAACAATTTGTCCTCTGGCCCCGAAGGATTCACACTTGGTGTGCTGTTTGTTACCTTTTATACCTAGACATGCTTGGAGGCCAGGTGTTTTTTTTTTTTTTTGCGGTACGCGGGCCTCTCACTGCTGTGGCCTCTCCCGTTGTGGAGCACAGGCTCTGGACGCGCAGGCACAGCAGCCATGGCTCCTGGGCCCAGCCGCTCCGCGGCATGTGGGATCCTCCCGGACCGGGGCACGAACCCGTGTCCCCTGCATCGGCAGCGGACTCTCAACCACTGCACCACCAGGGAAGTCCCAGGTGTTTTTTTCTTAGTTTTATTCTATTGCTACTGATCTGTGGTAGGTACTCAACTGTTAACATTGAAAAAGCAGCTAATCTGCTTTTCTTTCTCTTGTTTCCATTGCCAATTAATAAATATGAAAAGAAACAATCTTCAGAATTGAACCCACTACTACAGAGTCCATGATAGAACTGATGACTTAAAAAAAAAAAAAGCACAACATGAGAGTTGCGAGTTAAGTTTTATTTGGGGCAAAAATGCAGACTGCAGTTCGGGAGACAGCATTTCAGATAGTTCTGAGAGACTGCTCCAGAGAGGTGATGGCGGGAGCCAGGTAATATTGAAGTTTTGTAACAAAGGGCAGATAGTCTGAACGTCAAAAGATTATTGTTAATTAAAGAAAACCAGATCTCTCAAGTTAAGGAATTTAGCGCTTTTCTATGTATGGGAGGATGCAAGAGACTGGGCTCACTGAAATCATTCCTTTGGTATGCACCTCAGCTTTCTGGGGCCAGTATCCTGTGTTTTCACATCCTGAGTTTCCTCAGGGCTCATGGTAGGGAGTGGTTACAGTCTGATGGCTGCTAGGTGGCAGGTATATATATATATTTTAAAATATTTATTTATTTATTTGGCTGCATTGGGTATTGGTTTGCGGCACGTGGGATCTTGGGTGTAACGTGTGGGATCTTTTGTTGTGGTGCATGGGCTTTTCGTTGTAGCACATGTGCTCCTCGCTAGTTGTGGTGAGCAGGCTCCAGAGCTCACGGGCTTGGTAGTTGCGGCACAAGGGTCCTCTCTCTCTCTCTCTCTCTCTTTTTAAAAAAAGATTTATTTATTTATTTTATTTGGTTGCGCCGGGTCTTAGTTGCGGCAGGCAGCCTCCTTAGTTGTGGCATTCGAACTCTTGGTTGTGGCATGCATGTGGGATCTAGTGCCTTGACCAGGGATCGAAGCTGAGCCCCCTGCATTGGGAGTGCAGAGTCTTATCCACTGTGCCACCAGGGAAGTCCCATGAGGGCTCTCTTGTGGCCCATGGGCTCTAGAGTGCGTGAGCTCAGTAGTTGTGGCACTCTGACTATCGTAGTTGTGGGCCACAGGCTCTAGATCGCGCTAGCTCAGTAGGTTGCGGTGTGCGGGTTTAGTTGCCCCGTGGCATGTGGGATCTTAGTTCCCTGACCAGGGCTCGAACCCGCGTCTACTGCATTGGAAGGGGGATTCTTAACCACTGGATCACCAGGGAAGTCCCGGCAGGTAGTCTTTTCAGCGCTGAGTTTCCTCAGGGCTCACCAGCTCACATTGGAGGGCTGCAGATGTTGATGACTGTGACATCCTTTGTTTAAATATTACATTTATCAGAACTGTCCAGGATAGCATCTGTTTGCTTGAGTATTTAAGTATTACTGGAATCATGAAATTGCCTTTTTTTTTAATGTGAAAAACAACTTGAATATCTGAAGTTCCATATGGTTCAACCTAATAAGTGTAGCTAAGAGTAGAACAAAGAGGAAAGTCACTTACTTTCTCTTTTTCTTGGTTATCGGAGGGGATTGGCAGTGGTAATGTCAGAGAGACTTTGAAAAATGTCATGATACGTATCTAGTATCCACTGTAATGTTCCTTTTTAGTTGACTAAACCAGCTTCTATTTATTTCCCAATATCTGTAATTAAAAATATCTCTAGATATTGGGAAATAAATGACCTGAAGGAAGAACTAGGATGACATACATGAAAAACTAATCAGAAGGAGAAACTGCTTATCCATTCAGCTGCTAGAGGATCTCATAGAGTGTTGAAATTAACCAAGTAAGAAAAGCTTTGGAATCTTTCCAGTCTACCAGAAATTGAACTTGGTCATTTCCATGTGGGAATTGCAGCTGTTGGAATGCTTTTATTTATTTTATTTTTATTTTTTTGCGGTACGCGGGCCTCTCAGTGCTGTGGCCTCTCCCGCTGCAGAGCGCAGGCTCAGCGGCCATGGCTCACGGGCCCAGCCGCTCCGCGGCATGTGGGATCTTCCCGGACCCGGGCACGAACCCGCGTCCCCTGCATTGGCAGGCGGACTCTCAACCACTGCGCCATCAGGGAAGCCCTGGAATGCTTTTAGATGACTTCACTAAATAAACTTCATCTTGGGCTAAAAAGTTACGGGGTGGCTTCTCAGACATAAACCATGTGCCCTTTTAACCTTTATATTAGTCATTTTTTGCTGAAAACATTAATATTTCTTGATAGGAATCCTTTGTAATTCTTTTAATAAAGATTTAATTATTGTGTGTTTTTAAGTGCTATTATGTTTTTATTGCATATATTGTGCAATATATGCATATATTATGTAGATGCAATGAATAAAGATATACTACTGTATATATGTGTCTATAACGTTTAACAATATATCTGTATTCATTCAATGACTGTTTGTCTAGAATTCAGTCACAGGTCTATACGTGAGTACTTCCTTTAAACAAAGTTTATTCTCTCTAGATTTGCTGATTGGAATATTCTGAATAAATTCATCAGTGCTTTACTGTTCTCATTTTTTTTCTTTACCCTATTACTCTCTTGGTACATAAAGTGGCAGAGGTGGAAGAACACCATGGCGGTGTGTAAGACATTCAGAGGAAATGTGCGTGCCTGCTTATTGTATAATAAAGATAATGTCTCTTTCTGGAGCAAAAGGCAGCATGCTTACTGCCCATTATAAAAGATTCAAGTTCCTAAGTGCAGTGTTCTTTCAGGTAATGCAAGTCACCATATGTGCACTTGTCACCTGGCCCTCTTTGTGTTGCCCTGGGACTCAGCTTCAAAGTGTGGCGCAAAAATGCTCATACTCTGGCTACTGCTGTTGTTGAAAGTAATAAATAGTCCTTTGTTTTGTCAAAAAAAAAAAAAAAAACCCAGGAAGTTCATATTTGGTGATGATCATGAGGTGCCCCTAGAGGCAGATTCACACACTGGCTGCCTGTGTACTTTTTTTTTTAATGCCTGTGTACTTAATCTATAGATGTGCTTTATTTGGCTTGTACAGTGTTTTGGAGGTCAGGAAAATTTCATGTAAAAATCTTTATTTTTAGTTTTTCTTGAAAACTTGGAAGATACTGCATGGCTTATTTGGAATTCCTGAATGGCAGCACTTGGCTACAGCTGAGTGTCTGAGTATCTACTGCCCTATGGGGGATGGGTATTCTGTCCAGTTCTCCATAGTCCCTACTTCCTGTTGCTTAAACCTGGCCATTTTTCCCCCACATCTGTTTCCCACATAGTATTTTCATTGCTCTGGGGTCATGAGAGAATGATCATGTTCAGGAAACTTTAATTTTTAAATTACTATTATTTGAAAATTGTAGTTTATGTATTATAGCCTTTAATTGACCAGAATATTTTTTCAAATCAGGTAATATAGTGCTAAATAAAGCAACTTTAAAAAAAATTATTATTATTTATTTTATTTATTTATTTTTGGCTGTGTGGGGGTCCTCATTGCTGCACGTGGGCTTTCTCTAGTTGCATCGAGCGGCGGCTGCTCTTCATTGCGGTGCATGGGCTTCTCATTGCGGTGGCTTCTCTTGTTGCGGAGCATGAGTTCTAGGGCGCCTGGGCTTCAGTAGTTGTGGTGCACAGACTCAGTAGTTGTGGCTCTTGGGCTCTATAGCGCAGGTTCAGTAGTTGTGGTGCACGGGTTTAGTTGCTCTGCAGCATGTGGGATCTTCCCGGACCAGGGCTCAAACCCGTGTGCCCTGCATTGGCAGACGGATTCTTAACCACTGCGCCAACAAGGAGGCCCTCAACTTTATGCTTACTGACTCATCTTAGTTTCCATGGCCTTTATGGTTTAGCTTTAAACTCTCAAAAGATTCTTCAAGTTACATTTGGTCAGCAACCACAAAGTAGCATTGATTTTATAGGAGATGATTTTAGGTAGAACTCTTTTTTTTTTTTTTTTTTTTTTTGCTGTACGCGGACCTCTCACTGCTGTGGCCTCTCCCGTTGCGGAGCACAGGCTCCGGACGCGCAGGCTCAGTGGCCATGGCTCACAGGCCAAGCCGCACCGCGGCACGTGGGATCTTCCCAGACTGGGGCACGAACCCGTGTACCCCGCATCGGCAGGCGGACTCGCAACCACCGCGCCACCAGGGAGGCCCCTAGGTAGAACTCTTGAATGAAAATTTACTAGCTAGCTGAAGTTTCCACCAAGATAAAAATTTTAGAGGTTTTCTTTTAATTTATTTTCTTTTCAAATTCTTACTCCTTGTAGAACAGCAGTATAACTAGTACCAGTGTAACTAGTATTGTACCCCAGGTCCTAAGTAATTTGCTTGTTTTGGTCTGTAAACTGTTGTAGGGAGTGGAAGAGGATTATAACATTCGTGCATAGAAGTGCATAAAACATAAAAGTAGAGTTTAACAAATAATTTTAAAGCAAAATCTATGTCTCACCCCTCAGGTGTGAAAAAATAAAACATAATGTGGCCTTACCTGATCTTAACTCCTTGTCTTCCCAATATATCTGCCTTAAAAAAAAATTCCTGCTCTTATTTACAGTGTTGCCATCCATTTATGCATTTCTAAATTAGTATAGTCAAGTTTTGTTTGTTTTGGAACATTTTTGGAATCATACTCTGTAGTCTTCTGTGTTCTCTTTCACTCAGTATCATTAATGAGTGTCATTCAAGTTGTGATGTGTCGCTGTAGTTTTAAATTTGATGTCCACATAGGAAAATATTTCATTATTGATCCATTCTCCTGCTAATGAATGGCTGTGTTATTTCCAGTTTTGGGTAGTAAGAACAATGCAACTATGGACATTTTTGTACACGTACCTTGGTGCACATTTTCCTGTTTCTCGCAAATGTATACCTAGGAAGAGCTAGGTTACAGGGTATACTTGTTTTCAACGTTACTAACTAATGCCAAATTCTTTTCCAAAGAGCTTATACCAATTTACATTTCCACCAGCATATGAATGAGAATTCTGGATGCTCTATATTATTGCCAATGCAAAACTATAATATCTATAAAAAGTAAATGTTTCTTGGGCATATAATCTTTTAAACTTAAATACAGGACACACACACACACTGCATACCGCACAATGTTTGATTAATTTTGCTTAAAATGAATATTACATAAAAGACAAAAATATTCTAGCTTTGGAGGTGGTTAAGTAGTTGCCATAATTAGCTACTTTATACTTCTACTCCCAGCCTCCATAATTGAGACGGTACTAATAATAAATAATGGGAAAACATGATTTTTTCCCCTTTACATGAGAACCTCTTGTCACTACCTTCAAAGGACATGGATTATAACAGTATGATCTGAAATGGAATAAGTTAGCCAGAGAGGAGAAGAAACTGTAGCCAGAGACTAGAAAATTCAATAATCATTCATCTAGGAATATTTTGAAAGAAGATATTCAAAGTTTCATGTAATTTTGAATTTTATCCTCAACAACTTCATTAGACCTTGTGCCATTTCCTTGGGATAGGGTTGTGTTACCTACTTATATTTTGTATAATTTCTAATTGAAGATGGTATACCTTTTTCCTGGGCAAAGATAGTAAGCTCTATAGTACACTGAAAGCAAACATGTAGTACATAATGCAGTATGACAGTTGTAATAGGGGGTCTTTTTGAATTAAATAGATCACAGTGAAGGCCAGAGATTTATTGCATGTAGTAGCTTTTTTTGGGAGAATTTTTAAGAATGACATGATTCTCCTATTATTTTGATACAGATTTATTTTCTTTGGTTTGCTTTTATTAGTAGAAACCTCCAAATTTGGGAGGGAATACTCTACTAGAATATACAATACCAAAGGATTCCTGCAATTTGCCTACCTCTTTAGGAACAGCAGAGAATGCATACTTCAGGGATATTTGCCTATGAAGGTTGTTTTTCACTGGTGCTTGCTTTAAGGAAAATTTTAATGTTAGCAGTAGCATGTGCTTTGGCTAAATGCCTTTTCTCCTTTTGTCAAACATCTGTATTTCATGGGGTGATAACAATATTCTAAAAAGTGCACTTAAGCAGTTTTCAGGGAAACATGAACACTAATCTTTTTTTTTTTAAATATTTGTGTATTTATTTTTTTTATCTTTGGCTGTGTCGGGTCTTAGTTGTGGCACGCGGGATCTTCGTCGTGGCATACAGGATCTTTTGTTGCAGCACGCAGGCTCTTCCTTGCGGTGCATGGGCTTCTCTCTAGTTATGTATGGCGCATGGGCTCCAGAGCCTGTGGGCTCTGTAGTTTGTGGCACGAGGGCACTGAACACTAATCTTTATCTGAAATCATTGATTTAGTTATTCTGGTCTTTGTCAGTAGAACATAGAAGAATCTCTTTGTAGTTCTAAAGGGTGTATCTTTTCTTTTTTACTCTTGATTATTTCACATATTCATTTCAATTGGTGGCAGTTCACATCTATGTATTTTTTATGTCTTCAGTTATGTTACTTTATTTTCTCATTATTTGCTATTTTTACCTTTTTTTGCTCTCATATATTTAAGTTCCTAGTTTTTGAGGTAAGATTATTTCTTCAGGGTATGTATTCCAAAATGGAATCATTCTTTGGGTGTGGTTTTAAGGCAGCTGTGATGCATTGCTCTGTAGTTTTGGGGACATGGTAAACGCATTCACAGTATCCTGTCTACGTCCTGTTTCCTTAGTTCCTTGGCAATATTGGGGTGAAGTTTTTTAAAAAAAACTTATTGTGTTATTTGTGATATGCATGTAGTAATATATTTTATTTATTTTTAAATTTTATTGAAGGATAGTTGATTTATAATGTATTAATTTCTGCTGTATAGCAAAGTGATTCAGTTATACATTCTTTTTCGTATTCTTTTCCATTGTGGTTTATCACAGGATATTGAATATGCTTCCCTGTGCCATATAGTAGGACCTTGTTTATCCATTGTATATATAATAATTCACATCTGCTAACCCCAAACTCCTACTCCATCCCTCCCCAACCCCCCTCCCTCTTGGCAACCACAGTCAGTTTATATCTGTGAGTCTGTTTCTCTTTCATAGATATGTTCATTTGTGTTGTATTTTAGGTTCCGCATATAAGTGATATCATATTGTATTTGTCTTTCTCTTTCTGACTTACTTCACTTAGTATGATAGTCTCTAGGTTCGTCCGTGTTGCTGCAAATGGCATTATTTCATTCTTTTTAATGGCTGAGTAATATTCCAGTGTGTGTGTGTGTGTGTGTGTGTGTGTGTGTGTGTGTGTGTGTGTGTGTGTGTACCACATCTTCTTTATTTCCATGTCTTGGCTGTAGTAAATAGTGCTGCTATGAACATAGGGGTGCACGTATTTTTTTGAATTATAGTTTTATCTGGGTATATTCCCAGGAATGGGATTGCTGGATCATATGGCAACTCTATTTTTAGTTTCTGAAGGAACTTACATACTTATTTCCATAGTGGCTGCACCAGTTTACATTCCCAGCAACAGTGTAGGAAGGTTCCCTTTTCTCCACACCCCCTCCAGCATTTGTTATTTGTAGACTTTTTAATGATGACTATTCTGACTGGTGTGAGGTGATACCTCATTGTAGTTTTGGTTTGCATTTCTCTAATAATGAGCAATGTTGAGCATCTTTCCATGTGCCTATGAGCCATCTGTATGTCTTCTTTGGAAAAATGTCTATTTAGGTCTTATGCCCACTTTTCAATTTTTTTTTTTTTTTTTTTTTGGTTATTGAGTTGTATGAGCTGTTTTTATATTTTGGAAATTAAGCCCTTGTTGGTTGCATCATTTGCAAATATTTTCTCCCAGCCTGTAGGTTATCCATTTTGTTTATGGTTTCCTTTGTTGTGCAAAAACTTATAAGTTTGATTATATCCCATTTGTTAATTTTTGCTTTTATTTCTGTTGCCTTTGGTGGACTGACCTAAGAAAACATTGGTACGGTTTATGGCAGAAAATGTTTTGCTTGTGTTCTCTTCTAGGAGTTTTGTGATGTTGTGTCTTATATTTAAGTCTTTAAGCCATTTTGAGTTTATTTTTGTGTATGGTATGAGGGTGTGTTCTAACTTCATTGATTTACATGCAGCTGTTCAACTTTCCAACACCACTCTTGCTAAAGAGACTGTCTTTTCTCCATTGTTATATTCTTGTCCCCTTTGTTGAAGATTAACTGACCATAGGTGTGTGAGTTTATTTCTGGCTCTCTATTCTGTTCCATTCGTCCATATATCTGTTTTTTGTTCCAATACCACACTGTTTTGATTACTGTAGCTTTGTAGTGTTGTCCAAAGTCCCGAGGGTTATGCCTCCTGCTTTGTTCTGTTTCCTCAGGGTTGCTTTGGCACTTCTGGGTCTTTTATGGTTCCATATAAATTTTAGGATTATTTGTTTTAGTTATGTGAAAAGTGTCATGGGTAGTTTGATAGGGATCAAACTAAGTCTGTAGATCACTTTGGGTAGTATGGCCATGTAATAGTATCTTTTAATATTAATTTATTCTTAATAGCAGTTTGAAAAACATTTTTCCATATTATGATTTTTTGCCCTGGGTAAATTTAATCTTTGATTGTTTTATCAGAATGAATTGGAGAATTGACTTGACATTTTATATAGCTAACTTCTTTCACTTTGTTTCATTGTGCAAATTTTTTTCCTAATGTTAAAAATATGTGTCCATTTTGATGCTTTGCTTTAGTAGAATGTCAAAATAATTTATTCTAGAGTGTGTGAAACAAGAATATGAATTTATAAAGCCTTGTTGGTGAGAAATTTGCTTGTAAGAACTCTTCATTTCTGGTTATTAATTTTCTAAAGTAGATGTTTAGATAGCATTCTGACTTGTATCCTTTGAAAAATTGCCCTGATGAGATTTATAAATGCTGTAACATTTCATGGTAAACCTCATGCCCTTTTAAATGTAATTTTCACTCCAAATTGGAAACAAAGTTTTTCAAGGAAATCATAAAGCTATTTAAAAAGCAGGGAAGAAATTAAATACAATTAATTTCAGTTTTAAACTTTGGTCACATTTTAGCATATTCGTGTCTCTTACTAGCCTGTAAGCTTTTGACTGTAGTTAGTTCTCTGTAAGTCCATTTTATTTCAGCTTTGGGAACAGGTAGCTGAGTCTTTAGGCATTTATTTCTGTTTTAGATAGGCATAATGGATTCTAGGGTTAGATTATCAAGGAGTAAACTTTCTTCAGAGCCTCTGACTGATTGATTGAATTCCAGGAAAATCTAATGTCATTTGGAGACCACTTTCATTTCTCCCTGGGTAGAGTTTTTAACTCTATGGTAGAATTCAGAGGATCTAAGAACTTGGGTAAAATAGCTAATTGACTGTTGAACTATATTAGAAAATAAAAATGATAGGAAAAAAAAGAAACGCCTACATGCTTTCTTTTAAGATCTTTGTGTATCTTCTTACAGATCTTTTTAATGTGACATGTATACTTGTGAGTATATTATATATATGCACACATATGTAGATGTAGATACACATATAGAAATATATATACATGTACATGTGCATGTACATGTATATTTAGATGTACTTTTTTAAAAACAAAAATGAGATTATGCTCTATAAGTAACTTTTTTTGGTTCAGGTTTATTGAGGTATAATTTACCTAAAGTAAAATTCACCTTTTTTAGTATACAGTTCTGTTAGTTTTGACAAGCACAAAGAGATGTAATCTGCACTACAGACATGATACAGAACAGTTATGTCATCCCCCCAGAATCTCCCTGTGCCCCTTTCGTAGTTATCCTCTTCCCTTGTAATAATTTATTTCTTTTTCATTCCTTTTACAAAATATCATATAAATGGCATCGTACAGTATGTAGTTTCTAGTCTGACTTTTTTCATTTAGCATAGTTTTTCCTTTAAGATTTTTAGTTTTAGGTATGTTTCAAGAATCTTTTATCGAATGGATGAAAATATTCATGTCTTTTTTTCTAGGAATTTCATTTGTTCAATTTTGAAATTTTAAGCCTTTAGTCAGTCTGGCACTTTAGTATAAAGTGTGAGACAGATACTTCCATATTTAAAAAATTAGCTACTTTGGCAATATTTATGAAGATTGAGTTACTAATACTCTTACTAAATTGATTTCCTCACAGGTAACACAAGTAGCAAGACAGCCGGGACCCCCAACCCCTTCCCCTTACTCAGCACATGAAATAAACAAGGGGCATCCAAATCTAGCGGCAACGCCCCCGGGACATGCATCGTCCCCTGGACTCTCTCAAGTAAGAAAAACCTTTTTTTTCCTAAAAGAAATTTCCATGTCAGAGCTGAATTTCTATTTTTCTTTTTTTTAAAAAATTATTTATTTATTTAGTTATTATTTATTTTTGGTTGCATTGGGTCTTTGTTGCTGTGCCTGGGCTTTCTCTAGTTGTGGCGAGCGGGGGCTACTCTTAATTGCGGTGCGCAGGCTTCTCATTGCGGTGGCTTCTCTTGCTGTGGAGCATGGGCTCTAGGTGCGCGGGCTTCAGTAGTTGTGGCTCACGGGCTCTAGAGCACAGGCTCAGTAGTTGTGGTACATGGGCTTAGTTGCTGCGCGGCATGTGGGATCTTTCCGGACCAGGGCTGGAACCCGTGTCCCCTGCATTGGCAGGCAGGTTCTTAACCACTGTGCCACCAGGGAAGCCCGAATTTCTATTTTTCTAAAGCAAACTTTTAAGCAAACATACAACATTACTTGAAGAGTAATTTCTATTTTCTCTTATACATTTTTTTAGACACACCTCCCATGATAGTGACTACTAACAGTTTTACACATTTCATTTATGGAGTAATTCAAAATAAACTGTCAGTGATATTTAGTTTTCCTTTTTGTTGTTTTAGAAATTAGAGTATGACTCTATAAAGTTCATTAAAAATCTCGTAAAGCACTTGTTTGCCTTTCAATGTGTAATCCGTTAGTCTCCCTTTTCACTTTTTGGTGGAGTGTTGGTGGTTATTTTCTACTTTCGTAAAAGATATGGCTGTCTTTCCCTCTTAGTATTGATAATTTTACAGGGCTTTTTTGTTTGTTTGGTTTTATAAATAGATTATTGGAATTTGTTAGGCTTAAAATTTTGTTGATCTGTTAAAGAATAGTGAACTCCTTAGTTTATTTCCAAGTAACAGGCACAGGAGACACAAACTGTTTTAAGATGTCGCTGTGGGTCCCCTGCATTTTAAGCCATTTCCCAAGAAATCTTTCAGCTTGTACCAACTCACCATTACATGCTTATTTGGTCTTCCTTGTGGTTAAGAGTGGGGTAGAGTTAAGAAGTCTCTTACTGGAATGTAGAGAGAGTCAAGCCAATAACCTTGAACCAAGCTGTTTTGAGATTGTCAGTATTTACATGTAAGAAACATTCCTTTTAATAATAAAAATTAATATTATAACATTTTCAATTTGGGCTTTTATATTTTAGGCCTTTAAGAGCTTGAATAATAAGAGGAAGAATTACTGAAAATAATGCTAAAAGCTGGTGGTTATAAGTGTTGATTAATGATAGTTCAAACTATAGAATGTTTGGAGAAGGAATGTACAACTTGCCAAAGCATGATTGAAATAGCGCTATTCAGGAATATGTAAATTAATTTGGGCTTAGTACTATACTTAAATTCGGTCTAAATCATTCTTGTTTAACTTTGAGTTTTAAAAGTAAAATATGTCAAAATGAATTCTTAATTGTTTAGGATGAGTTTCTAGTGTTGGTTTTCATGGCACTGAACAGAACCACCCACGCTATTAATCAGGTATGTTGGTCTGAGTCTCAGGAGCAAAGAAAAACTGTAGTAAGTTGAATAGGGAAAGTTTAATATAAAGGATTATTAAATATAATAAGGGATTGGAGTACAGAGGGATTGGCTAGTAAGAAAGAGAACTCTAAATGATATAAAAATTACAAATATAAGGAGTAGCTGCTTCTCCTGGGGCCAAGATGGAGTCCCCATGGAAGAGCCTTCTTCTCCACCCTGTTACCAGAGAGTGTGTGGCTGTGGCATAACCTTATAGTAGAGAAGTCATTGTAGTGTCATACCAGTAGAACGTGCTAGAAATCCTTCTTCTGGAATTTGCTGGAAATTCATCTTACGGAGTGTTGAGGAAAGCTGGCTTCTCTAGCACCGGTTCCTTTAGCAAAGAGCTGCTGCAGTGCACAATGGCTACAGGCTCCTTACAGCATCTCTGCCACAGGCACTTCAGATAACCTTGAATCTGCTGGATCACAGGTCCCATGTGGTAGAGCAGCTTGTGTTGCAGCCTAAACTTACTGCAGAGCCTCCTTTTGTTCTTTCCCTCAATCAAAATTAGAAACCTCCCAGATGACTTTGTAGGTAGGTCGAGGTGTATCACACTCATATGTAATGTATGTCCTCTCCAAAATCTAAAAAAGGCCTGTCCAACCTTGTGCCTCTATTTCATGCTACTGTTAGGAGACTGCTCCCCCCACCTTGGGCTGAGATCTGGCATGATGTGGTTCTCTGAATGGTAGAGAAGTTGCTGTGGTGCCACATCAGTGGAACTTACTAGAAATCCACCCTCTGGAACTTTCCAGAATTCTGCCTTCTAAGGTGCTGAGGGAAAACTCTTCACAGGGCTGTTTTTTCTAGGCGGCACTCTGCTGCAGAATGGCTTCAGAGGGTACCAGGGGTAGCTGTTAGTCACTGGGTACTGCTGGCTGCTGCACATTGCAGCAGAATCCTGACACTGAAGAAGCTGCGCCCTGTAGAGCCGCTGGGCACTGGGGAAGTCAGGTTCTGGAGAAGCTGTGTGTTCTGCAGGAGCCTGCTGTGCATGCCCACAGGAACCAGGAAGCAAAACCCTTTCCTCCTGCAATATCTTTACAGTGCCCTCTACTGACAAGCTTTACATTGTGCCAGATCCATTTTCACTGTACTGGCAGACAAGTTGAATTTTGAGCTGAAAGGCAAGCAGTCGATAACTGGCACACAAGGGGAATAGCTTAGTTTTCCATTTCAGATTTTTACTGTTTCCAGTTGTGATTTGACCCTAGCAGTTGGCCCAAAGCCCTTAAGTGTTCTGAAAGACGGTGCTGCTTGCAAATGCATAGTTTGCATTTAAGAAAGGATGATCTAGCAGTGCTCTCAGTTGTCAAGCCCACAAGTGCCTTTCTGTATGCCATTTTATTCGTTTCTTTTAGAAGTCAGAGTACATGAATTCCAGGGAGAAGGGTCACCAAATATTATCTTGCTTCCCTTCGTGGTCTGTTTTGTTGTCATCTTCCTAATCTGATGGATGAACCTAGTAACTCATATCTGATTTATTACCCCCCCTTTTATCCCCTGCCTTTCAGAGACAGCCTTATATGGATTCATTTGTCTCCCAACAATATCTTAACATCTGTTTACAGAGTGAGGAAGTTTTTCTAAATTGGCATACCTGGAAAAATGGGGAGTTCTGTAGGAAACTCAGTCTCCTTAGATTTATATATATTTTTAAATTAATTAATTAATTAATTTTTGGCTGCG
This sequence comes from Grampus griseus, assembly GCF_964374135.1. NCBI lineage: Eukaryota > Metazoa > Chordata > Mammalia > Artiodactyla > Delphinidae > Grampus > Grampus griseus. The sequence continues at coordinate 167,203,955 of NC_139017.1, forward strand.
TTGGGTCTTTGTTGCTGCGTGTGGGCTTTCTCTAGTTGCGTCGAGTGGGGGCTACTCTTCGTTCAGGTGCGCAGGCTTCTCATTGTGGTGGCTTCTCTTGTTGCGGAGCACGGCCTCTGGGTGCATGGGCTTTGGTAGTTGTGGCACGCGGGCTCAGTAGTTGTGGCTCATGGGCTCTAGAGCGCAGGCTCAGTAGCTGTGGCGCACAGACTTGCTCCGCGGCATGTGGGATCTTCCTGGGCCAGGGCTTGAACCCGTGCCCCCTGCGTTGGCAGGCAGATTCTTAACCACTGCGCCACCAGGGAAGTCCCTCCTTAGGTTTAATAGTTGACATGTTTGTAGATCATTATGGAAAGTAGAACCTTCAAAATAGAGGGAAAAGAATTATAGGCTTGGAGTCAAAACAGACTCCAGGTTCTGGGACTTGGTCTGTCACTTTCTGGTTATATGATGTTGGGTAAATTATTTGATATCTCTAGAACTTGGTTTCTTCTTCTGCTATATAGGAGAGAATTAGAATTGTACCACTCTTTAAGAGGATTGTTATGAAGACTATATAAAATTCTGCCTCAGAACAGGACATGCTAATGCTTTCAATAAGTGACATTTGTTATTTTCGTGCCTACTTGGTTCTCTTCAGGATATTGTGTGTGTGTGTGTGTGTGTGTGTGTGTGTGTGTGTCTAATTTGCTTACCTGTCTGGTATTAGTGTGAAATTTAGAAGCTCTCTCCAGGAGTTTGAGATGTCTACCAGGTCTTTGCTTATCCCTTCCAGGATAAAAGTAGAGGCCAGGCTTGGTCATTTTCTGTTGGAAATAGTGTGGTTTATTCTTACACACAGAACTATTAGATTCAAATCAACTGCAGAAAAGATTAAAGAAACTTCTTTAGCCACATGTCCTTTTTTTAAAAAAAATATTTATTTATTTATGTTTTGGCTGCGTTGGGTCCTCGTTGCTGCGTGCCAGCTTTCTCTGTTTGCGGCGAGCGGGGCTACTCTTCCTTGCGGTGCGCGTGCTCCTCATTGCTGTGGCTTCTCTTGTTGCAGAGCACGGGCTCTAGGCATGCGGGCTTTAGTAGTTGTGACACTCGGGCTCAGTGGTTGTGGCTTGTGGGCTTTAGAGCACAGGCCCAGTAGTTGTGGCGCGCGGGCTTAGTTGCTCCACGGCCTGTGGGATCTTCTCGGACCAGGGCTTGAACCCATGTCCCCTGCATTGGCAGGCGGATTCTTAACCACTGTGCCACCAGGCAAGTCCCATGAAAACATTATGAATTCTATATTTTATACTTAAAATTAGGCAAACTTTGCATTGTTTCATTTTATGTCTTTTAAAAAATACCGCAAGTTTGTTACTTGAATTATCTTAAATTACTTAAGCAAAACAAAAGTGTTTCATGCTTGTTGCTTGATTGTTGGTACACATTTGTTTTAACTCAGTTAATTTTCTCATAATGGAGCTAAATTACAAACTAAGGAGTCCAAACTGGCACTGATTATCAGGTTCAGTGCCTAGTCCTTTTCATTTTTCTCTCGGTATCCCTGTCTAAACTCTTAAGCTATGTTCACAGTAATCATTGAGAAGACATGCTCAGAATAATGCCAAAGAAGTGGAGTGGTACATGTTTTCCACCCACTGTTCTTGTTCATTTGGTTCCTCTCTTTTTCTGAGAGATCAACTTGGTCATGTTAAGTAGTGGACTGAGATGGTGATGGTGTGTGATCCACTGGTTAGACTCTTTATTGTCTCTGGAAATGCTAAGCAAAGGACTTCTTCACTGAGGAGTAGTTATTGATCATGGCACTTATTTTAACATTATTATTTTCATTATTACAAAAGAATATGATTAAACAACTCATGGTCCCTACAATCATTTTACTTTATCCAACTTCCAGACTTCGTTTTCCTTTCAGAGGTCTTGTTTTACTAAGGAAAAATACTCACTATTGCCTCACAGTTGTTGATTGATGGATTGTTTCAGACTTTGCAAACTGCTTTATCTTTCTTATTAAGTTAAACAGTGATTTTATTTACTGCAAGCAAGTTTTTATACTTTTTTTGATTTTTAAAATGTCTTTCATGAAGAAAATAAATTCTGAGTTTGGCAACTCTGACGGTCAGTGTTGCTAACCAGGATAAGTAGAGGAGGCTTTGAAAATGTTTTTCACATTTCATTGTTGAAATAGATGAATGTTGACATTCCTTAAAAAAAAGAAAGCAAAGCAAAATTTATTGTTTTTTATACTTGCCTTCTCCCCCATGGAACATATTATGGCTGTCTAAAGCAGTCTTTGAAGTGACTGGTGTTTGGAAGCTGCATTCATGGCACATAAAGATTTGATGTAGCCTCCAGAAACTGCAGTACTGACTGCATTTAGTTGGTCCTGTTGCCAAATCTTCTGTTTTGTTTTCTTCAGTTGATAATATATGTACGTACTTAAAAATTTATACCTATTGAAAATTTCATCAGTATATAGTGTCATTAAGCAGTTTACAAATTAACATGCCTTTACAAGTGTCATTAGTATAAAAATGAGGCTTATAAAAATTTAAATCATTTATATCTGTGGTTTCATCTAATATATGCTAAATAATTGTGGTAAGCTCTTTTCTCTCATTGTTGAGATTTATCTTAATGTGGTCATATTTGATAGAGAATTTTAGCTCTTTTGTCTTTTTTCTTTATTAACAAAAACAGTTGCAACCATATTTATAAAGTAGGACCCCACCAGATGTTTTCCGAATCTCATCTTTTATGCAGTCTTACAGCTTACCATGAAATATGCCTAAAGGCATGTTTGTTTGATTATGCTTCTCTTTGCATTGCATGTAACTAGAAAAAATTCCCAGTGATTTTCTTTCAAGATATTTGTGGTTAGTTTTTAAGTTTTGTTGTAAGAATGATAGTTAAGTGCAACTATTATTCAGACTTTCCGTACCCTAAAACACCAAGTTTCAGATTCTGTTTGGGAAATCTATAAGACTAGAACCTATATTTTGAAATCTTTAAGTGTGAAGGGTGAAAGTTTTAAAAATGAATTCTACATTAATTCAACACAGTTTTAAAAACCAAAGATGGGACTTCCCTGGTGGCACAGTGGTTAAGAATCCGCCTGCCAGTGCAGGGGCACGGGTTTGATCCCTGGTCCGGGAAGATCCCACATGTCGTGAAGCAGCTAAGCCCGTATGCCACAACTAATGAGCCTGTGCTGTAGAGCCTGTGGGCCACAACTACTGAGCCCGAGTGCCACAACTACTGAAGCCTGCACACCTAGAGCCCATGCTCTGCCACAAGAGAAGCCACCGCAGTGAGAAGCCCATGCACTGCAACGAAGAGTTGCACCCGCTCGCCGCAACTAGAGAAAGCCCATGTGCAGCAACGAAGACCCAATGCAGCCAAAAATTAATTAATTAATCAATAAGTTAATTAAAAAAAGAAAAAGAATTTTCTAAGAACCAATCTGTAAGAACTGAGTGCTTTCACAAGCATTTTTTTCATTGTCTTTGGTGTAAGCTCAGTTTTTTGTTGATGATGTTGTTTATTTTCATCTCAGTTCTGTCAGGGGGAAAAAGGTTTAGGATTTTATCTGTTTCACGTTTAAGGAGTTATTTCCTCTGGACACGTCCTGGGAGGCGCTTCTTGATTTCTCTAGCTACCACTCATCTGTTATAATAGGTAGTGCAAAACCTCTTCCAGAGTTTCCCTTGCAGGTTTACCTCTTTACTTCACTTACTTCCCATAGTTTTAGAAGAGAAACTCATTTCAGCTCCACCAGTCTGTTTTTTACCTAGCTGTGACATGATTTTTCAGATTTTTATGGTTTTGAAAATTGCAGCCTCAGTTCACCTACAGAAATTAGCATGTGCCAGTAAATCAGGGGATGGGAAATAGAACAGAGAATTAGGAAATGGAGTGGTTTGACTATTCAATTCAGAGTGCTTGTGATTTTTCCTGCAAAAATTTATACTCCAGTTGTCTTAGTTAGCTCAGGCTACCAAAACAAAATACCGTAGGCTGAGTGGCTTAAACAACAGACATTTCTCACATTTTTGGATGCTAGGAAGTCCAAGATCAGGTGCTGGCTGACTGATTTGGTTCCTGGTGAGAACTTCCTTCTTGGATTGTAGAAGGCTGCCTTGCCTCCTTACTATGTCCCCATATGGCGGGGGGTGGGGGGGGGCGGGTGGTGGTGGGGGGGGGAGAGAGAGAGAGAGAGAGAGACAAGCAAGCTCTCTGGTGTCTCTTACAAAGGCACTAATTCCATCATGAGGGCCCCACCCCCATGACCTCATCTAAATGTAATTGTCTCCTGAAGTCCAAATACCATCACATTGTGGGGTTAGGGCTCCAGTTTATGAATTTTTTGCAGGGGGCGAGGAGGCACCTCCATCCATAGCACCATTTATGTGATTCAGAGAGCTATGGGGGAAGTGGGCAGATAGGACTACTGGGAGAAAGGTCAGCAGAGGGGATAAGTACCATAGACATGTAGAATAGTGTCCTGAGCTTAATCAGACATATAGGTAAATGTTCTTATCCAGATTAATTGAGGGGGTGGATTCAATTTGCATGGATGTGGGAGAAGGGAGAGGATGAGCTTAATACAGGCTTATTTGTTTTTATCAGTGATCAAATGAGAAAGTTTACTTGAAGTATAAGAAAGCTAGCATCTTTGGGACTTCCCTGGCGGTCCAACGGTTAGGACTACACACTTTCACTGTTGAGGGCTGGGGTTCAATCCCTGGTCAGGGAACTAAGATCCCACAAACCTCACAGCATGCCTCTCCCCCCCTCCCCCCCAAAAAAGAAAGCTAGCATCTTTATAGAACTAAGAGTCTTGAATTTCAGTGACTCCATACTCAGTGAAAAGCAGACAACACACACATCATGTATAATAGCCTTGTGGTAGGTCATCTTAAATTCTGTCAAAGAAGAGTTGAGGAGTTAAGAGTTAAGTTAAGGAGAGTTAAGAGTTAAGGAGATTTAAAACAAGTAGAATTGATTAACTATAAACAAAGAAGATTATAGATTGATTGTTAAGAAAATAAAGTGTTCTAATTTACTTACCAAACTAACAAACTTTTTCCTTAATACATATATTAATTTACTGTCCTTTTTTCCTCAAATTTCCAGTGATGCTGATAATTAAGTAACAGGAAGAGCTTGATCTGATTGTAAAGTTTTCATTGGTTGATGAACCCTCATTTTTTTCCTCTCTGAAGAATGATAAACTCTCAGGCTACCTGAATTCTCTCACTCTTGTATGGTATCTTTACTGTCTGCCAAGTGTTTTGTTCCATAGGTACCTAAGTAGGTGATATGTAGAAGAAAGAATTTATGTTGCCAACATTTTGTTGTATTTCACTGGCAACATAAATCTCCTTTTCAGTTTCCTGTCAGTGATACTCCATTTTCAGGTACTACTCTATATTACTCAAGACTGTTTATTACTTCAAATTTTATTACTCCTCATCACCATTAAAATTGGCCATCTTCTTTTACAGTTTAGCTCCAAAATTTTGACCTGTTTAGTATAGTTGACAACATGACAGCCTAATTAGCTTAGCAGTACAGCTGTTAAAGTATTGTCAGGAAAAAAAAGAAACGGCACTATTTCAAATAGAGGGGCTCTAATACATGAATTTTGTTGAACTAGCTGATTGATTCTCAAAGGGACACTGAAGTAATCCAGAGATTAATAACTACAGGAAGCAGCTAACGTCCCTGGAGCTGAGGGAATGAAAAAGGAGACATGGTGGTGTTGTGAGAACCTAGGAGCTTAGAGGAAGTGTCCTTTAGGGCAGCGGTCCCCAACCTTTTTGGCACTAGGGACCAGTTTCGTGGAAGACAGTTGTTCTATGGACCCGTGTGTGTGTGGGGGGGGGTGAGGGGGATGGTTCAGGTGGTAATGCAAGCGATGGAGAGTGGCAGATGAAGCTTCCCTTGCTCGCAGCTCACCTCCTGCTGTGTGGCCCGGTTCCTAAGAAGCAGCGGACCGGTACCAGTCTGCGGCCCGGGTGTTGGGGACCCCTGTTTTAGGGGATTGTTGGTCAAACTTGTCAGAAGGGAGTTTTACTGCAGCTTGGCCGTCAGAAACTCAGTAGGTGAGAGAGCAAGGTGAAGCTAGTACTTTGAATATCAGGTGTGCACACCTGTCTGCTGCTGGATCTCTAAATGGCTTTCAGAGACTAGAGATCTGAATGGAGTTGGTGTCTGGAGCCATACTGACAGGAGGTGAAAGCACCCTTCTACTTACAGGGTGGATTAGAGCTGAAAGACAATAGGTAAGTAATGGGCACAAATAATGGTAAAAGGTTATATAGTTACCTTAATAATAAAGGATAAGCTAGGACCATAAATCCCATGAATTTAAAAGGAAAAGTAAATGTGGTAAAACAACATTGTTGGTAACTGTAATAATAATGACATTAAATTCCTCTATTAAATAGTCACTCAGTTTGTCAGAAACTGAAATCTAGATATATGCATTTAAACATGACAGAGATTAAAAACAAAAGCAGGGAAACATTAAAAGGAAAATGCTAATAAAAAGAAAGCAGGTATAAGCAGCCTTTAGAAGTCAACATAGAATGCAAGGCAAAAAACTACATGGGAGAGAGAGAATTCCTACAATATAAAATTTTAATTTCTAGAAGATGTAACTTTACAAATTCTTATATACTTAATAATTGGTTCAGAATATGTATAAAGCAAATGTAAACGTTGAAATTGACAAATTCATTATCAGTGTGCGAGATTGACATCTCAGAAAAATGGACAGATTAGTTAGTAACCATATACTAGATCATGGGTTGGCAGACTGTGACCCAAGGGCCAAATCTGACCCCTCTCATGTTTTTGGTAAGTTTTACTAGAATACATCCATACTAATTTATTTATGAAATTCTGCTTTTGTGCTACAATTGACAAGTTGAATAGTTGCTACAGAGTTTATGCCCTACAAAGTCTAAGATATTTTCTGTCTGGACCCTTACAGAATAAATTTGCCGCCCCCTGATGTAGATTAGCAAACTAGAAAGACCAGATAGTAAATATTTTGGGGCCAGATGATCTTTTGCTGCTGCTGCTTCTTTTTTAACCCTTTAAATATGTAAAACCCTTTCTTAGGTGCTAAGGGCCATTCTTTGCCAGCCCCTGATACAGATAAATGACACAGATAGTAAACTTGTTTTTATATAAATATATATTAGCACAAGAATGTATATATATTTCAAATATATGTATGAAAGAGAAATTTTGTACTGAATCAACCAAGATAAAAATAATTGAGGATATCAGTGATTTGAACATCATAATTATCAAACTTTAAAAAAAATAGAGGTGTTTTACCAATTCAAATTAGAGAAACTATTACAAAGGCTGTGAATAATTTGCATGAAATAATAATTAATAAATCTGTTTTAATTTTTTCTCATTCAATTAAGACTATGCTTTTTTTTCAGCTACTCAAGGAGTATTTATAAAATTTAATCATGTTAGGCTACAGAGAAAAATGTTACATTCCAATCATATTTATATTTTTTTCTAAATATACTTCTACAGAATTTAGAGCTTAACAACAAAAGAAAGACAAAATCTAAATTATGTTTAAGTTGAAACTCTACAGAATATAATTGCTGTTTTTAAAAAAGCTTGTCAGATTTATAATTTATTTTAGTTGAACATAATTATTCATAATGTTTTTCATAATCTTAAACATAATGTTGGAGTAAAAATAATAACAAAATCAGTTTATTTGGAAATTTAAAAAAACATTGACAGAGATAAAATAGAAAACATTATCTTTAGAAATGAATGACAAACAGCACTTCGTATCAGAATTTGTGAGATGTGCATAAAGTGTTACTTAGAGGAAAATGTGTAGACTTAAAGGCATATATTAAAAGATAGGAAAAGTTGAAAATAACTGGTGATCTCAATGGAAGAGTGTACCAATGAAAAATTAATCAATCTAAGAAAGAAACGGAAAATTTTATTTGAACCAAAATTCAGGATTACAACCCGGGAACAGCATCTCAGAAGGCTCTGAGAACTGTTCCACCTGTTAGAAGTCAAGGGACAGTTAATATCGTTTTTTTTTTTGCGGTACGCGGGCCTAATATGTTTTTTGAGACAAAGGGCTGGCTGTACATCAAATGCCCTATTACTGACAGTTAAAATAATCCAGAACCTCATCGTGGTGGGTCATGTGACCCCTTACAAGATCAAGAAGGAATGCTGTCTCTTAAGGTATTGTCTTGTTGATGCTAAGAGAATGTTGCTCTTTATGGCTGATGGGAAAGGTTTGGTGATGCAGATACACAATGCACAGTGAGGGGAGAGAGGAGGCCAAAGGGCAGAGAAGATCTTTGGTTTAAATTTCTCGTCTTGCCATAAAAATACGACTTTTTATTTCACAACTGTTATGTTGTAATTTAAGGATTGTAGGTTTTATTTTCAGATGTATATGTAGTGTACCTCGTTCTGATGTTGTTGACTGTAAACAGTAGCTATAAATTGCCACACTGCTTTATCTGTTTTAATACCAGGGATCAAGAGCTTTTATATAGTAGTAACTAACTCTCCTTATAGTATTTCTAGTTTTGAATGGCCAACTTGTGTCTGCTGTCATTCAGAATATGCTCCTTTTGATAACAGCAAACTTGATGATGGTGTCAGGAAATTTGTGTGTGTGTGTGTGTGTGTCTGTCTGTCTGTGTCTGTAAAACATTTGCATGTCATTAGTGATTAGTGATGTTGAGTATCTTTTCATGTGCTTATTGGCAATTTGTATGTATTCTTTGGAGAAAATGTCTGAATCCTTTGCCCATTTTTTTTTTTTAATTTATTTTATTTTTGGCTGCATTGGGTCTTCATTGCTGCGCACAGGCTTTCTCTAGTTGTGGCGAGCGGGGGCTTCTCTTGTTGTGAAGCACGGGCTCTAGGCGCGCAGGCTTCAATAGTTGTGGCACACGGGCTTAGTTGCTCCATGGCATGTGGGATCTTCCTGGACCAGGGCTCGAACCTGTGTCCCCTGCATTGGCAGGCGGATTCTTAACCACTGCGCCACCAGGGAAGCCCCACTCATTTTTTAATTGGATTTTTTTTTTTTTTTGCTGTTGAGTAGTAGGAATTCTTTATACATTCTGGATCTCAATTCCCTAACAGATAAATGATTTGCAAATATTTTCTCTCATCAGTTGCCTTTTCACTCTGTTGATAGTGTCCTTTGCACAAATGTTTTTAATTTTGATGAAGTCTAATTTATGTTTTTTCTCTTGTCCTTGTCTTTGATGACATATTCAAGAAACCGTTGCCAAATCAGCAGTTACTTCTTTACACTAAATGCAGTGCAGACCATTGCATTTCTTCTTAGCTTTTAAAATTTTACACACATGGAGATTTTCAGGAAATGGTAGCATGTTTAGAGAAAATGTATTGAGTTATCAGGAGGACAGGCGTGTTTGGAAGGAACGATGGAAATACTTACTAGTAGGTGACGAACAGCTGCCAATAATAACCCCACTGGAGTGAGAAAAATCACTGGAAGTCCAGCTGCCATGTTCAAAAAGACACTGAAAAATTCCAAGGGCTGTTAAGGGTTCAAAGAATGTATCAAGGTTCACTTTGGGAGTTAGAGAAGTTGAATACAAAAGTGGTGACTCAGAAGCCAGCTGGCTTATTTACATAACCATTTGGCAACCTTTAAGAAGGGAGGGAAGTAGCAAAAGGACAGACAGCTGGCCAACAGGCAAAGAAATAAGTATCAAGGACCTGGAAGGCATTATTCTACTATCTTCTCCTTGATTTTGAGTGATTGTCTCTTAACTTCAGCAGCAATGAAATTAGGAAGTATAAAACCAAAGGAGGAAAAACACTGTTGAAGTGCATATTAGAAAAGGGGACTATAAAACTTTGTATAATTCATAGAGAAGATGAAAGCTATCAGAAAGCTGGATGCATACAAAAGGCATCCTTCACCAAATCTTTGTGTTCTGCTTAGTTTGAATTACTCCAAAAAACCTTAAGGAATATAGGTTTCTTGAAGAATGACCATCCCTAGAGGGTCTTTGAAAAAGACAGTCTCGCACTAGAAGCTATTGCTGTAACAAGCTCTAAAAGTAGATCTAATGCTGTAGGAATCAGATGGACAGATTCTCCTAAAAAATATCAACTCTTGAGTAGATAAGGGACAGTGAGTGTATGAGGATCTTGACTGTTGGAAACATTTAGAAATAATTTTAACTAAAAGCTGTCCTTCCTAATATAACTTGAATTATAACAGTGTGAACTAGTATTTATTGTGTACTCCTATTATCAGATTATGTATTTGAGGATAATATCTTGATGGTAGATTACCTTATAGGTTAGAGTTTTCAGAGCATTTCTCAGTTACTCACTGTACCTATTTTATCATTACAGTAACCCTGTAGATAGATATGATTATCTGCATTTTGTAGATTGGGAATGTTGAGTGTGAAAAGTGAAATGATTTGCTTCATATACTACAGGTAGCAGTGTTGCAGGAAGGGGGACCCCTTCCAGGGCCCCAGCGTGGGCTCTTGTCTAACGTTCGGAAATGAATTGTCCGAGGAGGCACATGTGCTGACAAAGCAAGAGACTTTATTGGAAAGGGGCGCCTGGGCGGAGAGCAGCAGGGTAAGGGAACCCAGGAGGACTGCTCTGCCGCGTGGCTCACAGTCTCAGGTTTTATGGTAATGGGGTTAGTTTCCATGTTGTCTCTGGCCAGTTATCTTGCTTGGCCCATAGTGCGACTCAGGGTCCTTCCTGGTGCTGTGCGCATCTCTCAGCCAAGATAGATTCCAGTGAGAAGGATTCTGGGAGGTTGGTTGTCTGCTCCCTCTTTTGCCCCCTCCTGAATTCTCCCAGTTAGTTTTCAGCTGCAGCACCATGTTCTTTATCAGGACCTCCTTTATGAGACAGCTCAGGCAGGTGGACCTGGCCAAGGCAGGTGGTTTCCATCAGCAGTTCCCTAACAGCACAATTTGTAAAGGATTGAGTCTAGATCTCCAGGTCCCAACTCTTGACATTCTTCCTAGCTTTCTCATAATTCATCATAGTACTTTATTTCAGCTTCGTTTTAGACAAAATAGGCTTTAATAATTTTGGGAATACAGCCACCACTTATAACATTGTTTTTATGAAATAGTATGATGTGACTTTTTAAAAACATTCAACATGAAACATCTTTGGGGGAACATAAATTTGCAAAATTGGGCTTTATAAAAATTCAGCCACACAGTATTTAAACTTCTGGTTCTTAAATGTTGAGACACATGTCTAAATCTGAAATTAAAGAATTAGTGGGAGAGGGACTTCCCTGGTGGCGCAGTGGTTAAGAATCCGCCTGCTGCTGCAGGGGACACAGGTTCAAGCCCTGGTCCGGGAAGATCCCACGTGCCGTGGAGCAACTAAGCCTGTGAGCCACAACTACTGAGCCTGCATTCTAAAGCCCGTGAGCCACAACTACTGAGCCTGCATTCCAGAGCCCGTGAGCCACAACTACTAAAGCCCACGCACCTAGAGCCTGTGCTCCGCAGCAAAGAGAAGCCACCACAATGAGAAGCGCTGCAACGAAGAGTAGCCCCCACTCGCCACAACTAGAGAAAGCCGGCATGCAGCAATGAAGACCCAATGCAGCCAAAAAAAAAAAAACAAAACCAAAAAGGGGAGGAGGAGGTGGTCATAACGGGAGCAGCAGAACCTAGAGTGAAGATTATGCCCAGTGTGACAAATGAGGGGAATGGGAACTCTAGCTGAGGATGTTTTAGATGAGAAGTACAAGAAGAAACTGTCAGGAAACCAGAGAGTAAATAAACGTGAGGCTAATGGGGGGAGGAAAGTTGGAGAAATGATAGTGGTAGTTAGCAGTAGAAGGTACAGGAGATGTGATGAGTAGCAGATATTGACTTTGGAAGCAGAGAACCAGCAGTGCACAGAGTATAGAATACCTTTGGTACCTGGGAATTCAGTGAACCAGGCACTGAATTCTCCTTTAGGCAGGTCAGTACTTTTAGCCCAGTAGCCTTGGGAGAACTGGTACTAGGGTTGGGGAGAGAACTGGCTTTTATTATGCTGTGTAGGGAAGAGCTGAACTTTGAATAGTATAGTTACTATTGTGGGAACACAAGTAGCATGTTAGATCTAGGTATATTGTGAAAGCCATCCTATTATATGAGCCCCTCGTTGTCTTGTGAAAGGCAAAAAACCATAGCGTTTAAATGTCGAACTAAGTGTAAAGAATAGAAGTGGTGGTAAACTTAGTACAGTATTTTTCTGTACTAAGATAACGTCACTGCTTAGAAATGGAAAAGAGATCAGTGGCTCTCAATCCTCACTGCCACTAGAATCTTCTGATGCCTGAGTCCCATTCTCCAGAGGTTCTCTAATTGCTTGGGATGAGGCCTAGGTAATTCTGATGTTGAGAACAGAGCTGTGGAACAGGGAACCCACTGCCTAAGTGAGACTTCCTAGGTCTTCTTTGCTGGAAGTGCTTTTCAGTGAAAGGAGCAGAAAGCATCCCCATTTTTTAGACCACATACAAACATAATGATTTTCTTAACTTAGGGAAAGTGGCTCTGGTGATTGAGAAGCCATTTCTATCTAGTATCTACAGGGAACTGTTAACTTTTTACAGATAATATACTTTACATTACAGTCTGTACTCAAATAGTTTTTACTGTATTGATAATATATACCAGTTAATTTTGAGGATTGAATCAAATTCTCTCCTGACAGGTGTGGTATAATTGACCATTCTAATATAAGCAGAGTATGAGCAGGTGCTTTTGGCTTCAATAGATCAAATCTTTCTGGATTTAAAGCTGCAGTACAGTGTTTTTCAAATTTTTTAAGACAGTAAGAATTTATTCTCCCATGTACAGTGCCTGAATGTAAGAAACTTCCTAAATCTTTGGGATGGAAATGGCTCTAAATGAAATTTTCTAAAAGTGTAACTTTGTGGCTGTTTGCAGTGCTTTATTTGGGTAAACAGAAGTTTTTGTCTGGCTGGTGCTCTTAACTGTTTTGTATACTTCAGTAGAGGTTTATTTTACTGGTACAAGCGTAACTAAACAAGAGCCAAATACTCTATTGTTACATCCTTCGAGAGCTTGTTCTAAGGAAGGCTTATGTTGAGGAGGGGTCTGTGAATCTTTTCTCAATGGTACTGTTATCATGAATTAAATAATTAAGATTCAATTCCGAAGCCAGAAAAAGTCTTTTGTGGATATTGTGGCAGGGATTTAGATTTTTAAAAACCAGTTCAGTACTCTATTGATACAGAATTTATTGCCTTTTCTGGCAGGTGATCTCATTTTCTGGTCTGAATTTTATCATAATGTAATCCACAAATAAACTTTTGTTTTTAAGAAAAAGTTTATTTGGTTGCGCTGGGTATTGCAGCAGGTGGGCTCTTTAGTTGTGGCTCGCAGGCTCCTTAGTTGTGACATGTGAACTCTTAGTTGCGGCATGCATGTGACTCTAGTTCCCTGACCAGGGATCGAACCCAGGCCTCCTGCATTGGGAGCGTGGAGTCTGAACCATTGCGCCACCAGGGAAGTCCCCACAAATAAGCTTTTTTATAGAGTCATGGTGGTGGTTAGGTACAAAGAAATACTGTCCCTGGTATTTAAAGAAATGTAATGTGAGATGTTAAGGTTCATTTTTGTATTAAATATTTCATTTTACAGAGTATGATGTGAAATCAGTTTACTTGTCAAAATTGTCTCATTTTAAAATTCTGTTTATTATGGTAAATATTTCTAGAGTTGGATTGAAGAAAGAGTGGCCTGACAAGTACGGCTATTGAGATGGGTGATGAGTGACATTAAAGTGCACTCCAGCTCTTATAGGGTAGTGCTCATTAAATATCTGTTTTTGAGGTAACAAAGAGTAAGAGTAATTGGATGGTCCTAATGCAGAATAAAACACATATTATGACTTAATGAATGGTTGAGTTGCCTAAAACATTCTTTTAAAAAAGTCCAAAGCCATAATTATGTAAGAGCAGTATTTGTGTTAGATAACATTTAAAATACAGCCCTTTTAATTTTCTAGCAGCCATGTTTCTGGGGCTGAAAAGAGATTCCTTTCAGAAATGAATAATGTCTCTTTGGGAGTACATCTTGAAGAGGCCTTGAGAACAGCCCAGCAATTGAACTGTGATAAAGTACCAAAAAATATTTTCTGTTCATCTACCTTAAAACAGAGATTGATCATATAGTCTTCACTTTTTTTTTTTGAGGAAGAGTTCCACTCCCACATCCAAAATATAAGCCGTGGAAAAGAATTCTTAGTTTGCTAGAGTACAAAGGCTGCATTATCGAAAGTGAAGTTTCTTTTTAAAAAGAGAGACCTGGCTGTGACTCCCAGTTCTACCAGTTATTAATTATGAGATCTTGGTAAGTTAAACCTCCTTCCAAGTGGAATTTTGCCATCTAAGTGGAAATAACAATACCTACATCACAGGATGGTATGAGGATTAAATCAAAAAACAGATGCAAAGGCCCTGGCACATGCTGGATGCTTAATAAATGTCCATTGCTTTTCCTATGCTACAGTAGCTTTGCAATATCTACCTTTTTTTAAAAAAAAATTTATTTGTTTTTGTCTGTGTTGGATCTTCGTTGCTGCACGCAGGCTTCCTCTAGTTGCGGTGAGTGGGGGCTACTGTTTGTTGCGGTGCGCGGCCTTCTCATTGTGGTGGCTTCTCTTGTTGCGGAGCACAGGCTCTAGGCATGCGGGCTTTAGTAGTTGTGGCACGCAGCCTCAGTAGTTGTGGTGTGCAGGCTCAGTAGTTGTGGCGCACGGGCTTAGTTGCTCTGCGGCATGTGGGATCTTCCCGGACCAGGGCTTGAACCTGTGTCCCCTGCCTTGCCAGGCGGATTCTTAACCACTGTGCCACCAGGGAAGTCCTAACAATTTTTTTTTTTTAAGTTGGGAATTAATTTTAGGTAATGAATTCTTATCTACCCTGGCATTGTATTTCAGTATCATACGTTTCTGGGACTTCTTCTAAAATCTTTCACACCAGTTTACAGCTGTATTCATCATTACTGAAATCCCGGCCTTGTTACATAGGTATTTTAATATTATCACTTAATGTTGTTAAGTGATAATATTAGTTTGACTAATATTAGTTTCACTGTCACTGTATTTATTTCCCCAGTAAAATTGTTTAAAAAAAAACACCTCACATCTCAAGGCAAAGCTGATACATAGAGTGGTTTAGAAATCCCAGGTTAATCACTCAGAAAGCCATGGTCATAACCTTGATGCTGTCTAGAAGCACAGACAGGTTCATCTGTGAACTTTTCCAAAAGTCATTCAGCGGTGTGAACTCTCAAGCAAACATTATAGTACACAAAAAGGAAAAATTCTGTTCAGTAGGCACCTCTGTTATTTGCTTCTTTGAGAAGCAGTCCTCATTGTGTTATGATGTATTTGGAAGAAAGTCCAAGTGCTAAAACAGGTTATTAGTTTTTGGTTTAGGTATACCATCTTTTATTTTGCCTCTTACTAATACTTCTCTACAACCTTCTAACTCTTCTTTTGACCATTTGTTCATTGCTCTGTAGAATACTCAGCAAAAGAAATTAAAGGTGACATCTGATCGATGGGTGTTACTTTTTGATGGTAACGCTTTTAATATCAATAGATTTCAAGATGAAAGTGTTTGAAAATCATACCAGATATGATGACCTGGAATTTCTGCAAAGGTTATTATTTTTGTGGTGTCTTACTGTAATCAGTATCATAAGACATTTATTTCAACAGCTGAAATGTTTTTTCTGACTAAATCAAATAAAACAAGAATTGTTCTGCTTCAAGACAAGACTGGGAGAAGGGGGTGGAGGAGAGATGGTGTACTATCTATTAGTATTTGGGTAGATTAGTTGTATTTTGTTTTAGCCAAAGCTTGATTCAGATTTATCCCAAATCATCTATTAGAGCCATGCTTTGATTTAGACTTACAATGTGCATTTTAAAAGTTTATCAGATGAGCCATGACATCAGGAATGAACAGTTCTGCCAACGATTAACTAGTAATAAGACAAACCTAATGAGAATTTGTCTGGGGAGACATTATTGTTTTTCATCTTTCATGTCTATCATCTTGCTGGAATTTTATGAAAATGAAAAATTATAGGAAATTGAATGATCTGCAGAAAAATGCCTGTGCTATATTCCCAGTGTTATGGCTGACAGAAAAAAAATTGGAGCTAATAAATAAGATCTAGTAGTCCATATAGATTTGTTGTGGTAAATAGCATTTATGTAGTTTGATTTCTTCTCAAACCTATTTGTAAAGCAATTTTATTGAATATACTTTTTCCTACTTACCAGTTTTACTGTTACGATGATCTGTTTGAATTAATAGCTAGATTTTCTTAGAAGGCCATTCTTCCCATACATATTTGGGTGCCAGATATTTGTAGAGTGCATACCGTGTGCTAGGCACAAATGGGCTTATTTGGAAAAGACCCCCTCACAAAGTTTAAGCAAGATAGTCTCCTTATAAACTGCCAACTCTGTATTTAAGCCATTTATTTCTCTGAGAAGATTAAATAGTCCAGTTTAGTGACTATGTATTCTAAGCTCCAGAAGAAGCTTATTAGTCCTAGAATCAGGAAACTTGCCTTCTGCTATTTATTTGCTTATCTGCATATATTTTTATTCCATAGTAGTTAGAGTGCTTGTAGAATCTCTGCTAACATCCTGTTACTGGACCTTCTGGAACGGTCTAGTTATCAGGTTTCTTCCTTAGCACCCTTTCCATGTGCTCACCCACCATCCCTCTGTCTTCTTACTCTCTAGAAATCCTTTCAAGTAGATGTTATTAGTTTTAAAATTTTCTTTAAGGCAGGCTCAGCATTGCTCTGGCCCTTCATTACTCTGTCTAGGTCCTTGACCTATGACCCATGTGTAGCATATGTGTATACTGCTTTCCTTATTGCTATCATCGCTAATTTTCCAGAGCAAATTTCCACACTCTTTAAGGATTTTAGCATTTGGCGCACAATTTACTTTTCCATTTTACTTTCTGCCATTTACCATGAGGATATCTAACATTCATTTGTTGTCCCATTAGACTGTTGCTGTGGGCTCCTGGATTCATCCTCTGTTTTTCCCTTTTTTCACTTTCCCAGAACAATCGTATATGAACACATATTCAGCAACCCATATGTACATAGTCTAGACCTGCACTGTTCACTATAATAGCCACTAGAGTCACCTGTGGCTTTTGAGCACTTGCAACAATTAGTACAAATTGAGATGTGCTATAAAATGTAAAACACAATTGTCTCTTGGTATCTGCATGGGATTGTTTCACAGGACCACCCTCCACAGATAATAGCAAAATCTGCTGATGCTTACTTCTGCTATATAAAATGGTATAGTATTTGCATATAATCTATGCACATCCTTACGTATAAGGCATACGTTGGAGATACTGCAGGTTCAGTTCTGGATCACTGGAATAAAATGAATATCACAATAAAGCAGGTTGCATAAATTTTTTGATTTCTCAGTGCACGTAAAGGTTATGTTTAGGGACTTCCCTGGTGGCGCAGTGGTTAAGAATCCTCCTGCCATTGCAGGGGACACAGGGTCGAGTCCTGATCTGGGAAGATCCCACATGCCACGGAGCAACTAAGCCCGTGCTCCACATCTACTGAGCCTGTGCTGTAGAGCCCGTGAGCCACAACTACTGAGCCCACGTGCCACAACTACTGAAGCCCGGGCGCCTAGAACCCATGCTCTGCAACAAGAGAAGCCACCGCAATGAGAAGCCCACGCCCCACAACGAAGAGTAGCCCCCGCTCGCGCAACTAGAAAAAAGCCCGTGTGCAGCAATGAAGACCTAACGCAGCCAAAAATAAATAAATAAAATAAAAAACGTTATGTTTACACTATACAGTAGTCTTATTAAATATGCAAAAACATTATATCTAAAAAAGTGTACATACCTTAATTCAAAAATACTTTATTACTAAAAAATGTTAACCATTGTCTGACAATGAAGGATTGCCACCGTCAATTTTAATAATATAATAGCCAGTTATTTTACCAGCAAAGGCAGACTTATTCAGGAATAGCCAGAGGAATCCCGATTTGGAAAATGCAGGTCATGGTGTACCGTAGGCAAATCCAAAAAACAAGGAAAGGGAACTTGCTTTTGTACGGGAAAAAGGAGAGTTGGGAAGGGCTGTGAGAACCACAGAGTCCATTGGAAGAATCTAGGAGTCCAAAGTATAGAGGCTTCTCATTGGCTGGGCTGTCGTGGAGTGGAGAGATGTTTTCTTCTTTCTGCGGGATAGTAAAGTAGAGGCAGAGTCCTATTGGAGATGGAGGCCTGTGGTTCTTCTATGTGGAGCAATTGATGATGCATGGCAGGGCGTGAGAGCTCCTCCCTACAGGTCTGTTCTGACTCCAGTTTTGGCTGAGGTTTCTTTAATTTCACGTTTCCCCTTTTGATCAAGATCTTTCCTCAAAAACATCACTAATCAAGAGTCAGAATTTCCACATGTAGTTGTTTGTTTTTCAGTGCCAGGAAGGCCCTTCCCTGGTTGTAATGTCCCCTGTTGAAGGGGAAGTATTATACACAAATCAGAACCCTCATCAGGTTGCCTTTGAGTAACAGGAAAAGGTACTAGGGAGAACTCTCAGGCATTTCTTGTTAAAAGTTCATATTTAGTCAAGGTTGTAAGCAGTAGAATTTATCTTGAAGGCTGAGCTAGCATTATTTTACTAGGCATGCCACTTTTACAAAGGTTCAACAAGTAATAGGTACCAAACTTAAAAAACAGTATATAAAGCAGAATTAAAGACAACATTCTAAAACCAGTTTGCAGGAGGGTTCTAAACCAGGAGCCTAGACCTGAAGGTATCCAGCTGAATAAATGACAGTTGGTTGTCAGGTGAAATTTGCTGTAACCAATGTGCTTGCTCTTTAATTTTATGTAAACTGGGTCTCTACTTCCCCAGAGGTATTTATCCATGTACAACAAAAGGTGTTTGCTGTTGCACAGAGGCCTCCTTGCTCAGCAAGTAGGTAATCAAGGGCTCTGAAGTTATCCAAAACCACCTTGGCCAGTGAGTTTAGTGATTGTTCCTGAGTTGAAACTGAATTGGCTGTGGGGTCAGCTAAATCACCTAGTGTCAGGAAGAAATTCCTGATACTTGTTCATTGGCACTCAGTCTGATCTGTGGGAAGAAAGCTCTCCCTATGAGGGCAAAGCCAGAATCACATACACTTCCTGTAAGTTCTTGCTTAGTGCAGTTATAGATGATTAATGGGATGGACCAATGAGAGGCTTCTGTTTGGTATGTAGGGAGAATAGGACAGTGAATATAACACAGGCACACTGTCCTTGTATTCTCCAGCTATCAAGGCAATGAGTTGCCCACGCCTAAAAGCCATTCCCTAAACTTCCAGATCTGAAAGTGTAACCAGAGGGAGTACATAAGCCCCCCACATAAGTATCTGTGGATAGTATCTGTGGATTCATTCATTGGTATAGAGGCATTAGCATTACTTACCAAGGCTCAGATATTACATTGTTACACACTGAGAGGGTTACCTCCATAGAACTTTTTATGCAAATATTGAAAAGATCTTCTTTTCTTATCCCAGGGCTTGATCAAAATGAAGCAAGGAATACGTTTAGGCGGGTTTAGCGCCCTGACTCTATGAAATGGTCCTGTGGAACAATTTGGACAAACAACAGCATCTGGAACCCCAGTGAAATCACTTATAGGGTGAACCAAAGGGCCATTGCTGTCTTGGAGGGACTGAAGTTTCCTTTTTTTTTTTTTCGGTACGCGGGCCTCTCACTGCCGTGGCCTCTCCCGTTGCGGAGCACAGGCTCTGGATGCGCAGGCTCAGCGGCCATGGCTCACGGGCCTAGCTGCTCCCCGGCATGTGGGATCTTCCCGGACCGGGGCATGAACCCCTGTCCCCTGCATCGGCAGACGGACTCTCAACCACTGCGCCACCAGGGAAGCCCCTGAAGTTTCCTTTTTCAAAAAAATTTTAAATGGATTTAAATATATATATATATATTTATTTATTTATTTGGCTGTGCTGGGTCTTAGTTGCTGCATGTGGGATATAGTTCCCTGACC
This sequence comes from Grampus griseus, assembly GCF_964374135.1. Lineage (NCBI taxonomy): Eukaryota > Metazoa > Chordata > Mammalia > Artiodactyla > Delphinidae > Grampus > Grampus griseus. Next base: position 167,224,106 of record NC_139017.1, read on the forward strand.
AGGGATCGAACCTGGGCCCCCTGCATTGGAAGTGCAGAGTCTAAACCACTAAATCACCAGGGAAGGCCAGGGACTGAGGTTTCTGATGGCAAATCCAGCAACCAGAGAGGTTTCCGCCTTGCGCAAGGGATTGGGAAATTCGGATGAGGGCACTGTCATTCCATGGAAGGGAGGGAGAAAAACGTGTAAGAAACAGTATTGAAAGAAAGCTATATAGGCCTAGTCCAGACATGTTGGGAAAGCTGTCACCCTCGGATGTCATCTGATTCAGATCCTAGTGAGCTTTATATTTAGGTTGTCAGATGGTGTGCAGATCGAGTTGGGGTTCACTGTCTTCTTCTGGTGAAACATATGGATCCAGGAGTCTGCTCCCTGGAGTTTGGCAGCATGAGGATTAGTCAGCAGTATCTGATAGGGGTCCTTCTAGTGAGGCTGGAGAGAGTCCTTTAGGAGGTGTCTTTTCCAGTACACAAAATCTCCAGGATGTAGAGTGTGATATATTTTTCTTCTCTCGTGATTGCACTGTGAAACGAGTTATCTACCAGAGCATAGTTATTTTTAATGGAAGCAATTAGACCTTTATAATATGGAACTATGTCTCCCTTTATCAATTGTGGATCAAAAGAAGCGGGACCCAGGTGCTTCAGGCATCCTGTTACAAGAATAGACTCCTGTAAAACCGATGCAAATATGTATACATTTTATCTGTGCAAATATATACATGAAAAACAGGAGTATTTAATGAGAGTTTCAGAATTTGGGGGGAACCAGATAGAAAAAAATAAATTCTTCAACCTTTGCTGTGAAGATAACACTTTACCAAATTGCTGTAAGTTATAGATAGCTTAAAGGAGAAGAAGAAAAAGGACCCTTTACATGTGGAAAGCAAAACATTAAAGCAGTCGATTTTCAACTGGAGTTTTAGAAATCCTTACCCAGTTCAGTATTATGATTTTAAAGTTATCAAAAAACTGTGTTCCAGAATACCCATCAGAGTCCTGAATTTCTTTAAAGATGAAACATATTTACAAAAGCATTAGAATAAAGCAGTAACTGCCTATAAATGGCAAAGACTTGAAAATGCCCATTTAAAGATCTGATGAGAGTTCACTATAATGGGACTGAGAAGGGAATCTGCCTATTTCTGTGACATACATTTAAAAATTATGACTAATATTATATCAGGACATCTTGGAATTTCAGGAATTTGATACAGTTTTGAACACTTATATTAACATACACCTATACAAATAAGGTAAAAAAGATTCAGTAATCCTTCTTACATGACAAGCCTCATATATAATTTAATATATCAAATAAGACTGATTCATTCAACGTTTTACCAGGTGAGAGACAAATCTTTTTAGATTCTCCATGGGCCCTCTGGGAGAACCCAAAGTTAGTTCAAGGAAAAAAAGAAAAAAAAGATTTCATTTAGAACCTGATTTTTGGGAAGTTTGTCAAAAATATCAAAAGGTTTTGGACATTTGATCCAGTGGGACCACAGATTACTATGAAATGATAATTATCTATTTGACTAAAGTAATAAAAGATTACAAAGACAAATACAAAAGGTTATGTGGTTGTAAGGGAAACTTACAACTTTTAATATTGAGATTTAGTTTTCTTTAATAATCAAAGACTTGGTTAAGACAACATGAAACACAAAAGAATTTTGGTAAACTACAAATTTTTGTTTCTAAGGAGACTAATTAAAGATAAGGAAAAGACTTCCACAGTCTTTTATCAGGAGCAGACCACTATTCTAAGAAGACTTTGTTCTTTTAGCAAATGAAAGTAAGTTAAGTTTTAGTTTTATATAAGTACACCACTGATTTTAAACCTTATTTTTAAAGTCCTTATAATATTTAGCCAGCTTGACCACACATAAAGCTCCTTTTTTCAAAGATTCCTTTTCCACAAATCTTCTGCAACTTACTATTTACATTCAGTTTTTGTCCTGTCTTTCCACTTTCCTATTCTGAAACAATCAGTCTCGCTTTAAAACAAACTTACTTTCTTTTCCTCCACAAAATGTATTTCCCTTCCTCATACCTTTTCTTATCAAAAAAACACATCCAACTTTTCCCTTATTTCTTGTAGCATTAAACAATTATGAATGGTCTGTTACTGGAAAATTTTATGAATATGCTTCATAATTCCTAAAAGCATATTTTCTTCATAGTAAGTTTTCCAATGTGGCATGTTTACCAAGAGACCCAAGTATCTTTTTAATTTTTAAAAATTTTTATTGATTGTATGGAAACACAAAAGACCCCGAATAGCCAAAGCAATCTTGAGAACGAAAGAAGGAACAGGAGGAATCAGGCTCCCTGACTTCAGACTATACTACAAAGCTACAGTTATCAAGACGGTATGGTACTGGCACAAAAACAGAAAGATAGATCAATGGAACAGGATAGAAAGCCCAGAGATAAACCCACGCACATATGGTCACCTTATCTTTGATAAAGGCGGCAGGAATGTACAGTGGAGAAAGGACAGCCTCTTCAATAAGTGGTGCTGGGAAAACTGGACAGGTACATGTAAAAGTATGAGATTAGATCACTCCCTAACACCATACACAAAAATAAACTCAAAATGGATTAAAGACCTAAATGTAAGGCCAGAAACTATCAAACTCTTAGAGGAAAACATAGGCAGAACACTCTATGACATAAATCACAGCAAGATCCTTTTTGACCCACCTCCTAGAGAAATGGAAATAAAAACAAAAATAAACAAACAGGACCTAATGAAACTTCAAAGCTTTTGCACAGCAAAGGAAACCATAAACAAGACCAAAAGACAACCCTCAGAATGGGAGAAAATATTTGCAAATGAAGCAACCGACAAAGGATTAATCTCCAAAATTTATAAGCAGCTCATGCAGCTCAATAACAAGAAAAGAAACAACCCAATCCAAAAATGGGCAGAAGACCTAAATAGACATTTCTCCAAAGAAGATATACAGACTGCCAACACACACATGAAAGAATGCTCAACATCATTAATCATTAGAGAAATGCAAATCAAAACTACAATGAGATATCATCTCACACCAGTCAGAATGGCCATCATCAAAAAATCTAGAAACAATAAATGCTGGAGAGGGTGTGGAGAAAAGGGAACACTCTTGCACTGTTGGTGGGAATGTGAATTGGTTCAGCCACTCTGGAGAACAGTATGGAGGTTCCTTCAAAAACTACAAATAGAACTACCATATGACCCAGCAATCCCACTACTGGGCATATACCCTGAGAAAACCAAAATTCAAAAAGAGTCATGTACCAAAATGTTCATTGCAGCTCTATTTACAATAGCCTGGAGATGGAAACACCGTAAGTGCCCATCATTGGATGAATGGATAAAGAAGATGTGGCACATATATACAATGGAATATTACTCAGCCATAAAAAGAAACGAAATTGAGCTATTTGTAATGAGGTGGATAGACCTAGAGTCTGTCATACAGAGTGAAGTAAGTCAGAAAGAAAAAGACAAGTACCGTATGCTAACACATATATATGGAATTTAAGAAAAAAAATGTCATGAAGAACCTAGGGGTAAAGCAGGAATAAAGACCCAGACCTCCTAGAGAACGGACTTGAGGTTATGGGGAGGGGGAAGGGTGAGCTGTGACAGGGCGAGAGAGAGTCATGGGCATATACACACTAACAAACGTAGTAGGGTAGATAGCTAGTGGGAAGCAGCCGCATGGCACAGGGATATTGGCTCGGTGCTTTGTGACAGCCTGGAGGGGTGGGATAGGGAGGGTGGGAGGGAGGGAGACGCAAGAGGGAAGACATATGGGAACATATGTATATGTATAACTGATTCACTTTGTTATAAAGCAGAAACTAACACACCATTGTAAAGCAATTATACCCCAATAAAGATGTTTTAAAAAAAAACAAAAAAACAAAAAAAAAATTTTTATTGAAGTATAATTGATTTACAGTGTTGTGTTTCTGATGTACATCAAAGTGATTCAGTTACTTTTATATATATATACACACATATATATATGAATGTATATATATTTTTTCATAATCTTTTCCATTATGGTTTATTATAGGGTATTGAATGTAGTTCCCTGTACTATACAGTAGAACCTTGTTGTTTATCTATTTTATATATGGTAGTTTGTATCTACTAATTCCAAACTCCTGATTTATCCCTTGTCCACCCCCTTTCTCCTTTGGTAACCTTAAGTTTGTTTTCTGTGTCTGTGAGTCTGTTTCCGTTTTGTAAATAAGTTCATTTGTGTCATATTTTAGATTCCACATATAAGTGATATCATATGGTATTTGTCTTTCTCTTTCTGATTTACTTCATTTAATATGATAATCTCTGGGTCCATCCATGTTGCTGCAAATGGCATTATTACATTCTTTTTTATGGCTGAGCAGTATTCCATTGGTATATATACCACATCTTCTTTATCCATTTATCTATTGATGGACATTTAGGTTGCTTCCATGTCTTGTCTATTGTAAATAGTGCTGCTATGAACATTGGGGTGCATGTATCTTTCCGAATTATAGTTTTCTCCATATATATGTCCAGGAGTGGGATTGCTGGATCATATGGCAACTCTATTTTTGGTTTTTTGAGGACCCTCCGTACTTTTTCCGTAGTGGCTGCACCAGTTTACCTTCCCAGCAACAGTGTAGGAGAGTTCCCTTTTCTCCACACCCTCTCCAGCATTTAATATTTGTAGACTTTTTAATGATGACCATTCTGACTGGTATGAGGTGATACCTCATTGTAGTTTTGATTTGCATTTCTCTAATAATTAGAGATGTTGAGTATCTTTTCATGTCCCTGTTGGCCATCTGTATGTCTTCTTTGGAGAAATGTCTTATGTCTGTTTTTCCATTGGGTTGTTTGTTTTTTTTGTTATTGAGTTGTATGAGCTGTTTGTATATTTTGGAAATTAAGCCCTTGTCGGTTGCAAATATTTTCTCCCAGTTCGTAGTTTTAAACTCAAATATCGTTAGTTCCTTTGTAAAGGAAGCCCAAAATGGATGAACTTATTTTCAGTAATGTTTCAGTATTTTATGTTATTTGGGAATGATCTAGATATTTAATGACTACCCATCATTTAATTGAACTTAGCAAAACTGTAAAGTTTCAGGTTGCCAAAAAATTTGGGGAAACTACTTAAAAGGTTTATCTAGGGACTTCCCTGTTGGCGCAGTGGCTGAGAGTCCGCCTGCCGATGCAGGGGACGTGGGTTCGTGCCCTGGTCTGGGAAGATCCCACATGCCGCTGAGCGGCTGGGCCCGTAAGCCGTGGCCGCTGAGCCTGCGCGTCCAGAGCCTGTGCTCCGCAGTGGGAGAGGCCACAACAGTGAGAGGCCCGCATACTGCAAAGAAAAAAAAAAAAAAAAAGGTTTATCTAGAACCATTTATCTATCCATATCCCTTCAATTCACTTTTTTTTAATTTAATTTTTTTTTTATTGGAGTAAAATTGCTTTACATTTTTGTTAGTTTCTGCTGTACATCAATTCACTTGTTTTTAACAGCCATGTTTATTTAGACCACTCATGAAAAATTTTATCTTACCAAGTTATTTTTCTTGCTGACAAATTTTTTCTAGCACCATGAACTTATTTGACCTGAAGTAAGATAACATGAACTAATCTGACCAATAAACCCAACTAGAATGAAAATTGTATGCCTGCATTATTTTCAGTCTTGATAACTCCAAAGACATGCCTGTTTTAATTAAAACAACAACCTTAAGCTAGCTTTCATTTACTAAAATTTAAACCTAGATAGCGTGAACCTGAAAAGCATTTTGGGTTAGTTTATGTAATATTTCTTTAACTCACATAAGCACTTGTTTATTTTTAAGAACTCTCTTACAGATTTAATTTTGGCAGTACCACTTGGAAATACAAAAGTAAGAAAAAACAACCCACACATCTACAACACAGATATACACATGAACAAAGACACATGAAAATACAGACAGATGCAAAGGGACCTTATGGTTTCATTTTAAATTTTAGCTAAGTCTCAGATACAAACTCAAAAGAATACTTAGATCCAAATTGTGTTTGCATGCTATCAGGTTCCATGCTTTCAGGTTCCTTTTAAGATCTGTTTTTCAAGTCAGTTTGTCTTTTAGAAGACAAATTGCATACCAAAGAATACATTACTTTGTCTCCTAAGAGGTTTAGAATCCTCTTTTAAGGTACTCCTTAAGGTGGGTTTATCTAAAACAAATGTTCCTCCTTTTGAACATGATGGGTGACTTACCAGAAGTCTCAACAAAAACAGAAACAGAAAGTAAGATGTCTCCTAGGAGTTTTGCAGTGTATTTGTCTGTTATCAAAATCTAGGGCAATTGCTGTTTAAATCTTTTCTTCTAGTTATTTGCTGAAGTTAACTTAGAAACAGTAAACAGGGATTTAGCATTTGGATCCTCAGAGGTTCCAATTTTAAAAGTATATAGGTTTTCACAGAGGAGGAGAGAGGAAGATGGCATGGGGGCACAGCTTGAGCACAAGGTGGCTGCTGGGGTGGAGTCTGAGACAGGGGTCAGAGAAGACAAAGATGATGATGCCTGAGACAAAGAAATTGGAGGAGGGGAACCCAAGGAGCATGAAGCTTTGGAAGCCATTTTGTTCTTTTCTAGTATTTTTTGTTTTGGTTAATTTAGAAACGCAATCTTGCAAAGAGGCAATTTTAGGGTTTTGCACATGTTTGGAAACCTCCAGGTATCAACAAAAATAAATACACCATTTGTTTTGTTTAATTTTAGAACTGTGTTCCTCCAATTTAGCCTTAAGAAAAATGAGTTCGAAGAGATGGAAAGTTTCCCATAATGGTCATTGTAATTCTGAATTTCTTTTAGTTTGTTTGGACCACTTAGTTAAAAATGTGAACGGGGGGCCCATAGTTTTTAAACATGAAACCCCCCAAAGAAGGGCCTCCCTCAGAGCATTTAGATGACTGGGATCCCATTTCCCAAAGTTCTCCTGGAAACCCAAGAAAGTTGCTACAGTCCTACTCTGGATTCCAAAAGTCATAAAACAAATTCTTGGGTCCCAGTTAGCTCCATCTTCCAAAGAACCTTGCTGCCACGTGGTCCAGAAAACAACTCTGAGTACATACCAAGGATGAAGACTTGGACCAGAAAGGATGAAACCTTTCTCCTGAAAGAGCAAAACCGTTCCGGTTCCTGAATAAAGTTGGAGAGCTCAAAATGAAAAAAGACCAAAGTTCAGGAATCTGAGAGGAGACTCACCAAACCAAAAGCAGGCGGTGACTCACAGAAGCAGTGAGCACAAGGGGCTCAGTGCGGGTACCTCGCTCGTTTCCACAAACCGTCATCTCTCAGGGTTCACCTCCTTCAGATCCTACTTCTGACATCAGATAAGTCAACTTTAATAATTTAAGTTACCTTACCAGCAAAAGCAGGTTTATTCAGGAATAGCCAGAGGAATTCCAGTTCAGGAAATGCAAGCTGTGGCGCAGACCATAGGCAAATCCAAGAAACAAGGAAGGGGAGCTTGGGCAAAGGGGGAGTTGGGAAGGGCTGTGAGAACCAAAGAGTCCATTGAAGGAAGCTGGGAGTCCAAAGTACAGAGGCTTTTCATTGGTTGGGCTGCTACAGCCTCTGCCTGGACTGTCGTGGAGTAGAGAGATCTTTTCTTTTTTCTGCCGGAGAGTAGAGGTACCTTCCTATTGGAGATGGTGGCTGTGGCTCTTCCTATTTGGAGCAATTGATGATGCTTGGCAGGGCATGAGAGCTCCCCCTACAGGTCTGTCCTGACTCCAGTTTTAGCTGAGGTTTCTTTAATTAATTCCATACTGCAAACCTTCAATTTGTTAAAACCTTCAATTTGTTAAATTTGTTTCACAATATCTATGAAGTGCAGTAAAGTGAAGCACAATAAAACGAGGTATGCCTATACTTTAAATAATCTCTAGGTTACTTATGATAGCTGATACAATGTAAATGCTATGTAGATAGTTGCCAGCGCAAGGCAAATTCAAGTTTTGCTTTTTGGAACTTTCTGAAATCTTTTTTTCCAAGTATTTTTGACCCACAGTTAGTCAAATCTGTGGATATAGAATCCACAGATACTGAGAGCTGACCTTACACCAAATGTCTCCGTTTTTATATTGACTACAAGTTGAAATTTTGAGTATATTGGGTTAAATAACATATATTACTAAAATTAATTTTACATGTTTATTTTTACTTTTTCTAATGTGGATACCAGAAATTTAAAAATTACTTATGTGACTTGTATGTGTGTTCAAGAGCACTAGTTTACCTCTGGTTTCTACCTAGAACTGCCCTTCATTTGAACTTGACATCTGCATTTTCTTTGACCTCAGCCGCCTACATCTCCCTTTCCCATGGTTAGTCCTGTTGTACCTGTTTTGCAGCCTACGCGCTTTAATTCTGTCATCCCTTTCTATTGTCAATATGACAAGCCCCTTCCCGCCTTCACATTCCATTTGTTTAGCTTTGATCTTATCATTAATCATTATTAACCCTTAGTTCCCTTTCTTTCCTCAATTTCTGTATTTTGCCAGTTTCCATCCCTGACTCAATCTAACCAAGCAAGTGTTTTCCTCTATTCTGGCTCCCTGGATGAAGGTTTCTGCTGTAGAGATTAAAATACCTTTTTGCAGATATACTTTATTAAGAATTTATGATTTCTTAGTACAGCTAGACTAAGCTGTAACTGCGCTGTTGGGTAATCCTACTAGTCATCATTAACTGATTTCTGGTTATGTCCTGCATTGTACTTTCATCGGCAACAGGCTGGCCACCAACAGCCTGATACACTGTACAGCTCCTGAAGTTATGCATTGTGTCAGTCCTGCTTCTCCATTTCTATCCTTCTACTTACTTATTTTTGAAGCACCTACAGTTTTAATAATTATCATGAAATATATAATTGTATAAAAGAATATATTACATGTTCAGTTTGAAAGAATAATAAAATAACTGACCACCACTCACCTTAAAAAAATAAGTTATCAATATCTTTGAAGCCCTCCTGTACTTCTCCTTTAACCCACCCCACTCCTTTGTCTTTACAGGTAACCATTATCCTGAATATTATGTTAATTGATATTTTGTTTCATCTCTTGTGTTTGTTTCTCTCTGCTTTCATTGGTATCAGCAGATTGAGATTCACATTCTGAATTAGCCATTGTGTAGGTGACCTTGGGCAAGTTACTTTATTTCCTCTGAACATGTTTTCTGTTTTAAAAAAGATTTACTTCATAGAGATTTTGTATAATTAATGTAGATATGTGCCTGGCTGAAGAGACTCTCCATAAAGGGAGCTTGCATTTCATCCTTCAGAAACTACATCTTCCTACTTTAAAGATTCATTTTCTTTTCTCTGTCTCATGAAATTTGGTCCTGTACCTTAGGTGAACTCATCTACTCGTGTGGCAAGGAGTTAGTTTTATGCTGCTGATCACACCTGTGTTCTATACATGTCTAATAACTCTGTCCACCTTTATACCTGGGGTTTTCTTTGACAGTTAAAACTCAACATAATACAGTTGAATTGATCACTTTTTCATCCAAAGCAGAGAAAACAGCTAATGCAAAGACATTAGGAGAAAATAAACTTGGTATGTTTGAGGGAAATAAGTGAGGCCAATGTGGCAGAAGAGTAATGGGATGTGAGATGAGGTCCAAGAGGTGGCCTGATCATTTTTAGCTCTTTATGCATCCTGAGCTACCCAATCCTCAAACCTTGGTGCTTCCTTACCACTTATATCTAGTGACTTAGAAGTCCTGCTATTTCAGTATATACCAGTTATTTTGAAATATGCCTCCTTTGTCTAGGTTCATCATGGTAGACCAGACCCTTATCATCATGTACCTAGACTATAACAAAGCTACCTAACTGGTAACCCTGATGTGGATCCTTTTCTCCAGGACTCCATATTATTGTAATAGTCCTTTTCATTAAACAAATCCAATGATATTGCTGCCCTGTTCAAAATATCCTGGCGTTCCTTTTAAGATAAAGTCCTTACATATCTTGACATATCTTTTTAATTCAGCCCTAATCTAATTCTGTGGCCACACTGGCTCACCCACCCTTATGTGCTGGCATCACTGACCTTTTCAGAGTTCAGCAGACTTTTCCATTTTCCAGGTTTTTGTGCTTCTGTTACACTTTTTGTTTTGCTTACACATTGTGCTCCTCTCCTCATATGGCCGACTGCTCCCCTACATTCCCATCCCTTGTTGAACTGTGGTGACCGGTGGAGGCTCTCTGGAAATCTTCTTCCAGGAGGAATTAATCAGGTTTTGCTTTGCTTCTTGATATGTTAGTCACACTCTTTAAAGCACTTTCTGTATTACTTTACAGTTGAGTTAGGTAAGTTGTCAATTCCTTGAGCACAGGAACCATGTCTTTTCAACTTTATCTTCAGGACTTCTGTTGGTGCTGGGGAAAATAAATTGAGTTGCTGCATTTTAAAAAATGTATGGTGTGAGAGTTTATTTCATTCAAAAAAAAGTTTTTGTGTGCTTAATGTTTTTCATTGACGATACTATTAAATAGCATCCTCCAGGAAAGAAAATCTAAAGCAATTTTACTTTGAGGCCTTATTAACTATAGTTGAGGTCAAGAATGTAGACTGTGTCATTCAGGGATACTTCGGAAGGAAAACCTAGGGGATGTATTGGTCATGTCCAAAAAAGCATAAGCTGTGTGAACAGTGCAGTGGTTAAGTACCTCCATGTCAACTGGAAAGACATGTTTTTCTCCAGAGTAGACTGGCCTAATTGAGATGTTTGCCAGCCTAATTAGCCTCCTGTTTTTGCTTGTCTTTATTTTTGTATTGTCAGGAACACTGGTGTGTTAATTGTGGTGGGGGGAGAGCTATGTGATTCTTAAAATGAGCTTTCTCATAAACTGGTCCATATTATTGAGGGAAGGATTTAAGGGAATTGTAACTTATTAGTGGGAATGGGAGAAGTCAAGTGTTGTGAGACAAATTTCCACTGAGTTACTGGGAGCAGGAAGGCTATTGGTGGGTGACTCAGCTGTTTTCTAAACCTGTCTCATGTGATAGAGTGTGCATGATGTCTGTTTATTATAGGCAGAGTAAGTACTAAGGGAGTCACATTACACAGCAGGCATAATATTTATTTAACCAGCTCAGTGATGATCTAAAAATAGCTTGTGGGGGATTTTTATTTTCTTACTCCATTTAGCATGCCAAGATAGAAGAATCATAATGCAGACCCACTGATGAGTGTTCTCCCTTGTAGATAACTTTGAAATTACAGTTGGCCAGTACTATTTCACTTCTTTCAATGTAAATATGAAAGCTTTGATATTTACATAAAAGGTTAGGAAAAGAAGATAGCCTTCTAATTATCCAGAAAATAATGCTGCACAATTACACTTTAGCTTGTATTCTGGACAAATACTCCTTTTGGGTGCTTCAGGGTCATATTGAGGTATTTATGTATGAAATTTTTATGTACGAACTTTTCCTTTTTGTGAAGTTAAAGCACATGCTTTTTTTTTTTTTTTTTTTGCGGTACGCGGGCCTCTCACTGTTGTGGCCTCTCCCGTTGCGGAGCACAGGCTCCGGACGCGCAGGCTCCGCGGCCATGGCTCACGGGCCCGTCCGCTGCGCGGCATGTGGGATCTTCCCGGACCGGGGCACGAACCCGTGTCCCCTGCATCGGCAGGCGGACTCTCAACCACTGCGCCACCAGGGAAGCCCGCACATGCTTTTTTGAAATAGAAATGTTAGTGATGTATATTTGCTGGATTTTATTAATATTAACTTAGGATGTTTGTAGTGTTACTCTGATTTTCTTGATTTACTCACCTTGTACTCAGGGCTGGCACCAATGGGTACTGTAATTAAGTCTTTCAGTGTGTCAAAATGTGATTATTATTACCCTGTGTACCTATTTACATGCTTGGCTCTGAAAGAGAAAGCACTTGGAAGCCTGAGCATATCTAGTAATCATAATCTTCTTATTTGTCTGGGAGGCAGTGAGTCACTGATTAGTTCTTTTTGACATTTGAGTGTTGCTTTTCGAGGTACAGCATATGAACTTGAGTCTGAGATTATTTCGAAAGGGAAAGGAAAAATGGATTCATTAGGAAGAAATAATGCCAGCATTCTGTTTACAGTAATGTTTAAGTGGGAATATTTAATTAGTCTAGTAGTCTATAAAATTACATTACTTACAGTGCTTGATACTGTGGGAAATACATACCTTTTTATGGTGGATGAAAAAAAAGACTTGTGCATTAAACAGTTATTGCACTGTTTTAATTTGCTTCATTCTCTGTTTCAAAAAAATATTAAGGAAACATGAGAGGATTTGTTTTTATTTTGAATATTTACTGGATTTCTCTTTTAGCATCTTTTTACTTGGTGCAGTCATTAGGAATTTAATATACCTGGAAGGACATACCTTCTAATTCACTCCGTGTAAATGGTACTGACTTGAACACCATTTGAAAGTAATTCCAGCAATTGCACTGGCTATTTGTGGTTCCGTATCTGACCTGTTGCAATAGATAAATGAAAAAATTGGTTGTTTCTCAGTGTTAAAATTGTCTGGGCCTGAAAATCTAAGGTTCAGCCATGGTGCTTGGGCATGTTCCAGAGAAGAAGTTACAAAAGGATATCAAGTAAACTCAGCTATTCCACAGCAGATAAATTCAGATTTGGGAAAAGAGAAAGTGGTTCTCCACTTCTTGTAAGATTGACAGTTAGTTGCAACAGATGTCTCACTGAACCCTGAATGACATGCAGAAACAATGTTTTCCTCTGTAATGGAGGAATTATTTCTGTTTCCTATGGTCATTTGTAGTGTTTCTTTGATGATGTCCAGTGTGGTGAGGGGGAATTTTTTTTTTGTTTTCATTTAAAACCTCTTTATGAGGTAGTTGAATATATATTCTGCCTGGGTCTGATTCTCTGTTACTCTTCTTCCTTGGAAATAAAAGATAAGAACTTGGCTTTTCCCTTCACTGAAATATATAAAAGGCATTGTGTGTTGTGCAGATCGTTAAATGATGATTTTAAAGACTATATTAGGTGATTTTTTATATTTAGCTACCATTTATGAGTTTCAGGTGGATTACAGTGACATATCAAGTTGTCATTGTTTAGAGAGGTCTAATTAATCAAGTACTGCTTAAAATTCAATGAGATATAAATAAGCAAGTATATATGTGTATATACAGTTATGTATTAGTCTGACAGCTAATTGATGGAGTTGAATAAATGCTGTCAAAACAAAGTTGTTTGTGACCAGACCTTGTGATAATGTGTGTTGATACTTTAAAATTTTTTAAAATGTGGTAAATACATATAAAATTTGCTGTCTTAACCATTTAAAACTGTATAGTTCAGTGATATTAAGTACATCCACATATTTGTGCAACCGTCACTACCATCTGTCTCTAAAACTCTTTTCATCTCATACAACCGAAACTCTGTACCCATTAAATGATAACACCCACCCCCTCTTCCCCTACCATGTGGCAACAACCATTCTGTTTTCTGTCTTTAAATTTGACTAGTCTAAGTACCTCATAAGTGGAATCATACACTGTTTGTCTTTTTGTGACTGGGTTACTTCACTTAGCATAATGTCTTCAAGGTTCATTCATGTTGTTGCATGTATCAGAATTTCCTTACTTTTTATGACTGAATAATACTCCATTATATGTATATACATTTTGTTTGTCCATTCACCTGTCCTTGGACACTTGAGTTGCTTCCACCTTTTGGCTATTGTGAATACTTCTGTGAACATAGGTATATAAACATCCCTTCAAGGCTGTGCTTTTAAATCTTTTGCATATATACCAGAAATAGAATTGCTCAACTACCTGACAATTCTATTTTCCATTTTTTGGAGAACTGTCATTCTGTGTTCCATACTGGCTGCACTGTTTTACATGTGTACCAGCAACACACAAGGGTTCCAGTTTCTCCACATCCTAACCAAACATTTGTTATTTTCTGTATTTTCTTTCTTTTTTTCTTTAGTAGCCATCCTAATGGGTGTGAGTTAGTATGTCATTGTAGTTTTGATTTGCATTTTTCTGCAGTGATTAGCAATGTTGAATATCTTTTCATGTGCTTACTGGCTATTTGCGTACCTTCTTTGGAGAAATGTCTATTCAAATTCTTTACCCATTTTTCAATCAGGTCTTTTTTTGTTGTTGAATTGTAGGATTTCTGTATATTAACTTGTTTTCAGATATATGATTTACAAATATTTTCTCCAATTTTGTGAGTTTTTCCCTCATTGTGTCCTTTGATGCCTAGTAGTTTTTAGTTTTGATATAGTCCAGTGTATCTTTCTTTCTTTTGTTTCTTGTATTCTTGGTGTCATATCCAAAAATCATTGCTAAATCCAGTATCATAAAACTTTCTCCCTATATTATCTCCTAAGATTTTTATACTCTTAGCGCTTAGGATTTGGTTTTTTATACATTTTGAGTTAATTTTTGTATATGGTGAAAGGTAAGGGTCCAGCTTCCTTCTTTTGCATGTGGATATCCAGTTTTTCTAATACCATTTGTTTTAAAAGACTGTCCTTTCCCCATTGAGTAGTTTTGGTACCCTTGTCAAAAATAATTTGGTCATACATATGAGGGTTTACTTCTGGAGTCTTTTTTCTCTTCCATTTGTTTATACGTCTATCTTTATGCCAGTATCACATTGTTTTGATTTCTGTAGACTTGTAATAAGTTTTGAAATCAGGATGTTTGAGATCTCCAACTTTGTTCTTCTTTTCCAAGATTATTTTGGCTTTTCAGAGTCCCTTGAGATTCCATGTGAACTTTAGGATGGAGTTTTCTATAGCTGCAAAACATGTCATTGGGATTTGATAGGGATTGTATTGAATCTGTAAATTACTTTGTGAAGTATTGACATCTTAACAATATTAAGTATTCCAGTTCATGAACATGGAATCTCTTTCCATTTATTTATGTCTTCTTTAATTTCATTAAGCAACATTTTGTAGTTTTCAGTGTACAAGTCTTTCACTTCCTTGGTTAATTTTATTTCAAAGTATTTTATTCTTTTGATTCTATTATAAATGGAATTTTCTTTTTATAAAATGATTGAAGTATAATTAATTTTCAATGTTAATTTCTGCTGTACAGCGAAGTGATTCAGTTACAGATATATATATATATATATATATATATATATCTACATTCTTTTTCATAGTCTTTAGCATTATGGTTTATCACAGGATATTGACTGTAGTTCCCTGTGCTATACAGTAGGACCTTGTTGTTTATCCATTCTATATATAATAGTTTGCATCTGCTAATCCCAAACTCCCAATCTAAATGGAATTGTTTTCCTAATTTCCTTTTCAGATTTATTGTTAATGTATAGAAAGAACTAGTTTTTATGTATTTATTCTTTATACTGTAATTTCGGTGAATTTGCTTATCACTTCTAACAGACTTATGAAATCCTTAGGGCTCTCTGCATAGATTATGCTATCTATAAACAGAGATAATCTTTTTTTTTTCTAATTTGGATTCTTTTTTGTTGTTGTTGTCGTCTAATTACTCTGGATAGAATTTCCAGTACTATGTTGAATAGTTGTGGTGTAAGCAGGCATCTTTGTCCTATTCCTGATCGTAAAGGAAAAGCTTGCAGTCTTTCACCAATGAGTATGATATTAGATGTGAGCTTCTCATGTATGGCCTCTATTATATTGAAGTAGTTTTCTCCTATTCCTAGTATGTTGAGTATTTTTATCATGAAAGGGTGTTGAAGTTTATCAGATGGTTTTTCTGCATCAGTTCAAATGATCTTGTTTTCTCTTCATTTTGTTAGTGTGGGGGTATTATATTGATTGATTTTTGTTTGTTGAATCAACCTTGCATTTCAGGAATAAATCTCACTTGGTTATGGTGTATAATCCTTTTGATGTGCTATTGAATTCTGTTTGCTAGTATTTTGTTGTGGATATTTACATTAAGAATATTAGTCTGTACTTTTCTTGTATTGTTTTTATCTGTCTTTAGTATCAGGATAATGTTAGACTCACAGTATGAGTTTGGAAGTGTTCTCTCTTCTTCAGTTTTTTGGAAGAATTTCAGGAGGATTGTTGTTAATTCTTTAAATGTTTGGTAAAATTCACCAGTGAAACCATGCGGTCCTGGGCTTGTCTTTGTTGCAAGGTTTTTGACGAGTAATTCAGTCTCCTTTCCAGTTATAGGTCCGTTTAGTTTTTCTATTTTTTCATGATTCCGTTTTCATAGGTTGTGTGCTTCTAGGACTTTGTCCATTTCATATAGGTTATCTAGATTTTGGTGTATAATTATTTATGGCATTCTCTTTATAATCCTTTTCATTTCTGTAAAATCAGTTAAAATGTCCCCTTGTTGATTTCTGATTGCATTTATTTATCTCTCTTATTTTTCTTTCTCTTATTCAGTCTAGCTAAAGTTTTGTCAGTTTTGTTGACCTTGGTTTCATTGCTTTTTTTTCCTATGGTTCTATTCTGTATTTTTTTTTTCTAATTTTCATTTTATATTGGAGTATAGTTGATTAACAATGTTGTGTTAGTTTCAGGTGTACAGAAAAGTGATTCAGTTCTACATATACTGTATTTTTTTAACATCTTTATTGGAATACAGTTGCTTTACAATGGTGTGTTAGTTTCTGATTTATAACAAAGTGAATCAGTTATACATATACAAATGTCCCCATATCTATTCCCTCTTGCATCTCCCTCCCTATCCCACCCCTCTAGGCGGTCACAAACCACCTAGCTGATCTCCCTGTGCTATGCGGCTACTTCCCACTAGCTATCTATTTTACGTTTGATAGTGTATATATGTCCATGCCACTCTTACTTTGTCACAGCTTACCCTTCCCCCTCCCCATATCCTCAAGTCCATGTTCTAGTAGGTCTGTGTCTTTATTCCTGTCTTACCCCTAGGTTCTTCATGACCTTTTTTTTTTTTTTTCTTAGATTCCATATATATGTGTTAGCATACGGTACTTGTTTTTCTCATTCTGACTTACTTCACTCTGTATGACAGACTCTAGGTCTATCCACCTCATTACAAATAGCTCAATTTCGTTTCTTTTTATGGCTGAGTAATAGTCCATTGTGTATATTTGCCACGTCTTCTTTATCCATTCATCCGATGATGGACACTTAGGTTGCTTCCATCTCCTGGCTATTGTAAATAGAGCTGCAATGAACATTTTGGTACATGACTTTTTGAATTATGGTTTTCTCAGGGTATATGCCCAGTAGTGGGATTGCTGGGTCATATGGTAGTTCTATTTGTAGTTTTTTAAGGAACCTCCATACTGTTCTCCATAGTGGCTGTCCCAGTTCACATTCCCACCAGCAGTGCAAGAGGGTTCCCTTTTCTCCACACCCTCTCCAGCATTTATTCTTTCTAGATTTTTTGATGATGGCCATTCTGACTGGTGTGAGATGATATCTCATTGTAGTTTTGATTTGCATTTCTCTAATGATTAATGATGTTGAGCATTCTTTCATGTGTTTGTTGGCAGTCTGTATATCTTCTTTGGAGAAGTGTCTATGTAGGTCTTCTGCCCATTTTTGGATTGGGTTGTTTCTTTTTTTGTTATTGAGCTGTATGAGCTGCTTATAAATTTTGGAGATTAATCCATTGTCAGTTGCTTTATTTGCAAATATTTTCTCCCATACTGAGGGTTGTCTTTTGGTCTTGTTTATGGTTTCCTTTGCTGTGCAAAAGCTTTGAAGTTTCATTAGGTCCTGTTTGTTTATTTTTGTTTTTATTTCCATTTCTCTAGGAGGTGGGTCAAAAAGGATCTTGCTGTGATTTATGTCATAGAGTGTTCTGCCTATGATTTCCTCTAAGAGTTTGATAGTGTCTGGCCTTATATTTAGGTCTTTAATCCATTTTGAGTTTATTTTTGTGTATGGTGTTAGGGAGTGTTCTGATTTCATACTTTAACATGTAGCTGTCCAGTTTTCCCAGCACCACTTATTGAGGAGGCTGTCTTTTCTCCACTGTATATTCTTGCCTCCCTTATCAAAGATAAGGTGAACATATGTGCATGGGTTTATCTCTGGGCTTTCTATCCTGTTCCATTAATCTATATTTCTGTTTTTGTGCCAGTACATTACTGTCTTGATTACTGTAGCTTTCTAGTATAGTCTGAAGTCAGGGAGCCTGATTCCTCCAGCTCCGTTTTTCGTTCTCAAGATTGCTTTGGCTATTCAGAGTCTTTTGTGTTTCCATACAAATTGTGAAATTTTTTGTTCTGGTTCTGTGAAAAATGCCAGTGGTAGTTTGATAGGGATTGCATTGAATCTGTAGATTGCTTTGGGTAGTAGAGTCATTTTCACAGTGTTGATTCTTCCAATCCAAGAACATGGTATATCTCTCCATCTGTTTGTATCATCTTTAATTTCTCTCATCAGTGTCTTATAATTTTCTGCATACAGGTCTTTTGTCTCCTTAGGTAGGTTTATTCCTAGATATTTTATTCTTTTTGTTGGAATGGTAAATGGGAGTGTTTTCTTAATTTCACTTTCATATTTTTCATCATTAGTGTATAGGAATGCCAGAGATTTCTGTGCATTAATTTTGTATCCTGCTACTTTACCAAATTCATTGATTAGCTCTAGTAGTTTTCTGGTAGCATCTTTAGGATTCTCTATGTGTGGTATCATGTCATCTGCAAACAGTGACAGCTTTACTTCTTTTCTGATTTGGATTCCTTTTATTTATTTTTCTTCTCTGATTGCTGTGGCTAAAACTTGCAAAACTATGTTGAATAAGAGTGGTGAGAGTGGGCAACCTTGTCTTGTTCCTGGTCTTAGTGGGAATGGTTTCAGTTTTTCACCATTGAGGACGATGTTGACTGTGGATTTGTCATATATGGCTTTTATTATGTTGAGAAAAGTTTCCTCTATGCCTACTTTCTGCAGGGTTTTTATCATAAATGGGTGTTGAATTTTGTCGAAAGCTTTCTCTGCATCTATTGAGATGATCATATGGTTTTTCTCCTTCAGTTTGTTAATATGATGTATCACGTTGATTGATTTGCATGTATTGAAGAATCCTTGCATTCCTGGAATAAACCCCACTTGATCATGGTGTATGATCCTTTTAATATGTTGTTGGATTCTGTTTGCTAGTATTTTGTTGAGGATTTTTGCATCTATGTTCATCAGTGATATTGGCCTGTAGTTTTCTTTCTTTGTGACATCTTTGTCTGGTTTTGGTATCAGGGTGATGGTGGCCTCGTAGAATGAGTTTGGGAGTGTTCCTCCCTCTGCTATATTTTGGAAGAGTTTGAGAAGGATAGGTGTTAGCTCTTCTCTAAGTGTTTGATAGAATTCGCCTGTGAAGCCATCTGGTCCTGGGCTTTTGTTTGTTGGAAGATTTTTAATCACAGTTTCAGTTTCACTGCTTGTGATTGGTCTGTTCAAATTTTCTATTTCTTCCTGGTTCAGTCTCGGCAGGTTGTGCATTTCTAAGAATTTGTCCATTTCTTCCAGGTTATCCATTTTATTGGCATAGAGTTGCTTGTAGTAATCTCTCATGATCCTTTGTATTTCTGCAGTGTCAATTGTTACTTCTCCTTTTTCATTTCTAATTCAATTGATTTTTTTTTTTTTTTGCGGTACGCGGGCCTCTCACCACTGTGGCCTCTTCCGTGGTGGAGTACAGGCTCTGGACGTGCAGGCCCAGCGACCATGGCTCACAGGCCCAGCTGCTCCGTGGCATGTGGTATCCTCCTGGACCGGGGAACGAACCTGCGTCCCCTGCATGGGCAGGCGGACTCTCAACCACTGCGCCACCAGGGAAGCCCCTAATTCTATTGATTTGAGTCTTCTCCCTTTTTTTCTTGATGAGTCTGGCTAATGGTTTATCAATTTTGTTTGTCTTCTCAAAGAACCAGCTTTTAGTTTTATTGATCTTTGCTATCGTTTCCTTCGTTTCTTTTTCATTTATTTCTGATCTGATCTTTCTGATTTCTTTCCTTCTGCTCACTTTGGGTTTTTTTGGTTCTTCTTTCTCTAATTGCTTTAGGTGCAAGGTTAGGTTGTTTATTTGAGATGTTTCCTGTTTCTTAAGGTAGGATTGTATTGCTATAAACTTCCCCCTTAGAAGTGCTTTTGCTGCATCCCATAGGTTTTGGATCGTCGTGTGTTCATTGTCATTTGTCTCTAGGTATTTTTTGATTTCCTCTTTGATTTCTTTAGTTATCTCTTGGTTATTTAGTAATGTATTGTTTAGCCTCCTTGTGTTTGTGTTTTTTACCTTTTTTTCCCTGTAATTCATTTCTAATTTTGTAGTGTTGTGGTCAGAAAATATGCCTGATATGAGTTCAGTTTTCTTAAATTTACTGAGGCTTGATGTGTGACCCAAGATGTGATCTATCCTGGAGAATGTTCCATGTGCACTTGAGAAGAAAGTGTAATCTGCTGTTTTTGGATGGAATGTCCTATAAATATCAATTAAATCTACCTGAGCTATTGTGTCATTTAAAGCTTCTGTTTATTTACTTTCATTTTAGATGATTTGTCCATTGGTGTAAGTGAGGTGTTAAAGTCCCCCACTATTATTGTGTTTTCTGTCGATTTCCTTTTTTATAGCTGTTAGCAGTTGCCTCATGTATTTAGCTGCTCCTATGTTGGGTGCATATATATTTATTATTGTTATATCTTCTTCTTGGATTGATCCCTTGATCATTATGTAGTGTCCTTTGTTGTCTCTTGTAACATTCTTTAATTTAAAGTCTATTTTATCTGATATGAGTATTGCTACTCCAGCTTTCTTGTGATTTCCATTTGAATGGAATATCTCTTTCCATCCCCTCACTTTCAGTCTGTATGTGTCTCTTGGTCTTAAGTGGGTCTCTTGTAGACAGCATATATATGGGTCTTGTTTTTGTATCCATTCAGCAAGCCTGTGTCTTTTGGTTGGAGCATTTAATCCATTCATCTTTAAGGTAATTATGGATATGTATGTTCCTGTTACCATTTTCTTAATTGTTTTGGGTTAGTTTTTGTAGGTCCCTTTCTTCTCTTGTGTTTCCCACTTAGAGAAGTTCCTTTAGCATTTGTTGTGGAGCTGGTTTGGTGGTGCTGAGTTCTCTTAGCTTTTGCTTGTCTGTAAAGCTTTTGATTTCTCCATCGAATCTGAATGAGATCCTTGCCAGGTAGAGTAATCTTGGTAGTAGGTTCTTCCCTTTCCTCACTTTAAGTATATCATGCCACTCCCTTCTGGCTTGTAGAGTTTCTGCTGAGAAATCAAATGTTAACCTTATGGGAGTTCCCTTGTATGTAATTTGTCATTTTTCCCTTGCTGCTTTCAATAATTTTTCTTTTTCTTTAATTTTTGCCAATTTGATTACTATGTGTCTTGGCGTGTTTCTCCTTGGGTTTATCCTGCCTGGGACTCTCTGTGCTCCTTGAACTTGGGTGGCTATTTCCTTTCCCATGTTAGGGAAGTTTTCAACTATAATCTCTTCAAATATTTTCTCGGGTCCTTTCTCTCTCTCTTCTCCTCCTGGGACCCCTATAATGCGAATGTTGTTGCATTTAATGTTGTCCCAGAGCTCTCTTAGGCTGTCTTCATTTCTTTTCGTTCCTTTTTCTTTATTCCACGGCAGTGAATTCCACCATATTCTGTCTTCTAGGTCACTTATCCATTCTTCCTGCCTCAGTTATTATGCTATTGATTCCTTCTAGTGTAGTTTTCATTTCAGTTATTGTATTGTTCATCTCTGTCCTTTAATTCTTTTAGGTCTTTGTTAAACGTTTCTTACATCTTCTCGATCTTTGCCTCCATTCTTTTTCTGAGGTTCTGGATCATCTTCACTATCATTATTCTGAATTCTTTTTGTGGAAGGTTGCCTATCTCCACTTCATTGAGCTGTTTTTCTGGGGTTTTATCTTGTTCCTTCAACTGGTACATAGCCCTCTGCCTTTTCATCTTGTCTATCTTTCTGTGAATGTGGGTGTTTTCCACAGGCTGCAGGACTGTAGTTCTTGCTTCTGCTGTCTATCCTCTGGTGTATGACGCTGTCTAAGAGGCTTGTGTAAGTTTCCTGTTGGGAGGGACTGGTGTTTGGTAGAGCTGTCTGTTGCTCTGGTGGGTAGAGCTCAGTAAAACTTTAATCCGCTTGACTGTTGAGGGTGGGGCTGGGTTCCCTCCCTGTTGGTTGTTTGGCCTGAGGCAACCCAACACTGGAGCTTACCTGGACTGTTTGGTGGGGCTAATGACAGACTCTGAGATGGCTCACTCCAAGGAGTACTTCCCAGAGCTTCTGCTGCCAGTGTTCTTGTCTCCACGGTGAGCCACAGCCACCCCCCCGCCTCTGCAGGAGACCGTCCAACACTAGCAGGTAGGTCTGGTTCAGTCTCCCCTGGGGTCACTGCTCCATCCCCTGGGTCCCGATGCGCACGCTACTTTGTGTGTGCCCTCCAAGAGTGGAGTCTCTGTTTCCCCCAGTCCTGTTGAAGTCCTGCAATCAAATCCCGCTAGGCTTCAAAGTCTGATTCTCTAGGAATTCCTCCTCCTGTTGCTGGACCCCCAGGTTGGGAAGCCTGACGTGGGGCTCAGAATCTTCACTCCAGTGGGTGGACTTCTGTAGTATAAGTGTTCTCCAGTCTGTGAGTCACCCACCCAGCAGTTATGGGATTTGATTTTACTGTGATTGCGTGCCTCCTACCTTCTCATTGTGGCTTCTCCATTGTGTTTGGATGTGGAGTATCTTTTTTGGTGAGTTCCAGTGTCTTCCTGTCGATGATTGTCCAGCAGCTAGTTGTGATTCTGGCGTTCTCACAAGAGGGAGTGAGAGGGGCTTCCCTGGTGGCGCAGTGGTTGAGAGTTCGCCTGCCGGTGCAGGGGAGACGGGTTCGCGCCCCGGTCCGGGAGGATCCCACATGCCGCGGAGCGGCTGTGCCTGTGAGCCATGGCCACTGAGCCTGCGCGTCTGGAGCCTGTTCTCCACAACGGGAGAGGCTACAACAGTGAGAGGCCCTTGTACCGCCAACAAAACAAAACAAAAACAAAAAAGAGGGAATGAGAGCACATCCTTCTACTCCGCCATCTTGGTTCCTCTCTCCTGGAATAAGCACGTATTGGTTTTTTGATCGGGTCCCTTATGTTCCTTAGTCTCTGTTTAGTTTTTTTTTTTTTTTTTTTTTTGCGGCACGCAGGCCTCTCACTGTTGTGGCCTCTCCCGTTGCAGAGCACAGGCTCCGGATGCGCAGGCTCAGCGGCCATGGCTAATGGGCCCAGCCGCTCCGCGGCATGTGGGATCCTCCCAGACCAGGGCATGAACCCGTATCCCCTGTATCAGCAGGCGGACTCTCAAACACTGCGCCACCAGGGAAGCCCTGTTTACTTTTTTATTATTATTTTTTTGATTTTCTTCTTGAACTTGATAAATTCAAAGGTTTTGTCCTCAAGGTCACCATTTTTTTTCCCTGCCTCTTTGAATCTGCTGTTGAACCTTTCAAGTAAATTTTTAAAATTCAGTTATTATATTTTTCTACTCCAGAAATTGTTTGCTTGTTTTTACAATTTCTATTTCTTTGTTGATATTCTCATTTTCTTTATATATTGTTTTTCTAGTTTCCTTTAGGTTTCCGTGTTTTCCTGTAGTTTATTGAGCATATTCAAGACAGTTGTTTTAAAGTCTTTGTCTGGTAACTCCAAAGGCTATGTCTCTTTGAGGTCGGTTTCTAGAGATATATGGTGTTCCTTTGAATGTGCCGTGTTTCCCTATTTATTTATATGCCTTGTAATCTTCTGTTGATAATTGAGCAGTTGAGAAAACAGCCATACCTTCCAGTATTTGAAAACTGACTTCTTGCAGGGGAAGACCATCAGCCATCATTTTCTGTGCATACATCTTCCCCGGGCTTGTGTGTTTGGTTTCCCCCCAATTCTACTGTATATGTGGCTCCTTTTAAATGTTGTTATTGCTCAGTCTTACCCTGACTTCTTCTCAAGGCCTTAAATGTTCTGTTGTGTTCTCCTGCCTGTAGTCTCTTGCCCCAGGTGCCTGCAGGTCTGAAGCCTTCCTGCAGCTCGCATGTAGTTCAGCAGGTGCCACTCCTTTCAGGGACCCAATCTTATATCCAAACTATGTCACTCTTCCCATCATTGGTCTGAGTCAGGTGAGACAGAAACCAACCCCTCAGCCCCCAGACAAGCCAGAATGTTACAAACAAGTTCAGCCTTTTTCCTTCTGTTCTGAAGGAGGAACTGGGAATTGTGTGTCTTCCTCCAGATTGTGCCATGCCAGGTAGGGGTTGGGGCAAGGACAGGCAAAAACACCACTACATTTCCTGTTCTTTTGAATGTGGTTATGTAGAGCTCAGGAAGACAGTTTTTGAAAGATTGAAGGTTCCTGGAAGCAGTGCGGATGGAAATTATTTTAGGGTCACAGTAAACCACATTAATGTGGAAATTTGGGAGAGTGAAAACAAACTGTCGCTCAGCCATCAGGAATAGAAAGTTTTGAGGAAAAACTTAAGGATAGGGAAACAAAGTGAATGTTTAATATTTTAATAGCAATAAGTAAAGGAAGATCCCTTTCAGCTCTAGTATTAATCTAGGTCAGTGTTCTCAAAACTTTTAGATTCAGGGCTTCTTTGTACTCTTAAATAAAAATATTTGGGGTTCTCAATATTTTATCTTATATATGTTAATATTTACTGTATTAGAAATTAAAACTGAGGAATTTAAAAATATTGTTTTAAAATAAATTTAAACCTATTTTTGTAAACCTGATAATACATTTTTTTGAAAAAATATTTTCTGAAACAAAAAAAATTGATGAGAAGAATTGTATTATTCAAAGCTTTGCAAATCTTTTAATATCTGGCTTAATAGAAGTTAGCTGGAATCTTATATCTGCTTCTGCGCTCGACCTGTTACAGTGTTATTTCAGTTGAAATATATGAGGAAAATACAGTCTTACCCAGGGATGTAACTGGGAAAGGGAGGCATATTTTATACAGCCTCTTCAGAAAGTTGTGGTTATTATTTGATACTATACCAAACTGAAAAAGTGGTAGTTTCTTAAACGTTAGTTGCAGTATGGAATCTGACTCCATATTAGTGAACTTTTGGTACTCTGTTACATTAAAATCTATTGGTCTGTCTTGTACTTGAATTAATTATATACTCTGTATATCATCGTGTGTGGGTCATTTGTAAAATACTGCTTGACTGAGTTACGTGGATCTTTCACGTACTGTTTTATTATAGAGTATAAAAAAATCACATTCTTTCTGGAAAGTCTACATGTTGGGAATATGCCAAGCTCATGGTGATAGTTACACATTTTCTAAAAGTTGAATTTTCATTTGAAAGCTTGAATTTTATCATTGGTGACAAATACTTTCAATTTTCCTCGATAAGTTCACTTTGTTCATTTTCAATAAAATGCCGTGTACCAAGGTCTGCATAAGCATAGTTTGTCTCTTATTTATTCTTTCAAGTAACATGGTGTTACATGGAGAAAGCACCTAGTTCAGCTTGTTACTTAAACAGTCTTATAAATGCTTTTTCTTGATATAACCTGCTAACCCCAATATACTGCAGAAGTGTTTCAGTTGTTTTCTCTCATTTGTTCACACAGTATATTAAAAAGACATGTTCTAAAGCTTCCTTACTTCGTGATGTCATTTTTATGACATCTCTATATGATCAGATTACAGAGATGGAGAATAGGTTAGTGGTTCCTAAAGGTTAGATGCATAAGAGGTGAAGGTAGAAAAGAGGAAGGAAAGAAGGTGCCTATGGCTTTTATAGGGTAGTGCAAAGGATCTCCGTGAAGAACCTTTTCTGTATTGTGACTGTAGCAGTGGTGACAGGAACCTATAAATGTGATAAAATTGCCCAGAACTAAATATACACGAAAATGTGTGTGCACGTAGAACTGGAGAAATCTGAATAAGTTTGCTGGATCATATCAATGTTATTTTTCAAGGTTTGGTATTGTACTATACTTACATAAGATTTTACCATTAAGGAAAACTAGATGAAGAGCATATGGAAACTCTTTGTATTATGTTTTAAACTCCATGTGACTCTATAATTATCTCAGAATAAAAATTAATGATTTTTACTGTCACATAAATGACATACTTAAGTACTCGCTCCTTTTTTTTTTTTTTTTTTGTGAGTGCATGGTGAGAGTGTGGGAGTGAAGAATACAAGGACTGCCATTGGTTTGGTTTTTTACTAAGGCACCAGTAGTTTTACCCTTCTTGTTTTTCTATCATTAGTGCAAATGTCAGCACAACAACATCTTGGCATTAATATTGTGAGACTGTTTTCTCTCCCAGGCCTTCTCATCACTAGGGCTCTGCAGTCCACATTCTGAGAATCAGTGCCATAAAGTTTTAGTCTTTAGTTAGCTGAGGAAAACAAGTACATTTGGCGCTCTGTATCTGCGGGTTCTGAACCTGCGCATATGGAGGGCTTGCTGTACTGAAACTGTTTTATATGAGACTTGAGCATCTGTGGGTTTTGGTATCCATGAGGGTCTTGGAAGCAAGCCCCGGAGGGGATAGCAAGGGACAATTGTAATATGCTTAAGACTGCATGTCCAGTTCAGTGATACGTCTCTGCTTCTCTCTCCAGCGTTTTATCGTGGACTCTTGCTTATGGGATGTTACTGTACTTCTGTAAAATTAGAGTTACATTTGTAAAGATATAAAAGGTAGACATGAGAAGAGTAAAATTTTGGAATTAACAGCTTTCTGCATCTGTGCTGTATAGTATGGTAGCAACTAGCCATATCTGGTTATTTAAATTTAAATTCTAAGTGATTAAAATGTGTATAAATAAAAGTTAAATTGGACCAGTGGTTGTACAGTTTCAGTTTTGCAAGATGAAAAAGTTCATCACAGAAATTTTTATTTACACTGGTTGTGTATCTTTCAGGAAGACAATTGTAAGAGGTTGAAGGTGCTTCGAAGCATTGTGGATGCCAATATGGTCAAAGTGCTGGTCTAGACTTTAAGGTATTATCTTTACTTCTCTGGCCAGATTTAGATGTCAAACATTTATTTGATAGAAGAGTTTCTCACTATTTATATCCTCTAATAGCTAGTTAATAAGAATGAAGGAACACATTTACTCATATATATGTATATACACATATAGTTATAGAGAAAAATATTAAAATTGAGAACTTTTATAAATTTATAGTAATAGTTTATTTTAAAAAAATATTTCGTGTATCCATAGGTACTGTTTTTATTTAGATTTTAAAAGTAGGGCTTCCCTGGTGGCGCAGTGGTTAAGAATCTGCCTGCCAATGCCGGGGACAGGGGTTCGAGCCCTGGTCCGGGAAGATCCCACATGCCGTGGACCAGCTAAGCCCGTGCGCCACAACTACTTAACCTGCGCTCTAGAGCCCACGAGCGACAACTACTGAAGCCCGCACGCCTAGAGCCTGTCCGTGCTCCGCAACAAGAGAAGCCACCGCAATGAGAAGCCCGCGCACTTCAACAAAGAGTAGCCCCTGCTCGCTTCAACTAGAGAAAGCCTGCGCGCAGCAAGAAAGACCCAACGCAGCCAAAAATAAATAAATAAAATTAATTTATTAAAAAAAAAAGTAATTCCCAGCTCTAAGATGACAGAAATAGATTTGCCTCTGGTACCTTTAAAGTGTCATGTTTTACATTCCAACATTTTTAATCAATCTGGAATTTTTTGGTATCATGAGTTGAGCGTATATATCCTCCTTCCCCCTAGATGATTATCTAGTCATCCCAACACAATTTATTAAGTAATTTTGGTATTTCTCTAGTGACTTGAGATACTACCAACATTTTGTACATGTATGTGCTTATTTCAGCATTCTCTCTCAATATCATTCTTTCCATGTCATTAAATACTCCTCTGTATCTTTTTTTAATGACTACAAAGGATTATACTGTATGGCTGAGTAAATACTACATACATCTATTATCTATCTCTTTATTGATTAAATTGTGGATTTCTTGAAGCTTAAAACACCAGTAAACATATATTATTGGCCTCATTTAGGCACATAGCCCACAGCATAGTGTCTTTGTGTTACATTTCCATAAATATTGTTGATTTAGTTTCCATTGTGATTTATAGGACGATATTTCAGTTGTTTTCCAGAAATATTTAAAACTTCGCAAAATACAGACCTCCTACTGGATTTTCTGGTTTGCTTTACTATTTTCTATCACATGAAGGGAAGTTGAAGGAAAGGGAAACTATCACAGAGTTTATCTTCAATGAGTTTTTATTATAAAAGTAATTAATTCTTATGAAAAAGGAAAAATACATATAGGCATACCACGGCAATATTGTGGATTTGGTTCCAGAACACTACAATAAAGCGAATATAGCAGTGATGCAATTCACACAAATTTTTTGGTTTCCCAGTGCATATAAGAGTTATGTTAACACTATACTGTAGTGCATAAAGTGTGCGATAGCATTATGTCTAAGAAAATCAATGTACGTACCTTAATTAAAAAACACAATGGACCCTTGAACAACTTGGGAGATTGGTTCCAGGGCCCACCACACATACCAAAATCCATGGATGTTTAAGTCCCATAGTTGGCACTTTGTATCCCTGGTTCCACGTCTGCAGATTCAACCAACCACAGATTGTGTAGTACTGTAGTATTTATTTATTTCCGCTAGTTTTACTGAGGTGTAATTGACAAACAGTGCTGTATCAGTAGGGTGTACAGCATAATGATTTGATGTACATACATCATGAAGCACTGTAGTATTTATTGAAAAGTATACGCATGTAACTGGACCCACACAGATCAAACCCCTGTTTTTTGAGGGTCAACTGTACTTTATTGTTAAAAATGCTAACCATCATCTGAGCCTTCAGCAAGTCATAATCTTTTTGCTGCTGGAGGGTCTCGTCTCGATGTTGATGCTGCTGACTGACCAGGGTCGTGGCTGCTGAAGGCTGGGGTGGCCGTGGCAATGTCTTAAAATAAAATAACATTGAAGTCTGCCGCATCAACTGACTCTTCTTTTCACGAACGACTTCCCTGTAGCAAGCAAGGCTGTTTGACAGCATTTTGCCCACAGCAGAACGTCTTTCAAAACTGAAGTCAGTCCTCTCAAAACCTGCCACTGCTTTATCAGCTCTGTTGTCATTTCAGTAGTCTTCACAGATCTTCACCAGGATTAGAGTCCATCTCAAGAAACCCTTTCTTTGCTCATCCATAAGAAGCAATTCCTCATCTGTCACAGAGTTTTATTATGAGATTGCAGCGATTCAGTCACATCTTCAGGCTCCACTTCTAATTCTAGTTCTCTTACTGTTTCTACCACATCTACAGTGACTCCTCCATTGAAGTCTGGAACCCCGCGGGGGTTTGGAATCAACTTCTTCCAAACTCCTGTTACTGTTGACATGTTGGGCTCTTCTCATGAATCACGAATGTTCTTCATGACATCCAGAATGGTGAATCCTTTCCAGAAGGTTTTCAGTTTACTTTGCCCAGATCCATCAGAGGAATCACTATCTATGGCAGCTAAATAGTCTTACGAAATGTATTCATTAAATAATAAGACCTGAAAGTTGATTCATGGGCTGCAGAATGGATGTTGTGAGAGCAGGCAGGAAAGCATCATTAATCTTGTACATCTCCTTCGGAGCCCTTGGGTGACCAGGTGCATTGTCAACGAGCTGTAATATTTTGAAAGGCATCATTTTTTCTGAGCAGTAGGTCTCAACAGTGGGCTTAAAATATTCAGTAAACCATGCTGTCAACAGATGTTTTGTCATCCAGGCTTTGTTGTTCCACGTATAGAACGCAGGCAGACTAGATTTAGCAGAATTCTTAAGGGCCCTAGGATTTTCGGAATGATAAATGAGCACGGACTTCAGCTAAAAGTCACCAGATGCATTAGCCCCTAACAAGAGTGTCAGCCAGTGTTTTGAAGCTTTGAAGCCAGACGTTGACTTCTCCTCTCTAGCTGTGAAAGTCCTAGATGGCATCTTCTTAAATGGAAGGCTGTTTCATCTACACTGAAAATCTGTAGTTTAGTGTAGCCACCTTCATTCCTTACCTTAGCTAGATATTATGGGTAACTTGCTGCAGCTTCAACATCAGCACTTGTGGCTTCACCTTGGATTTGTATGTCATGGAGACATACAAATACAAGCCTCTTTCCTAAAACCTCATGAACCAACCACCTCTGCTAGCGTTAAACTTTTCCTCCTGCAAATTCTTCACTCCTCTCAGCCTTCAGAACCAAAGAGAGTTAGGACCTTGCTCTAGGTTAGGTTTTGGCTTAAAGGAATGTTGTTGCCGGTTTGATCTCTCCAGACCACTAAAGTTTTCTCCATATCAGCAATAAGGCTGTTTTGTTTTCTTATCATTCGTGTGTCCACTGAAATAGCAGTTGTAATTTCGTTCAAGAAGTAACTTTTCCTTTGCATTCACAACTTGGCTAACTGGCGCAACAGGCCTATCTTTCTGCCCATCTCAGCTTTCGACATGCTTTCCTCACTAAGCTTAATCATTTCTAGTTTTTGATTTAAAGTGAGAGACATGGGACTCTTCCTTTCACTTGAACACTTGGAGGCCATCGCAGGGTTATTAATTGGCCTAATTTCAATACTGTTGTGTCTCAGGGAATAGGGAGGCCCGAGGAGAGTGCGAGAGATGGGGAACAGCTTGTCAGTGGAGCAGTCAGAATACACACAACATTTATGGATTAAGTTCGCCGACTTATATGGGTGCAGTTCATGGTGCCCCAAAACAATTATAATAGTAACCTTAAAGATCACTGATCACAGGTCACCATAGCAAATATAATAATAATAATGAAAAAGTTAAAAATATTGCGAGAATTACCAAAATGTGACACAGAGACATGAAGTGAGCAAGTGTTACTGGGAAAATAGAGTTGATAATCATGCTTATATAGCACAGGGAACTATATTCAATACCTTGTAATAACCTTATATTGGAAAAGAATCTGAACAAGAATATATGTAGATACATATAACTGAATCAGTTTGCTGTACATCTGAAACTAATACAACATTGTAAATCAACTATACTTAAAAAAATGACACGCTTGATGCAGGGTTCCTGCAAACCTTCAATTTATAAAAATCAAAGTATCTGTGAAGTACAGTAACACGCAGCACAATAAAATGAGGTGTGCCCTTAATACAGAGTATATAAAATAAAACCTACAAGTTGTATCCTATATCCCCCTTTCAGTTCTATTTCTGCGAAGTAGCAATTTTAAGTTTGCTATATGTCTTCCCAAGACATCTTTGAGTATACTATTAGCATATATCAAAAAGCACTACACAAATAGGATTTTTATTCTTACTAATTCTGTGATTTGCTTATGTCACTTAATATTGTAGATACCTTTCCATGACAGTGTATGTAGATTTACCTCATTCTTTCTTAGCTCAGAGATTACACTACATTCTCTCTTTGACTGAATATAGCTTACTTTAATCTCTCTCTTATAAATGGAGACATTTATAAGACATTTATAAGCACTCTGTATTCAGAGTGCTTCTTTATTTTTTGCTATTATGAATTTATCTTTAGGGTCAATTTCTTGAAATGGAATTGTGTAATAAAAGGATAAGCTTATTTAAAATTCAGTAAGTATCACCTGATAGCTCTTTGAAAGGCTATGGCTACATAATTTTTAAATCAGATTTATGTGTGCCTGCACACATGTGCACAATATTGAATTTAGTCTTTACGGCAGTATTTATTTAAGGGGAAGTGAGTGTTTTAAGAAATAACCTTTCATCTCCTTGTCATATGTGAAGTGCTTAGAATGGTTTCTGAAACATATTAAGAGCTATCTAAATGCTATAATTATTTTTGTTTGCTTAATTCCCTTCTATTTTGAAAATTGAAAATCTTATCAATTTTTTCACACATCCTTATTTCGAAAACCGTCAGCATCTGGACCTAAGTTGCTGTTAGTGTGTTCTGTGTTGTAATGGGATTCACCCTCAGATTTCTATCTTTAATTGTCACAATCACTGTTTTTTAAGTAGTTATTATGGACTTAAAGGTTATGTATGCTGTACAAAGTGTGTTTTGATTGGCTTGTCTTCCTTCACTGGCATTCTGTTAACAGAGAGTCAGTTACCACCATTTGCTAGTTTTTGTTGTTACCTGCAGTTAATAAAAAAAGTCAGTGACTTAAGAGAGTTCATTGAAACTTGAAAGTAATGATGAAAATGAGAATATGTCTCAACTTGTAAACTTGTACAGTGAACTGGATTGCCATTTAAATATAAAGCATTCATGTATATAGTCTTGGAGAAGTAAATCTTTGTGATAACTTTGAAAGTATTTGAAAAGGAAAGTATGAACAAAATCTATTATGACTATCAAAATGACTATCCCTGCTTCTCTATACATTTGATGTTATGAAACATGTTCATAGAATGTTCCCATTCAGGCTTTTGCAGTGTTTTTCAACAAAGTGTAATAGTATATTGAAGAAGTTACTTGAGAATAATTTAATCAATAAACTTGGTTAATCATGTCATTAAATGCAGAGAAGAGAGGAAAAGCATAGAGGCATCTTTCACGGTTGTACTCCCTGCCTCAACAACAGGTACAAGTCAAAATCATTCCTTGAAATTTCTAAAACCATTCACAAAGAATGGACAGATTCTCTGCAAGAAAGCTGAGCGAGGTATTGGCAAAATTTCTTTATCAATGCACCTATTAACATATTGCAAAATGGGAGACTTCCCTGGTGGCACAGTGGCTAAGAATCAGCCTGCCAATGCAGGGGACACGGATTCAATCCCTGATCCGGAAAGATTCCCTCATGCTGCAGAGCAGCTAAGCCCGTGCGCCACAACTACTGAGCCTGTGCTCTAGAGCCCACACGCCACAACTACTGAAGCCCACGTGCCACAACTACTGAGCCCGCGTGCTGCAACTACTGAAGCCCATGCGCCTAGAGCCTGTGCTCTGCAACAAGAGAAGCCACCGCAATGAGAAGCCTGCTCACTGCAGTGAAGAGTAGCCTCCTCTCGCCGCAACTACAGAAAGCCCGCGCGCAGTAAGGAAGACCCAAGGCAGCCAAAAATTAAAAAAATAAAATAAAAAATAAAAAGGACCCGAGTCCATTAACAACAACAACAACAAAAATATACATATATATTGCTAATGCCACAATGGCATACGTTGTGAGAGAGGAATCACAACCATGTGTGGCAGTCATCAGATGTTATGCTTTGCATTCAGGTGAAACTGCTTGTGTACAGAGTATGCATCAGCTCTTTTCATACATACAATTTAAATATGAGAAGTACTTGATTATTTTTTGTTTGTTTAAAAGAGTAATTCCAAGCTAAAGGAAAATAAATTCTTTGTTTTATTAATATTCATTTTGAGAGCAATGATAGAGTTTCAGTATTGATAGAGCATCAGCTATGTGTGGACAGTAAGGGTGGTATTACTGAATGAAAGAACTTGAACCTGAATGTTAATTCACATACTTCTTTTGCAGTTAGTTGTGTGTTTACTTATATGGCTCTAGTGTTGAAGATATTGGTGAAAAGTTTGAATAAGATCAAATATGGCCAGCATGCATGTTTTCAGCGTCTTCTGTGAAAAAAATGGGCTGCTGTTCCTTTCTGTAATACACTAGTTATGAGAGGGCTAAGTTCTTATGTAACTTTCTGAAGTGTAGAAAGAGATTTCTCTGTTTTCATAAGGGGTACATCTCAATTCTGTGTGTATTATCTTGACAGCCAGAAGTTTATGCTTCAGTATAAAGTACAGTATTCCCCCCTTATCTGCAATTTCACTTTCCGAGGTTTCAGTTAACGGCAGTCAACCACAGTCTGAAAATATTACATGGAAACTTCCAGAAATAAATTATTCATAAGTTTTAAATTGCTCACCGTTCTGAGTAGTGTGATGAAATTGCTTCTCATCAGGAGATTTAAGAAAACTTCTAAAAAAGCTGCACTGATTCTGAATTGCTGGATATTGTGATAAAAATAAGTTTTTAAAAGTAGAGCTGTAAACAACATTAATAAACACTTTCCTAAACTTTTGAACGCTTTGAATTTGAGTTACTATGCCATATTTACTCACGTTATGATATTGTTCTTGCCATTCTTTGACAGACCCCTTATCCCTCTGGACAGAATGCAGGTCCAACCACGTTGGTATACCCTCAAGCTCCTCAGACAATGAATTCACAACCTCAGACCCGTTCTCCGGTAAGTAAGCAGAAACTTGTTCTAGAGAATATTCTCCACCTAAGTTTGTGTTTGTAGTAGCTTAGGTTCTTTTGGCTAATATTTTTACTTGATTTTGGAAAATTTTTACCAAAATAATTTTTTAAATTATTATTACTATTATTATTGGATAGCATTGCATTTTCAGACCTTTCCTATAGGAATAATTTGAATTTATTAAGAACAAGAAGAAATGGAGCTTTTAATCTTCTTTTACTTTTCTGTGTCATTCAAGTTCTGGTTGCATTCAAGTTCACTTCATCTCAGCTCTTAATTTGTTATTTGTACTGTTCAAAATTCAGGAGAAGTGTAAAGCATGATTTTGAAAGTAAATTAAATTTCATTAATTGGACTCTGAAATTCCAGTGTTTTGGGAAGTAAGACTTCTGAATCGTTGTTACTAGATCAGTTCTAACTATTTGACTGTGTGGACATATGCATGACTTACACCAATAGTGTATTTATTTCTTCAGACGGTAAATAAATTGTCATACAAGTATAAATGCTATCATCCTCTTTGCTCATCTTTTACATGGATTGCAATAAGTATTTCAGAGACTGAGAATTTACTCAAGGTTCATCCTTCTGTTTCACAAAAGTGTACAGTGGCTTCAGCTGTCCATTCCTTAGAATGTTGTTTCCTGCCCTGCATGATTAGTTTTTGCTAGAAGGTGCTTCTGTAACATCTCACATTGTCTCTCACACCCCTACTTGTATCTCAGCTCTGTGTTTTCCTCAGAATACAGGGATCTTCTTTTGGTTCTCCACCTTTGCTTTTTCGCCTGTAGTACAGGAATATTTCATTGCATTAGCTCCTGTTCATTTGGTTTTATGCATGAATTTAGGAATATTGAAATATGTGATAGAATTGCTCAAAGAACTAGGAGATCACAGACTTCACCAAAATGTAATCTCTTTCTTATCCTCCTCCTACCTTCCTTTTCCCTATTGCCCTCTTCTCCAATACTGTTCTTAGATCCTGGTTCTTCCCAGGGGGTGGAACCATTCTAAGGAGGTGGAACTTTGGTCCTAGTTGGCCGTTTGCTTGTCTGGGTTTTTTTGTTTGTTTTTTGGGTTTTTTTGCCGAAATGGTCAACAAGATGTCTGATGCAAGTTTTGTTCTGAGAGTGGTTTGGGAATGTGGACACTTGACTACTGGGAATGGGCCTGAGATCTCACCAGATTAATTTAGATAGGCCCCAGTTCTAATCATTAAACATGGAACGTTGTGGTAAGCTCTTATTGCAAAGGATTCTATGGCCCTTTTTACCCCTTTACCCCTTTTATAATTATTGGGGAAAAATAAAAGAAAATTAAATTTACATGGTTAGAACTGGCGCAAAACCTGACTGAAGAGCTGCATCTCTAAACCAGTTTTTTTGACAGCCCAGCAGAACAGTGCCAATACATTGCACAGACAACTGGAAGAGGAGGAAGGTTTTGGAACAGACTCCCGTTTACAGGTCCTTGGCTGGAAGAGGCTGGATAAAATACTGCATTGTAAGCAATATAACAAACTGTACTTCTTGCAGGCAGTGGTGCCTCTGGCACTCATTATTTTTGACCACATCCATTTATTGGCTGATGAACACAAATGCACTGATTGCTTCCTCTCTGAAAGTCTAACCTA
The DNA here is from genome assembly GCF_964374135.1 of Grampus griseus. Lineage (NCBI taxonomy): Eukaryota > Metazoa > Chordata > Mammalia > Artiodactyla > Delphinidae > Grampus > Grampus griseus. The sequence continues at coordinate 167,260,024 of NC_139017.1, forward strand.
GCATGGCAGTTTTTGCCAGGCATAGTGGGGAAAAGAATAACAAATTGGGTGGGTCTTCTCTATTGGGAATTAGACAGGAGTAATTTGGGGTTTAGATTCTTCTTTATTTTAAACTTGAAGAGGGATATCCCTTTCAGATGAATTTGATTTTAAAAGATAAATTTCAAGGCTTCTTTTTCCCTCTTTCCATTTTATAATTGAATATCAAGGGGAAAACTGTCTATAGTTGTCAGCCATTTTTCTGTGGTCATAAACTCTTCAGACACTATCCTCTATGCAATTTTTACCATCTGCTCTGCTAGTGACCATTACCACCCCCATTACTAAAAACCACACACATAACATTCCATTACATATCCCAAAACAAGTGCAAGACTAGCAGACCCCACACTACTCTTGCTTGTTGTTTTGGGTCCAGTTTTCTTTGCTTCATTTGTGTTGGTGCTGGGAGGGTGAAGTTGGGTTTGGAATTTGGCAGGGTTGCATTTCTTCTGACATCCCAAGTTGCCATAGTCTAGTCTCATCCATCCCACAGCTATCCCAACTGGTGAGGAGAGGTAAGCTGTTGCACTAAGGAAGGGACTCTCTCCATGGCTTTCTCCAAGGGACTCTCTCAGCAGCTAAGCTTACTCCGTTCTATTTCTGCATTAATGGGCCATTGGCAATTGCACAGTTTAGGCTTCTCTGTTCTTCCCTGGACAGCTGCCTTTGCAATCCAACTGGCTTCAAGTGACCCCCCTTCCTCCTTGAGGTGATCTTTGTGCCTGTATTTCTACTTGATACTTAGTATCTTAGTTAAATTTATATTGTTGAAAGTCTTGTTTAAAAGTAAAAAAAATAGTGATAAGCTACCTATATGTTCCATTTTCTGGTTGTATTGGAACTCTTTAAACTGTAATTTTTTTTTAAATAGCTTCCAAAATAGTGAAACTATTGAATGCTTAATCGGGAGAGGGGGACAGTTTGGCTTTTGCAGTAACCTGTAACCATTGGTTATTTTTATATTCTGTGGTGCTAAGTGCCAAAGTTATATCAATATATGTTGGCCATGCTCAGTTACCAACTGTGCACAGAAGAGTGAGTGGGTGGGTGGGTGAGTGGGTGGCATTAACGTTGGATCCAAGTTCACAGAAGATTGCTTTCCTTAATATCTACAGTCCTCACCATCTTAAAGACCCCTCTTTAAAAAGAAAAAAAAAAGAAAAAGAAACAAAAGTTTCTATTTTTAATATGAGCCAGCAGCGACTACAGTTTGTTCTGTTGCTTACAGTTACCCATAGGATTAAGACTATTGTCATTACAAATGAAAAACTCAATAGCCAATGGTGACTAGTGCAAAATAGACTAGGGTACTTTCCCACTAACTTTTTTTTTTTAATATATGTGTAATTTTATAAGGTACTCCTCTTGCTCATAGAAAATTCTCTTTTGACTGGAACATTCCAAATATATAAAGTTTCAACTTTTATTTTAGAGCCTTAGAAATGGGGCCTTTCTGTGGAACAGTGATAAGACAGGTACTACTGTACTAAGGTTAATTTTTTAACGTGGCCCTTCTCTCCCATTTCCTTCAAAAGTGTCATGAAGAAACATCTCACTTCTACCCTCCCACTTTAATACCACCTGGGTGGTGTTAACCTATTCTTGAAGCTTAATGTCCATAGTAGAGGTTTGATCTGTGTTCTTTTCATAGTTGGAAAACTGAAAATATCAGACATCAGTTTCTTGGCAGAGAAAATGTTCTGCAAGAACAGTAGCTGCCATTATCATCATTCTGAAAAACTATTTTACAGTGGTTGTTAGCAGATCTAATGGCTAGCTAACACACTGTAATCGTACAGGTCATGGAGAGCTCATTAAGTTGTATTGAATAACTTCAAAATATGTTAAGGTAATTTTCATTACTTAAATAATAGGTATACATTTTAGCTTCTAAGGTAAATTCTTGATAGAGCTGTCTTCAATCATCTCCTACATTGTGGCTTGTGACCCACTGCAATTTCTTGAAAATTTTTTACATTAAGTAATGTCAGTGGAGGAAATAATTCCAAATCTCTTGCATATGCTATTGTGGGTAACTTAAATTCTGAGTATGAGGATTTGTTTCTTAGTTCATCTTCAGTCTGGATAACCCATTATAATGAGCTAACGGAAGGAAGGCTCAAACAACGGAAGGAAAATATGTATTTTAGCTTTTTAAATGTTTTAAGTAAAATCCTTGTAAGGTTTGCATTCAAAACTGCTCGCTAAATATTTTCTGTTAACTGTTAAAGAGGGTGGTTAACGTTTCAGTAGTTAATGTGTAGGTAGCCAGTACATGACTCTGTGGGCCCGAATAATTCCTCTGTTCTTTTTAGTAAAATCACTTTGGAAGCCCAGTTTTGCTCTGATGAAGAATTATTTGATCTTAGAGATTTTGTATTTAAAATTTGATGGGTGAAAAAGCTTTTTCTTCCATTCTAAGTTAGTGAAAGTAAGAGTTGGAATATGTGTTACCCGCTTTCAAGTACTCTATGATTTAGCTAAGAAGTTAGGTTTTCTTTGGCTTTTATTCTCAATATCAGATAGCAGTAGGTACATGTATACAGTCTTGTGCTGTTGTGTATAAATAGTAATTGAGAGATTTGACTTCTTTTACTCTTTTTTTCTTCTTGAGCTTATAATAGTACCGCTTTGATTACTAATGTTACAGAATGATGTTCTTTACTACTGTTCGCTTTCATATGCCTGGTATTAAACATTACTAGTTAATTGAATTTAAATATATATAATTATTTATATATTTACATATATTTATAGATCATAAATATATTTTATATATATTTATATATGCTTATATATTTATAATAGATAAATTTTAATCTTTAACTCCAAGAAACAAAGGAAGATACTGAAATTTCCATTTCATGTGTGAGATATCCATTTAACTTAAGTAAATTTGAAATCCATCCTATTACATTCTTTATTTCCTGCTGGACATTATAATTACCTCCTGGCTATTTCTTGTAATATAAAAGCATTTCTCATTCCCTCTAGTTATATCAGTTGCATAAGCATAGTTGACTTTTCATATGTTTGTCTTAATATAACCACTTAGTGTTTCAAACTTTCTTTTGTTTTATTTTAGGGTTTAAAAAAATTCCTATCAGAGAAGCACCTTTATGTGCCTAACAGCTTAGCTGTTTCTCTCCCAGCTGATAAATGGCAAACTATTTCTGGTAGAGGTGTTAACCTCTTGACTCTCAGTACCTGTCTGTCACTGTCCTGCAGCAAAGCTTTGACTGTTTGTGTTTTTTTTTTCTTGTGGGTTTTATTTCTTTTGGCATAATGTGTGACATTTTGGTTTTTGTTGTGGTGTTTCTGACTCTTTGTGCCTTTCCTTTTGTGTTTGTTTTCCCTCCTTTTCTCAGTTTGCAGCGGGGCCTCGACCTGCCCATCATCAGGTACTGTACCCTTGCCCCTTCACTATTACCCTTAACTAATAGGTGGGGGCTTTAGTAGTTTCTGACTCTTAGAATGCTGCCATTCCATGGACCCACTCAAACCAGTCTTTTCCGGAGTAGCTTCGGTCTGAGGTAATGCAGTACTTTTTGTATTTCACAGCATTTTGTTATTAACAAACCAATTTCCTTCTGTTTATTACACAGTTTAAAAATAATAGAGTTTTTTTACTTTCCAAAAAATAATTGCTCTGAATTTAGAGGACCTTGAAAATGTTTAGATATATTAAGCCATTACAGATTTTGTGGATACCTGTATTAAGTTTAAATTTAACTGAATGGAATAGGCAACATTCTAAGGGTTTTCTGTTAACATCCTGATGTAACCTGTATTGATGTGTATAAAATAGCATTAGTATTTCTAAAACCACTTAATCTCAGTTACTAACTTAGACCTAATAACAGATTCATTAACTATAATATACATTCATTTGCTGCATAGAATTATCTTTATTCTTAGGATATATAGAAAATAGATACCTTATTTAGTTTTAATATTTTTAGCCTATTTGTTCTTTTAAATGAAGTAATTGTATAAATTAAAATTTCAAAAATGTATATGCAGACACTAGTTTATTTAGCAGGAATATACTAGAAGGGATGGTTTGGGAGAAAGAAAAAGACTTGCAGAGTTTTTTCCCCAAAGTGTTCTGAAACATTTTCTCATTCTGTAGTGGAAAGAGCCTACTAAATTCTAAATCTGATAGATCTGGGTTTATATTACCAGTCTACTGTGTAACCTACCAGCTGAGTTAAGCAGTTCTTTTTCTGAGCCTCAGTTTCCTCATATGTAAAATGGGGTAAATACCCTTTCCATCACAGATAATATATGTAAGTCAACTACCATAAAATAAGCAGCCAGGAAGGGTTGGCTATTTTTAATATCGTCATGCAACTTGGTATGGTTTGATAAAATGAGAGGAATATTACCAGCGTTTACCTGTGGTATCATATTTAGAATTCTTATTACTGAGTAAATGGTTATTGTTTAATTGAAGCCTTTCATTATCTAGCAGTGATTTAATACAAAGCTCTACTTCTCAAAATACAGTCTTTCCAATTTGGACGATGTAAAAGCCAAGCAGATTCTGAGGTGTTAAAGGCATTTTGCAGGAGAACTCAGAGGTGGTTGTATGAAGAGGATGGCAATTCTTTGGATTTGATAAAGAAAACTCAGGGGTATCTTTTACTCGATAGAGATAGCATAGTTAAAATACTTTAAGAGCTTGGACTTTGATGTCAGCTAGACCTAGATTTAACTCTTCCTTATTAACTGGGTGTTCTTGGGCAATCTACTTACTGCTCTCAGCCTCAGTTTTCTCATCTGTAAAATGGGGACAGTATCAATACCATCTCAGGACTAATGTGAAGAGTAAATGAGATAATACAAATAAAATGATTAGCAGAGTGACATATACTACGAATCTAGGGGATAAGATTACTAATAATTAAAAAAATAGATAATCTCTTAGGTAAAAAGATTGATTATACATTTTTTTGGTAACAGATCTAGTCAAGGGCCATAGAAAAGGCAGGGTTTACATTTCAGTCAGGGGTAAAGCCAGTTACTCCTGACAGAAAGTTGGAAGATGTCTGTTCAAGAAGCAGAGTAAAAAGAAACTAGTGATTCAGTAAAACGTTTTCTGAGCTCCTTCATATAAGGCTGTTTCTATTACTTGGGTTCAGTTGCAGTGGTCCTCAGATAGGGAAGTTGTGTTTAAGCCTTTATATATTGTCATCTTTGGGAAAATCTTTTTTTTTTTTTTTTAAGAATACCAGGTGTGCCTTTTTTTAAAAATTTATTTATTTTTGGCTGTGTTGGGTCTTCGTTTCTGTGCGAGTACTTTCTCTAGTCGCGGCAAGCAGGGGCCACTCTTCATCACGGTGCGCGGGCCTCTCACTATCGCGGCCTCTCTTGTTGCGGAGCACAGGCTCCAGACACGCAGACTCAGTAGTTGTGGCTCACAGGCCTAGTTGCTCTGCGGCATGTGGGATCCTCCCAGACCAGGGCTCGAACCCATGTCCCCTGCATTGGCAGGCAGATTCTCAACCACTGCGCCACCAGGGAAGCCCGGGAAAATCTATTTTTTAAAATTTTCTTCTGAGCCTAAAGGTTTGTGATACATTTTGTCTTTATTTAATTCCAACAACCAAGGAAAACTGTAAGAAATCTTACTGAGAAAAGGTTAATTTCTATGCTGAAATCATTTTTCACGTGTAATATGTCTCAAAGAAAAGTATTGGCAGATTATCCTTCATTAATTTGTAGGATGATGCTTGTGAAATTACAGCATGTTTCAACCATTAAAAGAGTAGAACTATATATGTATATATATTTATTATTTATCTGTTAGCAAGAAACCCACACTAGTTTTTTTTTTTTTGCGGTACGCCAGCCTCTCACTGTTGTGGCCTCTCCTGTTGCGGAGCACAGGCTCTGGACGCGCAGGCTCAGCGGCCATGGCTCACGGGCCCAGCCGCTCCGCCGCATGTGGGATCTTCCCGGACCGGGGCACGAGCCCGTGTCCCCTGCATCGGCAGGCGGATTCTCAACCACTGCGCCACCAGGGAAGCGCCCCACACTAGTTCTTGAAGATGGGTTCTTGAGATGCAGCATAAATCCAGAGCATTGCTTTTGGATACAAAAACTTCGGTTAGCTGGCCGCTTTTACTCTGGTATTCTTCCTTCCTAAATACAATTAAAATTTTTTTCCTTATACCTCACAGAATTGAGTGAGTAAGGAAATACATAACCTTGGCTCAGGCTTCTGCAGTAGCTACCTTGGAGAAATAGAGAAGGGGAGAGTGTGGTTGAAGTGACACTGCTGAGCAGCATGTAGTTGAACCAGTGTTGTGGAACAGCATGGAGTACACTGTTAGGAAGAGTTTGCTGTCTTGTATCCATGAATGTAGGAGCCAGTTCGGCTTATTTCCCTGTGGAGTTGGTATTGGCATTTTGGATGGAATAACCAGTTATGAAAAACTGCCCTGTATATTGCAGTTCCTTTAGCAACTTTTGGGCCATACATGCCAGTGGAATTCCCCCAGTGACGATTTAAAAAACAAAACAAAATACATCTTCCTACATTTCCAGATACACTCTGTGGAGGTGATGCTATTTCCCATTTAAGAATCCCTGGCCGAAGTCTGTATTTAAGAGATCTTCCTCTCAAACCTAAGCCAGATAGAGACCTAAACCCTAAGAGGTTCATGGAGAAGCATGGATTCATGCTCATAATACAAAACAAGACATATAGAGGCTTGCATAATGAAAACAATACAGTTGATAACAAAAGTTGAGTGGTATACAGAAAATACATTTTTTAAGGGAAAACATCTTTGTCCTGGGATATTTTTAGTTTGTTGTGATTAAGACTCAAAGTTGAAGGCCCAAATGGTTTTTTCATCTACGGCTGTTTGCTTTGGCCAGAAGGAATTAAATCAAGGGTTAGAGTTAGTCTTGACTAGTTAGAATTAGTGAATAGATTTCTCATTTCTCCTTTATTAAATTATTCATCAGTGACTACCTTTCCAATCATATGTCCTTTCATGCTTTGATCTTAGTTTTTTTACAAAATAATGTGATGCTGGATGATGTTTCCTATGATTGATGATTCTAAAGTCCCATAGTAAATACATAACTTCTCGTGGATGTTTAGTAACAATTGGTTCTATAAACTGTTGACTAAATATAATGCACAAGGTGAGCGTTGTAAGTGCAGTTTTATCTGGGGCAAAATGAGGGCAGTAGCCTGGGAGACAGCATCTCAGATAGCTCTGAGAAACTCCTCCAAAGAGGTAGAGGGGGGGAAGGTCAGTTATATATGTGATTTTGGTGAAGGAGGAGTACATGTAATCAAGCACACGTTTTTCTGCAGAATGTTGCTGCTAGTCTCGTGAAGGTTACTGCTAGTCACGAGGAGCAGACGTCACCATGAATGATTTTAGTGCTTTTCTAGATATGAGGAGATGCAAGTATTGGGCTCATAAAATCTTCTCCTGAAAATATCTATCTAAAGGCCTGTTCTGCCAGTTTTTCCCCAGAGCACAGAAGGCCTCATTCCTGATCTCCACCCTGAACTCCTTTCAGTGTGTATTGAAGGTCAGCGGCTGCAGCAGCTTGTGATTTAATCCTTGTAGAGGCAGATGACAGGTGCCAATTTTTAGTTGGCAAAACGATGCAAAAAAAAAAAAAAAATCAGTAGTTATTTAGATGAGCTATTTGAAGGTAATTGCTTGGGAAAAGAAAACTAATAATCTAGTAATCTAGAACCTATATATTTTTTCTTTGTAAAATGAAGTTATCAGAATTGAAATGAGACAAATAACAAGATTTTAGATGGTAAATGTTTTTAGTTTAATACAACCAAGAAACTGCTATAGGATGTGTATGTTTCTTGGAACTGCTTTTATTTAGATGATCTTTATGTGTGGCCAACCGGGGCTCTTTTTGAGTCCCTCAAGTCAGGGATATCAAGTTCTAATTAGTATTATGTCAGCCACATCATCTTCCTGGTACAATTAATTTTTGGCTTTTGCAGGGTTTCTTTAGATTAATAAGGATGTTCTATTCTTTTTGCATTTTATAATCTGAAGAGAGCTTTAGCTTAGAATACAGTTTTCTTCAAAGGTAAAAGAAAGTAGTCCTAAGTTATTTTATATGCAGAACACTCTTGGCTTTAGAAATATGTCAACTATTTTTATTCTGATATTTGAAAATCCCAAGGTAATTAGAAACTGAAAGAACAGAACGTACACCCAGAATTAAAACAAGTGACTTGGTATAATGTAGATCTGGCTTGTGTTACTAACTTCATGTCTTTGGTCATTGAAGTTTGTATAATTGTGGTTTAAAGTTACTTATGTTCCTGTCCTTATTTTACTTTTGGATTTCACAAGAAATAGCAAGCGTTGGTTACACACTATGGCTGAATAGTCTTTGCATTATGAGGAAAACCAGGGAATTGGTATTTTAAAGTGTTTGTGGAACAAAAACATTTTGCAGTATGTTGATATGTGATTTTAGTTCACATAATGTTCGAATTAATTGGATTTAGCTTAAACAAATAATAAGCTTCTTAAAAAAACAGTGTTTGGCATCAAGGAGTATGTTACCTGGGACAGGCATTGAAACTATGCATGTTTTCCTATTGTAGTTTGGTTCTTTTTGCAAAAAGATTTAAAAAAAAGAAACAGCTGGCTTATGTTTATCCCCTCCCTCCAATTATGACCTCTGAAGGTTTCTGTTCTCCAAGTTGTGCTGTTACATTTGAAGTCCTAGTCCTTGGTAGAGAAATATTTGTATTGCTCTAGACGTTTTCTTAGATGTGGAAAATAAAATAAATGAATGCTTTGGGTTTGCCTCTGGGGCCAGACCTGGCATATCAGGACCTGGCATTTAATGGATAGGAAATCTGGCCAAGCATCTGTGCAGTCTCATCACCAGAACTCTTGTATTTTTCAGAGCTTGATGTAGGCCAGTGATGGGCAGTTTTATCTGGTGCCTTTCTCACAAGGAGTTGTAGGATTGCAGCAGAGACAGTGAAGAAAATATAGGTTGGGAGTTGGCATAACTGGGATTCAGTCTAACCTTTTCTGCAGACTAACCTTGGACTTCAGCTTTCTTATCTGTGAAATGGATAAAATATGCTTACAAATGATGTTATATTGAGGTGTTATAATAACAATGTTTCCTAAGGGTAGTGTGGCGAATAAAAGTACCAACCTGTCACAGTGCCTGACACATAATAGGCCCTTGATAAGTGTCAGTTTCCTTTAGCAGTGAGACAGCCTACCTTTCCCCTTTCCCAAGCTATTTTTACCTATGAATGAAGTGTTCTCCAAGGATGCTTGTTTCCCAGACTCTGCATTATGATCTGATAGAACACTTTCTTCTTCCTGCCAGAATCCTTAAGGGTTTCTTTCCTCCATCTGACATAATCCTCTACGGTAACACTGTCTAATAGAACTTTCTGTGATGAAGAAGCTCTTCTGTATCTGTGCTGTTCACTGTAGTAGCTACTAGCCACATGTAACTATTGAGTGTTTGAATTGTGCATTGTGGCTGAAGAACTGAATTTTAAATTAAATTAAATTTAAGTAACTAAATGTGGCTAGTGGCTACCTGTTGGACAGTTCAGCTATAGGGCTTACATTTCCTAATTCTTAGTGAAACTAAATTATGTGATAATATGTGTTACATGCAGGAAAACAAAGAATTTTACATGAATAACCTTCATTATAAATTGTTGTAAGTCAGCAGAATATCTGATTGATACTTGAATGATATCCCATTATATGGACTCTTTACTACTTGTCCCTTTCTAACTTGTCAGAAAATCATAGCACTAACATTTTTCTTAAGTACTTAGTTTTTTTTAAAAGATATTAACCTAAAAATTTTTCTTAAATTAATTAATTTATTTTTGGCTGCGTTGGGTCTTCTCTAGCTGCTGTGCACGGGCTTTCTCTAGTTTTGGCGAGCGGGAGCTACTCTTCGTTGCGGTGTGCGGGCTTCTCATTGCAGTGGCTTCTCTTGTTGCGGAGCACAGGCTCTAGGAGTGCGGGCTTCAGTAGCTGTGGCGCACGGGCTTAGTTGGTCTGCGGCATGTGGGATCTTCCCAGACCAGGGCTCGAACTCGTGTCCCCTGCATTGGCAGGCAGGTTCTTAACCACTGTGCCACCAGGGAAGTCCCAACCTAACAAATTCTTAATTGAGGTTCTTACTGTTTACCCCTCCAGTAGGTTGAACTATATATGCAAAAAGCTAGGGATTTCAGAAACATATTTTTCATATGGTTTTTATTGCTTTGCAAATTAATAAGTACTCAGTGGTTTTTGACATAGGAAGAACTAATGTGATTGAATAAGATTTTTCCTGGTTATTGAAAATGAATAGGTGTTTTTCAAAGAATTTCTGGTTATTATATAGTTTTTTAGAGATATTTTTGTCTTTTGATGATTCGAGAGAGCAAAGTCATGAGAAAATGATATAGTCTAATTAATAGCATCTGGGTAATTCCCTGGTGGTCCAGTGGTTAGGACTAGGTGCTTTCACTGCCAGGGCCTGGATTCAGTCCCTGGTTGGGGAACTAAGATCCTGCAAGCTGCACAGCACGGCCAAAAAAAAAAAAAAAAAAAAATTAACAGCATCTTCATAAAGCATTTATTACCATTGTTATTGGCCAGGAAACTTTGGTAAAGCTATAATTACTACGTCTTTAGAAGAATTTTCCAAGAGGTAACTTTTTCCTTCTTGCTTCTAGAGTGTTTCTGTGAAGGTCAGCAATCTTAAGTACCCTATAAATTCACCCTCTGTTTTAAATGTATCCTAGCCCTTTGGAGCTACCCAAAGTACCACCTCAAATGAGGGCTGTCATCTTCCTCTGCTGTTTTCCTGGCATACTAGTGGACCATTGCAAGATAAAAGACTAAACAGATTGAAATCCAGTTTTGAGATGATACGTTGTACAAGGTTCTTTTCTCCTTACCTGTCCCGTTTCAGCATCTTTTATCAGTGACTTGGATTAATGCCATGCCTGTCAAATTTGCCGATGGTCATGTAGTTTTGATATTGCATGATATATTTAGAATCCAAAAAAAAAATCTGTGTAATCTGAAATGATGGGTTGAAATTAGCCAGATAAATTTTCAAAGGAATAAAACACTAGATTCCTATATGAACTTCAAAACACAACTATAAGAGTACACACAGAAATGAAGAGCATGACTTACTGCCAGGTTATATATAAAGAATATTAAAGAATTTTAGATGATTGTAACTCAGTACTAATTGGTAGTAAAATGTGGTTGACAAAAGAGCTCCTGTGATCCTGTGATTCTTGTTCATTAATGGAAACAGAGTTGGCCAGAATAAAAGAGATATATTGTTTCTTTACTTAGCAACAGATATTTATTGAATGAGGGCCTGGTATGGTCTGGGCAGACCTGGATATTTAGGTTTGGCTCTCTACTTTGAGAACTTTGAACAGTGGGAGAAGATTGAGAAAAAAGAGTTAGCTGGTTAGGGAATTTAAAAATCTCGGTTGGAGGGAGAGGGGGTGGAGGGTGGTGATTGGCTTGGAACAAAAAATGGTGATGTGTAAGTTGGCAGTGATGGCAGTCTTCAGATAACTCAGAGGTTTGTCACTCCTGGAGAGGAAGGATTTGACTTTGATGTGATTTTTGGGGGATAGATGTCAGACCAGAGGGTAGATGATACAGAGGGATAGATTTGGAGCCAGTAGAAGGAGAGACTCTTGCAGTGTCAGAACTCCATTTAACAATGAAATGGAACTGTGTCCTGAGTTGCTAAAGTCTCATAACCTCAAAGGCATGTCATATAAGAGATTCAAACTTTAGGTATATGGTTAGACTAAATGGCCTGTACTGTCCTTCCAAAACAGGATAGTTTGATTCCTTTAATGATTCTTCAGTACTCAGTGGAGAGGAAAAAGGATTCAGAAGCATTGCAAGCAGTTTGGGAAAGCCTGTTCACATCCACACACTCTTTTCAATAAGCTGTGGTTTGCTGCCGTGCCTACCAACTATTAAATCTAATTCTATATTTACAATTGAATGGTTAGGAGGGAGTACAAAAAAGAGAATCCATTTCTTTTTATTTCTTTGCATGTCCAACCGTTACACCTTTTCTAGTCCTGGAGATATTAGAACCTCGTGTGTGTGTGTGTGTGTGTGTGAGAGAGAGAGAGAGAGAGAGAGAGAGAGAGAGAGAGAGAGAGAGAGAGAGAGAGAGAGAGAGATGGTGTACTTTATAAAGGGAAAGACAAGCTCCAAATAGCCTGTCATAGTAAAAATCTTAGTGCAGTGAAGTTGAGTAAAAGTAGGCCTGTTAAATGTACCAAGGATAAAAAAGCATATGAACAAGTTTCAGTTACTCTAAGGGAGATAGAGAATTAGAATCTTGTAGGTAGGAGAAATTTGTTTTCCTGAATGATAAACATGAATTTCATGAGGTGACTGATGGAGTTTTCTTACCAGAAATCAATTACGATTGAGGGATCTGCTACCCATCAGTGTAGTTTGATAAACGTCCTGCCACATCCCTTCAGCCTTTGAAAAGAAAAGATTTCTTCTGACTGATGTCACTTGTTTGAAATTATGAGGGGTGTTCCATTTCATGAGAGTTAGAGTGTGTAACAGTTAAAAGTACAGGCCCAGAACCTGAATATGTTTAAATTACACATGGCAGACCTTTAGCAAGTTACTTAATCTCCCTGTCCCTCAATTTCCCCATATATCTAATGGTGGTGTTAAAAATAGTACCTGCCTTAGAGGTTTGTTGTGAGGATAACTTAATATATTGATATATGTGAAGTGCTTAGAGTGGTACCTGGTAGCTTAAAGTACTGTATGAATCTTCATTGTTGTTATTTAGTGTTCCTGTTTAATACAAGTTTCTACTTAGCTTCAAAGCTGAAATCTTAGTTTATAAAAAAAAAATATGGTATGTCCACATAACCACAAATTTTGTGTTTTACTGGCTTGGCTGTATGTTGATATTAAGAGTATCATTAGAAACATTTGTTTGTTTCTCTTTCAGAGCAGCTTAAGTAAACAGTCTTATCCTATTCAGAAATCTCCTTGAATAAAATGTAATCTGTTATTCTAGACAGGCTGGTTAAAAATTCCAGCAGAACAGTTGGAAAATAGTGGTGAGAGAAGTATTTATGGGAAAACTTTACCCATGCCTATTTTTCTTGTTCTGCATAAGTTAATGGACTAGTTTCCTCTCTCTCTCTCCCCCTCACCTCCCCGTAACACCATGTGTCTTAAGGCAATAAGTACTCTGACAAAATTTGTTGGTAATATAACCACAGTGGATCATCACCTGTATCCGTTCAGTACTCTCCTTGTCTTGCCTGCCCTCTAGAGTTCATGGAAAAGATTCTTACAGAATTAATCTTTTTATCCACTGTGGCTCACATCTAGTAGTGCTCAGTAAGTTGAGCCAGGTGAATGACCCTCCTTTCCTTGAGTCCTGTAACAGTTTTGTGGCTCCTGTGATATATACACCGAGTTATAAAAATGGTTAATTTCATTCCTGAAATGTGTTCACAGCTCACATTGATGAATAATAGATTCTGTCTGCTATGTAATTAGGAGAAGTGAAGTCTAGCCTGGAAAGTTTACTAGTCCAGTGTTCCTGGTTGCAAATGACAGAAATTCTTGTGTCTGTCACCAAAACTGTGTCAGTGGAGATAACTTGAAGGCTATTGCTGTCATTGTGACCCAGCCCAGGTTCCTATGTTATCACCCTTGCCTCTTGTATTTTCTTTTCATCTTCACCAACTACTCTGTAGTTTCCCCCATCTGGTTTCCCCATTCACTTCATTCTCCTGCTATACCTTACTGTCTGTTGCTTTTCTGTGACTTATTCTCTTTAGGGCTTTCTTTCCCTTGGGATATGAGGGCTGAATGGGGATGAGCCTTGGGCACTGGATCCCAATTCTTGCAATTCAGCACAAGATGACAAGTTACTTCCTACCACCTGTGGGTAGCTTGATGCTTAGGAGTAGGACATGATAAGACCTGAGTGGACCCAAAGGTCAAACTTGCAGTTATTTGGACCGATAGCAACACTCATGTCTGGAATTGTGAGACAACTCAAGAGACTTTGGAGCTAGACAGCATTTTTAGAGTATTACTATATTTCCCCATTTTAAAGCTATAAGTGGCCTCTTATATACCTGGTTAACTGAAAAGAGCAAGTTTCTGTCATGTGGAGTCTGGTAAAAGTTGAAAGGTTTAGGTATTTCTTAGGACTTTTGCAAACTTAAAAGCAACAAATGGCACTTCTCCTGTTAACTCTCATCTCCATTGAAGATGGAGAGCAGATCATAGAGATGCTTAATAACTAATGCTGAGTCATATCATGGGGGAGAGCCAAGAGTAGGAATCAGTAGTTCCAATGGTACTTGTCCACTAAGCATACATTTCCTTTCAAGCTGTTAATACTTTTGGCTACTATTAGAATATTTTTGCCACTGGATTTATTTACTTTTGATTAAATGTCATTCGATTCTTCAGTTTCTTGTGCCCTTGAATTCTCAAGTAGAGAATTGTCATTCTGATTTTCTAATCTTCTTTCTTCTCCTATTATTACTAAATAGAAAGATATTTTTGTTGAGCTGCATGCTATGTCCTACCCCTTCCTACTGATCTATAAGCTTTTCCATTGGCTTTCTTTCTGTTTCCTGCTGCTTTCTTGCTTCATAATTGAAGGGAGGATTCAGACCCATCCAGGTAACAAACTACTGGTTCTGCATGGCCTCTTTATTTCTCTATTCTCTTATTATTATTATTAGAGTGAGATTGATTGTCTGCTGGTGAAGACACGCATTCACGGTGGGAATTTACTATTGGTATATTGTTTCAAGGCTTTTAAGCCTGCAGTGAAAACCATAAACAACCACAAGTACTGGTTACCATTTGAAAGATTTGAGATGTGCTCCTTCCAGACCATTCTCAAGCCCGTCTAGATTTTCCACTTTTATTGCAAACTATTTGAGAAAGCAAAATTGGGTTCAGTTTAGTATGAGATTGCCACTATTTGCAAAATGAAGGCTTTTCGTATCATGTGACAATTAGCGTGTGACAACCCTACAGATGGTTTTAGTTTAATTTGACCTTGATAAACTGAGATGAAAATCTTTATGTCCAGCAAGATTTATTGATATTCTAAATACTTTATAAATGACTTGAATGGTAGTTTTTTACGGGACTACTTTAATTTTTAATAAGTTGATAATGAGCTATCTACTCTTTATGAAAGAAGCAATGCTTTTATACAACAGAACAACTTTTAGAGAGATACCAACTGTCCCTTTTGTTATATTTTACCACACATTTTAAAACTAATAATTTATGGTATGGAATTTTTAGTTTAAATTAGCTGAGATTTCATTTTAAAAGTGAGGCTGCCCTACTGTTTTCAAATGAGTGACAGCATTGATCAAAGCGTGAATCGGTGTGGCTGTGCCTCGTGTGGAATGCTTTTTGTGAACGCAGATATAGGCAATTAAGTCTCTCTTTATGTATGTTGTATTTCTAATTCAAGTTGATAAGACTTTTATAAGTGGAAAAAAGGAGAAAGCTCAAGATAGTAAAATGTACATACTGCCCTTTGTAAAAAATATATATATATATTTTTTTCTCCCCTCCTCAGTTTTTCCAGAGGCCTCAAATACAGCCTCCTAGAGCTACCATCCCGAACAGCAGTCCTTCCATTCGTCCTGGTGCACAGACACCCACTGCAGTGTATCAGGCCAATCAGCACATCATGATGGTTAACCACCTGCCCATGCCGTACCCAGTGCCCCAGGGTCCTCAGTACTGTATACCACAGGTAAAGTAATCTCTCAGATCCGTGTGGTCCATCAGCAGAGTGGGGATTAACTCAGATTCTCATCAGAGGGAACAGGGAGGGTGGCTGGTAGCTTTGGTTTTTAGTGACGTGTGAACTTTTCTGTTGGATGTAAGTCTAAGCCATTTTGTCATTTTTCATAATATCATAAGGAGATATTTCTTCATCTCTTAAAATTTTCTAAGATGGTAGAGAAATTGTTTTTATATCCTAGCTTTCTCCCAATCCCTTACCCACAACCAGCTGCTCTAAAATAGAGTCCATAACTACCTGTTCCAGTAATACTATTCAGTGTCATTGAAAGCAATCAGCCTGAAATAATTTTACAATGAGCTGATGTCTGCCTGTGCCCTGATTTGCTGTATGGCTTTACCTAAGGCGCACCTTTTTTTTCCATCCTCATTACATCTTTTTTTTTTAATTGAAGTATATTTGATATACAGTATTGTGTTCGTTTCAGGTGTGCAGCAAAGTGATTTGGTTATACATATGTATATTCATTTTTTCCAATTCTTTTCCATTATAGGTTATTACAAGATACTGAATATAGTTCCCTGTGCTATACAGTAAATCCTTGTTGTTTATCTACTCATTGCATCTTAATGGCAAGCAGGTGTTTTGAACGTGTTTAACAAAGTGGCTTTACCTCCTTTAAATGATTCTCTTATACACACATACATGCGCGCGCACACACACACACACACACACACACACACACACACACACACACACACACACACACACACACACACACACACACACACACACACACACACACACACACACACACACACACACCCCTTTATTTTTCCATAGTAAGCTACCTTCATGTTACTTCCTAAATGTCTGTAACCCCTCTCTTGCAGTACCGTCATAGTGGCCCTCCGTATGTTGGGCCCCCACAGCAGTATCCGGTTCAACCACCAGGGCCAGGTCCTTTTTATCCTGGACCGGGACCTGGGGACTTCCCCAGTGCTTATGGTAAGTATGAAAAATGAGGCAATTTCTGCTAGTTTGTTGTGCTTATTCCATTTTGTTGTTTGGCAGGTCAGTTTAGGTAGTGAGGTTTGGTGGTGTGAAAGATTTTTAAATAAAATGTTGCAAACAGTTCTGACCTGAAAGCTTTTTTTTTTTTTTAGAGCGGCTTACAAGGAAAGAATATTATAGAAACGCATTTAGTTAATGACACCTTCTGAAGGAGCTGGTAATTCTGTTGCAAAAAGCCCATGTCTCAAGAGTCTGATGTCTGCTGCTGGCTCATGATTACCTAGATTGTTGCTGGATTTTTGCTGAATGCATAAATATACCTTATCTCCCTTCCATGATTTCTTTTTTTCTAAGCATTTACCACCATTTACCAAAACATTTGTTAATGTTTTCTCACTAGAATGTAATATCCACGAAGGCAGGGAATTTTATTTGTTTTGTTTACTGCTATATCCCTAGCACCTAGAGAACAGTGACTGGTAGGCACTTAGAGAATATACATGGGATGACTGAATTTAACTCAGTATACCTGTGATTCCTTTTCTGCAAAATTTTGGTAAGATCTGTGTCATGGGGAGGTTTTGAGGATTAGTTAAATGGAAATGCCTTGAAAAATTACAAGTATTTTTAATGTAGAGAAGCAAGCACCAAGCTTATACTTGGTGTGTGAACCGATACTAAACTAAGGAGTAATGAAAATTACTGATTTTATTCAGTAAATTTCTACTACATACCACACTTGTTTTTTTCCCTTAGAAGGCGAATTATAAGTGATAAAATCAGCAAATACTAGAACAGTTAAACTTTAAGATTCAGTAAGGGGACCCCCCTGGTGGTGCAGTGTTAAGAATCCGCCTGCCAATGCAGGGGACATGGGTTCAAGCCCTGGTCCGGGAAGATCCCACATGTGTTGGAGCAACTACTCCCGTGCGCCACAAGTACTGAGCCTGCACTCTAGAGCCCGCAAGCCACAACCACTGAGTCCACATGCCACAACTACTGAAGCCCGCGCACCTAGAGCCCATGCTCCGCACCAAAGAAGCCACCGCAATGAGAAGCCCGTGCACTGAAACGAAGAGTAGCCCCTGCTCTCCGCAACTAGAGAAAGCCCGTGCGCAGCAGGGAAGACCCAGCAAAAATATTAATTAGTTAATTAATTAAAAAATAATTATTTAAAAAATAATAATAATTATTTTTAAAAAAAATTCAGTAAGCATTGCTCTTTTCCATTACAGCAAGGACATATTAAAATTTTAACTTGTTCTTTTAAGATGGTAACCCACCCTAGATAAACATGTATCCACTAACTATTTCCTAACATTGGGATTAGTGGCTCAGTTAAAAACCTTTATAGAATAATTGATGGGTATTAGAATAACCCAAGAAGGTTTCGTTTAGGTTTTGAGGTGAAATAGGCAAAGCAACCAAGTGTTAACTAGCTTTACTTCTTTTAGAAAAGGAAAACCTTTCTGTTACTTGTGAAACTGCTGTTTCAAAATGATATACTTTAAAAGTTCATTAAATGTCTCAAATATATATGTTTATTTAACTTTATTAAAGTGGTATTAAGTGGGGTTTTTTTATTAAGTGGTATTTTTACTAAGAAATACTTGATATTTTCAGAACAATACATGTTTACACATATGTTTAAAAGGAAAATAATATATGCACATTACCCAGCTTCAACATAGAATATTGCCAGTACTGTTGAGGTACTTGTGCATCCCTTGAACTTAGCTAAGGCACAGTTTTCACACAAGTCTAGTGCCTTTGTATTGATGCTTGCTCTGAAAATTTAAATCCAATTAAAATTATTTTGAGGTGTAAAATTGGCTGTTGTTGTTATCTAGAATTTATTGAATAGAAAAACTTTAAGATGAGATTATCTGTCAGAGTAAACATGCTTAAATTAACAGTATTTCTCTTTCAAATCCATGTTGCAAAGGGAATGCAATTGTATCTTAGAATTTACAAAATTATTTTGAAAGGTTTCTCACTGAATTTTAGTCTACTGTTTATTTACGGATCACATAAATGATTTTTTGACTCAGAAAATATCATCATTATAAGTCTGTGCCAGCCCTCTTTCTTGCTCTTGAAACTACTGCTGCAGTATATATGGAAACAATATAGATGAGTTTACTAGTAGAGAAATATTTTGATGATGTGTATATACAGTATTATAACATTTTGGTTTTATTTATTTCTATTATATATAAGCCATATTTATTTATTTTTACAAAAAAGCAATAGATTGAGGTGCAGTTGTATCTCAGATATTGTTGATGTCTGTTCCTTTTGATAGATATTCTTTCTTCCCCAGGAAATTCTTACCTAGATCCAGTAGACATTGAGTAGGTAGTTCATCACCTAGATTAAAACACTGTTTTCCTAGTTTCGTTAAGATTAGAAAGACGATCTTAAGATAGTTTTTAATTATGAAAGTAACCAAGTTGATGAAAAATACAAATAATGTAGGACATAAAAAGTTGAAATAACCAATTTTTGTCCCTCCTTACTCCCTAAAGCAATAATGATTTAACAGATTGAAACATATTTTTTTATTCATATTTAAATAATTTTTAATGCAAATGGGCACATACTATTTTTAATGTTCTAAAACTTCCTGTTTTTTTTCCCCATCTCACGACATATTCATGGACATCTTTCCATTTCATTGCCTATAGAATTTCAAGCTACATAGTATTCCATTTTAAGAATAAATCATAGTCTAGTTCTCTGCTGATAGAAGTTTAGGTTCTTTTTGTTATTTGGGCGTATGTTTTAGTTTTAAAGCCTGTCACTAGTTAGTATGTTTTTATCAGAATCAAAAGTTGTAATCTAATCGTTCCCATCAATTATAGGTCCTCCAGCTATATTGCCTTGGTCTTATGGTGTAGAAGCCATAAACATTCTATTTCCTTTTCTTGGAATCTCCCCTTCTCTTACCTTTTCACTTCCATTTCTTAAATTTCCCTCTGATCCTGTTGCCTCCCCTTTCCTCTTCATCTCTCCTGTCCTGATCTTGGGTTGGATTAAAGGTGGGTGTGGGGATGGGATCCTACTTCTGTTTTCCAAAGCAGGAGTCCTTTCTTCTAGGGCAGAGGACCTTCCTTTATCTGAACTGGCAAGGAATGAATCCAAGACTTGTTCCTTCTTGCTCTACTGCTGGAGTTTGTGAGTTGGGTGGGCTTCCCCGCCCCCACCACCAGAGTTCTTAGTTCTTCATCCTTAACTTTGCACTTCACTCCTGCATACTAACAGCTTACTCCCCTACTTGGGTTTAAACCTTGAACAGTGGTTCTCAAAAAATATTCTTAACTACATTGAATTTCAGTAACTAGGATCATAGAATTCTGTATAATTTTTGCAGTGTTTCTATAGTGTTGAGGAAAAATAACTAATGAATAGTATTTGCTCAGTGTTGCTTTTCAGTTTTTCTCTTGTCAGTGTTTCTTAAATATTTTGATGCCTGTTAACATGAGAAATACCTCATGGAGACTGAAATTATTTCCAGGCCAACCCTAGAGGGTGATCGCCCAAGATGAAAAACATAGTTTTGGGAGCAAAGGGATGTGGTTGATGGTGGCAGTGATGTTGAGGAAGGAAAAAAAGATTGAGAATTTACAGTGGTAGATGGCCCCGTTCTCTCTTACTTCAAGCCAGTATACTCTCCTTTTTTCTCACTCTGTCATGTCATTTCCCTTTCCTTCTGTCATCTTCTTTCCACTCTTTTCCTGAGTCTCTATGGGGGCTTGGGCACCTTGTTCAGCTCGTAAGAGCTGAGGGAGTCATTGTTCCCTGTAGTGTGTGTAGGTGGGAAACTTTTTTGGCACCTCAAATTCAGTTTGATTGTATTTTTGCAGAGCGGCAATACATTATTATTATGGGTATATTATGGGATAAATTGATTGTTATGTGCCAGCCTGCATATTTAACCACTATATTTATCTTTGTTTCTATGGAAAATTGAAAGTTTTGCAAGGTTTTGGAAGACCTGCAATGTGTAAGACATTTGTGCTAAGTATTCTGTGGAATGTAGATGTTGAGGTATTCTCCCTGCCTTTCAGGAACTTATTTGCGTGATGTTTGTGCTTGGGGTTTTGCCGATGAGATGAAATCTAAATATTGACTAGACCAGTTGTTCCCAGATCTTTCAGTATCCTGGGCAAGTGAAATATAAAGTAAAGGAAAATAAAGGAAGAAACATACATGACTATTACATTTAAAATTTTGCCAATAAGACTTTTAAAGCGAACTGCTACTTATTGTATCATTTCCTATAGGAAGGCTGTTTTAAGAACAAAAGAGTAAGACTGAAATAATTTCAAAAAAGGAACAGTCCTTTCCAAAAATTTCAAGTTGGCAAGCCTGTAGTTGTGTGTGTATTTCATGGTTATTATTGTATATATTTTGCCATATATCATTGGCACCTTTTATATAGACTGGTGTTAGGAGAACCACTGATATAGAATAAGAGTCAGCAAACTTTTTCTATAAAGGACCATATATAGTAAATATCTCAGGCTTTGCAGAACTAGGATCCCATCCCCACACCCACCTTTAACCCAAACCATTCAGCTCTGCCATAGTAGTGGGAAACCAGCCATAGAGAGTAGATAAAGTGTAGTTTGTGGGTGTCTTCCCATAATACTTTATTTACAAAATAAATGGTATTAAGCTGAATTTGGGCCTCCTGATCTAGACAGACCTAACTCATTCCATGAATAAGAGTTCCAGAGACATTAAGTAACTTGCCTGATAAATGGTATGCAAAAGTGACTCACATTTTTAATAGAATAAAATAAATGTTTTAAATGTCCCTGCCTATGTAAGAAGTTGGATTAGATTATTAAAAAAAAAAAACTATTGTTTGGTAGGGCAGAAGGCCTGCTCTGCTGGGATCCATAGTTGACTAAGTGTTTTACTAATTTAGTGTTTAACTCCCCACTATATTGAGATTGTCCTATTCTGCCAGGTTTATTCAGCTGATATTTATTGTGCATATATTATACATCAGCCTCTGCCCCAATCATGTTGATGCAGAACTGATTCATTAGAAGAATCTGATTTTTTTTTTTTAAGTTATGTTTTACCTTTTGGATCTTATTTCACTTAGCTTAAAAAATAAGGCAAGGTGAGCCAATTGTATTGCTTGTGTAACAGCATTTGAAACCAATTTTAGGGGTTTGTTTTGTGAGTTTTGGAGCTAGTGACATAATATGGTAGTATAGAATTGTTTATTTGAGCTCTGTTTTGATAATACTTTGCTCACTAACTAGAGGATAGCTAATGTGTTTTTGTCTTTGAATTTATTCAAATCCTAGTCATGCTGATTACATCAGCCCTGTTTAGTTCTTTTCCAAATCTGGTTCTCGAAACCTGATTGATACCTGCAGAGTTCTGATACTGCAAATCATAGTGCTTCCGAGAAATTTCCACTTGAGGATTATTATTATGATGATGGTGGGGATGGTGAAGATGTCGATGATGACAGTGATAATGGAGCCTACATTATTTGACTTTTTACTAAAGTACCAAGGATTTTACCAGTATTAACTATCTTCATACACATTTCTTTCCTTCTTGTTACTTTGACTGCTATCCATCTCTCCCACTAAAGGCTAATCATCACTTGTGCACCCATCATATATGTACCCATTTAAGGCTGTTACTCTAGCAGTTCTCTTGTCTCTTTCCTACATTACCACTTTTTTTCTCCCTCTGCTGGATTAGTTTTATCAGCATACAGGTATATTGTTTCATTCCCATCTTTTAAAAAAAAAAAAGTTTTTTTTTTTACTTCATATTTTTGTCCACCTATAGCCCATTTTTTTGCTTCCTTTAAGACTTTTTGTTTTGTTTTTTTTGCGGTACGCGGGCCTCTCACTGTCGCGGCCTCTCCTGTCGCGGAGCACAGGCTCCGGACGCGCAGGTCCAGCGGCCATGGCTCACTGGCCCAGCCACTCTGCGGCACGTGGGATCCTTCCGGACTGGGGCACGAACCCGTGTCCCCTGCATCGGCAGGCGGACTCTCAACCACTGCACCACCAGGGAAGCCCCCTATAAGACTTTTAAGAAAAAGAGCTGTCTGTACTCACTGTCTTCATTTTCTGAAGACAGATGAGGATGCACACCTCCACCCGCACCCAAACAACTTTTGTCGAGGTCACCAGTGAATTCTACTTTGCTAAATCTTAATTGACCTCCCAGTACCATTTGACATAGTTAAGCACTCTGCCCATTCTTGGACCATTCATCTCCTTTGCTGGGTTTTTTTCATATCTGTGCAACATATCTAAACAACATAGAGTGCCTTGGTAGTTCCATGGTGATCCAGTGGTTAGGACTCTGTGCTTTCACTGCTGTGGGTCCAGATTGAGTCCCTGGTCAGGGAACTAAGATCCTGCAAGCAATGCAGTGCCGCCAAAAAAAGGTCACTATTAAAATAAATAAATAAACAGCATAGAGTGCTTCAAAGTTTAGTCCTTGGGCTTCTTTTCTGTTTGAACTCATTTCCTGAGTTACCCAGTCTCATGGTTTAAATACTTCCATATAGTCTAATTCCAAAATGGATACCTATTCACCGACTCCAGACTTGTGTCTCTTTTGGCCTACTTGATATCTCTGTTTGAAAGTCTAATGAGAATGTCAAAACTTTACATGTCCAAAATTGAGCTCTTGATTTTTCTGCCCTAAATTGTACTCTTCCTCATCTCAGTAAATAAATAAATAGCACAGTAAATAGTACCTCCATCCTTCCACTTGCTCAGACAGACCTTAAGAATTTTCCTTGACACTTGTTTCTCTCACACCCACATCCAATCCATTTGCAAGTCTGGAGGTTCTACTTTCAAAAATATCCAGTATCTCACCCCTTCTTACCACCTCTGCTATAAGCACTCTGGTTTAATAGTAATTATAACAATAGTCAAAGTTTTGAAAGTTAAAAAGGATTCATTGAGGTGGGTAGGTAGAAGAAGTTAATTGCAGGCAGAAGGGCAGTACAGTCATAGGCATGAACAATGTTGAAGAGATTGGTGTACTCAAGGGATAGGAATACGTTATAGCTTAGAGCAAAGGTGTGGAGTTTGAGAATGGTAGAAAATGTAGTTTGGAACCTGGATTCCTAGTGGTTGAACTTTATCTCTAGGCTGCTTGTTATCGGCCCCAACAGTAGGACATTCGCCAAACCTAAATGGTAGCTCCCGGTGGCAGTGGTTCTCCATAAGTAAAGGAGAAGAATTAGACCACCCCAACCCCCAAGATGATGAGATATATTCTCCTGCCCCTGACCAAACCCACACACAAGACATATCCACACAAACCTTTGTTTGAGAATCACGGTTGGAGGCAGTGGGCCCCCAGGATAGATTTTTTTTTAAGCAGTAACTCTGGTGGCAGTCTGCAGGAGTTGCTTATTTAGTTGTTTTTATAGTGGATGCTGAAGAAAAGATAGATGCTTATGACTGTTTGGGAATCATTCCTTGACCACTTCAGTAGCTGGAGGGGAGCTGGGGGAAAGAGCTGAGCAAGACGAATGCTTATTTTTGTCTGTTACTTTTTTTTTTTTTTAACTAATTGTCTAGATTTACAGTGCCATTACTAGTCTTACAGTGGTTGACAAAATAACTGAATGCTTTTTTTCATTCTTTTCTAATTCTTTAGGAGCGCCTTTTTACCCAAGTCAGCCAGTGTATCAGTCAGCACCCATCATAGTGCCTACGCAGCAGCAGCCCCCTCCAGCCAAGAGAGAGAAAAAAACAGTAAGAGATCTTCATTAAGTTTTCTCACTTTAAAATTGAATGTCCATTTACTTATCAAATAAGTTTACCCACAGCTGTGATAATTATTCACCTCAGTTCCCAAATGACTGACAATTTTTATTCCTCCCTTATATCCTCACCACTAGACTTGGAGGATTTGTATGGGCAGATAATTAGACATTGCAAGTACCCTTTGCTTAATATCAATTTTCAACATGCACTGAGCTAGCTATGCTAAATGACAACATGCCATCCAGCTCCAGAACAGGAAGTTTTAATCTTCTAAAGTCTCACTCAGTGGGAGGAATTTGAGCTCGGTTCTCACATCCTTGTTGTCCTTTAACTCTAGTCCTAGTCAGCTCTGTATTCAAATATGAATTGACAGGGGAAAAATAGCACAAGAGAAAACGGGCATAGTATTAAGGACAGCAAGAAAAATCTTTCCTGTAGAATATATTTATTTTAAGAAACAGAAAGCAGAATTTAGAAAATGTATTGTAATTGTTTTAAATAAATTACAGAGACTTTGCCTCTATCTATTCAGGCAGGCCCAAGAGAATTGGAGTACAGTAATATGAAATACGCACTGCAGAATATTTTGTAGAAGAGTGGCTTGCAATCTTTTATCCATCAGAACACACAAAATGAATGATGTTTATAAGAGATTCCCACATTCACACAAATAAAATAGGTGGGAGTGAGATCATAGCAATACTCTTGCAAGTACTCTCATTTAATAAAAATTAATGAGGTTCAGAACTTTGGTTCTTTTTTTATCAGAGACAAATTATTTGTGCACACATCATAATAACCATGACATGCCAATGTATCATGACACTACAGTTGAGAAACTGCTGTGGAAATGTTGACACAGCATGGTAGATGTTGGACTTGAAGAACACTCTCAGAATGCAGAAAAATTAATAAAGAAA
The DNA here is from genome assembly GCF_964374135.1 of Grampus griseus. Taxonomy (NCBI): domain Eukaryota; kingdom Metazoa; phylum Chordata; class Mammalia; order Artiodactyla; family Delphinidae; genus Grampus; species Grampus griseus. Next base: position 167,285,594 of record NC_139017.1, read on the forward strand.
ATAATGAAAATGGAACACGGTATTAATAGATGTTACTGAAGAAGAAAGTAGAATAAATGAATTGTAAAACAGTACATAAAACTGTAGTAGGGGACTTCCCTGGTGTTGCAGTGGTTAAGAATCCGCCTGCCAGTGCAGGAGACACGGGTTTGAGCCCTGGTCTGGGAAGATCCCACATGCTGCAGAGCAGCTAAGCCCGTGCACCACAACTACTGAGCCTGTGTGCCACAACTACTAAAGCCCGTGCACCTAGAGCCCGTGCTCCGCCACAAGAGAAGCTACTGCAACGAGAAGCCCGTGCACCGTGATGAAGAGTAGTCCCTGCTCACTGCAACTAGAGAAGAGCCCACGCACAGCAACGAAGACCCAGTGCAGCCAAAAATAAATAAATAAATTAATTAATTTTTAAAAACCCAAAAAACTATAGTAAGCATAAGATTCTATACCTGAAAAAATAGCTGATAGTAGAAATCTTAATAAAGACTTACTCCCAGGAAAGCTTCCAGATACAAATGGTTTTATTAGTGAATTCTTTGACATTTTCAAGAAGCCAAAGCTAGCTTGATAAGCTCTGGATTTAATGACAAGCAGAGGGGGACTTTCAGCACTGTCCCAGGATGGAAGGCCTAGACCCAAGTACTCCACCTCCATTATAGCACCATCTCCACTGATGTCTATGCATAGGTAGCCTTCAAAAAAATTAAAAGAAGACCATACACATTGTTCTGTATCTTGCATCTTTTCATTTACCAATATATCTTGACAGTCATTCCATATTAGTACATGTAGATCAATCTCATTATTTCTACTGGCTGTTTGGTATTTAATTGTAAGGATGTAGCATAAATTTTTTTTTTTTTATACAGCAGGTTCTTATTAGTTATCCATTTTATACATATTAATGTATATATGTCAATCCCAATCTCCCAATTCATTACACCACCGCCGCCCCTCGCCACTTTCCCCCCTTGGTGTCCATATGTTTGTTCTCTACATCTGTGTCTCTATTTCTGCCCTGCAGACCGGTTCATCTGTACGATTTTTCTAGGTTCCACATATTGTAGCGTAAAGTTTTAACTACTATGTTCTCGATCAGCCTTTAGAATCTTTCTGTGTCTTTGCTGGGAAAAAAAACAGTATTGCAGTGAGCATCTTTACATGTATATACAAGGTTATCTGCAGCATAAATCCCTGTTTCTGAGTCCTAGGATATGGATAGTGTACATTTTGTTAGAGAACCATTTAAGGGCTTTAAAACTTTAGATAGTAACTTCCATATTTTAAAACTCTTTTACGAATCTTGTCTTATGTTAAGCATTATAAATAAAATCAGTCAATTTGGCATTGCTTAAAAGACAAGTGTTAATACTTTGCCTTTTTGACCTAGAAATTTTTCCAACTAGGTTTCATTTTAGCTTGTTGTGCTAATTAATTCAAGTCAGAGCTAATGGCCTAAATTCTTTTGAATGACCTCCTCTGGTTCCATGATTGAAATCAAGTCAGATGTGGTGATTGTCAACTGTGATGTTTGACAGATTTCCCAGTTTGCGTCTTTATACATCATATGCCTATAAATCTACTACACAGACACCCATCTATAAATATGCCATCTTATTTGTAACCTTATAGATAAGAATTCGAGATCCAAACCAGGGAGGTAAAGACATAACAGAGGAGATTATGTCTGGAGGTGGCAGCAGAAATCCTACTCCACCCATAGGGAGACCCACATCCACACCTACTCCTCCTCAGGTAAGACAGAATGTGCCATGATGGATGATGAGGTGTATTTTTTGTTCACTAACCTCTACTGAGCTCTTCTTTCTTCTGTAGCCACTTGACTGTACTTTTCCTTTCTGTCAGTTGTCTCATAGCCTCGAATATCTAAATGATATTTAAACAGACATGTTGTTTCTCTTTGTAAACTGTTATAACTTCCAACTTTTTATTGGTAATATTTCTCTGTATTGTCTTCACATTCAGAGCATAGCTGCTGCCACTCTTCCTAATGAACTATTATTGCATGGTACCAAAAGGAGCTGCATTCCTATGGAAACCTCATCATTAAATGAGTATTTTATATTTTTGATATGGAGTCTTAGGAGTTAAATGCTACACTCTGTGATAATATAAACATTAAAATTGAGAATTTAAACATTTTTATTGAACTGTGTTTGAGATGATTGCCTGTGTTATTCAGAGCATATTTAAATGTATTATAGGTATACCTCTTACTTTTTAGTACTACATAAATGAGCTTCTTGAGTGCAGGGTGTCTTCTTTAATTATTTACAAAGGTTATTAACAAGTTATGTCAAACACCTTTTTGTTCCTGTTGCAGAATGTGGTTATCGTGATCGTCTAAGAGTTCACTTTCTTGCTTTTAGACATCAAGGCTTTCCAGGAGAAGCTGAGGTTTAGCAAACTATAATAGAAAATGGACGCCCCCCCCCCCAAGTTTGACAGAATTTTGATTTCATCATGGGGTTACTTTAAATTCTGCTAAACCATTCAGAGGAGAAGAGTGATTTCAAATCTTCAAAATATCTAAAGTGAATGCTCAGCATATAAGACATAACCAAAGTTGTTAAGGTCTAGGAATCTGCTTGCTTCCCCCTCTTGTGGCCGATTGGTGAGGTACTTTTCAGAGCCCAGTTTACGGAACAAGTGATATGGATGATCAAATATAAGGCATTTCAGAATGACAGACTATTGACTTGATTTTAGTAGTACTGTATAGGTTTAAAAAAAGTTCTTTAAAAATTGAGCTCACAAACAGATGTCTAAGTTTAGAGCCCCTTGAAAATCTGTGAATTTTGAGTCGACCTAAAACTTGGGACTTTGTATAATGATGTGTTTCACTTGGAAACGATGATACTCTCTGGCTGACTTTTATCTCAGTCTTCCATCATCTAGCTAAGTATAATATGTAACCATCTAGATATATGAATTGTAAGGTTATATTAATGATTGTTAATAGGACTTTTCACCATTCCCTATTATTTCCCTAGGGATATTCCAAATCTAGAATGATGGAACAGGGCTTATACTTAATCTTGTCCCTGTACGTAAACATGGGACAAGCACCATATACACATTTAAGTTATTCACTTATGTGCTCTGTTAGGTGGGAACATACTATAGCGAAAATTTAGGATTAGTCGATCGGGGCAGTTCAATTTTGGTCTGTATTTTCCACATTAATTAAAACATTGTTACTGTCCAACTGTGTAGTTGACAACCTTTTGTTGATTTGTGTTTAAATTCTCAACTTGAATATATATTAGTATATCTTTCTGCATTTTAATTCCCTGTGGGCTGGTTTGTTTTTCTTTAATCTTACCAAGCTTGATCCTACCCTCTTCTGGTTATCTCTCTGTCCTTAGTCACAGGAATCCTTTTGCTTTTTATCTTTCCCCAGGGATCCCAGGCCTGAATACGAATGTATGTGTAATCATAAAGCCCATTAAATGTACATTTTTATTTGATAAAGGTCATCAGTCAATTATTATAATGTTGGTAGTTCTTTTTGAGGTGTAATGTTGTCTTGAAGCATCAGTTTATTTTATTAGGTAGTTTGCATTTAAATGCACACTTACCGATCTGTTGTCTTTCCAAATGCGTGAAATTCATGGAATGAATAAATAGCCTCTTAACAGACATATGTACTAGAAATATTTCATTTTCTTCTTAAGAACAACAACAGCGCAAATGTGATGATGGCAACTGACACTTGGCTTCATTTTCTAGAAATTCATGGAGAGTGGTGCACATAGAGTAGGAGAGGATATCTCTGGTTAGGGGAAGCAATCATTAATGCCTAATTGTTATGTCATGTAAAAATGTTGACCCAATGTTTCAAAAGAAGCTAGAAATCAATCTGCGAGTTTTAATCGGCAACTAATTCTACTAATAAATAGCACTATGCCAGCCAAAGAAGATCCTTTAGGTTTAACCTAAAAACTGCTAGTTTGTAGCCTTGGCCTAATTCTAAATAGATCCTAGACCACAGTCTTAGTAAGTAAGACTGCAGATGAGACAATCCTTTTCAGAATTTATGACTAAATAGTAAATACTGTATTGCTTTTGGCCTTACGGAGTACCTGCTTTGAGTCACAATTGCATGTGATGTGAATAGCAAAGCCCTTTCCCTATCATTGAGCTCATCCCAGTCTCTTCAAGGGAGACAGAGGATGCTTACTAATATATGACCGATCCTCCTGTGAAATATATACTGAGAATTATTACAGCACAGAGACGACCAAGTGGGTCATATTTATAGCACAGGCTCAAATGTGTTGGATCACAGAAACCTATTAATGATACTTGGTACAGGTGAGATAGTACAGGGGAGAGGTTTAAAGGTTTGGCTTAGAATCAGATATACTTGGTTTCAAGTCCTAGTTCCACAACTGAATTTTGTAACTTTAGCCAAATTACTTATCTTCTAGAACTTTAGCTTCCACATTTTAAAAAACAAGGGAAATAAATATCATATAGAGTTATTATAAGTATTAAATAAATACTTAAAATTGCTTAAGCTTGGGACACAATGAGCATTCAACAAATGTTATCTGTTATTAGTATTACAATTATTGTTATTTCAGAAGGCACAGAGAATGACTGGAGGAGTCTTGAAGGCTTCACAGCAGAGATGCCACTTGGGCTGAGTTCCCAGATTGGTATTCACAAAAATGGAAAGAGAGAGAAGGGTATTCCAGGCAGAGTGGTAGCATGTGCAAAAAGGCACATGGAGATGGGAAATTGAGTGAAGGGAGACTGTTACCATTTCTAGCGATAAATTGGGAAGTCAGTTGAAGGAGAGGAAGCCAGTGAGAGAAATATTCAGCAATTGGTTACTAAGTAAGGATTATAAAAAGAGTAACCCTATAATTTATCATCGAAATTGGGGCAGTTTTAGAAATGAATGGGGATGCTATTAATCATTTTGCTGGGACAACAGGCATAAACCAGTACTGTCCAGGTAAACACATTGCATGGTTCCCCTAGGAGTTAGAGGGAAGAATCAGAGGTGATTCTTCAAGCTTAGATACTGGGATTTATAGTAAAACATAACATGGAGTGTACATGGATGTTTGAAAAGGGGGATAATGAATGATTTTGGCAAGCAGGCAAGCTAAGAAGAGTTAATTGAGAGAAACTGCATTGGAGGAGGAGAATGGAGAGGAGAAACATGTTTTTGCTGCTTCTGTTTTTGTCCTGAAGAGTAGATTGAATTTAAAATTGTCCTGCTTCCTGAGTTTTAAAATGATCTGTGGAATAACTCCTTGAGATTTTATATCTCAGATGTATTAAAGATATAGAAATATGTGTAATATATGTGCCCATTCAGATGATCATAATACACAGACAGAGGTGCATGAATGGACAGAATACTAGAGTACCTGATGCTGGTCGGTCTCCACTCTGTCACTTAGATTTGTGACCTTGGGTCAGAATGTGAAGCCCTTTAAACCCCTATTTTTTGATATGTAAAATGAGGGATTATACTAAGTAATCTCAGAGTTCCCTTTTAGTCCTTAAATATTTAAGTTGGAAAGAAGGGAACATTTTTGTTACTTTCCCTCAGCCTCAGAGTCTCTCAGCTATATCTCTGTTGTTGATAGCAGTGAGGCACAAGGAACGTTTTCACATTAAGAAATGTGCCAGCTTCCTGAAAGTCATTTTGGACCCTGCAGGGTAAAAATAAGTGTATGGTGTTGTACGGTCAGCCCTCCCTATCCACACGTTCTTCATCTGCTAATTCAAATAACCAGGGATGAAAAAGATTCAGGAAAAAAAAATTCAGAAAGTTCTAAAAAGCAAAACTTGAATTTACCATGCACTGGCAAGTATTTACAGAGCATTTATGTTGTATTAGGTATTATGAGTAATATAGAAATGATTTAAAGTACCTGGGAGGTTAAATGCAAATACTGTACCTTTTCATATAAGGGACTTGAGCACCTGAGGCTTTTGGTATCCACGGGCTGTCCTAGACTCAATCCCCCATGGATACTGAGGGACAACTGTATAGGCAAGGCTTCCATAATTGTCCACTTCCAAAGGGGTGGTGAAGTAAAATCACTTAAAATTTTAAAATGAGCTATATATTTTCCTTCCTCTCCCTACTCTCTCTTGTTCTTTTTTCTGTTTTAAGAATTACTCACTTGCCACCCAAGTGAGAAGTCTGCGCACCACGATGGAGAGTAGCCCCTGCTTGCCACAACTAGAGAAAGCCCGCGCGCAGCAACGAAGACCCAACACAGCCAAAAAATTTTTTTTAATTAAAAACACAAATCTTTATTCCATATTCCACACCATTATATCAGCAAGTCCTATCTGGCTCATTTTCACCATCTCCACTGCTACTGTTATCCTCTAAACCACTTTGATCTCCCCTAAACAACAGTAACTTTCCTACTCATCTCCTTGCTTCTGCTTGCCTCTCTGTCTATTCTTTTTATTTATTTATTAAAAATTTTTATTTATTTATTTATTTTTGGCTTTGTTGGGTCTTCATTCCTTTGCATGGTCTTTCTTTAGTTGCGTCGAGCGGGGGCTACTCTTCGTTGCGGTGTGTGGGCTTCTCATTGCTGTGGCTTCTCTTGTTGCAGAGCATGGGCTCTAGGCGCGCAGGCTTCAGTAGTTGTGGCACGCGGGCTCAGTAGTTGTGGCACGCGGGCTCAGTAGTTGTGGCATGCAGGCTCTAGAGCTCAGGCTCAGTAGTTATGGTGCACGAGCTTAGTTGCTCCGTGGCATGTGGGATCTTCCCGGACCAGGGCTTGAACCCATGTCCCCTTCATTGGCAGGCGGATTCTTAACCACTGCGCCACCAAGGAAGCCCCTCTATTTATTTATTTTTTTTACTGAGGTATAATTGACATAAACATTACATTAGTTTTAGGTGTACAACATAATGATATTTGTATAAATTGTAAAATGACCACAATAAGTCTAGTTAACAGCTGTCACCATGCACAGTTACAAAAAACAATTTTTTATTTATGAGAACTTTTAAGATCTATTGTCTTTGCAGCTTTCAAATATGCAATATAGTATTATTAACTAGAGTTGCCATGCTGTTCATTACATCCCCATGACTTATTTATTTTATAACTGGAAGTTTGTACCTTTTGATCCCCTTCACCCATTTTTCCCACCATACCCCCCACCTCTGGCAACCACCAATCTGTTCTCTTTTCTATGAGTTTTGTTTTGTTTTTTAATTCTACATATAAGTGAGCTCATACGGCATTTCTTTCTCTATCTGAGTTATTTCACTTAGTATAATACCCACAAGGTCCATTCATGTTATTGCAAAGGGCAAGCTTTCATTTTTTTTTATGGTTGAATAATATTCCTCTGTGTGTACAGGTTTATTCTTTAATATGTTTCCCTTGAAAGAATATAAGCTCCAGAAGCTAAGGATTTTTCTGTTTTAATCACCAGTGGGTTCTCAATGCTTTGTATGTGATAGATGCCAGGGGGGAAAATCCACACATGTGAGTGTGTGTGTGCACGTGTGCGCATGCATACACTCACATACACACCTTTCTAAAGAATGCGTGTAGGAGAATTCTCTCTCATTTATGAAAGAAGTATGTTTTGGTCCTTTTTCCTGGTACCATTTATTTTTTTTACTTCCTAATCTTCATAATGTTTCTCAATTGGGGGCAATACTTCTTTATCCCCAGGGTTTGTATATGTTAAACACGTGTGGTATTTATTACAATGGCTGTTTTAAAGTCATTGAATGGGACTTCGAAAAGTCAGTTACATATAACATATAAATAATGAAATGTGAAACGTTCAAATAGCCTCTTATGATAACAGTAAATTACATCAGCATCTTGCTTATATTTGTATAACTATTTGGAGTCTCTGGCTTTCTCTCAGTGGATTACAATAAGGGTCAGCAATCATCTTCTGTAAAGGGCCAGATCATACACATTTTTGGTTTTGCAGCCAGCTGTCTCTTTCACCACTACTCAACTCTGATATTGTTGCATGAAAGCAGCCATAGACAATATGTAAATGAATGGCTGTGGCTGTTCCAATAAAACTTTCTAAGTATCCTGTAATTTTCATATGTCAAGAAATATTGTTTTTTAAAATTCCCCCAACTATTTAAAAATGTAAAAAGTTCTTATCTCATGGGAAGTACCAAAATAGGCATGTGGCCCCTGGGCCATAGTTGCTGGCCTCCTGTCTACAATTACCTCTGTAATGAAGCATCCTGTATATACACATTTAAAATAGACAGTAAATGATGGTGGCCTCTCTTTGGGTAGAAACAATATAGGTTATGTAAAGAGAAATGAATTTTATTTACTTTTTAAACTGCCAAATCTAATTTTTAAATTTTTATACAACTTTTAAAGGTTACTTTCCATTTACAGTTATTACAAAATATTGACTATTTTCCCGTGTTGTACAATACATACTTGACACCCAGTAGTTTTGTATCTCCCACTGCCCCACCCCTATATTGCCCCTCCCCCCACACTGATAGTCACTAGTTTGTTCTCTATATCTGTGAGTTTGCTTCTTTTTTGCTATATTCACTAGTTTGTTGTATTTTTTAGATTCCACATATAAGTGATATCACACAGTATTTGTCTTTATCTGACTTATTTCAGTTAGCATAATGCCCTCTAAGTCCATCCATGTTGCTACAAATGGCAAAATTTTCATTTCTCTTTTATGGCTCAGTAGATACCGGTGTGTGTGTGTGTGTGTGTGTGTGTGTGTGTGTGTGTGTGTGTGTGTGTGTGTGTGTGTGTGTGTGTGTGTGTATCACATCTTTTTTATCCATTTATCTTTTGACGAACACTTAGGTTGCCTCTGTATCTTGGCAATTATAAATAATGCTGCTATGAACATTGGGGTGCATGTATCTTTTCGAATAAATGTTTTTTCTTTTTTTGATATATACTCAGGAGTTGAATTGCTGGGTCATATGATAGTTCTGTTTTTATTTTTCAGAGCATTTCCATACTATTTTCCACAATAGCTGCAGCAGTTTACATTCCCACCAACAGTGTACGAGGGTTCCCTTTTTTCCACATCCTCACCAATATTTGTTATTTGTGCTCTTTTTGATTCAGTTCTTCTGCCCACTTTTTAGTTGGGTTGCTTTTTTTTTGATGTCATGTTGTATGAGCTGTTTACATATGTTAGGTATTAATGCCCTATCCATCATATCATTTGCAAATATTTTCTTCCATTTACTAGGTTGTCTTTCCATTTTGTCGATGGTTTCCTTTGCTGTGCAAAAGCTTGTAAGTTTAATTACGTCCAATTTGTTTATTTTTGCTTTTATTTTCTTTACTTTAGGAGGTGGATCCCCAAAAAATATTGCTGCAACTTATGTCAAAGAGTATTCTGCCTATGTTTTTCTCTAGGAGTTTTATACTGTTTGGTCTTACATTTAAGTCTTTAATCCATTTTGAGTTTATTTTTGTGTATGGTGTCAGAGAGTGTTCTAATTTATTTCTTTTACATGTAGCTGTCCAGTTTTTCCAGCACCACTTATTGGAGAGACTGTCTTTTCTCCATTGTATATTCTTGCCTCCTTTGTCATAGATTAATTGACCATAAGTGCTTGGGTTTATTTCTGGGCTCTCTATCCTGTTTCATTGATCTATGTGTCTGTTTTTATGCCAGTATTGTACTGCTTTGATGACTGTAGCTTTTTTGTATAGTCTGAAGTCAAGGAGCATGAATTCTCCAGCTCTGTTCTTCTTTCTCAAGATTGTTTTGGCTATTTGGGGTCTTAGGTGTTTCATATAAATTTTAAAATTATTTGTTCTAGTTCTGTGAAAAATGCCATTGGTATTTTGACAGGACTTGCATTGAATTTGTAGATTGCCTTGGGTCGTATGGTCATTTTAACAACATTGATTCTTCCAATCCAGGAACATGGTATATCTTTCCATCTGTTGTGTCATCTTCAGTTTCTTTCATCAATGTCTTAGAGTTTTCAGAGTATTGGTCTTTGCCTCCTTAGGTAGGCTTATTCCTAGATGTTCTGTTCTTTTTGATGCGTTGGTGAATGAGATTATTTCCTTAATTTCTCTGATAGTTCGTTGTTAGTGTATAGAAATGCAACAGATTTCTGCACATTAATTTTGTATCCTGCAACTATACCAAATTCATTGATGAGCTCTAGTAGTTTTCTGGTAGCATGTTTAGGATTTCCTATGTATAGTATCATGTCATCTGCAAACAGTGACAGTTTTACTTCTTCCATTCCAATTTGGATTTTTTAAATTTCTTTTTCTTTTCTGAATACTGTGGCTAGAACTTCCAAACCTGTGTTGAATAAAAGTGGCAAGAGTGGGCATTCTTGTCTTGTTCCTGATCTTAGAGGAAATGCTTTCAGCTTTTCACCATTGAGTATGATGTCAACTGTGGGTTTGTCATATATGACATTTATTATGTTGAGGTATATTCCCTCTATGCCCACTTTCTGGAGAGTTTTTATCATAAATGGATGTTGAATTTTATCAAAAGCTTTTTCTGCATCTATTGAGATGATCATATGGTTTTTATTCTTCAGTTTTTTAATGTTGTGTATCACGTAGATTGATTAGCAGCTATTGAAAAATCCTTGCATCCCTAGGATAAATCCCACTTGATCATGGTGTATGATGTTTTTAATGTATTGTTAGATTTGGTTTGCTGGTATTTTGTTGAGGATTTTTGAATCTATTTTTATCAGTGATATTGGCCTGTAATTTTCTATTTTTGTAGTATCTTTGTCTGGTTTTGGTATCAGGGTGGTGCTGGCCTCATAGAATGTGTTCAGAAGTGTTCCTTCCTCTGCAGTTTTTTTGCACTGTTTCAGAAGGATAGCTGCTAACTCTTCTCTAAATGTTTGGTTGAATTCATCTGTGAAGTCATCTGGTCCTGGACGTTTGCTTTGGGAGTTTTTAAATTACTGATTCAATTGCAGTACTGGTAGTTGGTCTGTTGGTGTTTTCTGTTTCTTCCAGGTTCAATTTTGGGAGGTTGTGCCTTTCTAAGAATTTGTCCATTTGTTCTAGGTTGTCTATTGTATTGGTGTATAGTTGCTTGTAGTAGTCTCTTATGATCTGTTGTATTTCTGTGGTATCAGTTGTAACTTCTCCTTTTTCACTTCTGATTTTATTGATTTGGACCTTCTCCCTTTGTTTATTGGGTAGTCTGGCTATAGGTTTATTAATTTTGTTTATCTTTTCAAAGAACCAGCTTGTAGTTTCATTGATCTTTTTTTGTTTTTTAGTCTGTATTTCATTTATTTCTTCTTTGATCTTTTGTTTGTTTGTTTTTGCGTTACGCGGGCCTCTTACTGTTGTGGCCTCTCCCATTGTGGAGCAGAGGCTCTAGACGCGCAGGCTCAGTGGCCATGGCTCACGAGCCCAGCCGCTCCACGGCATGTGGGATCTTCCCGGACCGGGGCACGAACCCGTGTCCCTTGCATCAGCAGGCAGACTCTCAGAACCACTGCACAACCAGGAAAGCCCTCTTCTTTGATCTTTATGGTTTCTTTCCTTCTACTAAGTTTAGGTTTTGTTTGTTCTTCTTTCTCTAATTGCTTTAGTAAGGTTATTCATTTGAGATTTTTCTGGTTTCCTGAGGTAAGCTTGTATTGCTCTAAAATTCCCTCTTAGAACTGCTTTTGCCACATCCCCTAGGTTCAGCTTTTTTTTTTTCATTTGCCTCTAAGTATTTTTTAATTTCCTCTTTGATTTCTTCAGTGATCCATTGGTTGTTTAGTAGCATATTTTCTTTCCTCCATGTGTTTGTGTTTAGTAGCATATTTTTCATCCTCCATGTGTTTGCAGTTCTTTTCTTGTAGTTAATTTCTAGTCTCACAGCATTGTGATTGGAAAAGATGCTTGATATGATTTCAGTTTTCTTAACCTTATCAAGGCTTGTTTTATGGCTTAGCCTGTGATCTATCATGGAGGATGCCCCATGTGCTCTTGAAAAGAAAATGTATTCAGCTCCTTTCACGTGGAATGCCCTTTATATATCAGTTAAGTCCATTTGGTCTAATGTGTCATTTAAGGTCTGTGTTTCCTTACTGATTTTCTGTTTGGATGATCTGACCATTGATGTAAGTGGGGTGTCAAAGTCCCCTACTATTATTGTGTTACTGTCAATTTCTCCTTTTATATGTTAATATTTGCCTTATATATTGAGGTGCTCCTATGTTGGTTGCATATGTATTTGAATTCTTTATCTTAATCTTGGATTGATCCATTGATCATTATGTAGTGTCCTTCTTTGTCTCTTGTAACAGTTTTTATTTTAAAATCTATTTTGTCTGATATAAGTATTGCTACTCTGGCTTTCTTTTGATTTCCATTTGCATGGAATACTTTTTTCCATCCTCTCACTTTCATTCTGTGTGTTTCTCTAGATCTGAGGTGAGTCTCTTGTAGATAGCATATATATAGACCTAATTTTTGTATTCGTTCAGCCACTTTATTCCTTTTGGTTGGATCATTTAGTTTGTTTATGTTTAAGATAATTATTGATATGTATGTTCTTACTGCCATTTTGTTACTCGTTTTTTATTTGTTTTGTAGGTCTTTCTCTTTTTTTGCCTGTCTTCTTTAGCTCTCTTCTATTATGATTTTATGACTATCTTTAGTGTTACGTTTGGATTCCTTTCCTTTTTTGTGTATATATCTATCGTAGATTTTTGGTTTGTGGTTAGCAGTCTATATATATACATGATTGTTTTAAGTTGCTCATCTTTTAATTTCAAATGCATTTTTTTTTGGCTGTGCCATGCAGCACATGAGATCGACAAGCAGGATCTTAGTTCCCCAACCAAGGCTCGAACCTGTGCCCCCTGCAGTGGAAGCGTGGAGTCGTAACCGCTGGACCACCAGGGAAGTCCCTCAAATGCATTTTTAAACCCCTACACATTTTTAGTCTTCTCCTCTCATGATTACTGTTTTTGATATCACATTTTACATCTGTTTTGTGTATCCCTTAACTGCTTATTGTGGTTATAGATGACTTGACTACATTTTTTTGTCTTTTTAACCTCCCTGCTAGCTTTATGTATGTATGATTTCCTACCCTTAGTGTGTGTTTACCTTTACCAGTGAGCTTTTTTATTTTGTAGTTTTCTTGTTGCTGGTTGTGTCTTTTTTTGCCTAGAGAAGTTCCTTTAACATTTGTTGTAAAGTTGGTTTGGTGGTGCTGAACTCTTTTAGCTTTTACTTGTCTGTAAAGCTTTTGATTTCTCCATCAAATCTGAATGAGAACCTTGCCAGGTAGAATATTCTTGGTTGTAGGTTTTTCCCTTTAATCACTTTAAATATATCGTCCTACTCCCTTCTGGCCTGCAGAGTTTCTGCTGAAAAATCAGCTGATAGCCTTATGGGAGTTCCCTTGCTTTTAATATTCTCTCTTTATCTTTATTTTTGTCATTTTGATTATGGTGTGTCTTGGTGTCTTCCTCTTGTGTTAATCCTGTGTGGGACTCTCTGCACTTCCTGGACTTGGGTGACTGTTTCCTTTCCCAGGTTAGGGAAGTTCTCAGCTATTGTGTCTTCACATATTTTCTCAGGCCCTTTCTCTCTCTCTTTGTCTCAGACCGCTATAATGTGAATATTAGTACACTTGATATTGTCTCAGAGGTCACTTAAACTGTCCTCATTTCTTTTCTTTCTTTTTTTTTTTTGCGGTACGCGGGCCTCTCACTGTTGTGGCCTCTCCCATTGCGGAGCACAGGCTCCGGACGCGCAGGCTCAGCGACCATGGCTCACGGGCCCAGCCGCTCCGCGGCATGTGGGATCTTCCCGGACCAGGGCACGAACCCGTGTCCCCTGCTTCGGCAGGCGGACTCTCAACCACTGCACCACCAGGGAAGCCCTCTTTCTTTTTTCTGTTCGGCAGCAGTGATTTCCACGACTCTGTCTTCCAGCTTACTGGTCCATTCCTCTGTATCATTTAGTCTGCTGTTGATTCCTTCTAGTGTATTTTTCATTTCAGTTATTGTATTCTTCATCTCTGTTTGGTTGTTCTTTATATTTCCTAACTCTTTGTTGAAAACTTCTCACTCTGTGTATCCATTCGTCTCCTGAGTTCTTTTGTCATCTTTACAATCATTACTCTGAACTCTTTCTTGGGTAGATTGCCTGTCTCCACTTCATTTGGTTTTTCTTCTGGGGTTTTGTCTCGTTCCTTCATCTGGAACATGTTTCTCTGCCACCTTATTTTGTCTGAGTTTCTATTTGTATTTTTATGTATGTGGTAGGTTAGTTACATTTCTCAAACTTGGAAAAGTGACCTTCTATAGGGAGACATCCTGTGGGTCCCAGCAGTGCACTCCCCTGTTGTCACCCAAGCTGTGTGCTCTAGGGGTTCCTCCTAAGAGGGCTGAGTGACTCCTTCTGTTGTGGAGGGCTGACTGTGTGGGTGGTCTGGTGGGCTTTGTTGGCCCCTAGTGTGATTGGTTGCCAGGCCATGCCTTGTGTGGATGCTGCTAGCTGCTGTGTGGTGGGGCCTGGTCACGAGGTGGCTTGTTTTAGATCCCTAGGGGGCCCTTGGGCTAGTGCCGGCTCACTGGTGGGTGGAGTCAGGATCCCAAAGACTCCGAGGCTGTTGCCTGTACTACACCAGGTCCTGGGATTAGTGCCTGGGGTTAGTAGTGGCATGCAGAGCTGGTTCCTGAAGTCTGGCTGAAGGGCCCAGGGATCCTAGAACTTGTTTCAAATCATTGGTGGGGGAGCCAGTTCCTGACACAGTTTGGTATGGGATCCAGGATGTCCTGAAGCTTGTGTTGGCCTGCTGGTGGACGGGGCCTGGGCCAAGCTGGTCCCAGGATAAGGTCTGGCCTGCTGTGAGTGGGCTGGGTCTGCAGGCTGCAGGATCATAGTTTTCTTGCATCCGGTGTCTGCCTCCTGTTGGATGAGACTGTTCTAGAGGCTAGTGCAGGCTTCCTGGAGGGAGAGGGCAGTGCATGCCCGTTGCTGGGTGGAAGTGAAGTGGTTCTTGGCCCTTTGGTGGGCAAGGGCATGTCTTGGCGCACGTCTAGAGGTGGCTGTGGGATCACGACGTCTTTTGGCAGCCTGTCTGCTGATGGGTGGGCCTCTGTTCCTGCCGAGTTGCTTTGCCTGAGGTGTCCCAGCACTGGTGCCTGCAGGCTGTTGTGTGGATTTAGGGTTAGGTGTTGGAGCTAGTGAGTGAAGATGGCAGCCACCAGCAGCAGTGGTCACACAGTAGAATGTTCCCAAATATGGCTGCCACCAGTATCTGTGTCCTCAGGGTGAGCCACAGCCACACACACCCCCACACACATACCTCTCCAGGAGACTGCCCAAGACCAGCAAGTAGGTCTGGCCCAGGCTCCTATCAAGTTACTGCTTTTGACCTGGGTCCCAGTGCGCATCAGATTTTGTGTGCACCCTTTTAAGAGTGAAGTTTCTTTTGCCCTCTGTCCTATGGGGCTTCTGAAATTAAGCCGCTCTGGCCTTCAAAGCCACATGCTCTGGGGTTTCATCTTCCCGGTGCAGGACCCCTGGACTGGGGAGTTGGACATGGGTCTCAGAACTCTCACTCCTACGGGAAATCCTTTGCAATATAACTATTCTCCAGTTTGTGGGTTGCCCACCCAGGGGTATGGGATTTGATTATATCACGAGTCTGCCCCTCCTACCCGTCTTGTTTTAGTTCCTTCTTTATGTCTTTAGTTTTAGAAAATCTTTTCTGGTAGTTTCCAGTCTTTTTCATTGATGGTCGTTTTGAAGACAGTTGTGATTTTGGCGTGCTCATGAGTGAGATAACTGAGTCTTTCTACTCTGCCATCTTGGCTGCTCTCGAGAATTGAATTTTAAATTGTACAAAGAATATTAAAGACAATCCAGATTTTGTTGCCTCCTTTTATCTGTTGGTACTCTATTTAAAAAAAATTAATTCTTCCAGTGGGCCCACATCTACCAGTACCCCTTCAGGCCAGTATTTCAAATTTAGTATGTAAATCTTCAACAGAGTAGATTCTCAAGTAGAGTTCATACAGGAAATTCACTTCTTGGGTACCGTCAAGTATCTGATATCTTGCCATTCTTTAAGTAAGCTTCCTTAACATTGTATTTGAAAAGTGAGAATTTTTTTTCTTCTGCCAATCAGAGCTTTGATCTTGAAAAATTTGATGTGGGGAGGGAATTTAGCATTGACATAAATTATGAACTGTTGAAACAATGTGATGTTGCCAGATAAACCCTAACCTTTTAACCTGACTTCCTGAGCATCTTTGTTGAATTGTTTTATGTTTTGATATCAATTGCCCTTCCAGTCTGATTTTTATAAATTTTAACTCCTACTAACAGTGAAAGTGACTGAAGTGCAGTGATTTTGAAATTCATTAAATATATTCTCAACAGGGTTGATCATGTCACCTGAGAAGAGATGAAATTAGAGGTTAGCTAAAATTTGAGATTATCCTAAATTAAAATTAATCTGAAACAAAATGAAAGTATTGATGTATGTTGTATGTTAGTATGTTATTTTCTTGGTCCTATCAGAGGCTTAGAGAATGTTAAAGCTGAAAGGCACTGTAGGATCTTCAGTTCCTTTTCAGTTGACAGCTAAGGATTACCTTTGTGTGGTTTGTTTTTGTTTTTTTTTTTTGGCTGCGCCATGTGGCATGTGGGATCTTAGTTCCCCGACCAGGGATCGAACCTGCACCCCCTGCATTGGAAGTGTGGAGTCTTAATCACTGGACTGCCAGGGAAGTCCCCAGCTGAGGAAATTGAGTACTTTCCTAGCATTCCGTGGCTATATAACTAAGTACTAGATACTTGGATTTGGAACTATGAGTTAACCAACATGTTATCTCACTCCTTTCTTATAAATCTTTATACATAACATCTTCCTAGGGCTTTGTTGTTGGAAAAGTGCCTGTGCAGTTGTCTTTTTAATATGATTGAAGGTATTTTAATCTTAGATTGAAAAACTCTCTGATCTGTACAGATTTATAGGTATCAGCAGTCTTTTACTGTCTTAAAACTCCCACCTTAACCATGTATGTCATTTATTTTGGTGACCTACTTTCAGCAGTTACCCTTTTTCATTGGTTATTAATTTCCCTGACTATTAGAGTAGTTAATATTTTCTTTCTTTCTGGTAAAGGACACAATTTACAGATCTTTCTTTCCTGGGTTATGTGGATAACTATTTAATAAATATTAAAGAGTATAGACTCTTTCCTTTGTTCTAGAGCTGTTTTCAACCATAGAATTGAACTGAGTCCCTACAGTCATCCCTCAGTATCCACAGAAGATTGGTTCCAGGACCCACGGATAGCAAAATCCGTGGATATTTAAGTCTTTTAGGTATTAATGGCTAGTACAATCAGGTCTGTGTATCTGCGGTTCACACATCTGTGGGTATAGAGGGGTGACTGTTATTTTCACTTACAGCTGGGAACCCTTCCTAGTTTTTGAATTTTAATAATAGAATTTTTTTCCCACTGGAGCTAAGGATTCAGAGTAGAGTAATCATGGTAGTACTATCCATTTGACAGTGATTCAAAGTGAAAATAGAAACTCTTTCATTTTTTACATATGGAAATATAATTTTAGTGGTCTTCATTTAGAAGTTTTTGTGGAATATGAGTACTTTCATGGTCTATAATGAATAGGTGAGATAATACTATTTTTCCCATTTTTATCTGTTATTTTATACATTACATATAGTCCTATATAAATTGTATGTTGTACATTGTGAAAAGCATTGTTAGTTAAATGACATACGGTAAATGATAGGTGTTTAACTCATATATTTCATTTTATATTCCTACTGTATGTGAGACTTACTGACTCGAAAATATTTTTCATTAACTCCCATTTTTGAGTGGCCCTGTCTACCCCCAATTTCCCCATCCCCTCCAAAAAAAAAAAAATCAGAATTGTGCAGGGAGCTCTGCTCTGATAGCACTGATAGAATTCAACATAGACGATTATAGCTATCAAAAAATTGACCTTAGATCTCCGAGGAGAGACACTGCTTTGTTGTGTGGCTTTTGTGTAACCCTCAAATCCAGAACAAATACCTAACTGGAATGTGATGCAGACTGAATGTTCTTGTTCTTTCTTGTGTAATTCTTTTTCCCTCTAAGTTGAACAATGCCTGCAATTTTTTTCAACCTACTCTGCTAGGATTTTGATGGGCATTTTTTATTCCATATACTGGCTGATTGAAAAGGATAGTTTTCTCTTAGCTCTGAAAAGCCAGATACTTTACTCAGATTTCAGACTCTGAAAAGATATCATCCTTGACCCAGAATCTAAAGACATTTTAAGGTGAAAGTTTCTTTAAAGGCTTTCCAAGTTGCATTTCACCTGAGTGGTTATATGGACAAATGGTAAGAATCACCTTTCAGTATTGTTTTCTTGAATCAGTAACTGGTTTTAAAACCCATCATGTTTTGTTTGTCCTCTTTTTGACTGATGAACTACTTTGCTAGGTAATTTATAAATGAAGTTGACCAAGTCCCTTTGGTCTTGACTGGGAGGATGCTAAATTCTCTCTCAGATGTGACATAACTGTTAGATTGAAAGTCTGTCCTTAGAAGGAACACTGGAGAATGCATTATACTAATGATTGTTGTGCTGTCTTCTCTTGCTGTGGTTAATATTAATCATCTCTTTTCCTTCCCCTTTCCTGCTGCCTCTTTTCCTTTTCTTCTTTGTCTTCCCATGTACTCTTTGAATTTATTATACTGGCCTATATATTTTTTCCTTGCTTTCTGTTTTTGTTTTTGTTTTTTTTAATTTTGTGATCTCCTGCCCTACTTTGTCTTCCCCACTTGCCTTGGGTTCCATGTTGCTAGTTTTTATGTTCGCACGCTCATTATCACCCTTTTTTGTACTTCAAATCCCAGCAGCTGCCCAGCCAGGTCCCTGAGCACAGCCCTGTGGTTTATGGGACTGTGGAGAGCGCTCATCTTGCTGCCAGCGCCCCTGTCACTGCAGCTAGCGACCAGAAGCAAGGTTTGTGTATGACTGTTTTCCTCCCTCTTACCTTTAGTCTCTTTCTTTCTTTTTTTTTTTAATTAATTACATTGCCCTCAGCATTTAGGAATAAAAGTAAAACATGAGGATTATTTAGATACCCACTTTTAAACAAAGCTTTGAGATGGAAAAATCAGTGTTCTACTTCTAAGAAAGTAAAGTAGGTATGATTAGTAAAAATTTTTCCTGCATTCTATTAATGCCTCACTGTCAATGTATATTTATAGGTAAAAGCTTACCTGCCTTAAACTGTTTCTTTTGGAACAAGCTTGGGGAAAATAAATCGATGTATATATTTTACCAAATGTTGGTGAAATAAGTACACATACTGCTTCTTGGATTATAAATAGGAAACTTTAAGGGAAATCTCATGCCAGAAAGTGGGTTATCACAGTCTCTCTTTCCTGCCTAGTTGGATTTAAGTTGACCTTAGCTAAAATTGGGAGATAATTCATTAGACACAGAAGGAAGCAAGTTAGTTTGTTCATGTTTCTGATTTCATTCTAAGAATGAATAGAAGTCATATGTGTTTTCTGTTTTCTTGAGTTATTTATTCCTCCAAACCCCTTAATATTCCATAGCTGATGTATACTTTCTGTACTTTCTAAAAATTATTCTTTAAAAAGCATTGGGGGGCTTCCCTGGTGGCGCAGTGGTTGGGAGTCCACCTGCCGATGCAGGGGACACAAGGTTCGCGCCCAGTCCGGGAAGATTCCACATGCCGCGGAGCGGCTGGGCCGTGAGCCATGGCTGCTGAGCCTGCGCGTCCTGAGCCTGTGGTCCGCAACGGGAGAGGCTGCAGCGGTGAGAGGCCCGCGTACCGCAAAAAAAAAAAGCATTGGGAATTTGCACACAGTCAAAGTGGAGGTATTTAGTGGCATTGTTTTTTCACTGGATTGCAGGATGATAACACAAACTTCTAATGTGTGGTTTCAGTGTTTCCTTACGGCATGCAAAGATAATATGGTGTTCTTTCCCTTTAGTATTCAGGAGCCTAGTAGACTTGAACAGAGACAAGTCCTAAATTTTGTTTTATGAAATAGTTTTAAACCACAAGATAGATAATAAATCCTAAACTGGCATGCTTCTAAAAGTTTGCAGTGTCAAATACTTCTTTCAGCAATGTTCAGAGTTAGAGACTCATAAACGCTTAAAGTTAAATTTTTTAATATTAAAGCCATTCACCATGCAGGAGTGCAGTTTGTAGGTATTGTGGAAGGCTACTTCCTACCACCAATAATCAAGCAATTTTGAGTCAAAATTCAGAATATTTTCAATCTGAGTGGAGAATTTTCAGGGTATTCCCTTCAAAATGTCATTACTTTTGCACAGTTATAATCCTTTTGCTAGTTAGAATTGTGCTAAACATACTAAATAATTACCATGCAGAGAGGCCTTAAAATATATCCTTTACGCTGACTTTCTCTAGCTGGGCTACAATACAAGGAATTCATAACATATCTTGATGGTGATAGCTCTGACCTAAGATTTTTGGATTAGGTAGATACCTGCATCTTACCATATTTAGGCCTTGATTTGCAGAAGGAGGAATGTAGAATTCTTTGTTTCCTCTCAGTTTTTTATGCTTAGTGGAAATTTGAATAATAAAATCAACATTTCAAATTGATGTTTGATATAGATATGAGTGAATTGGAAAATGTTCGACATTACCTTGATGAAAAGAAAAACTTCTGTTTTAAGTATATTTCATAGAGCTTATAGTAACTTTTTGGAACTACTGCTGTCTTCCTCTAGTACCAGCTGTTCTCCAGAAAACTCAGTAGTTCTAATCTTCTGTTTCTAATTCTATCCATAGCTTGTCAATATATAGAATAGTTTTCAGAGTAGTTTTCTTTTTTAAATTAAATATATGTAATTCAAATAAAATTAGAAAGCGTTCATCATTTTTCAGAGAATTCTTTAACAGTTAAGAAAGTTTTAAAAAATTTCTTCTTAACTGTAGATTCATTTTGAAATTAAAGTAGGATACAAAAATGCACTGTTTTAAAAAATTGTTATATTACCCCCAGAAACAATAGATTCTGCATTCTGCAGTCAGATTGGTTTTTCTCTCTTGATGGAAATATCATTACGGAGGGTTTGTACTGGGATCCCACTTTAGCCCCAAAGTCTCCCACTAGCTTGATTCACCTAAATACTTCTTTTTCCATAACCCCCCCCTTTTCCCCTCTGAATTGGAAGAATTTAGGATTTGAGATCATTTTTAGATTCTTGAATTGGAAGAATTTAGCATCTGAAATCATTTTTAGGTTCTAGTTATATGACCTTGGACCTGTGACTTAATTTCTAAAACCCTCAGTTTCCCCCTCTGTAAAATAGGAACGTAATAGTTTTTATCCCTTTGGTGATTGTAAGAATTAAAGGACACTATGTATATATGGTATTTGACCCATTTCCTGGTACATATTAAGTGCTTGATAAATGTTAGCTGCCATAATTAAGTGTCTGATTTTCTCAGTTTTTGATGTGAACAGCTGGAATAGTTACATGAAGACCAAGTTTCCAGACAAATATGCCATTTCCCATTTGTTTTGGTACTTGATAAAAACCCAAGGAAGACCTCAACTTGACTTGTAGAAAGACTGTTGAATGAATTAAAATCTTCAGTTGGTGTGATAGTCTAGAGACACAGCTTAAATGATTGTTTGATGTTTGAAAAAATGCATTCAGCTCAGCGTATTGAGGATATGGTATGTATAATTAAATACAAATAAAAGTTATTTGAGCCTTAGTCTTAGTGCGTTTTGAAGGCTCTTGATGTAGAGTAGGTATTCAACGAATGGTATTCTGTTGTAATTCAACCAGTTGTACCAGTGTAGCTCAACTGGGGCTCTTTTGGAATTTAGGACAGGACTATTCTCTGTCAAATGAGACTGTCCCTCAAACTGCAGGATGCTTACTTAGCATTCTTGGTCTCTCCCCATTAAATGATAGCAACACCGTTTCGGTCATGTGTGGCTCCTGACAACCAAAGGGCGCCCATCTAGGAGCTTGGTTCCACCACTCTATGAGAATAAAAGGGAGGAGTTTTTTCTTTCTTATAAATTTGACATTCATTATAGAAACTGTGGTTAAACAGAAAGAAAAATTATCTCTTACCTCATTATCCAGAGCCATTGTTAATAATCTGTATGTAATTCTAGACTTCGCTATATGCATCTATGTTAGCATTCTGTATTTTTTTTGTTACCAGTAGATTTATGCTCCACGTGCAATTTTTGTGCCCTGCTTTTTAGAAAAACATGTCTTTTATTATAAACAACTTTCTATATAATTAAATACTCTTTTAAAAACTTATTTCAAATGATTGCAGTAATTACCATTATATGCCCCGACCATTATTTCTTTAATAAGTCCCTCATTGTTAGACATTTAGTTTATTTTTCTATTATAATTTTAGTTTATAATATAAATATTTAGTTTATCTTTCTATTATAAATATTGTTGCTTTAAATATTCTAGACCTGTCTTTTCTCTTCAGTGTTTATTTCCTTAGAAAAAATTCTTAAAGGTGAAATTCCTGCAAATTCCTAAAAATGGCCAAATGGTATAAACATTTTGAATGCAGTATATTAGATTTCAAACTATCATGGCTCTGAAAAACATACTCTTAATAGTAAAAGTTCTTAGAGAAATAAAATCAGTGTTCTTTATTTAGATCTACTCTATTATACCTTTCAGCTTTCTGTAGTAAAAGTTTAATGAATTAATTAAAGGACTTATTTCAAAATAAGGAGCTCTCAAAATAATGAAATTTTTTTTTGTTTCTAATTTTCTTTATTAATGTTAGCTATTTCTCAAGAGTATATAGAAGTTTCAGTCATAGGTCTGCTTTTGTTTGATATTTTTAGTATCAGAAATTTTATTTCCCAAAATTAATAATTGAATTGACATACTCTTACTAGGTTGTTAATGTGAGATTTACTATTTTCTGCTGTTTAATTTAATTCATCTAGGTTTCATTCAGTGGTCATAAAGGGTAATATCCTTTTTTTAAAAATTAATTAATTAATTTATTTATTGGCTGCATTGTGTCTTCGTTGCTGAGCGCGGGCTTTCTCTAGTTGCGGCGAGAGGGGGCTACTCTTCATTGCGGTGCGCGGGCTTCTCATTGCAGTGGCTTCTCTTGTTGCGGAGCACGGGCTCTAGGTGCACAGGCTTCAGTAGTTGCAGCACGCGGGCTCAGTAGTTGTGGCACGCAGGCCCTAGAGTGGGTGGGCTTCAGTAGTTGCGGCGTGTGGTCTCAGTAGTTGTGGCACACAGAGTTAGTTGCTCTGCGGCATATGGGATCTTCCCGGTCCAGGGATCGAACTCGTTTCCGCTGCATTGACAGGCGGATTCTTAACCGTTGCGCCACCAGGGAAGTCCCAAAGGGTAATACTCTGATGTACTTTTTAATAGTGGTATCTTATAATCTGGGTTACCCATGTAGCAGTTACTCTGGTTGAGTTGGAAAGTATTTTCATCAGAGATATTTTAATAAATACGTATTTATTTTATATATATCACATATATGTAATAAATATAATAGATGTATTTCTTTGAATGTTTTTGTCTCTTGCCCTGGCAACTTAGTCTGAAATATTTGGCATTCAGAGCCTATTGATCTTATTTCTCCACTACAGTAAATAGAGTTAAAGAAACACTGGCATCTAAGCCCATCGATTAAAGTGAATTTTAAGGCCAGTAAAAGTAGTTGCAGTGAATGAATTAGCCTTTAACAGCTTAATTTTACCATCTGTTTATCTGATCAACAAGCATATTTTCTTTGGCAGACTTACTTAACTAAAAGTTATTGTAAACACTCAACTTCACTTATGCATAAAGATTTCTGGCAGAGAAAGTAAAGTCCCTTTCAGTTTAGATTGTCTTTCAGCAGTGCTTAAAATTTTTGTTTGCATTTGATGAACATGCTCATGAGTAGCTGTTTTTCCACTGGAGCCTGTTTATTCCACTAAGGAAACACAAGGCTGTAAACCAGTCTAATCTCCTTTGGTTTCATCTTCCCAGGCATGAATCATGTATCAGTTTACCTGGAATTTTAAAATATAGAAATTTTCCTGAGTTAGCTTTCCTTTCATTTTTCTGGTTTATTATGATTATCAGTTTATTAACCTTTATTATGATTATCAATTTATCTCACTCTTGCTGTCATTCTTTTTCTGTCTATATACAGATGTACATTTTCTGTATTATTTTAATATATATTGTTTATTTTTAATTGGACTTGATTATCTGAATATTAACGTTGGTTTCTCCTTAAAGAATTTTTTTTTTTTACAACTGAAGATACAAGATAAATTTCCATTTTTATTCCTTAACATTATTTCTAGTTATATGCCTCTTTTAAGAAATGAAAGTTAATTTCTAAATGAATTTTTATGCTCAGGAACTTGATTTCACTGAAAATAAACTTCATTGATAATAAATGACACCGTGATAGTTTTTATTGAAACAGTTTTTTTATACAGGTAATACATGTTCTTTATAAAAATCCCCCAAATGCAGAAATATATAGAATAAAAAATAATATCTGTATCTAATAATTTAATCTCCAGTTATTTTCCCCTGAACTGTCCTGTCCTGTCTCCATAGTGTATCCTTGGTAGAAAAATTTTCTACAGATGAAGGCTTTCCCTACCTTAAAGAAAAGCCCCATTCCCATCCCGAGAATGTTTTAGTTACAGGTTTGATTAGATTTTCCCTTTGTGTTCTTGACATAGTCATTTGGTGAATTAATTCCTTCTCTTACTTAAAAATAAACTTTATATATGTATTGGAGGTTAAGTAATAGTGGAAAATAGAGAAGAAAATATGACAATGTTTTTGGAGTGGCAAAATGATATTTTGATCTGTCTTCTGCTGCCCATGTTTTAGAGTAAGAGATTAAAAGAATTACCCTAAAATAATACAATACAATGCAACCTCTGATCCAAAAATTATTCCTAAATGTCTTTCATTTTTTTCTTTCCCAGAAGAGAAGCCAAAACCAGATCCAGTGTTAAAGACTCCTTCCCCAGTCCTTAGGCTAGCCCTTAGTGGAGAGAAGAAAGAACAAGCAGGCCAGACATCTGAGGTTACTGCAGTAGAAGCCATACCAGAGCTTACTCTGCCTCCATCACCTACCACTATTTCTCCACTTGCTCGAAGTACAGTTGCTTCCCCCACCTCTGCTGCTCTTAGTAGCCAGCCAGTATTCACCACTGCTACTGATGACAGATGTGAACTCTCTTCCTCAAAAGAAGACACAATTCCTATACCCAGCCCCACATCTTGCACAGAAGCATCAGATCCTTCACCAACAGATGAAATTGATGATGATATATGCAAGGAATCTTGTAGTGTAGCACCTAATGATATTCCGCTGATTTCTAGTACTAACCTAATTAATGAAATGAATGGAGTTAGTGAAAAATTACCAGCCACGGAAAGCATTGTGGAAATAGTAAAACAGGAGGTGTTGCCATTGACTCTTGAATTGGAGATTCTGGAAAATCCCCCAGAAGAAATGAAAGTGGAGAGTGTTGCAACTCCTATCACCCCTTCCATAGTTCCCTCCTTTTCTCCGTCTCCTCCAACTCCTCCAGCTTCTCCTCCTCCCACACCAGTCATTGTTCCTGCTGCTGCCTCTAACGTTAGTACTGCTAGTGGTCCCACCGCAGTTCAGAGAGTCTTAGAAGAGGACGAGAGCGTAAGAACTTGCCTTAATGAAGATGCAAAAGAGATTCAGAACAAAATAGAGGTAGAAGCAGATGGGCAAACAGAAGAGATTATGGATTCTCAGAACTTAAGTTCAAGAAAGAGCCCAGTCCCAGGTAAGCTTTTCTGTTATTAATTATATTTTGCTTGTTGAACATGAAAAAGAAGCAGTGTTTGAGTTATTTTTTTTTTATTTTACTTTTTTTTTTTTTTTTTTTTTTTTGCGGTACGTGGGCCTCTCACTGTTGTGGCCTCTCCCTTTGCGGAGCACAGGCTCCGGACGCACAGGCTCAGCGGCCGTGGCTTACGGGCCCAGCCACTCCGCGGCATGTGGGATCTTCCCGGACCGGGGCACGAACCCCTGTCCCCTGCATCGGCAGGCGGACTCTCAACCACTGCGCCACCAGGGAAGCCCGAGTTATTTTTTAATTGGCTACTTTCCTTGACTTCCAGAAACATCAGATGAATGCTATAATTCCTAGTCTGATTTCTTCATTGGTGTGTTTATGTTTTAGTGCATCCAGCAAAGAGTTACTCCATTGTCTAAAAATGCAAATGAAATTTCAAATAGACAAAATGCCTCCAAGGTATATGTCACCATACACATGTTTTTTGTTTTTGCCTCGTTCATATGAATCCTTTCCTCCGTGGTTAATTTCGTTGCTTTGGGGCTGGAAACCAGCATAGTCTATAGTCTATAGTCCCAGCATGGTCTATAGTCTGTAGTCCCTAATACTGTCTTCTCGGAATTTTAAAGCCTAATCAATCCTGAACTTAAAAGAATTCCTCTATGCAAGACCTCTTCTTTAATCTTGGGTTAAGGAAAATAGCAATCAGAATGTCAAAGGTTTATAACTAGTTCTGAAAAATAAAAGTACCCTCTCTGATTAACTCGCAGATAGGTTTAATGCTCTTCCGCTTTTTCTTTTTAAAGTTTCATTTTTCCTGAAATATTAATTTTATCATTATTACTTTATCATTAATATTGTCAAAGTATTATATTCTTCTGAATTCAAAATTATTTCTTTTTAATGTAGCATCACCTGGAATCTTGGATCTAACCATTAGGTTTTTATAATATTAATCAGAAGTTATCTGAGGCTTATCAACTATTCTTACGTCAGTAGTGCATAAGAATATGGCTTTTAACAAGTTAGCATAGGGCTTCCCTGGTGGCGCAGTGGTTGAGAGTCCGTTCGTGCCCCGGTCTGGGAAGATCCCACATGCCGCGAAGCGGCTGGGCCCGTGAGCCACGGCCGCTGAGGCTGCGCGTCCTGAGCCTGTGCTCCGCAACGGGAGAGGCCGCAGCGGTGAGAGGCCCATGTACTGAAAAAAAAAAAAAAAAAGTCAGCATAGCCCATCTTCTGAAACATTGCCCTACACTGTATCATTTGCTCTCTGTGTACCTGTCAAGTTGAGTTATACAATTTGACAAATGGCTGCTCCCCCAGCAGTTGATCTAGATATGTACTGGAGATGTTTTAGTCACCCACATCCCCAATATTTATTGCCTACTGTGACCTGTCTAATTGAGAAACTTGGCAAATCAAAAAACCTGATCTCTACCTTTAAGATGTGGTTTTCCCACCCAGCTCAGCTCTCGAGGTAATTTCCTCATGAAGGTCTCTGAGAGGTGTCTGGTTCTTTGG
This sequence comes from Grampus griseus, assembly GCF_964374135.1. Taxonomy (NCBI): domain Eukaryota; kingdom Metazoa; phylum Chordata; class Mammalia; order Artiodactyla; family Delphinidae; genus Grampus; species Grampus griseus. The sequence goes on from NC_139017.1 coordinate 167,312,985, forward strand.
AACTGTAGAACACCTAGTTCCACAGTAAACCAGAGCAGAAAAGCAAACAATGCCAGGCAGTTGGGACTGGGAGAAATGTATCATAAATATTTATAAATCGCCTGTTTCCTCAATAGACTGGCCTCTGTAAGCATCAGTATGCTCCAGAAGCATAGTGCCTTCACTGTTAGGAACTTCCTCCTTGGTGGGGTGATGACCTGGGGCTTTTTTGCAACTCTTTGAAAACACAATCTTACTTTTGGTGTGGCTGTAGGTGAATGCCCCTCCAAAGAACACTTGTTTGATGGAGAATAGTAATTTGTTTGACCCTTCCTTTTTCCCTTCATTTACCTGCCTGTGAGTTGTCATTCAACAGTTAGTGATGTGGTAGTTCCAAAAATAGGAGAAGCTATTGAAGAAAAATGTTTTGAAAAAAACATCCAAACAAATAATAGAAAGAATAGCAGGCATAGGGAATACAGTCAAAGATACAGACCATATCTCAGAACTGAAATCAGTATAAAGCAAAGTTCTGCACTGAAATCCCACTTCTACTCATCCCTGACATTCATTCATTCTTTTAAGCAGTTTGTCACTTAGGTGGCCTGATATTGCAAGACAGCTCCCAGGGATAAATGGACAAACAGAATTTGGAGTTAAGTTGTCTTCATAGCATGGTACATTTTTTTCGAAATGCAAATACTCTTGGAGTTAGTAATATAAGTCACCAGCACCTTAGTAAAAGAATATAGATTATTCAGCAGTAAACCAGAAGATAGCTAAAAGAAAGAACTGCCTTTTGCCATGATTAGGGATGAGGTAGAGGTTAGTGATGTCAGGAAGGAAAGTGTCTTGGCATTTTTCTAGTTTCATGATTTTTTTAACCTATGAATATGTTTTAAAGGAACTAGAAGTTCTGTAACTTCCCTTTATATCTTACACTCTTCAAAATTCAAAGTAAATGAACCTCAAGAACCCATGCACCTCTAGCATTTTTTAAATTGTAAGCCTTACCAGAAACATTCCTGGCCCTCTGATTTCAGTGTTAATATTTTTTAATGTTATTGCTACAAAAGTTAACTATGAAAATTAACTCATCATCATTCTTTTAGATAATATCGACCTGAAATTGTCATATGCTTAATGACTCCCGTCTTTTTTGCACTTATTTAGCGTACCTTGTTTACTTTGAGAGGATATTAAAATTGTAACAGTTTGGTTTGGATATCAGTCTTTTGTTGTTGACTTTTGAGAATAGTTCTTACTGTCTCTGCCTGAGGATGAAACACTTTAAAGCTGGCTTCAGAAACCATTTGCTTTTCACAGCTGTGATGCATAGAAATAGGCAGTAGTTTGTATAGAGGTACTTGTTTAAAGCAGTGAAGTCAGACTTAGGGTGTATGATCCCTTCTCTTACTTCTGCTAGAAAACATTTTCTTGCCACTATTCTAGATCATATTTCTGACTGGAGCAAATTGCAGCAATTCTGGATGCTTAGGGGTTGAAGGGCAAACCCTATAAAACGAGAATTGTGTCTTCAGGGTACTCTGAAAAGCCTCAGAGATGGGCCAGACTTTTGATTCATATGATCACTTCAATAATTAAATGTGCAAAAATCTGTATTAATTGATTTCTTTTTAAAAATATTTATTTATTTTGGGCTGCGTTGGGTCTTAGTTGCGGCATGCGGGATCTTTTGTTGCAGCGCACGGGCTTCTCTGTCTCTAGTTGTGTCACGTGGGCTCTCTCATTGAGGTGCGTGGGCTTAGTTGCCCTGTGGCATGTGGGATCTTAGTTCCCCAACCAGGGATCTAACCCACGTCCCCTGCATTGGAAGGCGGTTTCTTTACCACTGGACCATCAGGGAAGTCCCTGTATTAATTGATTTCTTGAAGTCCTAGGAATTTTTATTATGGTTTCATTATACTTGGTGGGGAAGAAGAGAGAATTTCAGAACTTGTGGAAAAACGTTCCCTGCTCAGCATTCAGGAATTCATTTTGTGCAATTTCATGAGTGTATATACTGTGTGACATGCATGCTGTGTAACGTGAACTTTTCCACTTTTAAAAATAATAGTGGGCTTCCCTGGTGGCGCGGTGGTTGAGAGTCCGCCTGCCGATGCAGGGGACACGGGTTCGTGCCCTGGTCCGCGAAGATCCCACATGCCGCGGAGCGGCTGGGCCCGTGAGCCATGGCCGCTGAGCCTGCGCGTCCGGAGCCTGTGCTCCGCAACGGGAGAGGACACAGCAGTGAGAGGCCCACATACTGCAAAAAAAAAAAAAAGTGATTTTTTCTTTATCTTTTACGTTCATTATCTGTTTTGATTTAAAGCTATTATTTGAAATTCTTCTAGCAGAGGGAGGTTTCTAATCTTTCTGTTTGTCTTCTCTGGCTTGGATCATGGCTTCTTTGTATATTTTATAAATTTGTTTTATGAACTTATCTTCTGCTAAACTTTCCTGGATGTCGATTGAGGGCAGCTCCTCTCAAAGCATGTCTTAGGCAAAACATTAGCTGGAACTTAATCTGAGTTTAATGTCCTAAACGAACTCTCTTACCGCACACAAAATAAACGCATTCCCCGTGTATACTAATTTTCAGGATGACAGCAGGCTCTCTACACCTAGTTGAAACCAAACATCCTTCCTTGTCATCACTCTATGTTGGTTCACTGGTTTATTTTGGTCTGTGTACTGTTTTAGCTTCCTTTTCACTGAGACTGTCACTCTGTTAGGAGTCTCAGGGATTTTTATAAGAATCTCAGTTCCAAGTCCTTGCTTTTGTAGGGATCCAAGATCTTGTATGTCCCACGTGGATGTTCAGATGTAAACTCCTTGGTTATAGAGACTGGCAACAGCCTCCCATATCCCCAGTGTTTTAGTGGTAGCAGCAGCTGGCCTGGTTTGTGTGGCTTCCAAGTGTTTGCCTTATATTTCTTGTAGGCTCAACTAAGGTTGAAGGATGGTTTTCAGTTTCTGTAGGCTGCAAGATGAGACATTTATTTCTCAAATGGAGATATGATTGTATGTTTCAAGAGTTGTTAATAAAATTCTGATTCATACAGCCAATCGAGTTGCTGTTATCGCTTTTTTTTATACAGGTTTTTATTAGCTATCAATTTTACACATACTCATATATATATGTCAATACCAATCTCCCAACGCATCCCACCACCACTGCCCTCCCTGCTTTCCCCCTTGGTGTCCATACATTTGTTCTCTACATCTGTGTCTCTATTTCTGCCTTGCAGACTGGTTCATCTGTACCATATTTCTAGGTTCCACATATACCTGTTAATATACAATATTTCTTTTTCTCTTTCTGACTTACTTCAGAAAGAGAAGTAAGTTTACTTACTTACTTTCTGACTTACCTAGAAGTAACTCTTTCTGACTTACTTCTAGGTCCATCCACATCTCTACAAATGACCCAATTTCATTCCTTTTTTATGGCTGAGTAATATTCCATTGTACATATGTGCCACATCTTCTTTATCCATTCATCTGTCGATGGGCATCTAGGTTGCTTCCGTGACCTGGCTATTGTAAATAGTGCTGCAATGAACATTGGGGTGCATGTGTCTTTTTGAATCATGCTTTTCTCAGGGTATATGTCCAGTACTGGGATTGCTGGGTCATATGGTGATTCTATTTTTATGTTTTTGTTTTTGTTTTGTGCGGTACCTGGGCCTCTCACTGTTGTGGCCTCTCCCGTTGCAGAGCACAGGCTCCAGACGCGCAGGCTCAGCGGCCATGGCTCATGGGCCCAGCCGCTCCGCGGCATGTGGGATCTTCCCGGACCGGGGCATGAACCCGTGTCCCCTGCATCGGCAGGCGGACTCTCAACCACTGCGCCACCAGGGAAGCCCTGGTGATTCTATTTTTAGTTTTTTAAGGAACCTCCATACTGTTCTCCATAGTGGCTATATCAATTTACATTCCCACATACAGTACAAGAGGGTTGGTTCCCTTTTCTCCACACCCTCTCCAGCATTTGTTTGTAGATTTTCTGATGATGCCCATTCTGACTGGTGTGAGGTGATACCTCATTGTAGTGTTGATTTGCATTTCTCTAATAATTAGTGATGTTGAGCAGCTTTTCATGTGCTTCTTGGTCATCTGTATGTCTTCTTTGGAGAAATGTCTATTTAGGTATTTTGCCCATTTTTGGATTGGGCTGTTTGTTTTTTTAATATTGAGCTGCATGAGCTGTTTATATATTTTGGAGATTAATCTTTTGTCAGTTGCTTCATTTGCAGATATTTTCTCCCATTCTGAGTGTTGTCTTTCTGTCTTGTTTATAGTTTCCTTTGCTGTGCAAAAGCTTTGAAGTTTCATTAGGTCCCATTTGCTTAGTTTTGTTTTTATTTCCATTATTCTAGGAGGTAGGTCAAGAAAGATCTTGCTGTGATTTATGCCAAAGAGTGTTCTTCCTATGTTTTCCTGTAGGAGTTTTATAGTGTCTGGTTTTACATTTACGTTTTAATCCATTTTGAGTTTATTTTTCTGTATGGTGTTAGGAAGTGTTCTAATTTCATTCTTTTACATGTAGCTGTCCAGTTTTCCCAGCAACGCTTATTGAAGAGACTGTCTTTTCTCCATTGTATATCCTTGCCTCCTTTGTCATAGATTAGTTGACCATAGGTGCATGGGTTTATATCTGGGCTTTCTGTCCTGTTACATTGATCTATATTTCTGTTTTTGTGCCAGTATCATGTTGTCTTGATTACTGTAGTTTTGTGGTATAGTCTGAAGTCAGGGAGCCTGATTCCTCCAGCTCCGTTTTTCTTTCTCAGGATTGCTTTGGCTATTGGGGGGTCTTTTGTGTTTCCATACAAATTGTAAAATTTTTTGTTCTAGTTCTGTGAAAAATGCCACTGGTAGTTTGATAGGGATTGCATTGAATCTGTAGATTGCTTTGGGTAGTATAGTCATTTTCACAACGTTGATTCTTCCAATCCAAGAACATGGTATATCTGTCCATCTGTTGGTATCATCTTTAATTTCTTTCATTAGTGTCTTACAGTTTTCTGCATACAGGTCTTTTGCCTCCTTAGGTAGGTTTATTCCTAGGTATTTTATGCTTTTTGTTGCAGTGGTGAATGGGATTTTTTCCCTTAATTCCTCTTTCTGACCTTTTGTTGTTTGTGTATAGGAATGCAAGAGATTTCTGTGCATCGTGCAACTTTACCAAATTCATTGATGAGCTCTAGTAGTTTAATGGTGGCATCTTTAGGGTTCTCTCTGTATAGTATCATGTCATCTGCAAACAGTGCCAGTTTCACTTCTTTTCCAACTTGTATTCCTTTTGTGTGTGTGTGTGTTTTGTTTTGTTTTTTGGGGGGGGTACACGGGCCTCTCACTGCTGCGGCCCTTCCCGCTGCGGAGCACAGGCTCCAGACGCGCAGGCCCAGCGGCCATGGCTCACAGGCCCAGCCGCTCCGCAGCACGCGGGATCCTCCCGGACCGGGGCACGAACCCATGGCCCCTGCATCGGCAGGCGGACTCCCAACCACTGCGCCACCAGGGAAGCCCCTGTATTCCTTTTATTTCTTTTTCTTCTCTGATGGCCATGGCTAGGACTTCCAAGACTATGTTGAATAATGGTGGTGAGAGTGGACATCCTTGTCTCGTTCCTGATCTTAGAGGAAATGCTTTCAGTTTTTCACCATGGAGAATGATGTTTGCTGTGGGTCTGTCATATATGGCCTTTATTAGGTTGTGGTAGGTTTCTGGAGAGTTTTTATCATAAATTCGTGTTGAATTTTGTCAGAAGCTTTTTCTGCATCTATTGAGATGATCATGTGGTTTTTATTCTTCAATTTGTTAATATGGTGTATCACAATTATTTGCATATATTGAAGAATCCTTGCATCCCTGGGATAAATCCCACTTCATCATGGTGTATGATCCTTTTAAAGTGTTGTTGGATTCTGTTTGCTAGTATTTTGTTGAGGATTTTTGCATCATATTCATCAGTGATTTTGGTCTGTAATTTTCTTTTTTTTGTAGTATCTTTGTCTGGTTTTAGTATCAGGGTGATGGTGGCCTCGTAGAATGAGTTTGGGAGTGTTCCTCCCCCTGCAGTTTTTTGGAAGAGTTTGAGAAGGATGGGTGTTAGCTCTTCTCTAAATGATTGATAGAATTCGCCTGTGAAGCCCTCTGGTCCTGACTTTTGTTTGTTGGAAGATTTTTAATCAGAGTTTCAATTTCATTACTTGTGATTGATCTCTTCATATTTTCTGTTTCTTCCTGGTTCAGTCTTGGAAGGTTATACCTTTCTAAGAATTTGTCCATTTCTTCCAGGTTGTCCATTTTATGGGCATAGAGTTGCTTGTAGTAGTCTCTTAGGGTGTTTTGTATTTCTGCGGTGTCTGTTGTAACTTCTCCTTTTTCATTTCTAATTTTTATTTATTTATTTATTTTTTTGTGGTACGCGGGCCTCTCACTGTTGTGGCCTCTCCTGTTGAGGAGCACAGGCTCCGGACATGCAGGCTCAGCGGCCATGGCTCACGGGCTCTGCTGCTCCACAGCATATGGGATCTTCCCGGACCGGGGCACGAACCCGTGTCCCCTGCATCGGCAGGCGGACTCTCAGCCACTGCGCCACCAGGGAAGTCCATTTCTAATTTTATTGATTTGAGTCCTCTCCCTCTTTTTCTTGATGAGTCCAGCTAAAGGTTTATCAATTTTGTTTATCTTCTCAGAGAACCAGGTTTAGTTTTATTGATCTTTGCTATTGTTTTCTTTGTTTCTATTTCATTTACTTCTGCTCTGATCTTCATGATTTCTTTCCTTCTACTGACTTTGGGTTTTGTTTGTTCTTCTTTCTCTAGTTCCTTTAGCTGTAAGGTTAGATTGTTTATTTGAGATTTTTCTTGTCTCTTGGGGAGGCTTGTATTGCTATAAACTTCCCTCTTTAGAACTGCTTTTGCTACATCCCATGAGTTTTGGATCATTGTGTTTTCATTGTTTCCATTTAATCCGTTTGTCTGCTGATGGGTGGGGCTGAGTTCCCTCCCAGTTGGTTGTTTGACCTGAGGCTGCAGGCTCTTTGGTGGGGCTAATGGCTGACTCTGGGAGGGCTCATGCCAAAGAGTACTTCCCAGAACTTCTGCTGCCAGTGTTCTTGTCTCCATTGTGAGCCACAGCCTCCCCCCTCTCCCTGCCTCTGCAGGAGACCCCCCAACAGTAGCAGGTAGGTCTGGTTCAGTCTCCTATCGGGTCACTGCTTCTTCCCCCTGGTTCCTGATGCACACACTACTTTGTGTGTGCCCTCCAAGAGTGGAGTCTCTGTTTCGCCCATTCCTGTCGAAGTCCTGCAGTCAAACCCCGCTAGCCTTCAAAGTTTGTTTCTCTGGGAATTCCTCCTCCCCTGGTCGGACCCCCAGGTTGGGAAGCCTGACATGGGGCTCAGAACCTTCACTCCAGTAGCTGGACTTCTGTGGTATAATTGTTCTCCAGTTTGTGAATCACCCACCCAGTGGTTATGCGATTTGATTTTATTGTGATTTTGCTCCTTGTACCATCTCATTGCGGCTTCTCCTTTGTCTTTGGATGTGGAGTATCTTTTTTGGTGAGTTCCAGTGTCTTCCTGTTGATGATTGTTCAGCTGTTAGTTGTGATTCTGGTGCTCTCGCAAGAGGGTGTGAGCGCACGTCCTTCTACTCTGCCATGTTGAACCAATCTCCATGTTCTCACTTTTTATTTACTTCAGTATAAAAGAAACATACTTTAATTCAGGAAAATTATTTTAATAATAATCCTTGATTTATTCTCACTTGTGAATATTGAAAAGAGATAAAACGTAAGTAAGCAGAAAATAAAAGAAATAAAAATAGCCTTTCAGTTTGTGTAAACTAACCTGAAAAAGACTCACGTTTAAAACCATAACCTGAAGGTCCGCATCAATAATAAGGAATTTGAAATTTATTCTTGCCTTTGCTTGACTTAAACTTTCTAAGCAGTATTTGAAATATCCCTGGAAGATTTGGTTACTGGGGCCAAAAATAGGTCACCAGTGGTTTGAGTGTCCCACAAGCCCACTCCTTCCCATATTGTGCACCCGTCTAATTTAACTTCTCATATTCCTCTGGAGGACTGTGTTCTGGAACCTTGTGAACAGAACTTCTTACACATTCTTGGTTCCATGTCATTTATCAACACCAGCGGAGCAATTTTTAAAACAAGGACTCTTAGCTCCCTTTTCTAGAGGCATGAGTCTGAGTGATCCTTAGGGATAAATAAATTAAAATGACTGGATTTCCCCACCATGTTTATAAAAATATTGGCAACAAAGCTGCCTAAAAAGAACATTTCTGCTATTTTATTCCTATTTTCTTGTTGCCTTCCACAGTGAAATCTTAAGCATTTTCTGTAGAATGCTGGTGCTGGTTCAAGTTCTGTCTATATTCATGTGCTGTGGAAGGAGTCCACAGCTCCGGGTGGTGGAGCTTATCCACAGACTCAGGTGCCAAGCCTGTCCGGCAAGCACTGTGCACAGGTCCTCCTTGCCTCCTCAAATGGGTTACACTTCCCCACTGTTTACAGAAGTTCATTTCTTCGCAACATGAGCCTTGAAGTTTCATTCATTGGATATTAATTAACTTAGTTGTACATGTTTCCATGAATAGACATAGATACTTTGCTCAGAACTTAGCCCACTTTTCCCAGACGTAGTAATTAATCTACCTCGGAAAGAAACCGTTGTACTTAACTTGCTTCCAGACAGGGTAATACAGACAGTTCAGGGGAATGCTGTTCTCTTTCAGGCAAGCCTAGTCTTGCTAAAAGCTTTCTGTTTCTCCAATAGCCATCTTCACCTTGCATACAGTAGTCTTGAGAAGTGTTTCCAATATCTTTGACGAGATAATTTTCACTACTAATGCAGAAAAATGTCCAAAATGCATTTCCTTCAGTATATGTTTTTTCTCCATTTTCTATTGCTATATTAATAGTATTTGGTAATTTAGTTGCAATCATAATAAAATCATCTTTTTTTAAATGTTTACAAGAGCTTTTCTCAGGCATCTCAAGCATTAATCTTACGATTTAAGCAGTTGTTTCTGGGATATAATTATTCTTACTTTACTATTACCAAAAATAAGCCGTGGAGGTAAATGGGGTTTTTCAGGGTCGCCGGAAGAGTTACCACCCAAGCCTTCCTTTACATCACATTTCTGTTGTTCTTTCTAACATGCTTTTTACATTGTTATAAAGTTATTTAAATATTTTCGGGATTTAGGGAGTATACATTTATGCATGTTTAAAAGGACCTGTGAATGCCCACTTGTTTCAGCCACAAATAGTTAATGAGGGTCCACTATGTTCTACGTTGTTCTGGGCACTTCAGATTCATCAGTGAAGAATCCAGTGATCCCTGCCCTAGTTTATATTAGAAAGTTTTAAGTACTGTAAAAATAATCAAGCAGGGAAGGGAATGCTGGAGGGGCAGCAGGTTGTAGTGTGTAAACAACATGGTTAGGGTTGTAGGCCTCTATAAAAGATGAGATTTGAGCAAAGTTGGAAGAGGAGGATTATCTGATAATTCCTATCCCCTTTTCCTTTAGAAAAAACAGTGCTAATACCCCATCTTCTCTGTTAAATTCCAGTAGGCAGAGCACTACTGGACAAGATTACACCACTGTGAATGACAGTGCCTCTACAAGCACATGCTCTCCACCACCAACCATTCGTTTTATGACCTCCCTGTTATAACATCCTGTAATCAGCCCAACCCTCCCCACTCTCAGCAGATGGCTTTTTTTCTGTCTCTGTTTAGAAAACTGAGTGCACTGAGTGTGCCTTTTTCAACCTTCTGCCGGAGCTACAAACCTATCTCTATCCAAACTTTCATCAGAGTTTACTAGCTGTCCCTTTGCAGTCTCATATATATATTCACCACCTCCCGCAGACTTCTTTCTCATTGTAAATATGCTGGTCTCTTTCAGACATTAAACACTCCCTCAATCCTACACGTCCATTTAGTTACCATTTAAACTCATTCTTCCTCTTACCCAGTCTTCTCAAGAATAGTCTACCATTTCTGCTTCTACTGTGTTCACTATTAACTAATATGATCTGATTTATGCTTGCAACATGCTATCGAATTGGTCTTTTTACCACTTCTAATGGCATTATTGGTACTGATTATTGACTACTGATCACTCTCCTTTTCTTCTTTTTTAGTTAGATTTATTGAGTGTAATATATATGCAATAAAATTCACTCTTTGTAACATTTCTGTGAATTTTGACAGACATGTAAAGTCATGTAATCACCACCACAGTAAAAATATACAACAGTTTCACCACCCCAAAATTTTCCCTCATATTTGGGTTATGTTCTAATTCTGATATTATTCAGCACATTTTTCATGGGTAATTTCATCTAATGGTAGATGGCCCCAGTGGTATGTGGTAATGAATTACATTTTTTATCTCCATCCCACCTTCTCTTCTGAGCTTCGATCTTGTATTTCCAGTTACCTGCCGGATATCTCCACTTGGAAATCTCAGAGTCGTCTCAGATTCAATATATCTGATACCAGACTAATCACCTACCCAAATCTGTTCTTTTATCTAAGTGGCGCTGGCTTTAATTAAGCTAAAATCCTGATGTCACTGTTGATGTACTTCCTCCTTGAGTCACTCCTTGTTCATGTATGGTCAGTTAACAAGGTTCTCTCATTTTACCTGATATGGTTGTTGAATTTGTCTCCTCCTCTCCATTTCCTACTGCCTTAGACCTGCGCTTCTGCATGGATACCTCTCATTTCTCTGGCTCCAGCTTTGGTCCCCTTCAAGTTCATTCTCCACGAAGTAGTCATCTTTTTAAAACAGAGATCTGGACTTATCACTCCTTTTTCACATCTCTGCTTAAACCCTTCAGAGTGATGGGTGGCACGGGGGGCATTCACCCTCAAGATAAATTCTAAGCTTCTCATTTTTGACTATAATATCTTTTTGTTATTTTTAGTTGCAGCAGCAATCTTCTTAGTATATATGCATAAGATCTGAATGTAACTTTCCATGTATTTGGTTAGTCTAAACACCAGCAGTAAAGTATAGTGGTCAAGATGAAAGCAACAGAGTCAGATACTCCTGAGTGTTAGCCTTTCCCTTTGTCCATCTCTGTGACCTTGTGTTTCTTAATCTCTGAATTGGTTTTCTCATCCAGAAAATGAAGATAATAATAGTATTTACCTCATAAATATGTAGTGACAATAAAATGTGCTATATGTAAAAAGCACTTAGCATAGTGTCTAGCACATATTAAACACCCTACAAATGTTAAGTATTATTAATACTACTATTTTCAGCTAGTATTAAAGGCCCAAATGTTCCCTTTGAAGTGTACTAATATAACACAGAGCAAATGGGTGTCATGATCTCTGCCCTTAGGAATTTTTGTTCCATAGGAGAGCAGCTCAAGAATATGATAGCATCTGAAAAGTTCTTAATTAAATTCTAGGCATGAGGTGGTAGAAAATCCCTTAGAATAGTCCCTATATGAATGTATAACTTTGATTAAAGGCTTTGTACCATTATGTCAGTTAATCTACACAATGGCACATCTCAAAGTGACCTCTGCTGTCATTTGGAAGAGAGATGGTTTGCTTAGAACGTGAATTTTAAGGAGAGTCTGTACCATTGAAAGCCTTAACAAGCATATAAAATAGAGTATAGTAATAACATCATTAACGTTCTGTTTTGGTCAGGAGTAGAAGATTAGGAAGAAAGGGAAAGAGAAAACTAAAAGGAATGGGGAAACAATAAATAGGACAGCTGAAAAGTGGAAATAACCCAAATTTTCATCAACTGATGAATTGATAAACAATGTATTGTGTATGTATGTAAAATATGAAATGTTATTCAGTCAAGAAAAGGAGGGAAGTCCTGATGCATGCTACGACACGGATGAACCTTGAAGACATTATGCCACAGGAAAGAGTCACAAAAGACCATGTATTATATGATTCCATTTACAAGAAATGTCCAGGATAGGCAAATCCCTAGGGACAGAATGTAGCTTAGTAGCTGCCAACGGTTGAGGAGAGAGAAGAGTCGGGAAGGAGTGCTAATGGCTCTGGGGTTTCGTTGGCGATAAAAGTCTCCTAAAGCCAGATAGTGGGGAAGGGTGCATAATTCTATAAATATGCAATTGTGAGATACAGGCATATCTCTTTATAATGCACTTTACTGCACTTTGCAGATACTATTTTTGACCAGTTGAAGGTTTGTGGCAACCCTGTGGCAAGCAAGTCTGTTGGTGCTGTTTTTCTAACAGCATTTGCTCACTTCGTGTCTCTGTGTCACATTTTAGTAATTCTCACAGTGTCTTTAACTTTTTCATGATTATTATATTTGCTACAGTGATAGTGATCTTGGATGTTTCTGTAAGATGGTGAACTTAATCCATAAATGTCGTGTGTATTCTGACTGCTCCACTGACAAGCTGTTCCCCATCTTTCTCACTCTCCTCGGGCCTCCCTATTCCCTGAGACACAACAGTGTTGAAATTAGGCCAATTAATGACCCTGCGATGGCCTCCAAGTGTTCAAGTGAAAGGAAGAGTCCCATGTCTCTCACTTTAAATCAAAAACTAGAAATGATTAAGCTTAGTGAGGAAAGCATGTCGAAAGCTGAGATGGGCAGAAAGATAGGCCTCTTGTGCTAGACAGTTAGCCAAGTTGTGAATGCAAAGGAAAAGTTACTTCCTGAGCGAAATTAAAACTGCTACTGTAGTGGACACACGAATGATAAGAAAACAAAACAGCCTTACTGTTGTTATGGAGAAAATGTTAGTGGTCTGGTTAGAAGATCAAACCAGCAACAACATTCCTTTAAGCCAAAACCTAACCTAGAGCAAGGTCCTAACTCTCTTTGGTTCTGAAGGCTGAGAGGAGTGAAGAATTTGCAGGAGGAAAAGTTTAACGCTAGCAGAGGTGGTTGGTTCATGAGGTTTTAGGAAAGAGGCTTGTATTTGTATGTCTCCATGACATACAAATCCAAGGTGAAGCCACAAGTGCTGATGTTGAAGCTGCAGCAAGTTACCCATAATATCTAGCTAAGGTAAGGAATGAAGGTGGCTACACTAAACTACAGATTTTCAGTGTAGATGAAACAGCCTTCCATTTAAGAAGATGCCATCTAGGACTTTCACAGCTAGAGAGGAGAAGTCAACGTCTGGCTTCAAAGCTTCAAAAGACTGGCTGACTCTCTTGTTAGGGGCTAATGCATCTGGTGACTTTTAGCTGAAGTCCGTGCTCATTTATCATTCCGAAAATCCTAGGGCCCTTAAGAATTCTGCTAAATCTAGTCTGCCTGCGTTCTATACGTGGAACAACAAAGCCTGGATGACAAAACATCTGTTGACAGCATGGTTTACTGAATATTTTAAGCCCACTGTTGAGACCTACTGCTCAGAAAAAATGATGCCTTTCAAAATATTACAGCTCGTTGACAATGCACCTGGTCACCCAAGGGCTCCGAAGGAGATGTACAAGATTAATGATGCTTTCCTGCCTGCTCTCACAACATCCATTCTGCAGCCCATGAATCAACTTTCAGGTCTTATTATTTAATGAATACATTTCGTAAGACTATTTAGCTGCCATAGATAGTGATTCCTCTGATGGATCTGGGCAAAGTAAACTGAAAACCTTCTGGAAAGGATTCACCATTCTGGATGTCATGAAGAACATTCGTGATTCATGAGAAGAGCCCAACATGTCAACAGTAGCAGGAGTTTGGAAGAAGTTGATTCCAAACCCCCGCGGGGTTCCAGACTTCAATGGAGGAGTCACTGTAGATGTGGTAGAAACAGTAAGAGAACTAGAATTAGAAGTGGAGCCTGAAGATGTGACTGAATCGCTGCAATCTCATAATAAAACTCTGTGACAGATGAGGAATTGCTTCTTATGGATGAGCAAAGAAAGGGTTTCTTGAGATGGACTCTAATCCTGGTGAAGATCTGTGAAGACTACTGAAATGACAACAGAGCTGATAAAGCAGTGGCAGGTTTTGAGAGGACTGACTTCAGTTTTGAAAGACGTTCTGCTGTGGGTAAAATGCTGTCAAACAGCCTCGCTTGCTACAGGGAAGTCGTTCGTGAAAAGAAGAGTCAGTTGATGCGGCAGACTTCAATGTTATTTTATTTTAAGACATTGCCACGGCCACCCCAGCCTTCAGCAGCCACGACCCTGGTCAGTCAGCAGCATCAACATCGAGGCGAGACCCTCCAGCAGCAAAAAGATTATGACTTGCTGAAGGCTCAGATGATGGTTAGCATTTTTTAGCAATGAAGTATTTTTAAATTAAGGTATATAAATTTTTTCAGACATAACCCTATTGCACACCTATTAGACTACAGTGTAGTGTAAACATAACTTTTATATGTACTGGGAGACCAAAAAATTTGTGTGACTTTATTGCCATATTCACTTTATTGCAATGGTCTGGAACCGAACCTGCAGTATCTGTGAGGTGTCCCTGTAATAGAAAATATATATTGGTCTCTGCCTCTGGTTCCTGGCACAGAGCTCCTGATACTCTTGTAATTTACTGAATGATAAGAACGCTAGGAGCATCTCTTGTTCTAATACTGTTTTTTGACCTCTGTCCATGGCATAGGGCTCCTAAAAGCCCTGTAAATTCCTCAGTGATGAAAGCACTGTGAGCATCTTTTGTTCTATTGAGGTGACTCTAGGTGGGTTCTTGGATGACTCCCGGATGGGGGCTGGTAACCGGAAAGAATCAGTCATGATTAGAGTCTTACTCGATGAAGCCTCCAAAGTAGGGAGCTCAGAGAGCTTCCAGGCTGGTGACACATGCACATGAGGAGGGTGATGCACCCCAGCTCCACAACAACGGGGAGCTCCTGCACTTGGGACTCTCCCAGATTTCTCCCCTGCCCGTGTATATCTTTACCTGCGGTTTATCTGTATCCTTTATCATATCCTTTAATAAACTGGTAGACATAATGAAATGTTTCCCTGAGTTCTGTGAGCTGTTCTAGCAAACCTGAGGAGGGGATTGTTGGAACTTCCAGTCTATAGCAGGTCGGTCAGAAGCACAGGTGATAACCTAGACTTGCAACTGGCATCTGAAGTGGGGGTGGGGGACAGTCTTTTGGAACTGAGCCCTAACGTGTAATATCTGACACTATTTCCAGGTAGATAGTGTTAGATTGAATTAAATTGTGGAAACACAGCTGGCATCACAGAGAATTGCTTGTTGAGGGGGAAAACCCCTACATATTTGGTGACCAGAAGTGTCAGAAGTGAAGTGTTCTGGATTAGTAGAAAAGGAAATACATTGTAGGCAAGAACTGGGTTTTTCCCTTCATAGAAAGATGGAAAGACTGGAGTTTTTCCATTACAGATAAAACCACTGAATTGTGTATTTTAAAAAGGTGAATTTTATAGTTACGTGAATTACATCTCAATAAAGCTTTTATTGAAAAAAAGATGAATAGGACTGAGAGTGGTTGTGCTACCAGCATCTACATAAGGATCTGTCAGAGGCATCAGCCTAAGAACTTTATGCTAAAAACCCTGAAGATAGAAATTAATCATGTTAGGGAAGTTATAGCTTAGACATTTAGGAAGTAGGTTCCAACAAAAAACACCGTAATTGACAATACCAGATGTAAAGGAATGTTGGAATACAACCTGAAACCACATTGTCTTTTGATGTGTTTTATGCCTGAACTATGTATTATTTTTATTCTATCTTACTGTTTTGCTAGTAGTTACATCTTACCTGAGTTTGAGAGGGTCTTCTCAGCTGGGTAGTGAATGCCCCTCTGTAGTTAACCATTCTAGGTGCATTGTTTAATGTCATAAATATGGAACACCCAACTGGGCTGGGACAGCAGGGTCGTTATTTGTGGTTGAAACATAAGGGATCTGTGTTTTATTTTATAAGTTAATGATTCTGAATTTCCTTTGTATGTAACTTAGTTCTTGTATATTTTTGCCACAGTTGCGTTGCTCTCTCCAAGGCTGCCTATCCAGGACCCTTCCAGGCCTTTCTTATCCTTCCAGCTATCCATCCCATTTATTTATCCATCCATCTGTTCAATCCCCTTCCCTTTCTAGTCCATTTCACAGACTCTCTTATTAATACCTCAGCTTCTGCAATTCTCTCTGCTTTGAGACTTCTCTACAAAAGTATGTTCAGTACACATTCCCCAGAAAAGTCTTCCAGAGAAAATACTGTTTCTGGATATATCTGTCTAAGCGTTATAGAGACAGAGTAATTGTTGCAGTGGTGTGAGATCCAGGCTCTCAGGTTAACCTTCAGGGCCCTCTGTTAGTCGTTATCTCTTCTTAGCTGTACTATTTTATTTTTTGTAGCCAGTGCTCCACACCCATTTGCCAGGTCCTAATTCCCACAGTGTTGCCTTGACGTTGTCTTCTCAACCTAGACCATATTAAAGAACTTGCTCAAAATTTTCAATATGACTATCTTTACAAAATTTTCCACTCTGATAACTCCTTGACTCTTAACACCTAAGTATGTTTATATCAGCTTAGAATACTTGTAGGGCTTTACAAATATTGATATGTATGCGTTTTATCTCCAGCTGTCTTACACCTTCTTCAAGATTAGTAAAGCTCTGATTTGTTTTATTACCCTCCTAGAGCTTTTATTAAATGTTTGTTTACTCATTTAAGGAAATGAATAAGTTTTTGTTGGTGTCAGTTTATTCTTGGCATGTGTGTGTGTGTGTGTGTGTGTGTGTTATAGAGTATCTGACTAACAAGTGTATTTAAAATAAGCCATACATACAGCCACTATGGAAAACAGTATGGAGGTTCCTCAGACAGCTAAAAATAGAATTACCATATGCTCCAGCAATCCCAGTCCTGGGCATATATCCAGAAAAAACTCTAATCCAAAAAGATACATGCACCCCTATGTTCACAGCAGCACTACTCAGAATAGCCAAGAAATGCAAACAAACTAAATGTCCATCGACAGATGAATGGATCAAGAAGATGTGTGTGTGTGTGTGTGTGTGTGTGTGTGTGTGTGTGTGTAATGGAATACTATTCAGCCATAAAAAAGAACAAAATAATGCCATTTGCAGCAACATGGATGCAACTAGAGATTATCATACTAAATGAAGTAAGTCAGAGAAGGACAAATGCCATATGATATCACTTATATGTGGAATCTAAAATGTGACAGAAATGAATCTATCTATGAAACAGAAAGAGACTCAGGGACATAGAAAACAGACTTGTGGTTGCCAAGGGGGAGGGGGTTGAGGGAGGGAATGTAGTGGGAGGTTGGGGTTAGCAGATGTAAGCTATTTTACGTGGAATGGATAAACAGCAGGTCCTACTGTATGGCACAGAGAACTATATTCAGTATCCTATGATAACCATAATGGAAAATAATATTTTAAAAATGTGTATATGTGTATAGCTAAATCACTGCTGTACAGAGGAAGTTAACACATTATAAATCAACTATAATTAAAAAAAGACACATCAAAAACAATAAATAAATAAAGTGAGCCGTACCATCCTAGTTGGAAAAATTTGTTGTTTTTAATAATAGCTGTTGCTGGTTAAGTGCTTACTATTTGCCAGGTACTTTTGTATTAACTTCTTTAATCCTCACAACAACCCTATTATCTTGTTTTACAGAAGAGGAGACCAAGATACAGAGGAAATAATACTTGCTAAAGGTTATATAGTGTGTAAATAAATGGTAGAGCCAGCATTCAAACTTAGCTCCACATCTAGAGCTCATAACCACTTTTCTTTATTGTCTCTCATTTAAAATATTTATTTATAGTTTTCATTGAAGTAGAGTTGATTTACAATATTATATTAGTTTCAGGTATACAACGTAGTAAATCAATATTTTTTATAGAATATACTCCATTTAAAGTAATTATAAAATATTGGCTGTATTCCCTGTGCTTTACAATATATCCTTGTAGCTTTTTTATTCTATACATAGTAGTTTGTGCCTCTTAATCCCTTACCCTTATTTTGCCTCTACTCCCTTCCCTCTCCTCACTGGTAACCACTAGTTTGTTCTCTATACTATATTTCCTCTCATAATTTAAAATCATTTAAAATAATCCTTGTGATGTAGATACTCATTTCATATTGGAGATGAATGTAATGTTCATATATTCATATAAATTAACAATTGAGTAAACAGGTAGATGATGACAGGGGTTAGAGTTAAATGTACTCAGCTTAAATGGCTAATAAGGGACCACAAAAGCACAGAAGATGTCATCCTCAGCCCATTAGTTAATAACTCTTTCTGCAAGTTTCTGCTGATTCCAGAATCCATGCGTGTAATCTAGGCTGTATCTTAGTACCTAGTGCACCATTTAAAAAATGAAAAAGAGGTCATTTTTTACATAATAGCATTTAGTATTCAATGAAGTACTTGATAACATCTGAAAACTATTAGGGATTTTAGAACATAGCACCCTCATTAGTAGTTGTCATTTACTCAACAATTACTTATGAGTCCCAGAGCTGTCATAATTTAAATTAGCTGTTATTAGTTATTTAGACACAGAATTCAAACACGATTAGAGTGTTATTTGAAACATCTATTTGATTGTAGAGGGAGATACTCCCTTTGAAATGTCATACTGTACATATAAAGATATTTCATAAATTGTACAGTCACATTATTAAATCATGTTATAACCCCCTAAAAGCATGGCTTTCTTATACATGTTGCAAATGGGGTCTACACTAATCATTGTTAAATAATACCAATCAGAAGAATGGAAGTATACCTCAGGAATTTATTTTTTGTGTAAATTCCTAATACCATTTGTATCAGGTCAGTTTTTCAGATGGGAGAGTACTTAAAAATTCCACTTATTTGGATTTAAGACTTAGTACTGTTCGACTCAACAAATATTTGAGCAACTCTGCTTGGAATAAATAGATGCTGACATTTTTAGATTTCCATAGTAGACTCTAGAGCATGTCTAAAATTTCAGTTTATTTTTGGATGAGTTGTAACTTAAAATACTTTTTGACAGTATATTTTGATCCATATTTTGGGACACAAGGAAGAATATTCAAATTGGAAACTGTCATAGAAAGCCAAGAAATATGGATGTATGGCCTAAAGATGGGTTGAAATATTTTGATGTATTCATACTTAACTGTTTGGGGTAGAAATTCAGAACTAAATTGATTAATAGCTTTATTTGATTTGTTCAGACAATGTCAATTTGTATTTACTATCTGACAGGTCTTCTGACCTCTGGGACTCAGAGATGACTTTCCATTGGGAACTTGATGATCTTAAAGAGAGAAAGTTGTGTTAATATAAGGTTGGGTAAGGCGAAGATGAGGGATAAGTGATCACATCTGTCAAGGTGTGTTTCCTTATTCTTAGTGGCTTCTCCCAGATTAAGGTTTCAGTAGACTCCTGTGTACTTTGCAAAGTACTGGCAGTGTGGACTCACTGATGATCAGATGGGAGGGGTTTTTAAATCAGTGTTTATATATTTAAGGGAATGAGCTCTAGTGTTGTATTTAGAGATGAAAAGCATTTAGTAGACAGAAAGATAACTACTTGTGTTGTAGTCTGTTCTCAGATTATATATCTGTGCTGTAGTGATTGACATTTCTTTTTCTGTACTAGATTTGACTTAAATTTAATTGCAGTTTATTTTGATCATGGTAGAAGTGGTGCAGAAGCATTTACTAAAGTGTAAAAATGCCTGAGGCACTGTAGAAAGAGCAGGAAAATGTGATACAAAGCCTAGAAAATGGGGTAGTGGTCTTATTGGAGTCATCTTTTTTTCTCACTGCTGACAGCATTGCATAATGAACTGTCCTCTGCCGAGCCTGGAACAAACCTTCTACTTAGAATCACTTTGTCATTTTATTTTCCTGATGACTTGACATACTATGCTTAGGGGTAACAGGCAGACAGCATTCTTCACGCTACCGTCCCTTGTTTACCTCCACATCCTCTCCTGCTACAAAAACAAAAGACAACCAAAATGAAAATGAAGCTGGAATTAAGATCAGAAAGTACAGGAGCAAGGTAGAGTTGAGAGGCAGAGTATTGTGTTGGGAAGACAAAGGCTTTGAAGTTACATCTATGTTTTAATTCTGGCTCCAACCTTTGCTGTCTCCGGGATTTGGGGCCATTTAGTTAACCTCCTCCTATTTCGGTTTCCTGATCTCTGAAATGGAAATAATATAGTAGTACCTACCAAATACAAAAAGACTGAAACAGTGTTTATTGCTGTTGTAGAGAAACATTAATCTTCGGTTTAATTTTGATTGCAGGGCATTTGTTTATTAACAGATTTTTAGTGAGCATATACTGTATTAGATGTAGGATATACAAAGGAGACCAGTAAGATACAGTTATTATCTTCAAAGGGCTCAAATTCTTAACGATGCATTCTCAATTTGTATCTAAGTCTTTGATTGTATAGAATAGCAAAAGTGTATTAAGTGGGTTAGCGGTAAAATTTTTAGCACTGTCGGGCAAGGAAATGGTCCTGCTTTTGACCAGAATGTAGAAGCTAAATTTCTAGCTTTAATGCCTCAGAAACTAGAGAGAGACATGGTCTTAATGATTGTGAGGCTAGTCCATGCAAATGAATCCATTTAAAAATTTTTGGGTTTGAAAGTAGCACATTGATAAGTATTTGAGACAGTATCAAAAAAGAAGACTTTTCCTTGCCTTAATTTCAAATTAATTAAAATACATGTGTCATTTTTTCATGGCTTTTTTGTTGGTGTTGTTTATAACACATATTCATTAGAGAAAATTCATTATAAAATTGTAATAAATAAAATTTTGAATTGTTGTCTTGGCAAAAGGAAATTAAAAGAAAACGGTATGTAAGAGGTTAATCTGTTCATAGAGTATATGCAGGTTAAAACAAACAATCTAATGGAATACTGAGTAAAGGATAAAATAAGAAATGTACAGAAAAGAAAGAGCAAATAGTAAAAATAAGGAAAGATGCTGACCCTTACTAGTGAATGTTGAATTACCATTTTTAGCTATTAGTTTGGCAGATATAATATCAATACCTGTGAGGATGGAAGAAAGCCAACACTCATGTATTTGTGATAGGAATGTGAATTACTTTTACCTTTTTGGAGTGAAATTGGCCGTAGCGGTTAAGGTAAGTGCGTATGTGTGCGCGTGCCTTTGTGGGGATGGCAGGGAGGAAGTAAAAGGAGCAGCAGAGAAGGGTTTAAAAGTGGTCGGTCGCTGTGGCGAGAAAAGCAGCAAGGTGTGTGAGGCTCGCCCAGAGGCGTGCACACACACGCTGAGGGACCCTGTGCGGCGGCACGCGGGAGGAGGCCTGCCCCGTAGCCTAAAGGGACTTCCGTAATAAAGGCGGGGGGGGGGGGGGGAAGCACTTGGCAAAGTAACTTGTCTGGCATGACCCCGTTTTTTAATTAAAAATAAACCTACATATTTGATTGTGATTATTCGTGTGAGCCGTAAAGGTATGGTAGACTGTACCCCAAAGACTGCTACCTCTGTTCAGCTCAGGCAACTAGAATTTCCTAGTTGTTAGAGAGGGATATTACCTTTATATTTGTTCGCTTCAAATGATATTTTTGGCATTTTTGAAAAGAAGAAAATTAAAAGATAAAAAGCAGCAAAAGTTAGGAGGAAGAAAAAAAGCCCTTGGAATCCTATTATTTGGATGTATAGATTTCTATTTCTTTCCATAAGTGGAAGGATACTATATATGTTCTTGTTAAATCTTTAAAAACACTGTCATTTACTATAGGTTCATAACAGATATATGGATATGCGTATGTTTTATTTACTTTAGAAACCACCCAGACCACTTTAACACCTTTATTGAAGTGTAATTGACATAAAATCAACATATACATATTTAAAGTATTTGATTAGTTTTGACATCTCTATATATTCATGAAGCCATTACAACCATCAAGATAATGAATATATTTATCACCTCAAAAAGTTTCTTCCTGTCTGTTTATAAATCCTTCTGTCCTGCACTGCCCTCACCCCAGTCCCCAGGCAAGCACTGATCTGCTTTTTGTCACTATAGATTAGTTTGCATTTTTTAGAACGTTACGTAAATGAAATCAGAAAGCATAAACTGTTTTGTCTGGTTTCTTTCCCTCATTAGGTATGTCCATATTGTTGCACATGTTAGTGGCTCATTTTTTTAAATTGCTGGCACACTGTGGATGTAGCACAATTTGTTCACCTATTGGTGGACATTTGGGTTATTTCCAGTTTGAGGCTGTCACAAATAAAATTGCTGTGAACTTCCGTGTGTAAGACTTTGTATGGACATATGCTGTGATTTCTCTTGAGTAAATAACTAGGAGTGGAATGACTGGGTCATATGTAACTGTATATTTAATTTTTTTTAAGAAACTGCAAGACATTTTCCAAGTATTTGCGCCATTTTATATCCCCACCAGCAATGTACAAGAATTTCAGGCTACCCTTTTTCTGGTAAATTTCCTTTACAACTTTTCCAAAAATATGTTGTGCGTGTTATATGTGGGTCTGTTTCTGATTTCTCTATTTTTTTCATTGATCTAGTCATCTTTCTTGATGCCAATACCACACTGTCATGATGGCTGAGGCTCATAATAACTCTTGAAATCAGATAGCACTAAGTCCTTCAACTTTATTCTTCATTTTCAAAATAGTTTTGGCCATTCTGGGTCCTTTGCTTTTCTATGTTAATTGTAGAATCAGTTTTTTTCTGCAGTTTTTTTCTACAAAACCTGTTGGAATTTGATTGGGTTTGTGTTGAATCTACAGATAAAATTGATGTCTTACAATATTGACTCTTCTGACCCACGAACATGATATATTTTGACATGTAAGTCTGTCTTCTTTAATTCTCTCAGGAATATTTTGAAGTTTTTAATATATAGGGCTTTTATAATTTTGTCAGATTCATATATCTCGATGGCTATTGTAAATGACATTTTTTATTTTTTATAACTAATATATTGAAATACATAGACTTTTTCATCTCATATCCTGCAACCTTGCTAAAATTCACTTACTAGCTTTATTAGCATTTTTGTAGAGATTCCTTTGGATTTTCTTTGTAAATATGTCATTTCTGAAGAAAGACAGTTTTACTTCATTTCTAACTGGATGCACCTTTTCTTTCTTTTTCTTGACTTACTACGCTAGCTAGAAGCTCCAGTACAGTGTTGAAAGAAAGTGGTGAAAGTAAACATTCTTGTCTTTTCCTTGATCTCAGAAAGCTTTCAGTCTTTCACCATTAAGTGTGATACTAGCTGTAAGGGTTTGAATTCTCTGGTTGAAGAAGTTCTTTTTATATTCCTAGTTTGCTGAGAAATTTGTTATTTCAATCAGCAATACATGTTGGATTTTATCAGTTTTTTCCCTGCATTTCTTGAGACAATCATAGTTTTCTTTTTTTATTTATTAATTACTTGATATTTGAATATTAAACCAACTTTGCTTTCCTGGGATAAAACTTGGTCATGAGGTAATTCTCTTTTCATGTATTGTTGAATTTGATTTGCCAAAATTTTATTTAGGTTTTTTATTTTGCATCTAAGTTCATGAGTGATACTGGCATATCTTTTTATGGCAGTTTTCCTATTTGGGGTATATGGTAATGCTCACCTCACAGAATGAATTGATAAGTAGTCCCCCTTCTTCAGTATTCTGGAAGAGTTTGTAGAATTGATACTGTTTCTTCCTCAAATGTTTGCTAGAATTAACCAGTGAAGCCATGAAAATATATGACCCACAATGAGGAGAAAAATAAAACTGATTTATGACTGACATAGTTATTAAAATTACCATAGAAAATCATTAAATAACTTTTAAGTACATTTATTATAACTGCACTTCACATAATCAAAAAGTGGTGACACGGATTTGACATAATTAGAAAAACATAATTGATAGGACCAGTAGACAGAAAATTAGAGAGGCTATAGAAGGCTTAAACAACACAACCGACTTGACCTTATTAAACAGTCAAACAGCAGATACAGAAGTGCAAATGTCAAATTTGCCCAGATAGACCATATTGCGGGTCATAAAACAAGTCTTAATAAATGTCAGAGGATTCAAGTCAAAGCAGGTATATTCTCTGACCACAATGGAATTAAATTAGAACTCAGCAAGAAAAGTATCTCTGGAAATATCCCTCAAATATTTAGAAACTAAATAATATACTTGTAAATAACCCAAGGGTCAAAGAAGAAATCAAAAGGGAAATTATCAGTATAAAGTATGTTGAACCAAATGAAAACCCAAATCAAAATTTGTGGTTGTGTCCTTTTCCTGTTGTTGCTATAACAAATCAGCACAATTTGAGAGGTCAGAAGTCCAAAACTGGTTTCACTGACTGGTTTCACTTCTTGACTAAAATGAAGATATCACCAGGTGTGTGTTTCTTCTGGAAGCTTTAGGAGAGAATCTGTTCTCTTTTTCCATGTTTCAGAGATACATGTATTCCTTGGCTTGGAGCCCCGTCCTCCATCTTGAAAGCCAGCCGCATAGCATCTTCTTATCTCTTCAATTCTCCTGCCTCCTCCCACTTGTAAGGACCCTTTTGATCACATTGAATCCATTGGGTTAATCCACGATAATAGTCTCGTGTCAAGATCCCTTAACTTAATCACGTCTGCAAAGTCACTTTTGTCACGTCAGGTAGCATACTCACAAGGTCCAGGGATTGGGACGCGGATATCTTTGGCGGTACATTATTCTCCCTACCACACTGCTAGGATAGTACTTGGGTGGCAGTTGACACCACTAAATGCCCATATTAGAAAAGAAAATGGTCTCAAATTATTGACCTCAGCTTCCATCTGAAGAAACTATTAACTGAACAAATTATATAAGATGAATGAGGTCTGAGATCTAATGTAAAACATGGTGACTATAGTTTATAACGCTGTATTGTATAACTGAAATTTGCTAAGAGAATAGATCTTAAATGTTCTCACCAAGAAAAAAAAAGATAAATATGTAAGATGATGGATGTGTTAATTAACTAGATGAGGGGAATCCTTTCACAATGTATGTGTATGCATATATTAAATCACGATGTACACTTTAAATATCATATAATTTTATATATCAGTTATACCTCAGTAAAGCTGAAATTTTAAATGAAAAAAAGAAGAAAAGCAAAATTAAACCCAAAGGAAATGATAAAGATAATAGGCGAAATAAAAATAGAAAACAGAGAAACAATAGGGAAAAAAAGAACCATAAAACTGAAAGGTAGTTACTGAGAACATCAATAAAATTAATAAACCTATGATTTGACTCTTACTGTGATGATGTTTAATGTTAAAACTGGAAGTAAAAACTTTTAAATTGTGTTATAGATGTATATTTTTGGTAGAATTTAAGTCTAGACTCATTATTTTGTTATACTTACTTTTTGGTTTCCGTGCTAGGCCCTGGGGAGACTAGCTTATACTATTTAAGCTTCTGTGAAGCAGTCATAGAGCAGAAAGCCTATTTTGAACACACACTGGGAGCATAATTACCAATCCATCCGTCCATATCAAATAGCAACACCTGTGAAGATACTGGAAAAACACTGGCAGACTGAGACTCCAGTGTTTCTTTTCTTTGACATTTCTTAATGACCCAATCATTCTTACATATTTTATCACCATGATTATTCTTTTCCAGTTTATTTACATCTCCATGGTAAAAACTTAATCCTTCTCTCACCTGGATTTCTTCTTTGCTCTACCCCTGTTCCTTAAATAAATCATCACATTTTCCTAGATTCTCACAAGGATCTGTGGAAGAACAAAAGGACAGAATAATATCCCCAACTTCAAGAAACTCTAGACAAAATTCTTGAATATGATATAATCAGAATAATTTATTGCCAACCAACCTTTAGGATTTCAGAGCCGTGTGGGGAAAAAAAGTAAAACATTGGGGCTGGGAGACAGGAATGAGAAAGGATTGGAACTGGGTGTTAAGAGTGGGACCTTGCACTCTTTCCATTATTGGAACATTCTACTCGTTATGTACAACCCTGTGACAATACACTTGAGACCTTCCCTTACCAGTAGTAAAGTATCCTTTTTTTTTTCCTTTTTAAGCATGTAAGTTTCGGGTGCACAGCATTATAGTTCTACAGCTGTATACACTACAGAGCGATCACCACCACAAATCGAGTTACAGTCTCTCACCGTACAGTTGACCCCCTTCACTCATTTTTCCCACCTCCTTTCCCCTTTGGTGACCACTAACCTGTTCTCTGTATCTGTGAGTTTGTTTTTGTTTTTTTGTTTCTTTTTTGTGGTACACGGGCCTCTCACCGTTGTGGCCTCTCCCGTTGCGGAGCACAGGCTCCAGACGCGCAGGCTCAGGGGCCATGGCTCAGGGGCCTAGCCGCTCCGCGGCATGTGGAATCCTCCCGGACCGGGGCACAAACCCATGTCCCCTACATCAGCAGGCGGACTCTTAACCACTGCGCCACCAGGGAAGCCCTCTGTGAGTTTGTTCTGATTTCATTTTGTTTGTTTATTTATTTTATATTCCAAATATATGAGTGAAATCATTGAATATTTGTCTTTTTCTGTCTATTTCACTTAGCATAATGCCTTCAGGGTCCATCCATGTTGTCACAAATGGTAGGATTTCATTATTTTTTATAGCTGGGTAGTATTCCGTTGTGTGTGTGTGTGTGTGTGTGTGTGTGTGTGTGTGTGTGCACACACACACCCCACATCTTTTTCCATTCATCTGTAAGTGGACACTTAACGTTGTTTCCATACCATGACTGTTGTAAATAATGCTGCATTGAACACAGGGGTGCATATATCTTCTTAAATTAGTGTTTCCACATTCTTCAGATAAATACCCAGAAGTGGAATAGCTTGGTTTTGTGGTAGCTCAATTCTTAGTTTTTTGAGGAATCTCTATACTATATCCTATAGTAGCTGCAACAATTTACAGTCCCAACAACAGTGTACAAAGGTTCCGTTTTCTCCATATCCTCTCCAACATTTGTTATTTCTTGTCTTTTAGATAGTAACCATTCTAACAGGTGTGGTTGATATTTCATTGTGGTTTGGATTTGCATTTTCCTGATAATAAGTGATGTTGAACATATTTCATGTGCCTGTTGGCCATCTGTATTTTGTCTTTGGGAAAATGCCTATTCAGATCCTCTGCCCATTTTTTAAATCAATTTGTTTGTTTTTTTCTGTTGAGTTGTATGAGTTCTTTATATATTTTGGATATTAACCTCTTATTGGATATATGATTTGCAAATATCTTCTCCCATTTAGTCAGTTGGCTTTTTCATTTTGATGATGGTTTCCCTTGCTGTGCAGGAGCTTTTTAGTTTGATGTAGTCCAGTTGTTTATTTTATTTTATTTTTTATTTTTCTAAAATAATGGGTTTATTGAGATGTAATTCACATACCATAAAATTCACGTTTAAAGTGTACAATTTAGTGGATTATAGTACATTCACGAAGTTGTGCAATCATTACTACTATCTACTTCCAGAATATTTTCATCGTGCAAAAAAGAAACCCTGTACCCACTACCCACTAGCAGTAATTCCCCATTCTCCCCCCTAGCCTCTGACAACCACTAATTTACTCTCTGTCTCTGTAGATTTTCCTATTCCGGACTATGTTAAATTTTTGAAGTGTAAAAAAGAATTCTTTTTTTTTTACACCAACACCCACCCCCCACCCCATTTCCCCCCTTGGTGTCCATACATTTGTTCTCTACATCTGTGTCTCAGTTTCTGCCCTGCAGACCAGCTCATCTGTACCATTTTCCTAGGTGCCACATATATGCGTTAATATACAATATTTGTTTTTCTCTTTCTGACTTACTTCACTCTGTATGACAGTCTCTAGATCCATCCACATCTCTACAAATGACCCAATTTCATTCCTTTTTATGTCTGAGTAATATTCCATTGTGTGTGTGTGTGTATGTATATATATATATATATATATATATATATATATATATATATATATATATATATATACACACACACACCACATCTTTTATATCCAGTCATCTGTCAATGGGCATTTACATTGCTTCCATGACTTGGCTATTGTAAATAGTACTGCAGTGAACATTGGGGTGCATGTGTCTTTTTGAATTATGGTTTTCTCAGGGTATATGCCCAATAGTGGGATTGCTGGGTCATACAGTAATTCTATTTTTAGTTTTTTAAGGAACCTCCATACTGTTCTCCATAGTGGCTGTATTAATTTACATTCCCACCAACAGTGCAAGAGGATTCCCTTTTCTCCACACCCTCTCCAGCATTTGTTGTTTGTAGATTTTCTGATGGTGCCCATTCTGACTGGTGTGAGGTGATACCTCATTGTAGTGTTGATTTGCATTTCTCTAATAATTAGTGATGTTGAACAGCTTTTCATGTGCTTCTTGGTCATCTGTATGTCTTCTTTGGAGAAATGTCTATTTAGTTATTTTGCCCATTTTTGGATTGGGTTGTTTGTTTTTTTAATATTGAGCTGCTTGAGCTGTTTATATATTTTGGAGATTAATCCTTTGTCAGTTGCTTCGTTTGCAGATATTTTCTCTCATTCTGAGTGTTGTTTTTTTGTCTTGTTTATGGTTTCCTTTGCTGTGCAAAAACTTTTAAGTTTCATGAGGTCCCATTTGTTTATTTTTGTTTTTATTTCCGTTACTCTAGGGGGTAGGTCAAAAAAGATCTTGCTGTGATTTATGTCAAAGAGTGTTGTTTTCCTGTAGGAGTTTTATAGTGTCTGGTCTTACATTTAGGTCTTTAATCCATTTTGAATTTATTTTTGTGTATGGTGTTAGGGAGTGTTCTAATTTCATTCTTTTACATGTAGCTGTCCAGTTTTCCCAGCACCACTTATTGAAGAGACTGTCTTTTCTCCATTGTATATCCTTGCCTCCTTTGTCGTAGATTAGTTGACCATAGGTGCATGGGTTTATCTCTGGGCTTTCTATCTTGTTCCATTGATCTATGTTTCTGTTTTTGTGCCAGTACCATATTGTCTTGATTACTGTAGCTTTGTAGTTAGTATAGTCTGAAGTCAGGGAGTCTGATTCCTCTAGCTCTGTTTTTGGCTTTGGCTATTTAGGGTCTTTTGTGTCTACATACAGACTTTAAGATTTTTTGTTCTAGTCCTGTAAAAAATGCCATTGGTAATTTGATAGGGATTGCATTGAATCTGTAGATTACTTTGGGTAGTATAGTCATTTTCACAATATTGTTTCTTCCAATCCAAGAACATGGTCTATCTATCTCTCCATCTGTTGGTATCATCTTTAATTTCTTTCATCAGTGTCTTGTAGTTTTCTGCCTGCTTAGGTAGGTTTATCCCTAGGTATTTTATTCTTTTTGTTGCGATGGTAAATGGGAGTGTTTCCTTAATTTCTCTTTCAGATTTTTCATAATTGGTGTATAGGAATATAAGATTTCTGTGCATTAATTTTGTGTCTTGCAACTTTACCAAATTCATCGATTAGCTCTAGTAGTTTTCTGGTGGCATCTTTAGGATTCTCTCCGTGTAGTATCATGTCATCTGCAAACTGACAGTTTTACTTCTTTTCCAATTTGTATTCCTTTTATTTCTTTTTCTTCTCTGATTGCCGTGGCTAGGACTTCCAACACTGTTGAATAATAGTGGTGAGAGTGGACATCCTTGTCTTGTTCCTGATCTTAGAGGAAATGCTTTCAGTTTTTCACCATTGAGAATGATGTTTGCTGTGGGTCTGTCATATATGGCCTTTATTATGTTGAGGTAGGTTCCCTCTGTGTCCACTTTCTGTAGAGTTTTTATCGTAAATGCGTGTTGAATTTTGTCAAAAGCCTTTTCTGCATCTATTGAGATGATCGTATGGTTTTTATTCTTCAATTTGTTAATATGGTGTATCACATTGATTGATTTGAATATATTGAAGAATCCTTGCAATCCTGGGATAAATCCCACTTGATCATGGTGTATGATCCTTTTAATATGTTGTTGGATTCTGTTTGCTAGTATTGTGTTGAGGATTTTTGCATCTATATTCATCAGTGATACTGGTCTGTAATTTTCTTGTTTTGTAGTGTATTTGTCTGGTTTTGGTATCAGAGTGATGGTAGCCTCATAGAATGAGTTTGGGAGTGTTCCTTCCTTTGCAATTTTTTGGAAGAGTTTGGGAAGGATGGGTGTTAGCTTTTCTCTGAATGTTTGATAGAATTCACCTGTGAAGCCATCTGGTCCTGGACTTTTGTTTGTTGGAAGTTTTTTTTTTTTTTTCCTGCGGTACGCGGGCCTCTCACTGTTGTGGCCTCTCCCGCTGCGGAGCACAGGCTCCGGACACGCAGGTTCAGCGGCCACGGCTCACGGGCCCAGCCGCTCCGCCACCTGTGGGATCTTCCCGGACCAGGGCACGAACCTGTGTCCCCTGCATCGGCAGGCGGACTCTCAACTACTGCGCCACCAGGGAAGCCCTGTTGGAAGATTTTTAATCACAGTTTCAATTTCATTACTTGTGATTGGTCTGTTCATATTTTCTATTTCTTCCTGGTTCAGTCTTGGAAGGTTATACCTTTCTAAGAATTTTTCCATTTCTTCCAGGTTGTCCATTTTGTGGGCATAGAGTTGCTTGTAGTAGTCTCTTAGGATGCTTTGCATTTCTGCAGTGTCTGTTGTAACTTCTCCTTCATTTCTAATTTCATTGATTTGAGTCCTCTCCCTCTTTTCCTTGATGAGTCTGGCTAATGGTTTATCAATTTCGTTTATCTTCTCAAGAACCAGCTTTTAGTTTTATTGATCTTTGCTATTGTTTTCTTTGTTTCTATTTCATTTATTTCCCCTCTGATCTTTATGATTTCTTTCCTTCTGCTAACTTAGGGTTTTCTTTGTTTTTTCTCTAGTTCCTTTAGGTGTAAGGTTAGATTGTTTATTTGAGATTTTTCTTGTTTCTTGAGGTAGGCTTGTATAGCTATAAACTTCCCTCTTAGAACTGCTTTTGCCACATCCCATAGATTTTGGAACATCGTTTTTTCATTGTCATTTATCTCTAGGTATTTTTTCATTTCCTCTTTGATTTCTTCAGTGATCTCTTGGTTATTTAGTAACGTATTGTTTAGCCTCCATGTGTTTGTGTTTTTTACCTTTTTTTCCCTGTAATTGATTTCTAATCTCATAGCGTTGTGGTCAGAAAAGAATGCTTGATATGATTTCAATTTTCTTAAATTTACTGAGGCTTGGACTTCCCTGGTGGCGAAGTGGTTAAGAATCTGCCTGCCAATGCAGGGGACACGGGTTCAAGCCCTGGTCCGGGAAGATCCCACATGCCATGGAGCAGCTAGGTCCATGTGCCACAACGGCTGAGCCTGCGCTCTAGAGCCCGCGAGCCACAACTGCTGAGCCCGCGTGCCTGGAGCCCATGTTCCGCAGCAAGAGGATCCACCACAATGAGGAGCCTGCGCACCGCAACAAAGAGTAGCCCCCGCTGGACGCAACCAGTGAAAACCCGCGCGCAGCAACAAAGACCCAACGCAGCCAAAAATAAATAAATAAATTTATTAAAAAGAAAAAAATTTACTGAGGCTTGATTTGTGACCCAAGATGTGATCTATCCTGGTGAATGTTCTGTGCGCACTTGAGAAGAAAGTGTAATCTGCTGTTTTTGGATGGAATGTCCTATAAATATCAATTAAATCTATCTGAGCTATTGTGTCTTTTAAAGCTTGTGTTTCCTTATTAATTTTCTGTCTGGATGATCTGTCCATTGGTGTAAGTGAGCTGTTAATGTCCCCCACTATTATTGTGTTACTGTCGGTTTCCTCTTTTATAGCTGTTAGCAATTGCCTTATGTATTGAGCTGCTCCTTTACTGGGTGCATATATATTTATAATTGTTATATCTTCTTCTTGGATTGATCCCTTGATCATTATGTAGTGTCCTTTGTTGTCTCTTGTAACATTCTTTATTTTAAAGTCTGTTTTATCTGATATGAATATTGCTATCCCAGCTTTCTTTTGATTTCCATCTGCATGGAATATCTTTTTCCATCCCCTCACTTTCAGTCTGTATGTGTCCCTAGGTCTGAAGTGGGTCTCTTGTTGACAGCATATATATGGGTCTTGTTTTTGTATCCATTCAGCGAGCCTACGTCTTTTGGTTGGAGCATTTAATCCATTCATCTTTAAGGTAATTATCGATATGTATGTTCCTGTTAACCATTTTCTTAATTGTTTTGGGTTTGTTTTTGTAGGTCCTTTTCTTCTTTTGTGTTTCCCACTTAGAGAAGTTCCTTTA
Organism: Grampus griseus; assembly: GCF_964374135.1. NCBI lineage: Eukaryota > Metazoa > Chordata > Mammalia > Artiodactyla > Delphinidae > Grampus > Grampus griseus. Next base: position 167,345,263 of record NC_139017.1, read on the forward strand.
GCATTTGTTGTAGAGCTGGTTTGGTGGTGCTGAATTCTCTTAGCTTTTGCTTGTCTGTAAAGCTTTTGGTTTCTCCATCAAATATGAATGAGATCCTTGCTGGGTAGAGTAATCTTGGTTGTTGGTTCTTCCCTTTCATCACTTTAAGTGTATCATGCCACTCTCTTCTGGCTTGTAGAGTTTCTGCTGAGAAATCAGCTGTTTAACCTTATGGGAGTTCACTTGTATGTTATTTGTCATTTTTCCCTTGCTGCTTTCAATAATTTTTCTTTTTCTTTAATTTTTGCCAATTTGATTACTATGTGTCTTGGCGTGTTTCTCCTTGGGTTTATCCTGCCTGGGACTCTCTGCTCTTCCTGGACTTGGGTGGCTATTTCCTTTCCCATGTTAGGGAAGTTTTCGACTATAATCTCTCCAAATATTTTCTCGGGTCCTTTCTCTCTCTCTCTTCTCCTTCTGGAACCCTTATAATGCGAATGTTTTTGCGTTTAATGCTATCCCAGAGATCTCTTAGGCTGTCTTCATTTCTTTTCATTCTTTTTTCTTTATTCTGTTCTGTGGCAGTGAATTCCACCATTCTGTCTTCCAGGTCACTTATCCGTTCTTCTGCCTCAGTTATTATGCTATTGATTCCTTCTAGTGTATTTTTCATTTCAGTTATTGTATTGTTCATCTCTGTTTGTTTGTTCTTTAATTCTTCTAGATGTTTATTCTTTAATTCTTCTAGGTCTTTGTTAAACATTTCTTGCATCTTCTCGATCTTTGCCTCCCTTCTTTTTCCGAGGTCTTGTATCATCTTCACTATAATTATTCTGAATTCTTTTTCTGGAAGGTTGCCTATCTCCACTTCATTTAGTTGTTTTTCTGGGGTTTTACCTTGTTCCTTCATCTGGTATATAGCCCTCTGCCTTTTCTTCTTGTCTATCTTTCTGTGAATATGGTGTTTGTTCCACAGGCTGCAGGATTGTAGTTTTTCTTGCTTCTGCTGTCTGCCCTCTGGTGGATGAAGCTATCTAAGAGGTCTGTGCAAGTTTCCTGATCCCGTTTGTTTATTAAAACCCAGTGATTAAACTTGTCTGTGTCCCAAATATTTTTCAGAATTTATATATTAGTCATTTCATAAAAAGAGCTCTGAGGGAAAACATTTTCCTGCCAATAATGTAAAAATTTGCAAAAATCTTGAAATCATAGCATTGCTCTACTGTTGGAATTTACTTATTCTGTATTTTAAAGTAGTAGAAATTCAGTGTGCCTCTAAGAGTTGAATTCTCATAGAGAGTTGGGGAGGCTCCTTTAAGCATCTCTAAATTCAGGTAATTATGAATCTCGTCCAGAGATTGTCACTTTTCCTGTGGTGCTTAATGCAAGACAAGGGGGAGAGAATTTGTCTTTGTCCTGGGAATGTTGGTAGTACCTCTTGTAACAGAGAGCTGCTGTCATTTGTTCAGTCAACAAATTTGAATGCCTATCCTGTGTAAGGAAGTCTGCTTGGCACTGTGGATGGTGCCTTAAGGAATATTTTAAGTAGAAGTATAACCAGTCAAATCAATTCTTTAGAGAGACCATAATTCAGGCAGTACTGCACGTGATATGTTAAAATAAGAAAATGGAGGCAGTGACTTGAGACCATCTCTTGTTAACTCAGTGCAGTAGTAAGGGCCTAATTAAGGTATAGGCGTTGGGAATGGACCAGAAAGGAAAGAACAAATCTGAGACAGTATGTTAAATTTACTTCCCTTCTTCTAGCTAACTTGGTATTAATTGTCCTTTAAATCTGGCAGTTGGTGTTTCTGTCTCTGTGTCTCTCCCTCCCTTGCTTCCTCCCGCCTACCTCTTCTTCTCCCTACTCTACCACACCAAAGGTTACTGCACCTCTCCATCAGTAATGGTGGGAGAGGGTTAGTATATCACAGTCTCACTAGACACTAGGTGTGTATCTGTGTCCAGTTTTTCAAAGGACTGAGTATCTCCTAAAGAGGTGTGTGCTTTCTCTCAGCTCTTTTTGTGAATTATTGCTTTAAATCAAAACTTTAACCACTTGAATAGAGTAACGGTTCTTGCTGTGTACGCAGCTAATTTTTGAAAAGCATGTTGTATGTGTTATGTTACCCATGGAAGAAATGTTTTGTCTGATGTTTGGGGTTGGGTACATTTGATACAGTTTTGAAGGAAAGTTTGTCTACATCTTTGGTTTTTTTGTTAAGAGGAAACTACTCCTGAGTTTGTGTTTCGTCTTAACAAATCCTCCAGAAAGTAGTCTTCCCCTTTTCCATGAATGGAAATTAGAGCTGAATTCATGCATATATGAAACAAAATGTTAATTTAAATGTACAGTTTCCTCAAACCCTCTATAGCTCTTAAAAAGGATTCTTCTGTGGATGCAGAATTAATCAGAAGCATTTCAGAGAGATGCATATAAAATGGACTGGTTATATAAAATCAGAAGATTCATAAAAATTGAAAAGAGACCACCACATACCACATACATGAATACATGAATATACATATTCATCATAAGACTATGAGGCAACAGCGAATTTAAACCCACCCATAGTTACCATAATCTGAGTTCCATACTTCGAGAAAATTATTTACCTTGGTAGGCCACAAAGGAAGAATAACAGTTGGTCTAATAATGCTTTATTGTTCCTTATGGTCTGTGAAGGGAAGGCTAAAGACAAATTGGTTTGAGGTGTGTGTAACAAAGGAGATTTACAACGTATTTTTATGACGGTGCAGTAATTTTGAGAAGATGGTTAAATGTCTCCTTTTCCATGTTCCCCAGACCAGTGTGAGTGTTTATATTCTACTGTTCTTCCAAAAAAGATTTGAACCTGCCCCAGAGAGATTAGTTGGTTTAGTCTCAATGAGATCTTTTATTTCTATAAGGAATCAGAGTGGATGGTTCCCTTCAGCTTTGTGTTTATTCCTTTTGTGGGATCCTTTTAATATATTCTATTTGCTGTGTGATGTTTAAATTATCATTAAATTGTACATCCAAGTGTTGAATGATTCTGTGGAATTTGTAAGCCAAATAAAATTTTAAAAATCCTTTGTAAGCTTAACTTTCCACCTAAAACTTCTGGTACAATAGAATAATTCAATAAAAATTATGTTTCTGCGAATTCCCTGGCAGTCCAGTGGTTGGGACTAGGTGCTCTCACTGCTGGGGCCCCAGGTTCGATCCCTGGTCTGGGAACTAAGATCCGGCAAGCTGTGTGGCATGGCCAAAAAGAAAAAAAAAAATTATCTGTTTCTTCCTTAATTTTCACCCCAGCAGTATGAAAGGGTAGGCAACAGTACTGATGTGAAGTGAGAACTGAATGTTGTAGAAGTGCTGCCTATCTAATGAAATCTTAATCAAAGTATCCTTTTGTTGTCTAGAAAGCTTTTTTATATATTTATTTGTTTGTTTATTTATTTAATTCTTTTGGCTGCTCCGGTTGCGGCACACAGATCTTTGCTGCGGCATGTGGACTCTTAGTTGAGGCATGCGTGTGGGTTCTAGTTCCCTGACCAGGGATCGAAACTGGGCCCCCTGCATTAGGAATGCGAGTCTTACCCACTGGACCACCAGGGAGTTGCCTAGAAAGCTTTTTAAAACAGAATCTGGGGACTTCCCTGCTTGCACAGTGGTTAAGAATCCACCTGCCAATACAGGGGACATGGGTTCCATCCCTAGTCCAGGAAGTTCCCACATGCCACACAGCAACTAAGCCCATGCGCCATAACTACTGAGCCTGCGCTCTAGAGCCCAGGAGCCACAACTGCTGAGCCCACGTGCCGCAACTAATGAAGCTGGTGCACCTAGAACCTGTGCTCCGCAACAAGAGAAGCCTCTGCAATGAGAAGCCCACACACCACAACGAAGAGTAGCCCCCACTCGCCGCCAACTAGAGAAAGCCTGTGCACAGCAACGAAGACCCGAAATATGGCCAAAAATAAATAAAATGTTTTTAAAAATCATTAAGAAAAAAACAGAATCTGGAATTTAATATTTTTTGTGGCTTAAAGGAACCTTAGATATCTTCTAATCTTACTCTTATACTTTATAGTTGAATATGCTGGTGCCTGAGAAGTGTGACTTGCTTATGATCACATAGTTGATTAACAGCAGAACCAGGCCCAAGTCTAGAATTGGCTGGTAGGGCAGTTTCTTATATACATACTCAACTCATACTGAATTATGTACCTCAGTATGTCCTAACCTTGAAATAGGAGGAACTTAGGCCACTGGTTGAAGGCCATATGAACTGATGTGACCAATTTGTGCCTAAGACATTTGCCATTGCAATCTTTGGGCCACACACAGCTACTCAGTTCTTCACTTTATCATCCATCTATCTCCTCAGTGTGGAGGAAGCCCTCTTTTTGTCTGCTAAATTTGAACACGGGTATCATTTTTAGACCTAATATTTCCAAACTTTGCAGTGGGAAGTAATGGCAGTCTGCTTTTCTGTTTCAGCTCAGACAGCTATAACTGCACCAAAGACGTGGAAGAAACCAAAAGATCGGACCCGAACCAGTGAAGAGGTGTTAGAGGCAGAATCGGAGGTAAGGGGCAGCAGTAAATCTCTTCAGCTCATCTTCAGAACAGTGGTGCCATTTCCTAAAACAAGTGTGGGTTTGTAACTTTTTCTTGAGATACTGTTTTCCAAGCAAATATATCAAGCTCAGGGTCTGATTTTTTTTTTTTAATCCATTTACAGAATTTTTAAAAGATTGTTAATAGCGTGTTCAGTTTCGTTGAATTCTTGTCTCTGTTTCAAAATACCTCTTCTCAAGTGGCAAAAATAAGTATTGTTTATTTTTTTTCCTTATATTAAGCAGATGGGAAGACTAATCTGGTTTTTTAAAAACAGGGTTATTTTCAAATACCTATTAGCAGTGCTGGTGGAAATCATCAGATATATTTTAAGGAAATTGATTTTCAATCTGTTGTCTTTTACCTGCATCCCAGGAATATAACTTTTCACATATGGTTTGTCTATTTGAACTAAGCCGTGCCAGATTTCGCTGTAGGGTACAACACACCAGGTCCAGGACATGATGTGAGGAAGAATCAAGAGCAGATTCAGTCCTAAGGAGTGCTCTACCAATTTCATAGTCTCTAATCTGAGTATCCTTAGTCTTATGTACTGAAGCTTTTAATGAAGAGTAATATAAACAATCTCTATGTTGCTTTTTTCTTCTTGAGCTCTTCTTGTATCTACTTTATGAAAATAATTTTCATTGAATGTTTAAGATAACATTAAAATGTAGAAATTACTTTAAAATAACTTTAAATGCATTTATTTCATAAAACTTTTCTAGCTAGTTATAATTCTTACCCCTTCAGGCAGCTCACAGTACCCCTTTGTTACTTCTCCCTGTCCTGTCATTGTTCGTACATGATGCTCGGTTGATGTCACAGTTAGTCCCATAGCAACCACTAAAATGTTTCATGGGAGTGATTTCATTATGGTTATCATGGCGTAAGAACTGGCAATAAAGTTATAGAGGTGCAAATAGTTGCTACACTCCTTCTGCAACTGAACAAGAAAATGTTGCTCCTACAAAGAATAAAATACCTTCCAGAGGCAGGAGAATAGCATACATTCCTGGTATGGCTGTAAGAGCTTCACAGACTGGTTTCTCTTTAGATTCAGCTGTTATTTATTCACTTTGTTCTGTTATACTTTGTGTTTCTTTTCCCTGTGGCTGTTTTTCAAAGCATTATTGAATATTAAATGGGTGGGTCACTATTCCTGTGCCTCCAGGTATTCATCCTCATCTTCAGGTCGGGGTTGACAAACTTCTCCTGTAATGGTCCAGATGGTAAAGTAACTATCAGGCTTTGTGGATTGTATGATCCCTGTCACAATTTCTCAACTCTGCTGCTATAGCCCAAAAGCAACCGTAGACAATGTGCAAATTAATGAGTGGCTGTATTTCAGTAAAAGTTTATTGAAATTTGAATTTCATATAATATTCACGTATCATAAAATATTCTTCTTTGAAATGTTTTTCCACCATTACAAGTGTAAAAACCATCCTTACCTTGCACACTATACAAAAACAGGTGAGGAGCCAGATTTGGCCCACGGGCCATAGTTTGCTAAAACCTGCTTTAGATTGTTATTCTTCATACAGAAGAACTGTTTGGACTCATTTTGAACCAATCCCTTTTTTCTTAACCTTATAGTTTAAAAGTGTAATAAAAAGATATTTGGTCATTTGCACACAGACTTTGTCCAGAAATCCTATTCCCTTGTCTTTCCTAAAATTGAGCATTTACTGGAGTAGTTTAGTAAATATTGGTTGTCACTGTCTTCATTTTTCACTGATCATCAAGGTCTTCTTCTCTTAGATTTTTCTCAGCCTTTAAAAGAATGTGTTTTAGATATCAGCATATTTTAGGTTATATATTGAGTTGTTACATCATTGCAAGTACTTAACCAAATTCTTTAAATTATACCCTAGAGGGCTTCCCTGGTGGCGCAGTGGTTGAGAGTCCGCCTGCCGGTGCAGGGGACACAGGTTCATGCTCCGGTCCGGGGGGATCCCACATGCCGTGGAGCGGCTGGGCCCATGAGCCATGGCTGCTGGGCCTGCGCGTCTGGAGCGTGTGCTCCGCTACGGGAGAGGCCACGGCAGTGAGAGGCCCGTGTACCGCAAAAAAAAAAAAAAAATTATAGCCTAGAAAGGTAGCTTGAAGGATGATTCATCTTAAAATTGTTAGTCAGGGCATCCTAAAATTTACTTTAAATTTTTAGAATATTTCATTGATTGTTACATATGTAGTTGTCAATCTGATTTTCTAGCACTTTAAAAACTCGTGCATTAAGCAGGCAGTTTTGTCAACTAAATTCTTGTTTTAGTAAGTTCCTATAAAAGTTTCTGCTTTGACAGTCTGGCCAATAAAGTGTTTTCTTTTTTCAATCTGGTTTTCTGGGTAAACAACTGAAGAACTGTTAGACATTTACAAACTAATTGAGCAGAGCTCCATCCTGCTGAAGGAAAAATAATCATAAATATTTAATGCAGCAGTTTTTTTGTGGATTCCCTTGAAAAATATCCCTTCTAATAATGTGCCTCCGACGCCTCATTGATTCTTTGTGCTCTGAATTACGGTTTGTCATTCATGGACCAAGTTTCTTTATAATTTTTTTTCCAGTTAGAAGTTGACTTTCTAAATAATGCATCCTCTGTTTATATCTAATAGATTGTCTGTTGTTGTTGGTTTTAGGTACAGAGAAGATGACTCTAAATTTTTTTCTCTAAAGCAGCATTTTTTCACACTTTACAGGATCTGTATGAGTTCTATATGATTGTATAATGTAGTTATACTGCTCTGTAATAAGTTTAAGTACCATTTACAGACTCACATGCCAGATTATTAAAGATCTTCTTGATGGCCTGTACTTAATTATGAGGTGGTATGACAAGGTTGTTTTGAATTTAGACTATAGTAGAGTATAGAATAAGAAAAAGTGAGGCTGCTAATTCATTATTCAAACTTGGTAGATCAGTTTCTTCTCAAAGTATAAAAGATGCCTCACTGGGCTTCCCAGGTGGTGCGGTGGTTGGGAGTCCGTCCGCCTGCCGATGCAGGGGACGTGGGTTCGTGCCCCGGTCCGGGAGGATCCCACATGACGCGGAGCGGCTGGGCCCGTGAGCCATGGCCGCTGAGCCTGCACGTCCGGAGCCTGTGCTCTGCAACGGGAGAGGCCACAGCAGTGAGAGGCCCACATACTGCAAAATAAAAAAAAAAAAAAGCCTCACTTTTTGCCATGTTTTATAAAAATAAATCATTTTTGTCTTTTATTTTCTTGGAATTTTTATGTCTGTCTTTCTTTTGATGGTTTCTGTGCTCTTCCTGTTGGAAGAACAAGGGAGGGAGAGAGAGAGAGAGAGAGAAGGGAGTGTATTTGCGTGAATTTTTTATTTCCATTTTAGAAACAAGGCCTGAAAACCATCTGTTTCTATTGATAACATTTTAAAATTTAGCGTCTTTTCCCCATGATCTGATTTTAGTAGAAGAAAATTTATTAGTATCATATCTGTTATAATACTTAATAACTAAGTAGGGTTTGTAACTCTTTAATTAAAAATTTTTTTTTCATAAATCAGTTGGGGTGACTACTTCCTGGTGTGTATGACATCCTTTTATACCATCCTCTGTTCAGCCAATTCAGTAGAGCCCCTAATTTGGCTCTCCTAGTGTGAATTTATCCACTGGAATTTGTGGTAAATTGCTGTTTCCTCTGAGAGCTTCTTCCAAAGGATTGTTTTCAGAGTGCTTCCCTTTGAAAAAGAAAGACTTAAAGTTCATTGAGACCTTCGCCTCAGGGAGTTTTGAGGGCTGATATAGCCCTTAAGAATTACTTTTTTTTTTTTTTTTGGATCTGAAACTGAGATGGTCAAAAATAATCTGGTGAATAATTTTAATTCTATTTTGCCTTTTAAAAATAGGATGCACTGGAACCCAGATTTCTCCCTGGGGGAATATATTCCAAGCGTTTTTCTATGTATAATTTGAACAAGGTCACAATCTCAGAGAATCCTAAGAACCAATAAACAAAATAGATTTTAACTAACAAGTGTCCTCCTTGTTACATGTGAGCGATGGTCAGCTTTGTGGGACTTAAACATATTTTAAACTATTCATTGAACTCTATTTCACGGCCAGAGGACAGCACAAAAAATACCCTCTAGTGTGTTTCTTTTTATATTTGCTGAGCTTTAGTGGCAAGGGTAATAGTGCTTGATATAGATTCTGACTAGAACTCCTTCATGTCCATCAAGTTCCAAGGATTAACAGTTCTTTCCTTTTTAACCTTCGGTATATTTAGATTTCATTAGTCATGTTAAAGCATTTCAGTAGCCATTTGAATTGTCTGCTTTATCCCAGGACATGAAATGAGAAAAGTGTTTTAAATAAACTTACCATTTTAGTACCATATGCTGAACACAGACATCCTTATCTTGAGTGACATGTTTTCCTATGCTTTTTGAGGGGATAAATGTGGGTCTTCCTGTGTATTTACACACAGTGAAAAGAATATAACCTCTGTGTTCACTTATGCTTTAGCGTAAAGCAGAAGAGGAGCTTTCAGGTGACAAAGTACTTGAATCTGAACAGGATAAAATGAGCCAAGGGTTTCATCCTGAAAGAGACCCCTCTGACCTAAAAAATGTGAAAACTGTGGAAGAAAATGGAGAAGAAGCTGAGCCTGTACGTAATGGTGCTGAGAGTGTTTCTGAGGGTGAAGGAATAGATGCTAATTCAGGCTTCACTGATAGTTCTGGTGAAGGGGTCACATTCCCATTTAAATCAGGTAAGTTTATCTGTCTTCCTGTGTATGTCTTTCCTTCTCTCCTTCACTCTACTGCAACTTAGAGAAATGTTGCCTCCTTATGAAGAAATATTGGATGGAAGGAAGAGGCTCATCACAATGTAATATTTACAGAATAGATAAGCAGGCGGGCGTTAGTAGCTAGCAAATCCAGAGAGTCTTATGTTGGCGGAAGTGATATCTGATGCTGGTATTCTGCTTTCACTGGCATTGGAGGAGCAGCTGGCAAAGGAAATCAGTGCTAGGTTGGTAGAATTCGACAAGAGAGATTTAATTTTTTCATTTTAATTGAAAGATATTTCAGATATGATGGCCGTGTTCCTTGAGATAGTGTACTTGTCATTTCACAAACCTTGAACTTAGTTTGTTGATAAAACTCACTCTGTAGAGCTGAACTTCAGTAGGCAGTTGGAAGCAGTAAGACTAAGTTATTAAGCACCTGTGGTATGGGACGTGCCCTATGAAATATGTGATAAACCTTAGAGGATCTTTCACCTTTAGGCACCGTCAAATGGCACTAAACCTCTGTCCTAATACTATATAAACCATGGTTGACTTTGAGATTTATGGATATTTGGTGTGGACGTGGGGGGAAAGGTAGAAAATTGGGGTTAGGTGAAAAGTTTTTCTTCGTCTGCCAAATCTGAAGTGATGTCTGCATGAGGTAGTGTTTGAATGTAAAATATCAGGCCTCAGAAATAGTCTCGACCAGTGCTTTTCCAACTTCTGGTTTTAACCCATTTAATAGGTTGTGAAATTAATTTAGTGAGTTATAACCAACATTTTTTAAAAAGGAGAAGAGAATAAAAATTGTCAGTGCATTACATGCACTACGGGAAGTATTGTTTTTTTAAGCTTTTCATTTCATTTATCTATGTGTGTGTTTGCTCAGAGTCATGAAATCACTATATTTCTTACTGTGAGTTGTAGTCAAAAATGTTTGAAAGCCATTGATCGATCGATCCCACCTTAATATACTGATCACTTAAATTTAGTGAAAACACTACCAGTGAACTGTACTCCTAATGGGCTTTATGAAATTGTATGGTTAAGCTATTGTAAATTTTGTTTAAATTTCTAAGCAATTCTTAGAAATTGTTAGAGCAAATGGCATTTGAATTAAATGTTTAATTAAGCATCGTTGGGTTTGGAGTTTATTACAGATTACAGTAATTGTGGGGTTTGGCTCAGATTTGAGGGGTAAAGTTTTAAAGCTCAATATACTGACATTTAAAGCTCAATGTACTGACACTTCTTCTAAAGATCCAGGCTTATACTGCCAAGCGCTTGGGCTACTACCAATCCTTGTTCAGGGATTGAAGGACTATTGTCATTTTTAGGACTGTATAAATTATCTTTTTATCCTTTAGTTTGGCAAGGAAAAAGTGCACAACTATAGACGCTAAGTATATTGATCAACTAACTGTCCTTTGCCCCAGTAATATATACTAGCAGTAATTGAGGAAAAGGGCAATTTAAAATTTAGATCCTAATAAACTGTATATATTTCAATAAATATAATATGGTAATAAAATATCTGTAAAATTCTCACAGACCATCAGTGAGTCTATGACCTGTATATTAGGAACCACTAATATGAAGAAGGATACAGTGTCCTGTCATGAAGTGATCTGGGGCCTGATTTTGATGAGTGTTTTGTTAATTAAAAGAAAAAACTGTGACTTGCTTTTATTATCCAATAAAAATTTCAAGAAATTCTCCAACTTTATATAATGATAGTAGGATTGTGAGTAATGATAGCTGAAACAATAGTCATAGTAGCAAAGTAAGTGCTGTGGCAAAGAACTAATTTAAAATTCATATTAAAGGGCTTCCCTGGGGGCGCCGTGGTTGAGAGTCCGCCTGCCGATGCAGGGGACACGGGTACGTGCCCCGGTCCGGGAAGATCCCACGAAGATCCCACATGCCGCAGAGCGGCTGGGCCCGTGAGCCATGGCCGCTGAGCCTGCGCGTCTGGAGCCTGTGCTCCGCAACGGGAGAGGCCACAACAGTGAGAGGCCCGCGTACCGCAAAAAAAAAAAAAAAAAAATTCATATTAAAAATATTAGCTAAGAATATGTTTAGTGATCAGGGAAAATAATCTATACACTGCTTAGACTTTTCAGAATCTTTAATAAATTATTTGCTTTTGTGTTTTACATCCTTTTACCTTTTTCTTTTTTCCCTCCAAAGTAACATTTCCAAGTGAACATACAAAGTATCCTTCTTTTTTAGGAAACCAAGAGTATTATTATGTACAAACTACTGGGTGTAAGATAGGCTACAGGATGTATTGTACAACATGAGGAATAGAGCCAATATTTTGTAATAACTGCAAATGGAGTATAACCTTTAAAAATTGTATTTAAAAAAAAGGCTTGGTAGTTTATTTAATGAGGATTATTACATGTCCCTGACCAAGGGCTGCTTAATGTATAAATGAAATGGTTCCTATAGCACCTTACTTCAGATTACTTTACTATTCAAAGGTATCCAGAAGGGGATAAAAGAACAAAAAACAGTTTAAATCTTTGTATGACATTTTCTGACTGAAGCTCAGTGTTTCCTTGGTGGCTTTGTTTGTATCTGATGAGATAAAGTAAAATATTGCAGTCAGCTTATACTCTAACTGGATATACATATAATGACCTTATAGACAGTTGTCTGCCTGCGTTCCTCTTTTTAGAATCCTGGAAGCCTGCTGATACTGAAGGCAAGAAGCAGTATGACAGGGAGTTTTTGCTGGATTTCCAGTTCATGCCAGCATGTATTCAGAAACCAGAGGGCCTGCCTCCCATCAGTGATGTGGTTCTTGACAAGGTAAGCTGAGCACTCAGGGAAAGCTATGTCTTTTTGGTGGGAACTGTTTTTAACTATCAGTGCAAATATGTGAAGTGTGAGCAATTCTCAGAAATTGTTAGAGCAAATGGCATTTGAATTAAATGTTTAAGCATTGTTGGGTTTGGGTTTATTATAGATTACAGTAATTGTGGGGCTTGGCTCAGATTTGAGGGGTAAAGTTTTAAACTTTATTGTCAGCTTGTTATGGCTATCTCCTAGGGATGTGGTAGAAACTGTGTCTGTTGGGCTAATATACCTATCTTTCCCCACTGTTCTAAAACCTCTATAGGGAATTAGAATGGTATTGAGGTTAGGTCAGAAACCTAGGAAAGTATTTGGCAGATCAAACTTAAGTGGGAGTTAACATAATTCAAACAGTGTATAACTCAAAATTTCCCTAAGAGATACTTAATAGGAGGATTAGTCTTTAACCTGTGCAAATAAATAGGCACCCTTTCTCTTTACATCTGTTCTTAATGGTGCATACAGAAAATTAGTCCAGTCAGTGTTTATTTCATCTGTTTATTAAAAGGTGTAAAGTCAGGTGTATATCAGCCCAAATAATTTCATGTAAATCAATGATGAACCAGTTCTGGTGACTAAGCTCTCATTTTATAGAGGAACTGTTAATCCCTAATTAAAGTGTAGACGGTAACTTTGTTACAGAATGAGATCCAGTTCTTATTGGGATTTCCAGCAGCTGCCTTTCCAGACCTTATTTATATTATTTTATTCTGTTATAGCAACAGATCTTTATATTTCTCTTGCTGAGTCCTCTCTGTTAGGTACTAACATGAGGACAGTTGAATGATTGGTGGTACTAATGTGAAACTACTTCAGTACCTCAGAGGGCAAGTTTTGTTATACCCACTGAATTAGATTATCATCTTAGAAGATATTCCTTCCTGTCTTCCTGCTTTATCTGTTTCTGACTTTGGCCAATCATGAGTTGATTTCTCACTGAGCTACTTAGCTTCGCTGAGTCTATAGTCACATTATACGCCTATACAAACCCAGATATCTCCGATTAACATGGCAGACAAAGTGAGATTTTTAACTGAGTCATCATAGGGAGTTCCCTGGCAGTCCAGTGGTTAGGACTCAGCACTTTCACTGCCAGGACCCAGGTTCAATCCCTGGTCAGGGAACTAAGATCCCGCAAGGGGCACGGCGCAACCAAGAAAAAAAAAAGAAAGAAAATTAAATGAGTCATCATACGTGAAACTTATCTCCTTTTGAGATTTGTTGTCCACTCAGAATACATCCTTTACTAACCATAAGTCAACAGCATCAAAACCAAAAGGAGCAGTACCAGGTTTCTTAGAGGCAAGTGCTTTGATGATCCTGGAAAAAGATTCCAAAATTTGGCCCTAGTTCATAAGTTCTCAAAATAGCTTGTCTTGTGCCATTCTACTGGTCCTAAGTGTCTAGTGAACCAATCCACTGATTGTCTAGCCTCCCCTTGGGAATTGTAGGCCTAATCATTCCCAGGGAACCAAAAAACCATCGTTGACTAAGGGCTCTGTGGCTAGCCCAGGAGGATCTATCAGGATTCAGATCAGACTCCCACTGGCTCGAAAAGCCAGTGCTTGTCTTTTCAGCTGACGTAACTTTTCAGTCTAAGTTTTTATCTTCGTGGCACTGAATGCTCTGGAACTTGTGTTAAGCTTTCCTTTGTTTCTTTGTGCAGATCAACCAACCCAAATTGCCAATGAGAACTCTGGATCCTCGGATTTTACCTCGAGGACCAGACTTTACTCCAGCCTTTGCAGATTTTGGAAGGCAAGCCCCTGGTGGAAGAGGTGTACCTGTAAGTGCAAGTTCCCTACAACCCAGTTAGTTAGAAACTGTCATAGACTTCATGTCATCTTGTCTAACGGCAAGAGAGCAAGCAGCTTTTATTCCTTGATTCTTCTAACCAAGAAGAAGAAGTAGGAAAGGCGAAGACTTTCCTTTCCATACTAATATTAAAACAAAGAAAGAATACACTTGAGTCATATTTACTTGAAAGAAGCTGGTCCGCATTAATTTGGTCTCGATTTTTTTTTCATATTTTTGCAGTTGAAAAGACCTGCAAATGGGTTGAAAATAGAGCCAACCTTGAATAGGATTCCTGTTCTGTCTTGAGGTGTCCTGATATGTATACTAGAGATCTCTGATGACATTCAGCTAATGGTCCTCTCTTTGTCTTTGTTTCTACAGATTTGCAAAGTGCAGAGCAGGCGTGGATTGCCAATTCTGGAACAGAGCAAAGCCCCAACTTGCACTCCACTGGAGATGTCTCACCCACCCCTGAGGAGCCTGCCTCTAGGGGTGTGCTGAATCTTTAAAAACAAACAAACAAAAAAACAGTAGTCTGTGGTGTTATATTTTCTGTTTTGCTCTTCTCATTTACTGTAGGTTGTGAAGTCAAAAATATGAAAAAACGATATGTACAAAAGAGTGCAGCTGGTGAACTGCACGTTGCCTTTACACCTCCAGTGGCAGGCTCTTCAGCGGTGGGAGTGGCATCACCAGTGGAGTTATGCTGGGGCGCTGCACTGTGCAGAATTTGGCAGGCTCTGCCTACTCCATGCTTTGTAGACTTACAGAAAGCATGGGGTAAAGTTGCCAGTGATGTGAATACCTCTTTTTCCCCAAGTTGGAATGGCATAGAGAACACTTAACCTGAAGTTCTGAAGGAGCTTGGGGTTTGATGTACATTTGTGGATCACCCTGTTTATACTACTTTACTTTATGTTTGTAAAAATAGTTTTATATAAGGTGACATTTTTTATTTCCCCATCACCTTTTTATTTCTGGAATGGCCACTTTTGAAACCTGCTTTGAAATAAGACTACACTGTCTGAAAACAATGACACTTGGTAGACATTTGAATTATTTGCCTGCAGCCAAACACTGATTGAAAATACTTGAAGGTCTACACCGTGTTGGAGGCTTTATACAGTAAAACCTACAGAAAATCTTAATTTGAAGCGTACTTTTTATTGAGCATCACCATCTGAAAGACCTCTGTGTGTATAATATTCTGTTCTCACACAGGTTTGAAGTTTAATGTTTATCTAATTTCTCTAATTACCAAATTAAAATTTTTTCTAAATTTTTGAATTTCCACACCAGAGAGTCTTAGAAAGCAGCTTTCTAGAAACCTTTTTATACCTTGTTTTTCAGCATTATTTCCCTTGTTGGTGGGTTAAATTTATATTTGTTAACGTTTGTTTTAGTTTTGGTTTCGGTTTATATCTTTGTTTTGCCAAACATTTGAAATAATGTTGATGCCATTTTGATTGTTCCCTGGTTGATATCTGTGGTTATCATGTTGCTCAGTTTTGTTCATATGTTAGTCACAGAAGATATGAATTCCGGCATCTCCTCTTCCCATGTATACTGTCGCTTTTCCTTATCAGCTTGCTATTGTCTAATAATCAGGTATAGCATAAAGGAAATACTATGAATTAAGAATAACTATATCTCTCTCAAAATACTGAAATTAGAAAAGGAGTTTTAAAAGTAACTATCACGATGTATGTTTGCCCAATAGTTTATGTGCCTGCATATATCAGATAAATGGGTTATTTGGTGCAAAGTAATGTGACAGGAAATGAGCCATTATCAATAATTTGTAGTGTCTCCAAAAAAATGTGCTTTGTTTAATTCACTTTCTTTGCATAGCTTTGTCATGTGCCACAAGCTAATTTTTAAGTGGAATTATTTTGATTAATCAGGGTAATATTAATATGTTAAGTCTTAATGCAAGTAATTATTCTTCCAACATCTCCCATAGCAAACAAACATTCTCCATGTAATTTGTCCAGCTTGCCTTGGTATATTGGTGAAGATAAAGATAGGAATTTTAAAGGATATGTATTATACATATCCTTTATATTATATATAATATAAAGGAACAATCAATAATGCTGCTTGGAAAAAACCAGCAGCCCTACTCTTCATAGTTTCTGGTTACATACAGCTTCCAAATTGGCTTATAAATAATTACCATGCAAAGATGTTAAGATCTACTAGGTATGCTTCTTAGAATAGCTTAATTTTCCAGGACTCCTGGTATAAATTTTCCTGCAACAGACTTGTTATAAAATAGTTTTAATGTGTAGCAATTGTTTTGGCGTCATATACAGTTACATACAATTTTTAAACATAAAGGTAGGTCTTTTGATGGGCAGTTAAGTGTATATCTGTTGGAAGCACCCAGGCAGTATCATCCCTCTGGTTTTTAAAAAATCAAATTACTTGGCTATTGTGGTGTTAATTTTAATAGTAATCTGTTGGCGGACATCACAGAAAGTGCCCCAGAAGAAATGTATTGAGAAAGGGCTGTGGACCTAGACTGGTAACTTGCCACTCATGTTCATTTTAACTAACTTTGAGATTCACTGAGCTGTTATAAAAATCCTAGGTGCAAAGAGGTTTCCTAAGCTCATATCATCCTTCCCTCTCTCTTAAAGGGACCCTTGGTTATCTCTCTTTAAAAAAATGCTAGAATGAATATTGGTCCTGTTTTCTTTGGTTATCCAGGTAAGCAGAAGAGTTTGAGTTTATAGTCTCTGAGTGAGATAGGAGCAATGTATATTAAATTCTACAGCAGAGATGTGTATAGTTTCTTATTTAATACATTTAAGAAAAAGAGTGGGTAAAAAATATTAAAATTTTTAGCTAACCTGAAAAAAATTGTGGCTCACTAGTTAGCCTCAAATTTTGACACTTCATTTTAGTTTTGACATTTGTGGACCCTGCACACATTATACCTCAAAGTTCCTCTTCTAGTCGTCAGTCAGGATTGTCCTTCAAGCAAAGAAACCAGGCTTTATTTCTTTGTATATATTCCATAACCCTCAGCACAGGATCCTAGATTTTGTTTGTATTTAGTAAATAAGTCATTCATTACATATGGTGCAACTTTTGAAAGATACTGTAAGTCTGACAATTTATATTAAGTTTTTCACACACAAAGGACACGAAATGTTTAAAGGTAGTTATACCAGTCTATATATCACTTTTGTAAAAGTTTCTTTTTTTCCTTTGGTATTGATGATAATACCTGATATCGTACCTAGTTTTTAAGGTCCTTTTACATGCCTTATTGTATCCTGTGATCCTCGTAATAACCTGTAGGTAAGATAAGCATTTAATATGTGAGAAAGTTTAAGTTCAACAAAGTTGAGACTTGCTTACAGTAACTTTGCTCATAAGTAGCAGAATTGTATTCAAGAGTCCACAATTCTTTTGTCTTCTAATCTGCCTCTTTTCTCCACTTCACCAGACAGTGAATCATTCTCAGAGCGTAAACATTCTCAGAGCATAAACATAAGAATGTTAGAGATTAATTAATCAAGGATGTTAAGCATTTATAAGAATAGTAATCTGTTGAGGACTCAGTATACTTAGGTAAATATTTGTGAACAGTATCTATCTTAGTTTTATCCAGAGATACAGATAAAGTTAAATTTGTCTTGGAAGGTTGCACGTGGATTATAATTTCAATTTTTTAATCCTAGACTAACATTTATATTATCTTTTCAAAACGTTTTTTCCTTTGAAACGCTGTTGTTATCTATTTAGTAATATTTCTCACATCTCTGTGCTGCTCGTTTGAAATTCACTCATATTACTCATATTACCTGTCTTGGGGCAGGTAAAGAGTTGTAGCGTAAATCATATTTACTTTTTAGAAATCTCAAACATTCATTGGTGTTTGCAGTATTTTTTTGGAAGTGGACGTTTTCTAACTTTATTCAAACATGATTAAAATTATATCCACAGATTATACTATGGCTCTTACATGATTTTGACATAACTACCTTTTATTACACCCACCAATCTTTGTTCTTGACAGATTTTTATGTGCAGATGCATTGATTAAGTTAAATGTCTTGTGATCTTTGAATTTTATCCAAACATTGAAAAAGATAGTAACCCACATGAATTAACACTAGAATATATCCTGAGTTATAAGAACCAGACAATACATGGTTTACAACCTTTTCTTAACAGAATTCTTTTGCCTGAGCTACCATATCAAGGTTTCAGTAGTGTCTGGTTTAGCAGCTGTTCCCTGTTGGTACTTTTCTAGTATGGTGATCCTCTTTACTTCTCTCTCAGTTACGCCATGCGTGGTACCTCTGGGTTTATTTGACCTCAGCTTTTTCAGGTTTATGAAATAGTCTTAAGATCATATCATCAGTACCAAGTCTTTAGCTGGATGTATTTGACAAGATTGCTGTGTATTGTCCAGAAATTCTAAGTTTTGATCCTGATACATCCTTGATACTGCTGTTTCTAATTAGGGCAGATGGTAAAGGGTAAGAGAATAATTAATTCTGAGGTAAGACATGTGTAAAGGCTTTGAAGCTTATCAAAGGCCTCAGACCATGTCTCTTAGAATGTGTCTTTATATATAAAGCATGACCTTTAAATTTCTACTTAAAGGGTAGTGTTGGGACATTAAGTGAGATATGATTCTGGTCTATATGTCTTGTGTGAAGTTTTTTTTTTTTCTTTCCTTTTGAAACCTAATTGCAATATTTACTCATCGTTTAGAGAATGACATGTTAGAAAAAGTAAAGGCTGTCAGTATGCTACAGATCTGGGAGGAGCAGAACTTATTATCAACCCAAATATTTAATCGTGAAAAAGTATTTCCAGGCATTTAGAGTAGCAACAATTATGAATATTTTAATACACAGAATACAACTTTTAACTTACCATTGCTCTTACAGTAACAATTTTTAATTTGATGACCAGTGTGACATGCTAGCATATATTGGTTTTAACAGATTGAGTATAGTGGGACTCTAGAAGGAACAAAGAGTTGACAAAGAAAGGAAGGCATTTTTTTCAGAGAGCAATTTAGTTGGATTTCATTAATAATAGAAGGAAGACTTGTGTTAGTATTTCTGACCCAGCAAACTTTGAGGGATCCATTTAGATCTACAGTCAGGCTGGCTGTCTATGCTATAGATAGTTTTCATGGTAAGAGTGTATTTGCATTTCACATGAAGTTTAGAGGCCCAGTTTTTGAAGCAGATTTGTAACTGTGATGATTTCTGCCTGTGAATTTTTGTAATTGTTCAAGTGACCAGTCTCAAGTCACATAACTAGTTGAAAAAAAAAAAGAAGATGCTTCAGTTAAGGGTAATCTTTTTTGTTAGGAATAACAGCTTTATCAAACATAATTTTCCATCACTTTAGTTATCTCATTTAGGATTTCATGGTCAAAAATTGTAGTGGTGTAATTGTAAATTACAGTGATGGCCTTCTAAGACATCCCCCTCCAAAAAAAAGATCACATCTAAATTGAATGCCTAGTACCCATCCTTGCATCCAGAAGTGTTTGGTGTGTTCATCAGTCCTGACTTGAGCAGCACAGCAGAGACAGTAAATTGTAAGTACTCTGTGTCGATATTATAAAAAATATTCTTGTTCTAGTTGTTGAATGTTGGACCACGGAGATCTCAACCTGGACAGCGAAGAGAACCCAGAAAGATCATCACAGTCTCTGTAAAAGAAGACGTGCACCTGAAAAAGGCGGAGAACGCCTGGAAGCCCAGCCAGAAACGAGACAGCCAAGCTGAGGATCCTGAAAACATTAAAACCCAGGTGAGAACAGAAGCACACTCTAACACGGTTTTGGACATAATGATATTGTTTTAATTTGTCTTTTTGCCCTGTTATTATATGTAGAGATTTTAGTTTAAGATTTTTTCTGATTTTTTTCATATTACAAGCATTATTCTAAAAGCTATCATAGATGCCAGCCACCTGCTGTTTTCTCTTGAAATTGCATTCGTGTGCTTTTCAAAGCAGACACTGTATTTAGAGGGCTCATGTATCATAGAATTCTGTCGTTCAGGTTTAGATCAATGTTTGCTTTTCTTAAAAATGTGTTTTTAGATTCTCAGTCATTACCCTGTGCTAGTCTAGTTAGTATATTACTTTATGTTTCATTTCTAATAAGTTAGAATTTAGAAACCCATCTTCTTCATAGTCTTTTGTAATAAAATTGAAGTCTTTGCATCTTTCTGTACATATCCTGCCCTCAGAACTCCTTAG
Source organism: Grampus griseus (assembly GCF_964374135.1). NCBI lineage: Eukaryota > Metazoa > Chordata > Mammalia > Artiodactyla > Delphinidae > Grampus > Grampus griseus. The sequence continues at coordinate 167,365,509 of NC_139017.1, forward strand.
GGTAAATTGAATGAATTCCTTTAATCCACACAAAATTATTTTTGTGTGTCAAATTATACAAAGTCTCTATTCTTCTTTTGCTGTACGCACAATGCCAGTTCCTATCCCTGGGTTACCTCTATTATATTCTTTGGATGTTTTTGATACTAATTAAGACACTAATTTGATACTAATTAAGATACTAATTTGATACTAATTAAGATGCTAATATAATGTATCTCATAGGGCGTTGTGAAGATTAAATGAAGCAGTATAAAGCACTTGGCAGGTTCCTCGAGCCCAGTTACGTACTTAGTGTGATAATGTTCCTGGGAAAGAGATGTGCCTTACAAATCCCGATTTTGATTGAGCACACACAGAGCCCCATACATAGTAGATACTCAGTAAATACTTGTTAAACAGTATGCTAACCAGCAAAGTTGTTCATACAAAGTCAGGACCAAAATGAACTGATCCAACACAAAGCCATGTTGTCCAACCTTAATTGGCTGCTTGCCTTTGTTCATCTTTCTAGTAATTGCCCCAGACATTTGTCCCTACGTACATCCTTCTCCAGATTCACTAAAATCAAGTACCTAATCTTTCCTCCATTTCTTCTCAATGTATCTCAACTTTTTTTTTTTTTAAAGCATCTCCTACATCCCTCCCTCCAGTCCCTCTGAGAATACTTAATGAATAGGGACCTAAAAGGTTTGCAAAGATAGTTAAAATTCCTGCTAAATCTTTATCATTGAAGATGAAAATACCTTGTTTTAATATTTAAGGCACTTGTATTAGTGCCGTATTTCATTAGATTCTTACAACACCTATGAAGGAAGGAATAGATATTGTCTTTTTTCTTCTTCCTAGAAGACACTGAAGCTTTAAGAGATTGTTACTCACAGTGTTGTAGTTACTGAATAGTCTGTTTGTTGTGACTTGTAATCTGCCTCTTTACTCTGTAACAGAATTCTCCCCATGATTTTAATTTTTTATTGAAGTATGGTTGATTTACAATGTTGTGTTGGTTTCTAGTATATAGCAGAATGACTCAAATATATATGTGTGTGTGTGTGTGTTTGTATATCATACATATATTCTTTTTCATATTCTTTTCCATTATGGTTTATTATAGGATATTGAATATAGTTACCTGTGCTATACAGTAGGACCTTGTGGTTTATCTATTTTATATGTAGTAGTGTGTATCTGCTAATTCCAAACTCTCATTTATCCCTCCCCCACCCCCTTTCCTCTTTTGTAACCATAAATTTGTTTTCTATGTCTGTGAGTCTGTTCCTGTTTTGTAGATAAGTGCATTTGTGTCATATTTTAGATTTTACATCATATAAGTGATATCATATGGTATTTGTCTTTCTGACTTACTTCACTTAGTATGATAATCTCTAGGTCCATCCATGTTGCTGCAAATGGCATTATTTCATCCTTTTTTATGGCTGAGTAGTATTCCATTATATATATATATATATATATATATATATATATATATATATATATATATATATATATATATCTCACACATCTTCTTTATCCATTCATCTGTCGATGGACATTTAGGTTGTTTCCATATCTTGGCTATTGTAAATAATGCTGCTATGAACATTGGGGGTGCATGTATCTTTTCCAATTATAGTTTTCTCAGGGTATATGCCCAGGAGTGGAATTGCTGGATCATAAGGCTATTCTATTTTTAGTTTTTTAAGGAACATCCATACTATTTTCCATAGTGGCTGCACCAGTTTACATTCCCACAACAGTGTAGGAGGGTTCCCTTTTCTCCACACCTTCTCTAGCATTTGTTATTTGTAGACTTTTTAGTGATGGCTATTCTGACCAAGTTCTCTCCATTATTAATTTCAGAAACAGAAGAATAATTATACTGACTTCGAGATGTCATTAATTAGCTAAGTTTTCTTTAGTGAATAGATAAAGCAAATACAGTGCAGGATTAATAGACTTCTTTTTCAGGGCCAGTGCAACCTCCTTTTTCTTGACACTTTTTCTTCTTCATACAGAACATCTTTGCTTCATTCACTCTCTTTTTTGTGTTTTTATTCTTCTCCTCTGCACAGGTATACCTGTTGCTCCTGCTACCTGTTACTCTATTTCTTCCCTTTTGTCAAAACAACAGTTTTATTGTTGCCTCCACTTCCAGAAAACTCATTCACCCTGACTTTTGTTCCTACCACTGTATATATAACAACATTATGAATGACCACCAATGACCTTATTTTTCCTGTATCGTAAGATTTAATCTTTTCCTTGAAACATTTCTAGAAAATCATTGCTAATGACGTGTCTAGACTACTTCCACATACATACACTGCTGTTGTGGTTCCACTGCTGGGGTTCCCTGCTTCATCTTTCTTCTCTTGATACAGTATTCCCACTGCTGCTGCCTGACTCATCTACCTGAGAGGCTGATTTTTATCTCTTCACTCTAGCTTTTAATCTATCATTTAAGTCCTATCATTTTCTCTCCCAACTAGTGCACACTAGTCCTCTGATCTGTTTTGTTTTTTTTAATATTTATTTACTTATTATTTATTTGGTTGCGCTGGGTCTTAGTTGTGGCAGTCAGGCTCCTTAGTTGTGGCATGCAAACTCTTAGTTGCAACATGCATGTGGAATCTAGTTCCCTGACCAGGGATCGAACCTGGGGCCCCTGCATTAGGAGCACAGAGTCTTAATCACTGCACCACCAGGGAAGTCCCTAGTCCTCTGATGTTTCCTTGTTGTTTTCTATTCCTGAAATAGAAGAGCCTCAATAACAATTCCTTCCTAAAATATTTTCCCCCTCCTAAAATGTCTTCTCCCCCTTTTTTTCATTTAGCCAGCTTTTTCTGCCCTTCATAATCTGGCCCTATTCTCATTTCCTTCTAAAGGTATTTCCTGACTAACCCATTGCCTCTGACCTCTCTTGTACCTAAATGACTCACTTCTCTGGCTTCTAATCAATTTCGTGCTTTGCTCTATCATTTCTCTTGTAACTTTCTTGTCTTTGCAGCTAAATTTTAATGGTTTTGATTACTGTGCCTTATGCTTCATTTGTACTTAATACAGAATTTTGGGAGCATCAGATAGATATTCAGTTATAATGAATAAATGATATTCAGTCAATTTTTTGTTGTTTTTTGATGCTGGAGATTTCCTTCTTCTTTTTTTTTTTTTTTTTTTTTTAGCGGTATGCGGGCCTCTCACTGTTGTGGCCTCTCCCGTTGCGGAGCACAGGCTCTGGACGCGCAGGCTCAGCGGCCATGGCTCACGGGCCCAGCCGCTCCGCCGCATGTGGGATCTTCCCAGACCGGGGCACAAACCCGTGTCCCCTGCATTGGCAGGCGGACTCTCAACCACTGCGCCACCAGGGAAGCCCTCCTTTTTTTTAAATTGAGGTATAAATTGACATAGAACATTACATTAGTTTCAGGTGTACAACATAATGATTCAGTATTTGTATAAATATTGCAAAATGATCACCACAATTAGTCTAATTAACATGCAGAATTACAAAATTTTTTTCTTGTGATAAGAACTTTTCAAATATGCAACACAGTATTGTTTTTTTCTTGTTTTTTTAATTTTTATTGGAGTGTAGGTGATTTACAATGTTGTGTTAGTTTCAGGTGTACAGCAAAGTGAATCGGTTATATGTATATGTATATCCACTCTTTTTTAGATTCTTTTTCCATATAGGTCATTACAAAGTATTAAGTAGAGTTTCCTGTGCTGTACAGTAGTTCCTTATTAGTTATCTGTTTTATATATAATACTGTGTATATGTTAATCCCAATCTCCCAATTTATCCCTCCCTCCCCTTCCCCCCTGATAACCATAAATTTGTTTTCTACATCTGTGACTCTATTTCTGTTTTGTAAATAAGTTCATTTGTACCCTTTTTTTTTTTAGATTCCACATATAAGCCATATCATAGGATATTTGCAACACAGTATATATTTTTTTTAATAAAGTTATTTATTTATTTATTTTTGGCTGTGATGGGTCTTCACTGCTGTGTGAGAGCTTTCTCTGGTTGCAGCATACAGTGGCTGCTCTTCATTGCGGTGCACAGGCTTCTCACTGCGGTGGCTTCTCTTGTTGCAGAGCATGGGCTCTAGGCTGCAGGCTTCAGTAGTTGTGGCACGTGGGCTCAGTAGTTGTGGCGCACAGGCGTAGTTGCTTCGTGGCATGTGGGATCTTCCCGGACCAGGGATCGACCCCATGTCCCCTGCATTGGCAGGTGGATTCTTAGGCACTTTGTCACCAAGGAAGTCCCGCAACAGAGTATTATGAACTGTAGTCACTTGCTGTACGTTACTTCAATAAACGACCTTTTTATTATCCTGTTTTTATAAGCTTAAATTATCTTCTGATATATTTGAAGATCTGAAGGCTGGGTTTTGTTTTTATTTTATTTTGTTTTTATGTAAAGCACAGATTAAAGTTTTAGACCTAAATGATACTGTCTCAGTTGATACAGGCAATTTAGAGAAGTGCAATGACTCCTCCATCTCTAATAAACTTGAAAAATTTTTTTTTCTTTATAAAGGTGATACTGACTCATTGCTTAAAAAGTTGATAGTATAATTTTTTTTAATGTATTTACTATCTTCTGCCTAGAGAAGACTGTTGACATAGGAGTACATATTCTAAAAATATTTGTATTCCGATATAAATTATATAGGGATCAAACAAAACATTTTATAGGCCTTTTCAGGTTATTATATCATAATTTCATAGATTTTTACAACTTCATATTTTTACTGAGGTGTCATTTACATTTAGTAAAATTTACTTTTTTGTGTATAGTTTTATAATTGTTGACACACACACACAGTCATATAACTACCACCACAATCAAGATACAGAACATTTCCATCAGCCCCCTGAAATTTTCATGTACTGCTTTGTATTCATCCTCTCCCGCCCATGCCCACCTCTGGCAGTCAGTCATGTGTTTGTCCCTATAATGTTGCCTTTTCCAGAATGTCATTTAAATGGAATCATTCTGGTGGCGCAATGGTTGAGAGTCCGCCTGCGGATGCAGGGGACACGGGTTCGTGCCCTGGTCCGGGAAGATCCCACATGCCACGGAGCGGCTGGACCCGTGAGCCCTGGCCGCTGAGCTGCGTGTCCAGAGCCTGTGCTCCGCAACGGGAGAGGCCACAACAGTGAGAGGCCCACGTACCGCAAAAAAAAAAAAAAAGTTTAAATGGAATCATTCTGAATAAAGCTTCTTTTACTCAGCATATACATTTGCTATTCACTCATAATATTAGGTGTATTATTAGGTTATTCTTTTTTATTACTGGATCCATTCACAGGGTAAACAGTTTCCAGGTTTTAGCAGTGATGGATAAAATTGCTATGAACATTCACATATAGGATTTGTGTGAACATATGTTTTTGTTTCTTTGGAGTAGATTCCTAGCTATGGGATCAGTGAGTTGTATGCTAAACATAGGTTTAAGTTTATTAGAAAATACCAAACTCTTTTCCAGGATGTTACTGGCAAGGCATGAGAGTTTCAGTAATTCAGTCTTCACCAGCACTTACTATTTTCTGCTCTGTAAATTTTAACCATTCTAATGGATGTGTGATAATATCTCATTGTAGTTTTAATTTGCATTTCTCAAATGACAAATATGTTGAATAAGCACATCTTTTCATGTGCTTCTTTGCCATTTGTGTATCTTCTTTGGTAAAATTTTGTTTATATCTTTTGGCCTGTTTCATTGGTTGGTGCTGTCTTATCATTGAGTTTTGAGAATTTTTTTTTTTTACTCTGGATATAAAGCCTTTATCAAATGTGTATTTTGCAAAAATTTTCTCCCAGTCTGTGGTTTGTCTTTTCATTCTCTTAATAGTGTCTTTTGCCAAGTAGAAGTTTTTAACTTCGATGATGCTCAATTTATCAGTGTTTTCATTCATACATTGTGCTTTTGCTATCTTACCTAAAAAAATCTTTGCATACAAGAATAGAAAGCTTTGTCCTGTGTTCTGTTCTAGAAGTTTTTAGTTTTGGGTTTCACATTTTGGTCTGTGATCCAGTTTTAGTTAATTTTTGTGTTATATGCAAGGTGTGAATCAAGATTCTTTTTTTTTTTGGCTTATGGATATTCAGTTGTTCCAGCACCATTTGTTGAAAAGACTATCCTTTCTCCGTTGAATTTCCTTTGTACCTTTGTTGAAAATCAATTCATCACATATGTGTGAATCTGTTTCTAGGCTTTTCATTCTGTTCCAGTGATCTGTTGTGTCTGCCCTCTGGCCGGTATCACACTGTCTATGCGTAGTAGCTTCATGTATATAGTAAATGTTGAAATTAGGTTGTAGGAGTCTTCCACATTTTGTTATTTGTCAAAATTGTTAAGCTACTCTAGTTTTTTGTTTTTCCATTTAAATTGTAGAATCAGCTTCTTGATTTCTACTCCCCTGCCCACCCCCCCAAAAAAAACCCTACTGGGATTTTTATTTCGGTTGTGTTAAATCTGTAGGTCTCTTCGGAGAAAACTGGCAACTTAACAATAATGAGTCTTATAATACGTGAACATGATATAGATCTCTGTTTATTTTGGTTCTCCTTGATTTCTTTCATCAGCGACTTGTACGTTTCATCGCACAACTCCTATGAATATTTTGATAATTCTTATCTAAGTATTTCCTGGTTTTGGTGCTGTTATAGATTGTACTTTTAAAAACTGTAATTTCTAGTTGTTTGTTGCTAATACGTAAAAATAAAATTGAGTTTTATGTATTGACTTGTGTTCTACAAACCTACTAGACTCACTTATTAATTCTAGTGTCTCTTTTTATAGATGCCTTATGATTTTCTGTGGAGACAATCATATCATTTGTGAATAGGGAGTTTTATCTCTTCCTTTACGATCTGCATGGGCTGTAGTTCTTTTTCTTTGCATTATTCCACTGAATAGGACCTCCAGTAAGATTTTGAATAGGAATGGTGGGAACAGGCATTTTTGCCTTGTTCCCAATCTTAGGGGGAAAGCATTCATTCTTTCACCATTAAGTAGGGTTGTCCATAGCCTTTTTCTAGTTAAGGAAGTTCACTTCTATTTCTGATTTGATGAGGGTTTCTATAACATCCTTTTAAAAGACTCCTGCCTACTATTTTATACCATGATTTGTATTATACCATAATGTAGACAAATTCCTATTTTAAGACGTTTAAGTTATTTGCTGTAAAGGGTTATTGATGGAAGTTATGATGGCTAAAACCTTTTTTTAACCTATCCTTAAATATGAATAAATTTCTGAAAGTATAATTGCTGGTTTAAAAGGCACTTCACAGTTTTAAGAGTTTCAGTACACGTTGCCAAATTGCCCTTGGAAATGTACCAAATTATAGTCCCACCAGTGAAGTGGAAAACATACCTAGTTCCTTGAATTCTCATCTGTAGTGAAAAAGAGGTGGTGTAAATTTTTACTGCATGTTAAAATAGATGGATTTAATTATTTCTATGACTAGTTCATAATCTTTGTTAATAATTTAGGAAATCACACTTATAAATTATAAACAAAATATTAATCCTTATAGAAAGCATCATATTGTCACAGTTAATATAATATTCTTTTCTTTTTTGTGGTCCTTCTAGGAACTTTTTAGAAAAGTTCGAAGTATCTTAAATAAATTGACACCACAGATGTTCAATCAACTGATGAAGCAAGTGTCAGGACTTACTGTTGACACAGAGGAGCGGCTGAAAGGAGTCATTGACCTGGTCTTTGAGAAGGCTATTGACGAACCCAGTTTCTCTGTGGCTTACGCAAACATGTGTCGATGTCTAGTAACGGTAAGAAGAGAGGAAGGAGTAAAACCAGAAATCTCCAAGAGGTATATTCTCCCCTCACTACACATTCTTCCCAGAGTGTTAATGGGGCAGAGTAAAGGGGAGAATATATTTTTAGTACTTTATATAATATCCTCATTGTATAAAAATAATCTTGCTTTTTAAAAATATCTACTCACGTCTGGAGGGAATATGGAGATGAGACTGAAATAGGCATGATATGGTCCCATGCAATGTGAGGAAGATCAAGTAAGGTTTAAATTTCTACTGTGAAATTTTTGTCATGGGCGACCAGTTTTTCCTGGGGTGTCATCTTATAGAAATAAAGCAAATGACAAATCTAAAATACATTTAGATTCAAAATTGAAAAACATGTTGATTCTAAGTCTAGCCTTGGTAAAAGTGATAGGGTAGTTGTGGTCATAAAGGTTTCAAACTGATGATACTATCTTAGAAACTATTAGATTTCTTTCTCTTTACATTGTCCACAGCCTGTCAAATCTAGGGCAAGAAAGAATGGGAGACCAAAGAGCTTCTGGTTAGTGTTCACTGTCCTCTATTCTGCAGTCATAAAACTGCCATGTACCATCTGTGTTTTCTCTGCCTGTTACTGTTACCAAGGTACTTGTATCAGAAATGTGTGTCCTTTAACATTTGAGTTTTTTCTTAAGTATCACAACTTATTATCATTGCGCCTCACTGTGAAAATTCAAAATTCCATCATTTTATACCAGTATTTTTGAGTACCTGTGTCAAAGGTAGGTAAGTCTGTTGGGACTTGGAAAAGGTACATTTTCTGTCTTTAAGGTACTAAAAATCCATATTGGAAAAAACAACATTAGCACGAAAAAAATCACTTATAAGGTATTTTGTGATATTACAGTATGTTGATGTCTGAATGGGTGGTTTAGCCTGAAAAACCAAGTTGAAGGAAAAAGAAATCACTATATTCGTGGGAGAATGACAAACTTTTCTGAAGCAAATAGAGTTTGAGTTCAGCCTGGACGGAAGGGGGTGGGGGGTGGGTACAAGTATAGAGAAGGAAGAACGTATTCCGTGCAGGCTCAAGTCTAAGGCAACAAGCATGGCATAATGATTCCAACCACTGACTTTGGAGTATCATAGTTCTAGGCTTAAAATTTTAAGTTTAAAATTTAAATTTGAATTCCAGCTCTGCCATCTGCTGACTTTATAACCTCAGAATAGTTACATAACTTCTTTAAGCCTCATTTTTTAATCCATAAAATAAGATTAATTCATACAATTTAAGGTTATTATATTGATAAAATTAATTAAAATAAATGAGATTGCATATGTGAACGTCCTAGCTCAGTATTTGGCGTGTTGTAAGCCCTAAATGACTCAAAACTAAATTGGTGGTGGAAAAGATTGTGAAGATCTTAAAGTGCTAGATATAGAATGAGGATGATTATAATAGCAGAAACCATCTATTTAGCGCCTACTAGGTTGCACTATGGGTAGGTGGTTTACATTTGTCATTTTAACAGTTTTTATAACCCTGAAAGGTCAGTGTTATTAGCCCCACTTTATTGAATAAGAAACTGAGGCTTAAAAAAGGGTAAATCACTTGCCCAAGGTCACATACCTAGTAAGTGGCAGTGCTAGAGCTCAAATCTAGGATTATTTAACTCTATCACTTGCCATATTGCCTTCTAACATACACAGTTACCTGAAAGCAAACTGATTCTTCAGCTCCTGCGTCTCATTTTCATTGTGACAGCCATGACATCATGTAGTCAGAAATTAGAACTAGGACTAGATCCCAGATCTTCTGGTTCATATTTTTATGCTCTTCACCAATTTTTGAATTTAATGCTGCAAGCAATGAAGGGTTGTTAATGTTTTTTGAAAGGAGAATACTCTTGCTGAAAATAACCCTTGAAAAGGCCTGGGCATAATACAAGTTATTTTGGAATGGGAAGAATTCACAGATAAGCCAACCATTTATGGGACTTTTGTTATGATATACCCTCTTATAATTAGATTTTTTAAACTATTGGATTTTTTTAGATTACAAAACAACCACCTATTGGAATAAGTCAAACAAAATAGGGATAAACACAGAGAAAGGTAATACTCCTCACTTGTAGCCCCAGCCAGTTAAACTTCCTTTCTTTCCAAGGCAAGCAACGTGAACGATTTGGTTGTACCCTTCCTTCCACAATTTTCTTTATATTCATAAAATCATATAAAAATGTATACATATGTATAAAGAGGATATTTAAAATTTTCTCTTTAATTGAATTATATCATGGTTTTGCATTTTGCTTTTTTTTCCACTTAGTATGTTTTGGGCATCCCGCTAGGTCATTACAGATAGATTTTACTCAGACCTTTTTAGTAGTTGCATATTTCACATTACACACACACACACTCACACACACACACACACACACATAAAATTTTTCCATTCATTTTCCTCTCTTCTGCCCCTGCCCCCCGCCCCCACCCCATGTTGTTTCTAGTTTTTTGTTTTGGAGGTTTTTTTGTAACCAGAAGCAGCACTGCAATAAACAGCTAAGTATATTTATTCTTACATGCTGGAGCTTTTACTTCTTTAGCATAAGTTCCCCCAAAGTTATATCATATACCAAAGGATATATATGTTTTTAAACTTTTTTTATTGCAGTATAACAGAAATACATGCAGTTTGGGAAAAGAAAAATTGCTCATTTGTAGTTTTTGTTAAATTAATGATGTAAGTACTCTCTTAATGGTTAATTTTAAGCTGCCAACAGTTTGACACTTGACTCACAGATTCCTGTTTAACAATTGGCCCGCATGAACTCGGGTGAACCAGCTTTAGCACACCACTACAACATGTACACAGAAAAATGTACAAATCATTAGTTTATAGCTCATTGTATATCAGCAAAGTGAACACACCTACGACCCTGGTCAGTAAGTGTAATTATACCTTTCTTTCTTCCTTAAAGGTGACCACTGTCCTAACTTCTAACACCATAGCTAACTTACGTTTGAGATTTATTTTATTTTATTTAAGGGTGATTTATTTTACTTAAGGGTGGCGGTGGGAATAGTCATAGATTTCTAATACAAACCAAATACAAAAATCAAACAACCATAAGAATAATGAAAAGCTAATCTTTTAGGAGAAAAATAAGGAGGCTATCTTTATGAATTTTGAGTGGGGAAATATTTCTTCAGCAAGAATCAAAATGAATAATCTATAAAGGAGAAAAATAGCAAGTTTGTTAAAATTTATAACCCTTGGTGCAGCAAATGATGCTGTAAATAAAAAAGATAAAGCCACAGCCTGGGAGAATCTATTTGGAATACATATAGCTACCAAAATATTAGAATCCAGAATTGAGGAGGGCAAAAAAGCAAATCAGTAAGAAAAAAAAGCAGCCCAAATAAAAAATGGACAATTCATAGAAATGAAAATCCATTGGCTCATAAACTTAAGAAAAGATACTCAGTGTTATTCATTATTAGGGAAATGACAAGATAAAATACGGTTCTATGCAAGTCACATCCATGAGAGTGAGAAAAAAGAAACCATTTTGAAGTGTCGAGAAAGAGAATATAATCACTTTGGAGAGTAATTGGACAACAACAGTGAAGATGTTCATATACTATACCACAGTAATTTCACTTCTTGGTGTATACCCCAGAGAAATTCCCAGTTGTGCACTAGGAATCATATATTAGAATGTTTATTTATGTTTTGATTTTAATAGTGAACAATAGGAAACAACTGTAAAAAGCCTAAAGAAGACAATAAGAATATACCACAATTTATTTGGTCAGTGGATTTGAATAGTAATACATATACACAGTAGTTAAAATTAATGATGTAGGAATTCCCTGGCGGTCCAGTGGTTAGGATTGGCACTTTCATTGCTGTGGCCCAGGTTCAGTTCCTGCTTAGGGAACTAAGATCCTGCAAGCCACATGGAGCAGCCAAAAAAAGAAAAATGAAAATTAATGATGTAGGGGCTTCCCTGGTGGCGCACTGGTTAAGAATCCGCCTGCCAACGCAGGGGACACGAGTTTGATCCCTGGTCCGGGAAGATCCCACATGCCGCAGAGCAACTAAGCCCATGTGCCACAACTACTGAACCTGCACTCTAGAGCCCTCGAGCCACAACTACTGAAGCCCACACTCCTAGAGCCCAGGCTCCGCAACAAGAGAAGCCACCTCAATGAGAAGTCCACGCACCGCAATGAAGAGTAGCCCCTGCTCGCCTCAACTAGAGAAAGCCTGCGCAGCCACGAGGACCCAATGCAGCCGAAAATAAATAAATTAAAAAAAAATTAATGATGTAATGCTAAGTGTATCAGCATAGATCAACCTGAAAAACGTTATTACCGAATTAATAGTATGACACCATCTAATAAAGTTTTTAATATGCAAAATAAAATTATTATTTATTAAATATATATAATACAATTATACAAATTGGAAATAAACACCAAATTCAAGGTAAGAGAAAGAAGGAAGTAGGATTAAGGTAAACTGTTGTGGCTTCTGGTATTGGCTGGTTAGGTGATTCAGAGCACCTTTCCATGGATAACAATTAGAAAAGCTGGTCACAATATTTTAAAAAATCTTCAGTGTATCAGAGAGCTAAAAGACAGTAAAGAATTTCTAAGATCCTAGAAAAGGTAGAAATCAGAAGAAAAGTGAGACATTTGGTAAAGCTTACCCCTAGAAGAGGCAATTAAAAGTCTTGAACAGGGACTTCCCTGGTGGCGCAGTGGTTGAGCGTCCGCCTGTCGATGCAGGGGACGCGGGTTTGTGCCCCAGTCCGGGAGGATCCCACATGCTGCGGAGCGGCTGGGCCCGTGAGCCATGGCCGCTGAGCCTGCACGTCTGGAGCCTGTGCTCCGCGACGGGAGAGGCCACAACAGTGAGAGGCCTGCGTACCGCCAAAAAAAAAAAAAGCCTTGAACAACTTCTTTTTCATAGACTTTCATTGGGTTACGGGCACAAAAGTTGGATGAAGGCCCACCAAAAGGAGTAGCAGAAGAGGCTCTAGTAAATCCTCCTATACTTTTGGTTGGGATCCCAAAGGACTGAATGTTTGGAACAAGGGTGAATCAGAAATTCACCCACTCTCGGGACTTCCCTGGTGGTGCAGTGGTTAAGAATCTGCCTGCAAATGCAGGGCACACGAGTTCGATCCCTGGTCTAGGAGGATCCCACATGCCACGGAGCAACTAAACCTGTGCACCACAACTACTGAGCCTGCGCTCTAGAGCCTGTGCGCCACAACTAATGAGCCCATGAACCACAACTACTGAAGCCCGTGTGCCTAGAGCCTATGGTCCACAACAAGAGAAGCCACCACAATCAGAAGCCCACGCACTGCAATGTAGAGTAGCTCCCACTCGCCGCAACTAGGGAAAGCCCTCACGCAGCAACAAAGACCCAACGTGGCAAAAAATATAAAAAGGAAAGAATGAAAGAAAGAAATTCACCCACTCTCACAGGAACTGTAGTTCAACATCAAATCATCTCAATCCTTGAATTTGGATTATGGTGATTTCAGTGTTAGTGCCCCCTAGGTACCTGCAATAAGCAATCAAAAATTCTTTTTAGAGACTATCATACTAGTCTTCAAATTATTTATATAAACAGTTTTTCAAATAAATTGTCCAGCACCCAATTAAAAATAATTAGACACACAAGGAAAAAAGACAGTATGAATGAGAACCAACAACAAGCAAATGCCCTACATGGGGACCCAGATACTGGCTTTATCAGGCACAGACGATAAATGAATATGCTTATGTTCAAGGTGATAAAGATAGATTGAAAATTTCAATAGAGAATGAGAAAGTATAAAAAGGACCAAATAGAAAGTCCAAAACTGAATATTATAATAAAATTAAGAACTCAATGGATAGATTTAACAGCATATGAGACACAGATGAAGAAAAGAATTATGAACTAGAAGATAAGTCTATAGAATCCAGATTGAAGCACAGAGACCCCCAAGAAAGGAAAATTACAGGGAGGGTAAAAGATGGTAAAATCAAATGATTTCCTACAAACCCCAAGCATGATTTTTTTTTTTTAAGGGTGAAAATAAAGGAAAGCTTTTACAACTAGTCATAGTAAAGCTAATTACAAGAAGAAAAAGATAGTAAAGAGAACAATAATTTGCAAGTTTCTTAGGACACAAAAATCACCATATACAAATGAAAAGATTGGTAAATCAGACTACATTAAAATTAGCATTTTTCATCAAAAGATGTCACACTATTAAGTGAAAATGCAAGCCACATGTTAGGAGAAGATAATTGCAACACAAAAATCCAATTAAGGACTTATATCAAAGTTTTTCTTAAAAAACTAATAGAAATCAATAAGAAAATAACTCAGTTTTTTAAATAGACAAGAGACTTACACAAACACTTCACCAAAGAGGTTATCCAAATGACCAATAAATGTGAGAAAATTGATCAACTACATAAAAAACCATGTAGTAACACCAGATTGCTAAATTTACCAGATGTTTGCAAATATGTGAAGCAACCAGAACTCTCAAACACTGCCAGTGGGAACATAAATTGTAACAGCCACTGTGGAGAAGAGGTGAGCATTATCTACAAAAGCTGAAGTTATTTTTCCTGCTATAACCAGCATTTCCATTCTTAAATATCAATATATACCCAGCTGATAAACATACATTTCTTATGTGCCAAGAAACATATACAAAAATGTGTCATTATTCATAACGGATCAAAACTTGAAACTGCCCATCAACAGCAAAATGGATAAATTGTTGCATGTTCATACTAGGACAGTCAACCCAAACTATAACTATGTACACATGGATCTAATAAGAAAAAGCTTTAGCAGAAGAAGCCAGACCCAAAAGAATATATACTATGTGATTTGTTTATTTAAAGTTCAAAAATGAAACAGTGGTTTCATGGTGTTTGGGGATGCATATCTAGATGGTAAAACAAAGAAAAGCAAGAAAGTGTTTATTATAAAAGTATAGGGTAATGGGATTAACTGTGGAGGCTGGAAGGTGGTAGTGCTTTGAAAGGAGAATTTAAGTGAGGCTCTGGGAGGCTTTCAGTGTTCATTAAGCTAAATCTTAGAAGAAAAAAAAAAGAACAAGCAATAGAGTGAAAACTTAAAAAGTACTCTGGGCCCTTGAACTTTAATGTTTAGTTTCTTAAAAATAAAAGATCTAAAGTAAATATGGCAGGACTTCCATGGGGGCGCAGTGGTTAAGACTCCGCACTCCCAATGCAGGGGGCCTGGGTTTGATCCCTGGTCAGGGAACTAGATCCCACATACATGCCTCAACTAAGGAGCCATAGGTAAGGAGCCTGCCTGCCCCAACTAAGACCCATTGCAACCAAATAAATAAATATTTATAAATAAATAAAATAAATAAATATGACAAAATACTAAGTTTTAGCAAAGTTTAGTGATGAATACATGAATGTGTGCTCTTTTATTTTAAGGGAAGAAATGGAGTTAAACTGATTATTTTCAGATGGCATGTCTATGGGCCAGTGGTGTCCAAAGTTGAAATGGTAGTATATGTTTCACTAATGCCAGCTTAAACAGATTTTTTTCCTTTAAGTTTCTGTTTCCTGTGCTGATGTTTCCTGTGAAATCAAACAAGAAGGATCTACTCTCTGCAAAGTTTTCCAAACCTTCTTGACCACAGACAGTTTGGTTTGTTTTTTTTGTTTTGTTTTGTTTTTTGCGGTATGCGGGCCTCTCACTGTTGTGGCCTCTCCCGTTGCGGAGCACAGGCTCTGGACGCGCAGGCTCAGTGGCCATGGCTCACGGGCCCAGCTGCTCCGCAGCATGTGGGATCTTCCCGGACCGGGGCACGAACCCGTGTTCCCTGCATCGGCAGGCAGACTCTCAACCACTGTGCCACCAGGGAAGCCCCTGTGTTTTTTTTTTTAAAACATAGTTATTAGTTTGATAAACAGTACCTCCCAATAGAATGAGAGAAATTGAAGACAGTGAATTAAAAAATTAAGGTATTACCCAGGGGAGGTGTTCTTTTTCTATCCATTATATTCATTAAGTTATTTAAGTAAATTCTTTGTCATTATCAATATATTTTACTAAGACACACCCACAGGTCAAATTGCAAGGTCTTTGGCCTGAATCACAGTTGTAAGAAATGTATAGACCTATGTCACTTTCATGGATTATCCCTGTTGGTCATTTGAAGTAATGGAATCTAGTTACAGTTGCCCACATAATCATAATTATGGTCCTAAGTAGTAGTAGGGAGAGTAAGGAGTAGTGGGAATCATAGCAATATTTTTTTGAGATGTGTGCTAAAATTGTTACATCTAACTCATTTAATCCTCACAGCCATTTTATTATCCCTATTTTATGAAAGTTAGAAAATTGCCTAAGTAGGAATTTTATACATATAGAGGTTTCGAATGTTAAATGATAGAACCCTAGCTCAAACAATGGCCTATATCAGTGGTTTTCAACTCTCAAGGGTGGTTTTGTTCTGACCTTGGGCAATGTACGGAGACATTTTTGGTTATGGCTACTGGCATATTAGTGGGTAAAGGCCCAGGACATCCTACAGTGCACAAGACAGCCCCCCTACAACAAAGAATTGTCCAACCCAAAATGTTAATAGTGTCGAGATTGAGAAACCTGGTCTAGATGGTTGAGATTTTAAGATTTAAGAGAATACTTGTTTTCATTGTTCAGAGCTGGGTTGTTTTGTTTTGTTTTGTTTCGGCTGCTCTGCGCAGCCCGTGGGACTTAGTTCCCTGACCAGGGACTGAACGCCCACCGTCGGCAGTGAAAGTGCGGAGTCCTAACCACTGGACTGCCAGGGAAGTCCCTCAGAGTAGTTTTTAAACCTTTTTTCTGCCTCTTTCTCATTCACCTGGATCACACACCTCCATTTAAAACCTCCTTTGTTACTTTGCAGTGATTATCTAGGGGAGGGCTTGAGAATACAATTATATTGTGTGTCAGTTTTCCATGGCATATTAAAGGGTAGGCTTTTAGGAAAGGAATTCTGTAGATTTACAGAG
This sequence comes from Grampus griseus, assembly GCF_964374135.1. Classification (NCBI taxonomy): domain Eukaryota; kingdom Metazoa; phylum Chordata; class Mammalia; order Artiodactyla; family Delphinidae; genus Grampus; species Grampus griseus. The sequence continues at coordinate 167,382,359 of NC_139017.1, forward strand.
GAAATTGCTATAATAGTTTTGGCTTTACCCAGTTACTCTGCATATGCCGTATTTATTATGTACACAGACACACTTGTTTAGACATATACGCAGCTGCCTGCCTCTACCATGCTCTGCTGAGTGCAACCTCTGGCACGTAAGGCTTAAGGGCATCATAAGAGATCGTAAGCTGTGCCTCTGGAGTATGCTGCTGCTTCTCCTAGTTCAACTAGGAATGACTGAAGAGACCTGCAAGACCTCCTTCACAAACTGCGGGGCATTTAACTAGAACTCAGTACTCCTCTTAGGAGGAGGAGGACATCTGAATCCAGCGGCCAGTGAAGAAGAGTAGACAAGAGAAATTGCTATCCTGTGTCTAAATCTGTGCTTAAATAAAATTTTAAGTTGGGTTATTAGTCACTTTAATTGAGATGCTTTTGTTTTAATCAAAATTTAAAGAAAACCCCCATCTCAGAACTCCATTAGAACGTAAGTCCCTAAGGGCAGGGACTTTTTCTGGGTTTTTCCACTGCTAAATTCCTAGTGCCTAGAGTGGTTCCTGGCACATAATAGACCCTCAGACATATGTCTTGAGTGAGTGGGTAGATGCATGAATGAAAGAGTAACTAACAACTTTTTATTGTATAACTTAAGACCGTACTTTTGTTACTTTTTATCTCTGCTGTGGCAGGCATGCATACCTCAGCTATAGAGAGTGGCACTAAAGGGTATATTTTTGAGCATTCTGTGTGTGTCCTGTTATACCACATCCGGGACTTTTAACGTTGCCACTTTTTAAGTGCTTTAAAGCAAGATGTGAAAGGAAGGATAGGACTGATTATAGGAAGAGATAATAAGAGAACAAGGGAGACACAATTAAATCTCTTCAGAAATAAAGCCTGGAATTACAGACATGAAAAGTTGGCCTTAGGCAACAGCAAGTGGCTGGAGTCAACTGGAGGAGGAAGGATGTGCAACTTGCCTGAGGAGAGATGAAAAATGTTTGGTTTTTTTCATTTATTTACTTTTTTAATTTTTTTTAACTTTGGCTGCATTGGGTCTTCATTGCTGCGTGCAGGCTTTCTCTAGTTGCGGCGAGCAGGGGCTACTCTTCCTTGCAGTGTGCGGGCTTCTCATTGCGGTGGCTCCTCTTGTTGCGGAGCACGGGCTCTAGGCACGCAGGCTTCAGTAGTTGTGGCAGGCGGGCTCAGTATTTGTGGCCCGCGGGCTCTAGAGCGCAGGCTCAGTAGTCGTGGCGCACGGGCTTAGTTGGTCCGTGGCATGTGGGATCTTCCCAGACCAGGGCTCAAACCCGTGTCCCCTGCATCAGCAGGCAGTTTCTTTGAAGAAAAGATTGTTTTGAAGAAAAAGATTGATGAGAATTGACTTACCGTTTCATAAGCCACTCCCTTTTCAATCCTGTGGGTATGCCTGAGCACTGTGTACCTCTTCACATGTATCTAACAGAGCTGCATTTTGATAGATGTGTTCATAATACATACAGATTATGTTAAGTTCATTTTTAGGTGGAAATTTACTAAGGTCAGTATATAACCACTGATAAATGATAGTATGTCACCATAGACCTATGAGTTATAGTCAGACAGTTGATTTATTGCTGTTCACTTTGCATTTTAGAGTTAGTTTGGGGGTCCCACTTGTTTATATTATAGTAGTCATTCCAAATACTTTACCTCAGACCAGAACATGCTTCAAGCAAAATAACTACTGGGCCATGAGTTACCACTAGCATCTTTATGTTCTGGGACAGCATTCAAAATCCTGAGCATGCTAAGCAAGGCCAGTACTTGTCCTTCTATTTTCTAGTTTCCTATTTGACTATTATAATTAACACACAGCTGATAGTCCTTGATGATTCTCAGGGAGTTTCATCCTTTTAAGGATAAGGAGTATCTACCCTCAACACTAACAAATATATTAGCAGTACAAATCCTATTGCTTGAAGAAAATGACTGCCTGATGCTGACAGCATTCATATCCAAGATTGCTGGCTGACCGGTATGTGGACAGGTCTCATCACAATATGAGATGGACACTGTTAGTTTACAGTGTAATGTAATGTCACATGGTTAGTTTACTGTTGTGTGAAAATGAAAATGTAGGTGCTCTCCAGCGAATCTAGCTTACCAAGCAGTCTTACTATAAAATATTCCCCCTTGACTCCCTCACTTCCTGAGAAATCATCTCCCAAACAACCCATTTGAAACACTTACGTATCTTAGTTTTGATCACGGACTACTGTTAGATGAAAATTATACTTGTTGGGATTTCCCTGGTGGCGCAGTGTTTAAGAATCTTCCTGCCAATGCAGGGGACACAGGTTCGATCCCTGGTCCGGGAAGATCCCACATGCCGCAGAGCAGCCAAGCCCATGAGCCACAACTACTGAGCCCGCGTGCCACAACTCCTGAAGCCCTGCTCTGCAACAAGAGAAGCCACCACAATGTGAAGCCTGCGCACCACAACGAAGAGTAGCCCCCGCTCACCACAACTAGAGAAAGCCTGCACGCAGCAACGAAGACTCAAGGCAGCCAAAAAATAAATTAAAAAAAAAAGTTTTAAAAAAAAGAACAAGAAAACTACAGTTGTTTAGAGAGATCTTTTTCTCACTTTTGCATGTCGCCTTTCATTTTTGCTATTATCCACAATCACATCTTCAAGCATCTACCTTGTCTCCTGTTGCAGACTGGATGTTTGTCTCCCTCTAAATTCATATGTTGAAGCCCTAACCCTCAGTGTGATGGTGTTAGGAGGCAGGGCCTTTGGGAGGTAATTAGCTTTAGATGAGGTCATGAGGGTGGGGCCCCATGATGGAACTTGTGCCTTTATAAGAAGACGAAGAGGCACTAGAACCTCATTTTGGACACATGAGGATAGAGGAGAAGGCAGATGTCTGTAAACCAGGAAGAGGGTCCTTCCCCAAGAACCAAATCTGCTGGCACCTTGATCTTGGACTTCCAGCCTCCAGAACTGTGAGAAGTAAATGTCTGTTGTTTAAGCCACCAGTCTATGGTATTGGGTTGGTCAAAATTTTTCACTTGGGTTTTTTTCCTTAAGATGTTACAGAAAAACTGGAACAAACTTTTTGGCCGACCCAGTATGTTGTTATAGCAGCCCTACCAGACTAGACACCCACTCCTCATGTTCTGTTCTAACTAACCAATTTTACTGAGTCTCCTGACCAATGTCCAGCTGACAACACATGCTGACTTAATAATGTCATAATCCTGTTTAACTTATCATCTCTTAAGAAGAAAAAAGTTACCATGCATCACAATTCTCAGAGGATATATCCTCCCTGGCCTATTTCCATATTTCCACAGCCTTGTTAACCATCCCCAGAGGACCTTAAGATCAAGTTCCAAAACAAGTCTTAAGGGAGTTGTGTAGCTAGACATTCATTCATTTGGAGACAAATGTTCTTGCAGATTTGTGTCCATTCTGCTGATTGTTTGATTTTAATACTTCCATGTGAATATATCTAAAAAGCTTATGCACAATCACATGTTCTTTATGTCCTATACATGTGAAGTGTCCCATGACCATCATTTTGGGATAGCAGATACTCAGTTCTCTTGCCTTTTGTGCTTCTCTCTCTAATTGCTTTGTGAGCTAACTTAAATACTTTCTTTGATATTTATGTTATTAGAATATAGATTTCTCTTAATTTTTACTTACAAACATGTCAAATACAGCTGCAAGTTTAAATGTAGCTATATTAGTTTATTGTACTCTTACTTATGTGCTAGAAACTATTATTTGTTTTACTTAGACTATCTCATTTAATCCTTCAAACAGTCCTAAGAGATAGATGTTATCCCCATATTAGAAAGAAACAGAAGTTTGGTGCAGCTAATTCATTTGGCCAAAGTCACATGGCAGATCTGGGGTTATGCCTATCTCCAAAGCTCCTGTTTCAACAGCTACTTTATGATGTCCCTCAATCTGTAATCCCTGGAATGCCTCCTTCTGCAGATGAAGGGACTAAGGCTTAATGAGGTAACTTTCTCACATTTACATACTGATTAGGTATAGAGCTGGGATCCAAATCCTGATTTTATGACTCAAAATTCCAGTGCTCTTTCACTTTCAGTGTTCCCCACACCCCAGGTAAACTTTATTCTTTGTGACTTATAAAGTGTTTCCCCCAAACCTGGTTCACTGGATGCTTAAAGCTGCACTCTAGGTTAGACACAGGGATTGTGCCTCCCTTGTTTTTAGATGACGAAACGAACTTGGGTTAAAAGAATTGCCTTTGTTTAAAATCAAGTGAGCAAATCTTTTGATCTTTAACCCAACACTTTCAACATAGCCTTCCCTACATAAAAGGTGTAAAAGGCAAAGCTTTTTATACATTTTGTGTAGGGAAAAATTCTCCTTTGCTTTATGCCATTTCTATTTGTTTCTATAAACCAACATATCACAAGTTGTATTTATTTAACCTTTCTGACTCATTTTAATTCTGGTCCCTCTCACCATAAGACAGTGGCTTGAATTTTCATATTATCCACATTTTTCGCATTTTCTACACAGTAAATCCATAATGCAGGAAACATCTCATTATGGCCCAGGTGATTTTTATTATATCAGTCTATTATGTTCTTAGTGTTAATATAGATAATGGTGGCGAGTATGCCAGGAGGTTGGATAGGCCCTTTTGACTGGTTTACTTGTGTTCCTATACAGTAGCAAATTGGATGTAGCTGCTGATGTTTAGAACCTTCCGTCTGTTCTGGAACCTTGTGTCATGTTGGTGCTCTGTTATATATAACCTCGCTTGTAGATATGCTTCTTGTAGTGCATTGTTGTATATTCTGGGTTGTATATAGTAAGAGTCTACTCTGGGCTTTTACTTTGAAGAAAACCTTTGCTTTTGTGTAGCATTTCTTTTCTTTAAGGCTGATTAACACCTACTCTTGTGTGATCATAGAATAGGCCTGACTTTGAAGTGGCTTGTAGTCACTTGCATTTGAATGGCCTGAATTTGGAGATAGGGACATGCTTTTCTATGGTTGTCTAAAAAGTATTTGATCATCTTCCCCTCTTTCTAAGTTAATGTTTCTTGCTGAAAAGAAAGTATAATGAAACACTTGACCCTTGGTTGGTAAGAACTGGACTTGTTGAATGGTCTTTCATATCCATTGGGAATATGTTGGAGAGTGTGCCATCAGTTCTGGCACAAATATATTGTACTATAGTATCGTAGTCCTCAGTCCTCAAGTTTCTAGCCATTCAGCCTTGATCAGTAGTTGTCCAAGTCCATTCTGGTTGACAACTCTTTTGTGAGTATGAATACAACACGTCCCATTTTTTACCAATTTCTCCCACTAAATCTAGGGTGAAGACCATGTATTTCAGAACTTTGGGAGCCACTGTGATTCTAGAAAAACCATTTTGCCATGTGAGGCAATGACTGTTCAAAATGGTACTCAGGGGATTTTGTCTGTAAAATAGAATATTTTAGTCAATCACTGTACCGGACCACTTTCTTTATATTCTAAATAAGAATGTCTCTGTGTCTGGTTACAAGTAACCTTGAAGGTGTGAGCTACTGCAGTTACTAGAAAGCAATTGTCATTGGATTTGAATGGAAATCTTGTAAGCATCTTGCCTCCAAGAGGCGCCTCCCCTCCACCCTGAGTCTTTCTGTATATCAAAAGAACGTTTCTAAGGTGGGCATTTATTAGACTGAACTTTTAGAGAATTAGTAATTTCTTTTGACACATAAGAAATAATAAATAGGGAATTCCCTAGTGGCGTAGTGGTTAAGATCTGCCTGCCAATGCAGGGCACACGGGTTCAAGCCCGGGTCCGGGAAGATCCCACATGGCGCAGAGCAACTAAGCCCGTGCGCCACAACTATTGAGCCTGCGCCCTAGAGCCCTCGAGCCACAACTGCTGAGCCTGCAAGCCACAACTACTGTAGCCCGCGTGCCTAGAGCCCGAGCTCCATAATGAGAGAAGCCACTGCAATGAGAAGCCTGCGCACAGCAACGCAGAGTAGACCCCGCTCGCCGCAACTAGAGAAAGCCTGCACACAGCAACGAAGACCCAATGCAGCCAAAAATAAATAAATAAATTTATTAAAAAAATAATAATAATAAACATACTATATTGATAGTCAAAGTAAATACTAGTATTACAGTGTTGTGACATTCCCCTTAGGAATAGATATCTCAAAAATCCTCAACTGTGTCCCCGCACTTCTGCTTTTTTCTAGAATAAGGACCTCACCTCCAACAGTTTTCCTGTGGCCATGAAATTCTCCCCTGCTTTATTTCGTTTTTATTTGTTCCTTTAAACCAAAGTACCTACAGTAGTAGGAGGAAAAACAAAAGTAATAACCCTTCAGAGTTAAAAAGGTCTAGAGGAGTGCAGAATCATGACTATAGTAATATTACAAGGATTTCAGTCAGCTAGAGGCACAACCAGTCAGAGAGGATACAGTACATTTATATGAGAGGAATGTGTATCTTTTCTGTATAAAACTTAAAACGTCTTAACCATTAAAACATGAAATGCCTTAAGCTAAATTGTATATATCTTGTAGAAAGAATGCTTACCTGTGGTTCGGTCAGCGTTATTTTGCACAATAAAGAAAATAGATATTTTGAGAAAATCATTAAATTTCTTTCAGTAATTTTGCCGCTTTTGCATTTTCCCATCTGGATGCAGCTGAAAGTACCCATGGCGGACAAGCCTGGTAACACAGTGAATTTCCGGAAGCTACTACTGAACCGTTGCCAGAAGGAGTTTGAAAAAGATAAAGCTGATGATGATGTCTTTGAGAAGAAGCAGAAAGAACTCGAGGCTGCCAGCGCTGTAAGTATTTTCATGGAAAGACAGTGCTTGTGCACTTCAAGTATTATCAAATAGAATTTTCAGGAAGCTGGCTACAATATCTTCCTACTACTTCAGTAGGTGCCTGTGGCCTTTTCTTCACGTGGAAATATACTGTATTGGTGTTTAGAGGAATGCTTTATTCCGTTTAGTGCCACATGTAAGGGCAGCTCAACCTTCTAAGATAGGGATTCAGAACCTAGACTTCAGAAAGGTCACTAAATTCCAGAAATCTCCTGAAATGGATGCACACTTACAGGTATAGTTTTGTTTTCTGAGTAGGTCTGTAGTTACTGTCAAAATATCAAAGGGTATCCCTGACCCCTAGAAAGGGTGAGGACCATGAATCCAAGCGTATTGTTTTTTTAAACAAGAAATTTATTTAAACGACAAGACGCTTGACTTGAAGGGAAAACTATCTAGGATTCATTTCTTTTAGAGTAATTTATCCTTACTTAAAGACAGGTTGCCTTACATGTAACAGCTACGTACAAAAAAGTTATAAAATTGTCCTTGGTTTTACAATGATACATGAAAAACATTAAAATTCTCCAATCGAACAAGGTATGCAAGAGTTTTTATGCTGGTTTTTTTTTTTTTCGTTAAATAGTGAGAGCAAAATAACTTACTGGAATTAAAGATAAGAGCTGAATGAGCATGCTACTAATGGAGAAAAGGGGGTATTTTCACAGAACCAGTATTTTTCCCCATCCCATCTCCATTTGATGTCGATCAAAACATACCATTGGCCATTTAGTTTAAAAAAAAAATGCAATAAGCTTGTGCATATACACCAGTTACTTTATGTACGATAAAGGAATGGGGAAGGGGATAATGAAAGAATAGAGAAACTATACTGTAATAGTCAGGATGTGGTGGAACCAAATTGCGGTTTTCTAATTGAGAACGTCTTCTTGGTCTGGAGGAACAGAATTCTGGAGTAAAGTAGCAGGTTTCCTCTTTAGTAGACACCTCCTGTCTGCTGTTGGAACACATCAATTGCATCTTCATCCTCCACTTCCAACTGTGCAGGTGTGTCTGTTTCATTGATTTGGCTGCCCATCAAATTGGGACCTGATCTGCCTCACTGACAAACCCTGTCGTTCACAGTAGGCTTTCATTAGTTTACTAAATGGTGCATGCCTCTTAATATTAAACTGCACCATGGAACCATCCTGCCCTGCCACCTGCAAATTAATACAGTCATTGTTCTCCATCTTGATTCTTTCCTTGGGCTTTTCATCAGCCATGGTGAGCACTGGAGTCTCCTCAGCTGCCGCTTCACAAAAGAGGTACCAGGTCCGCCCTGAACAAGCACACAAGCAGCACCGGTCAAGCGTATGTTTTTAGCATCTATTATGCAGTACCATTTTCATCATCAAGATTCTGTTATTCTTCCTTACACAATAGCCGGAGGAGAGGACAAGGCTTCATGATGAACTAGAAGAAGCTAAGGATAAAGCCCGGCGGAGATCCATTGGTAACATCAAGTTCATTGGAGAACTCTTTAAACTCAAAATGCTGACTGAAGCCATCATGCATGACTGTGTGGTGAAGCTGCTAAAGAACCATGATGAAGAATCCCTCGAGTGCCTGTGCCGCCTACTCACCACAATTGGCAAAGACCTGGACTTTGAGAAAGCGAAGGTAAAAACCCCAGATCTCAGAAACCTCCGGCAGGGACTCTTTGTCAATTGCGGAAGAAGTAGACTGTCAACACGAGCGTCCATCTCGCCCCAGCAGTCTAGGCTGCCTGTTTTTCTTCTTTTGCCCTTCTCATTGTCATTGTTGGGCCATCATGCTCCTTACCACATTTTCATTAACGTCAGAAGTGAAGAGGGTCCCAAATTATATAAAAGCCAATTCATGAATTGAGATTATTTGTCACTTGTCCTTTTTCTGCATGACTGTTTCACAGGTCATTTGTATGTGTATGTATAGCAAATTGTGGACAGAAATTTTGGAGAGAAAAGCTACTAAGGGCCAGGACTGAGGGTAGGACAGAAACAAAGAAGACACGATAGCTTTCTCAAGTTTATGCTCTAATAGAGCATTAGCGACAGAGCTGTCTAACCATAATATAAGAAATCATTAAAAGTATTATAATTCAAATATAGCATGGTACTTTCCAAATAACGGGTAGGGAAATTAGAAATGCATCAAAGAAATAATGTTAGAAATGTTTCATAACATCAGAATCAGCTAGGATTATGTTTGGCTATGAGAGAAAACCCCAAATATCAGTGTGTTATACAAGACTGAGGTTAATTTCTCAGCCATGTAAATGAAGTTCAGGGGTAAGAAGTCTGAGGCTGGCCTGGTGGCTAAGCGATGATAAAAAATTTCAATTCCTCCAGCTTAACATTTTGTCATCGCTAAGGTGTAGCCCTTGTCCTTACTGATCTGATAGCCTAGAAGGTTGGAAAGGGGCAAAGGACCCAGCCACCCCTCTCTTAAGGTTCCGAGGAGCTGCAGTATGACATTTTCATCTATATTTTGTTGGCCTGTGACTGTGACCAGCTGCCTGGAATATGTAGCCTTTATTTGGGTGTCATGTTCAATTAAACATTCTACCCCATGGCCTTTTGGCTATAAGTTGTGTTTATAGGCCGTTTAAAATTCTACATGGTAAAACTACATTTGAATTCCTCAGCCAGGAATACTAATGATTTTGTATCCTGCAGCCACGTATGGACCAGTATTTTAATCAGATGGAGAAAATTGTGAAAGAAAGAAAAACCTCATCTAGGATTCGATTCATGCTTCAGGATGTGATAGACCTAAGGCTGGTAAGTAGAAAGATAAGCCTACCACTACAGTCTCTTTTCAGGAGTTGGCTTGGGGAGGATGTCCTAAGATTTACATGTATAATAATTTAATGCTTTTGCTGCCTGACTCTCAGAACTTGAACTGACAAACTTTCGTGAGGGAGTTATGTGAAAGGACAAAGGGCATATACACCTACCTGTCTGTTACTTGTTTCTTTTCTTTATTCTGATTTTCAAACCACATTGCAGTTTTGAAATCAGGCATTCTGTGGTCATTTAAATTTAGTCTTAGCATGCTAAATAATCAGGAAGGCTCATCTTCAAAGTGAATATATTTAACTTCCCTAAGCCTTACATTTTAGCCTCTGAAATGGTGATGTTGCCTACTTTGCAGATGTGTTACGAAGATTCACTGAGGTAATTATGTATCGTGCCCAGCTCAAAAGAGATGTTCATGTTTTCCTCTCTTTTTCTTACCGTATACCCTCTTGTTCTGCTGATTTTTTTTTTTTTTTCCTCATTTCTCATACCAGGTGTAGTTTTTACCACTACCACCTCTTTTCCCTTTTCCTATATTAACTCCTACAGGGAATATACTGCAGCTGATGCTAAGCTAGAGAAAGTGAATATGGGTCCCCCCTCTTCCCTGCCCTGCGCCCAGACCAGATGGTATTGATGACGATTCTTTATCTTCCTAAGCCGAGATGTGACCTCAGGATCCTTCTTATTAGCAAAGCCACTACCAGTTGATCAGAATTTTGAATGCTGATTTCAACCTTTTTGCCATTCTTGCCTCAAGCTAATATAAATGTTAAAAACTTCTCCGCCTGTTCCTTCAGTCACTCATATTGGTATCAGATGTTGAGACTCTAGCTGGGAAGGGAAGTAAAGGGAGAAGTGTAACTCTAAGGAGACAGCTTGTTTTGTCCTTAGCGGAGAGGATAACCGGAGCTCAGAGCGGTGTGGCATTTTGTGTAGACACCAGAACCTTGATATGGGTGGGAGAAAAACGCTAGTCATCCTCGATTTAGAGCCCCAATGGAGTGTGCTATGAACTGAGTGGCAACATACCAGACTAAGTCAAGGCCAAAGAATCCTGATCTTCGTTGATTCCTCTTCTCACTCCTTTCAAAAATACAAAATGATAAAATGCATAGATAGGTAGGAAGGTAGGAAGGAAGATAGATAGATAGTTTGGCCAGTCTTTCACTCTGTCTTTATCCATCAGCTATTGGAATGCTCAGTATACAGTAGCTCAGGGTTGATTGAGAAAAATTTAATTATTTGGCTGTAATGAAAAACTGGCATAGTACCAGATTTTATATGTATTTTATACTTTTCCAGCAAAGTATAAAACAGATTCTCAAAAATTTCATTTTTATTTTCCTTTTTATTTTTAGTTATCTGGCTGATAACTTCATTTTCTCCTTTTATAGTGTAATTGGGTATCTCGAAGAGCAGATCAAGGGCCTAAAACTATTGAACAGATTCACAAAGAAGCTAAAATAGAAGAACAAGAAGAGCAGAGGAAGGTCCAGCAACTCATGACCAAAGAGAAGAGAAGACCAGGTGAGGGGTGCAGTCCACCACGCATTAGAGAACTTGGGAGTTTTGAGGGATAGATGTTTAAGAATTCTATTTTAAATATGAAATGAGAGCAGAAAGACTAACCCAAAGAATGGGGTGGTGATTGGTAAGTGAAGCAGCTTCACCTGGAGACTGGTTGTTGAGTAAAAGCAGAGAATACAGGAACTAAACATGATTTCTTTGACTACTTCAAAGGCAGTAATCAACAAGACTTTATTGAGCATCTTCTGTATACTCAGTATTGGTGAGAGATATAAAAAGAAGTAGAAGATATAGCTCCTTCCCTCTGAAAGCTTTCAGTTTATCGGGAAAGCCAAAACTAATAAAGGGTACATTTTCAAGCAAATGGAAGATGCTATCAATTATGAAATGTATTCTCCACTAAGGCTATTAAAATTCAGAAGAGGAGAGGTAGAAACCTGGAGGAAATCTTTATTTGAGGAAGGGGCACTTGAACTGGGTGTTGGTGGATGGACGATATTTGGAAGGGAAGGAAAAATTTTAGTCATGAAATTAAAATAAACATATACTGTAAAGAGGAATCAGTAAGCCTGATTAGAGTAAAATTTAAGTGTTCAGAAGGAATGGAAAAATATTTGTCCAGAAGAATGGAGCCAGATTAGGAACTTTCGGCTTGATTTGACATTAAGGAGCCATTGTGTGTTTTTGAGCCAAAGGAGTAATGTCATGCTAGAGATGCATAAATAAAATGAGTCTGTTGCTCTTCACATGATGAATCAAGGGCTACACTGAACTCAGAAATGTTGCTGTTGCCTGAAATGCTATGTGGAGGAAGGTAAGATGAAAGATGAAATAGAAGGCATTTTACAGCTGAGAAAATAGAAAGTCTATTGACTAAGTTTAGGAACATTGGAAGAGGAAAACTTTTTCAGAAAGGAAATGATCTTCTTTTTTTTAAGCCTGTTCCTTCTAAGATGACATCCAAATGAGAATGCTCATTTTGTCCACTGTACAGTTAAGTGGTCAGTTAAGTGACTGGGTCATATTAGTAATAGAGGTTGAGAGCATAGACTGGAGCCAAGCTATCTTGATGTGAATTTCAGCTCTCCTGCATCCTAGCTGTATGACCTTGCACAAGTCACTTAATCTGTAAAATTGATCACATAATAGTACCTAGGATTTGGGTGAGGGTGGAATGAGCTAATATAGGTAAAGTGTTCAGCGTAGCAACTGCCACCTAGTAAATACTCAATAACCATTAGCCCTTATTTACCATAGACACTGTATAGCTCATAGTGAAGTTCTGAGAGATGAATCCTCCAGGGAAGAAAGTGTGCTTTTCCATTTCACAGGAACAAGGAATAAGCAAGCCTGTTCATGATCATTAATACCATTTAGCAAAGAGAAAATCAAGAAATACGTGAGGATTGGAAAAGCTTTTGGACAGACAGTTCGGTGGTCTTTCATTCATTTATTCAATAAATATTTACTGAGTGCTTGTCACTTAACAGGAGAGACAAAGTCCCTTACCTCATGCAGCTTACATCTTACGGGGAGTGGGAGGTGGGGTGGGGAACAAATACATAAATATACAGTTTTGCCAGATAGATATGTTCTATAGAAAAGCTAAAACAGAGAGGGTGGGGGTAGGAGAGCAAGGTTTGATAAATAGAGGTTACAGTTTTAAATAGGGAGGTTGGGCAGCCTATTAAAAGTTGGTGTTTGAGCGAAGACTGAATGAAGTAATGAGTCATGTGGATATCTGGGGAAGACGGTTTTAGGCAAAGGGAATAATAAGTACAAAGGCCCTGAAGCAGCCTTTTCAAGGATCAGCAAGGAGGCCAGTGTGGCTACAGCAAAGGGCACGGGGGGGAGTGGTAGGACATTGGGTCCGAGAGGAAGGGGGCCAGATTATTTAGAGTTTGTAGGCCCTTTATAAGGAACCTGTCTTTCTCTCAGAGTGAAATAGATAACAGAAGTGTTTTGAGCAGAGAAGTGACAGGACCTAACTCACACTTTACTAGGGTCACACTGGCTGCCATGATGAAAACAGGTGAGGGTGAAAGCAGGGAAGCCAGTGACGATGTTTTTATACCAGTCGAGGAGTGTTGCTGGCTTAAACCAAATTTGTAGTGTTAGTAGTGATTAGAAGGGGCTAGATGCTGAATACATTGAAAAGGTTGAACTGACAAGATTTGCTGACAGACTAGGTGTGACGTGTGAGAGAAAGAGGAATCAAGGTTTTCTGCCTCAGCAGCTGAAAGTTTGGAGAAGCAGGTTTTGGGGGGATGATCGAAGCATAGTGTGTCATATGACACCATTAAGTGAAATAAACTTTGCAATAAATTATTTCCATCTGATCTCTCCCAAAGTGTTCTCATCATTAACTCTATAAACATTAGATTTGGCCCTCCCTTGTCTAGCACTAAATCCCTATTCATTTGTATCAGTTGGTTTCTTCTAGGTCAGTAATGTTTCATGAGAGATGGATACAAGCAAAGTACTTCTACTTGATACTTTCATGTTGTGGGTAGTAAAGCGACTGTCAGCAACGCTTTTACAATTTCTTTTGTCTTTTTCCTGGGTTTTGATTGGAGCTGCTGAGTTGAAAATATTGCTTGCCCTTTCATTGTCAAACTGATTTGAGACAGATGAGAGAGGGGCTGGCTCTGTCTTCCCTGCAGGTGTCCAGAGAGTGGACGAAGGTGGGTGGAATACTGTTCAAGGGGCCAAGAATAGTCGGGTACTGGACCCCTCAAAATTCCTGAAAATCACTAAGGTGAGTGTGACATTTAAACACAACTTCAAACAGCCCCAAAACATGGCTTTCAAAATTATTTCTCATATAAAATAGCTATATTGCAGATTTTATGGGGTGGTGGTTTTTTCATGCAGATGTATTTCTACAGCTCAGCATCATCAATAAGTGTATTCTTACCTACTTGTCCTGGCATTAGTCCTTTTATTGCTATGAGTGTTTATTAAGGAGGACTAGGTTAATTAGGTTTACTAAGGCTTACTAATTGACTAGGTTAATTCTTAAAGGTATGAGATGCTTAGTATAAGAGAGATGATAACAAAAATTCTTGAGAAGTCATAGTTAATTGCAAGCTTTTATACATATATATATATATACAGTATATTCATACTGTATGATATAATATTCATACTGTATAATATATATACAGTATATTCTTAGCTCTGAGGAAGAAGCAGGTACCTGTCTAAGTCTAATCATGAAAGGAATGAATGGTTTGCTATATCCAAGGCATAAAAGAAATCACAGAGGACCTACCAGAAATTATTCTGTGATAAAGATTTAATGTATTCTCTTTCCTTCTCTTGAGAATCCATGGGCAGTAAGAGGAAAGAATTTTCTCCTAGCAGATGTTTTCAGCAGTGGAAGTTGATCACTATAAGTAGAATGAAGAACCTTGGAAAAGATAGAGAGAGTAGAATTACATTTTGTAAAAGTGGAAACTTGTACAGCCCAGTGAGTTTTGCAAATCACTTTCAAGTGTAGTTTGATCCTTACTTGTAATATTATTTACATAGTCCTGAAAATTGGCAGCCTGCCAGTAGGATAAAGACAACCTGAAGCTAATGTTGAAAATATCAAATGGAAGAAGATGGGCTGTGTTGTTTGCATCTTTATGGTCTTGTCAAGGCATTGCTTCAGGATAGAACAGTCCCTCTCTGCGTCTCTTTTGATGTATCAGCTGGGATCCTGTTCTCTAAGATTCTGGTACATTCTTCCAGTTGTTTATGTCTCAGAGAAGGAATTCCATTTCTGAATACAACTTGATTCCCATCCACTTCCATTTTCAGCAAGAGACAGTTTTAACCAAAATCATTTGTCTGTGTTTTACAATATTGTTTCTGTGCATGGGCACTATGATAAGCCTACAACATTATTTCCTTAATATTTTGAAAAATATATAAATTAAAAAAAATAAATGTAGTATATATTCAGGCAGTTATACTGTAGGTACTCTATATAAACATCTCATTAAAAGTTCAAAACCATTAAGCAAATTCACTGTTAACTGTTAACTGTCATATAGCAAACAGTACCGTCAGAATATAGTAATACCTTTGTTACAAGGCACTGCTTTACAGCTTTTGTGCTGTGGTGTGCATTTTATGAGTAACTTGGATTCATTTGTACTGAAGTTGTGCTGGGAGAGTTAAACCTGAGAGATATCGGGCACCTTAACTCCCTGTCTTAACATTTCATTCTCTTTTGTCTTATTCCTCTTTGTTGAATGCTCCTATTCCACCTCTCCTTCCCATCCCCACCCTAGTTTAGGCTTTGCTAAAATGTGAAATCTTTGTGTCTTTCAACCTGTTTTCTGACAGTCACTTGAAGAGATTAATGAGTTGACTTTGTAGTATTTGTTTACTCCTTTTTTTTTTTTTTCTTTTTTCCTTTTTTAAATCCCTGGGCATTATTGTAAGAGGGGAATCACTAGAAACTACTTATGTTTAGCAGATTGGCATTGCCGTCTTAGAGGATCTGAATGCATTCTCCAGACCAGTGGTTTCTAACTGTATTTTGTGGAAGCTGGATTCCAGAGAGTGCTTCAGGGGCCATGGGAATCCCAGTTTAATGCGAACAGCTCCCATTTATGTTTCTTATGTGCGCATTCCAGGCAAAATTTTGTTGTTGAAATTGGTTTTATTTCACGGTTAAAAAAAAAAGGTAGAGGCTTCCCTGGTGGCGCAGTGGTTGGGAGTCTGCCTGCCGATGCAGGGGACGCGGGTTCGTGCCCTGGTCCCGGAGGATCCCATGTGCCGCAGAGCGGCTGGGCCCATGGGCCGTGGCCGCTGAGCCTGCGTGTCCAGAGCCTGTGCTCTGCAACGGGAGAGGCCACAACAGTGAGAGGCCCACGTACCGCAAAAAAAAAAAAAAAAAAAAAAAGGTAAACTGTTCTTCTAGAATATTTCCTATTGTTGACTTGTGGTCACTTATGTTACAGCCCACAATTGATGAGAAAATTCAGCTGGTACCTAAAGCACAGCTGGGCAGTTGGGGAAAAGGCAGCAGTGGTGGAGCAAAGGCAAGTGAGACTGGTAAGTATGGAGTATCCCTTCTTGGGAGCCTGCATGTGGTCTATTAGCATTCACCTTACAATGCTTTCTGCAGTCATTTCATAAACAATTTTAGGAAAATATCTATAGACTAATCATAGCTGGATTTACTGGTGTCCCACTCTAACATAATTTGAGCGTTTCTTCCTCAGTAAGAATCCTTAGGTATTTTGAATATTTAAAAAAAAATTTTTTAATTCAGTTAGGTTATTTAAAACTTTAGTCTATTTGATTCTTTTGTTGCTGTTGTTATTGTTCACAAATTCAGTATAATTAGAAAAATTACTGGGACTCCAGGTTAAAAAGGGAAACTCATATTGCTGAGAAAAATAATATTATTACGCAGAAGCATTTAATTTCAGGGAGTTGTGAAAGAAAAAAAGAATTAGATTAAAATATTTTTCAAAATCTTTGCCGAAAGTAGATTTTGAGAGATTTGGCTTTAGGACTGAAATATTTGGATCATTACAAACACATCTTAAAAGCTAAAGAAAGGCCAATGGAAAAAATGTAAACTTCATTGTTAACCTCCTTTCTGTATTTCCCTTCTACTACGTAATTTTGACCTTTTTTCTTTTAAATTAGAAAAGAAATTGTTCACTTAAACTCACATCCATAATTTTATGTAAATGATATCACAGCATTTCTGTTAGTTAGCTTTTTTAAGTGAAATATTTTGTTTTGCTTTTGCTTGCCTCCTTCCTTCCTATATTTACCATTCCCATGCCCTACTTAGGATAATTTAATTATATTTTTAAAGGAGCAAATGGTTGTAGTGAACAAAGATTCCTAAATCCTTTTTTGCATACAAGATCCCTCTAACACTGTGCTTCTGAGAGTGTGGTCTGTGGACCAGGAGATTGGTACCACCTTATTAGGCTGGTTAGAAGTGCCTAGTCTCAGGCCCCACCCCAAGGAGGCAGATCAATTAGAAACTGTATTTTAGTCATGTGATTTGTATTTTTTTCTCACTTCTCAATACCTATAGATGCCTTAAGGTCAAGTGCTTCCAGTTTAAACAGATTCTCTGCTTTGCAACCTCCAGCACCCTCAGGGTCTACATCATCCACGCCTTTAGAGTTTGATTCCCGACGGACCTTAACTAGGTAAGAAGCTCGGTCTGCACATTAACTCAAGACTGACCTGCTTGTCAGACTATTTCTGTCTGTCTCTCTCTCCCTCCCCCCAAACACACACACACACACACACACACACACACACACACACACACACATTATGATAATGCCTATGGATAGATTCCTTTCATCCCTAAAGTTGATTTTCTCCAAGATAAGGAAATTATAGATTTAGGATGAGGTGGAAGGGAAGGGCAAGTTATCTGACAAATATCTAATACTTTGCTCGACTAAGAAAGCCAGGCCCACCCGAAGAGCCATGGAGGCTTGTGTAGGGCTCTCCAAGGTAATGCCTCAGGATGCTCTAGATTAACCTAGCACTCTCAAGCTGTGAGTTAAAGGGCATAACAGCCCACCCATATATTTCTCTGTTACACTGTCCTTGGAGTTATATTTGAGGTTATCTTTTATTTTTCACTACTGTCTATATTCTACTGTCTTTCTACTTTCATTTTTGTAGGATTTATACAGTCAAGTGTTCCATTGACTAGTTTATAGAGAGTGGATGGGGACCCGTAATATAGTGACAGAGAATAAAATTTTTTCATGTAAACACTTTTAGAGCTGAGTTTCTTTAAACTGTCAAATTTCTGTTTTTTTATTATAATCAGTATAACTAGTAGATTTTCTAAGCTGTATTACTATTCTCTTGGCTTTTGAAACAAAACATAGCACAGGTCAACTTTTTAATGATGGCATAGATTGCCACTGAGCATCGGTTGTGCTGCTGAGGTGTTTGTGGCTCTTTGCCCTGCTTTAGGTTTCCCCTGATGGCCCTGCTGTTTGAGTACTGTGTATGTTCTTTCATAGTGGTTAGAACATTGTCGTTCCTCTAGGTCTTCCCTCTTTTCTACTTTTAAATTCTCTGTTTCTGATCTGCCCTGGGCCAAGGACCTATTTGCCCAGCTGGTCAGAATTGTCTGAAAAAAGAGTAGGAAGATAGGAAGATTCTCTCTTAAAATGAACGAAGTGTGTGATTTTGGCTATTCAAAAACTGTTTCTACTACTTGGTTCTCAAATATTTTCCATGTGTTTGAAGTTTCTGAATAAATAAAGTATCATTGAAAGTTTTTAAGATTGTGATACCACGTTCTTTTGGTACTCTGTTTCTCTTTCACTCATTTAGCTCATACATTCATTACTGTCTTCTTTTTTCTTAAAAGATTTTTTTTAATTTAAATAAAGAATTTCCATTAGCATTTAAAATTTTCAAGTGGTATCCCTTTAACATTTAAGAAAGAAGTCGAACACATCTTAATATTCTCTTTAAAGCATGATTTTACTTGTTTATATAAATAATTACACTTTGGGGCTTCCCTGGTGGCGCAGCGGTTGAGAGTCTGCCTGCCGATGCAGGGGACACGGGTTCGTGCCCCGGTCCGGGGGGATCCCACATGCCGCGGAGCGGCTGGGCCCGTGAGCCATGGCCGCTGAGCCTGCGCGTCCGGAGCCTGTGCTCCGCAACGGGAGAGGCCACAACAGTGAGAGGCCCGCGTACCGCAAAAAAAAAAAAAAAAAAAAAATTACACTTTGAAATATAATTGTTGCCTCACACATCTGAAGTTATCTGTGAAAAATTCTTCTGCATACTTTTAGAAAGTCCTAGTGTTATTTTATAATTTGAATACAGAGTGGATGGGGTGGTCTTTAGTTTGAAAATTGTTGTTTTGTCTTTTAAGTCGCGGAAGCATGGGCAGGGAGAAGAATGACAAGCCCCTTCCATCTGCAACAGCTCGCCCAAACACTTTCATGAGGGGCAGCAGCAGTAAGGACCTGTTAGACAATCAGTCTCAAGAAGAGCAACGGAGAGAGATGCTGGAGACTGTGAAGCAGCTTACAGGAGGCATGGATGTGGACAGGAACAGCACCGAGGCTGAGCGAAGCAGAATCAGGGAGTCAGGTGAGAGGCTTTATATGAACAGGTACAGGTGAAGATTGGGCCCTTAAATTTGGAAGGGAAAAAATGCAAAGGAGACTTTGTGCCTGAGTAGATTTCAGAATCAGTATAAGATAACAGCACACACGCCAGTGCCTTAAAAGTTAAAGGGTGTCTTCAGAATCTTATAACATAGTTCTCATTCCCCAGGTATCCCTTTGTTCAGCAATTTGTAAATTTTCCCCTCTCACTATTAAAAGTGATGTAAAAGTTAAAGGGTTTCTTCGGAATCTTATAACATAGTTCTCATTCCCCAGGTATCCCTTTGTTCAGCAATTTGTAAATTTTCCCCTCACTATTAAAAGTGATGATGATGAGGTCCTCTTGATGTATATTAAGCAGTGAATTTCTTAGAAGTTCCCTAAATTATACCCCAGTGTGC
Organism: Grampus griseus; assembly: GCF_964374135.1. Taxonomy (NCBI): domain Eukaryota; kingdom Metazoa; phylum Chordata; class Mammalia; order Artiodactyla; family Delphinidae; genus Grampus; species Grampus griseus. The sequence goes on from NC_139017.1 coordinate 167,402,060, forward strand.
ATTAGAGTGCCTGTCCTTTGTACAGCCCCTCAAATGTATGAAAATTCTGACACTCTTGAGCCACAACAGGGCAAACCAAAGAGAAAGTATCAGGTTGTCTTTTGTTACCTTCATCTTGGAACCTCTTTGGTTTTTGTACATGTTGAGCATGTATGTGCTTAGAGGACCAACTCAAATAGTGCTCTAAAAACTGCCTCATGTATTTAACCTATCTGTGTTTCAGTGTCCTCATCTGTCATATGGGGATAATAAGTGTACTAACCCTGTAGAGCTGTGGAGATTAAAAGTGAGGTTAATACATGTAAATACTTAGGACATTACAATAATAAATACAAAGTTTGCAAAAGGTATTAGATGTCTTGATGATGACAGTGATGAAAAATAGTTTTAAATCTTAATCCTGAAGTAATACTGGTTGTTTTACAACATTTTCCGAGCTTCCAATTTTGTTTCACTATTTAAATTGTGTCTCCCAACTGTAGTTTCTAAATGGATTTCACAGGCAAATTGAAATGTCTCCTCCCAACTGATAAAGACTTCGGATCTTTCAGTGGGGTTTTTTTTTTTTTTTTTGAATTTTATTTATTTATTTTTTATACAGCAGGTTCTTATTAGTTATCTGTTTTATACATATTAGTGTATATATGTCAATCCCAATCTCCCAATTCATCCCACCACCACCACCCCGGATCTTTACAAGTGGCTTTCTTATCTGAGCTAGTTTATTTTGAGAACATAACAAGGTAGGGTGTGAAAATAATCTTGTGTGTAGTGAATAATGTAGCACAGCTGCCCTCTGCGTGTTTACTGTCTGGGCCACTTGTTCATTTGCCACGTGCACCTGAGCACCTAGTGACTTCTGGGTACTCGACCCCTGCTCTTGGCCTTCAGTCTGCTGGATCAGGAAGAACTTTATCAAATAACCCCACGAAAGATGATATATAAATACAAACTGAGCAAAATGCTATGAAAGAAGGAAATGTATTTCTAAGAGAGTACTTAACAAAGGAGCTAAGTACAGTTGACACAGAGGGATGTTAGGGAAGGCTTCCCTCAGGTCTGAAGGACCAAGAGGAGTTAAAACAGGTTTGCAGGGAGGGATGGATGAGAGACAGAGAGAAAGATCATTTCATACAGCAGGAGCACCGTGAGCAAAGTATTAGTAGGAGGAACCATGGCGTATTCAAGCAGCTGCCAAAGGCCAATGTGGCTGTAACTCTGTGCACGGTTGTGTGGGCCTCATGTGCTCTTCATCATAGAAGCAATGGAGAGGAATTGAAAGACAGAAGGGAAATGGAGTATGATCTGGAAAAATGTTGAATTACTATGTTGTATACCTGAAACTAATGTGATATTGTAAATCAGCTGTACCTCAATTTAAAAAAAATACAGAAAGGAACAAAACTCTAATTATAAAAATTTATCATGTCCCTATACCTTGTAGCTGTTGTGGATTATGAAGTTACTTAGTGCATACCTACTCTAAAAAAATGTTTCTGTATTCTACTTTTAGGTAGCTTGCTTTGTCAAATTTGTATCTATTTTAATGCCTTTACTAAAAAAACAATGTAACAACACATAAATATTGTCAACCATAATCCTCCCATTTTAATGATAATTTTTGTTGTTTTTACTTTCTCACTTTTTTTAACCTCACTAGTAACGAAACCAGAAATTCCAGCAACGTCAGCCCCTGACAAGCCTGCCTTGTCAGAGGAGGAGATGGAGAGGAAGTCCAAATCTATCATTGATGAATTTCTACACATTAATGATTTTAAGGTAAATGAAATTTTTAAAAAAGAAAGCAACAACAACACAGAAAGCCCCGTGGCAAGAGACAGAGGAACTTGGTTCTGGTCTAAGTCAGTTATTGTGAACTGACGAGACTTAGAGTGAGTCAGCCAAGACTTACACAGTTCAGTTTGCACAACTTTGATGCATTTCTGCCAAGTACTCTCTTTTAAATTGATACTGTAGTTTACAAGATCAATGGTCCGGAAGGAAGAACGGGTATCAATCCATTCCCACTATGGAGTAACCAAATTGACTTTGATACTGATGAACAAAAAACAACACATTATCATTATGAGGAATTCCTGGCTCCTTATATATTACCTGTCATTATCTTTACAATCATTTTATCATCATTCTCATATTAACTTTAAAGTACAGCTGACATTACTTTTTCTTTATTTCATAAGTGGAAAACTGAGGCACAAAAGAGTAAGTAATGTGCTAGGGTCAGACAGCCTAAGTGAAACATTTCAAGATGTGGCTTTCCGTTTGCCCTTCTTTAACCTTAACCTTCTCCTTGATCTTCATTTTAAGATAGCAGTGAATAAGATATACGTACTGCCTGACTTCACGAGCCCTGTAGTCTTAAGGTAGAGACAGATCATAAACAGATAAATTCTATAAATAGTTAAACTGTAGTAGACCTATAGGGTCTTAGGAGAGATCATATAATGAGGCCTAGTTTAGGGATCTGGAGTCAGCAAAGGCTTATCTGTTAAAATATTTGTCAGATACATTAACTACTTTTGCTTTGGCAAAAGCTTACTGAAATTGTCCAAAATTTACAAGAAGTAGGAAGAAGTTTTGCTCATGAGCGAGTTGGAGAGGAGTACTTTGCAGAAACCCTTGGAAATGCAGCAAAAATAAGTGAACATTAGCTGGAATGAGCCAAAGAATAGACTTCATATACTGTGGTTTGTTAGATTCCTGGAAAATGAGGAGTATTCTTACAAATTGGCAGCACAGCCTTTTCCTTATGTGGAAGTAGGGAAATGGGAAAGAAGAAAATGGAAAGACTAAGAAAAGATGAAAAACAGAAACAATAAGGAAGAAAGCAGTAGAGATTGTCTTTAGAAATAATTTAAAGGATATACAACGTCAGTGAGCAACAAATACTTTGAAAGAGGAAAAGTAGGACCCTGTGATGAACTGGAGGTTTAAGAAGAAAAAGACCTTCGTAACACTTAGGTGCAACAAGAGAACCCTTCGAAGATTCTTTAGCCCTAGACCAAGCCTGCGGAAGGGACAGAGTCAGTTATGACTCATGAATGTCATTATGCATTGTACAAGGCAGCTCTGCTGCTGAGTGGCAATAGGAACCAGGTAATAATGTCGGACGTAGTGAGGACTTACTGTGTGCTAGGTGCTACTCCATGTATTTTATGTGTATTAGTTTATTTAATCCTCATAATACCATCCAGACATTAATATTATTATAATAGCCATTTTTACAATAAGGAAACTGAGGTGCAAAGATGTAAAGTAACTTGCTCTAGCTCATACTGCTGATAAGTGGTAGACTCAGGGTTCAAATCCAGGCTTCTAGCTTCAGAGCATGAACTATACTTTTTCTTATTACCTTTAGGGTATTAAAGGCTTACAGAGCTCATTCTAAGGGAGTTTTTTCCCTAATATTTTAATAGGTGCTAATACAAATTAATATTTATTGAGGCTTTGTTTTGTGTTTGGCAATGTGCCAAGTGCTTCTATCTAGATATGTATTATTTGCAATCCTCGTAGTAACCCTATGATAGGAAGTCAAAGCTGGGAGATCAAGTTACATCCCTAAACTCATACAATAGTAAGTAAGTGGCAGAGCCAGGGTTCAAACCTTCATTTGTCTGACTCCACATCTTGTGTTTTTAGCCTACGTGATACATGTATGTATTGAGTACCTGAAATGTGCCAGCCACATTGTAAGGAGTACTTCCTGGAAATATTGTAGTATATGTAGTGAACAACATAGTCTGTTTTTTTATGTTTCTTTTATGGAGTTTATGTTCTAGTGGGAGATACAGACAAAGCTGCCCTAAAAATAAATAAACAACTACTACAAAAAGAAAACAATGTTATAGTGCAGAGAAGTAAAATTAGGTGGTATGCTAGCCGGTGATTGGGCAGTCACAGGGACTATAGGAGGTGTCATTTCAGCTGAGAGCTCAAAAACAAGAATCAAACCATTAGAAAATCAGGGAGAAGGGTAAGATTATGAACTGCTGTGAAATTAGAAGCTTCTCATTAGAAGTTCCATGATGTAGTTAGTTGGCCTGGTAGGCAGATTCGGTGACTAAACACTCACTGGAAGACACTTAGTCACTTCAGGTTTAGTACTGAGCACTGAGTACTTGCATTCATTTTTACTGTCTCCTGAAAAGGCCTTTTAATGATGATGATAGGCTTAAAATGAGGTAAAAACCCACAAGGATAAAGAGCATAAGGAATAGAGGGCAGCAACATTCTGGAAGTTAGAAGGATGAATGGTAATTTACTTAGCAGACCATGAATGTGCGTGAGGTGCAGATGGGGCTGGAAACAGAAGGATTGATTGGTTAAAAGTGTATGTAAGAAATAGCTTTACATGATCAGTTGTTTCAAAAGTACCAGTGTCATAAAAAGACAAAAAAGAGAGAAAGGACTGATCTAGACTCAAAGCGTCTAAAGTGGGAATTGGAATTCCCTGACGGTCCAGTGGTTAGGACTTGGACCTTTCACTGCCAGGGCCCTGGGTTCAGTCCCTGGTTGGGGAACTAAGATCCCTCAAGCCGCACAGCAAGGCCAAAAAGAAGGAGTCTAAAGAGACATCATGACATGTGATGTCGTGTTTCAGTTGGATCCTAGAGCAACAACAACAAAAAGTTATATTGGACATTTGGGGACAATTGTGGAAATTCGAATGTGCACTATATATACCAGATATTTTTGTTGACACTATTGTATGAATGTTAAATTTCTTGGATATATGAAGAGAAAGAAAGCTAACAACTGATGAATCTAAATTGAAGTAAAGGTATATAGGTGTACCTTGTATTACTCTTTAATTTCTCTATAGTTTGAAATTTTTTTAGTTAAAAAATTGATGTGGGAGGTATTAAATAAAGTAGCAGAGGGGAAATAAAATAGCAGTGAGACACCCAGATATGCCTTACTCCCTTCTTCAGTCAGGAGGCTGCCCTTCTCACATGCATCTTCCCCCTCAGAAGAGCTACTCTCTTCAGGTGTTGAACCAAAGGATTTTGGACTCAGACAAAATTGAGGTAGCTGAGGGCAGGGAGGCACACTGCTGTATTGGTGATTCAGTGACCCTGGCTGCCAGGCTTTTATCCTCCAGATCAAAGATATTGACCTAGCTAGATCATCCCATGGTAAGGACCAGTTTACAAGCCCCACATCCCAATATCTTCCTAAAACATTTTTAGTACTTCAGCTAACCATGTCAACTTTACTATGAAGGAAGGCATTTTTCATTGAAGATTTTGCAAATATTACATACCCAAACAGAATTACCTCAGTTGCCACATTAAGGCCTTTGAATCATGACATTGAATTTCTATTTAAATATTATTTCATAATATACCATTTCCAGTTTTAAAATGATCATAATATAAGTAAATATTGTGTAGAAAAATACATTTTTGCCTCTGGTCCTTTGAGTGATCTTCAATAACATTGTTAATCTAAACACATTAGCCTTGTAAAGATGCACTAGTATTTTTAAATATGCCTCATAACATTGCCCATATTAACCTGGATTTTACTGCGCTATATTAATGTTTAACTCTATATATATGAAAACTGTCTTGTTCTTAGAGTTGTCTACTGACTTTGTCATAAGTAAAAGATTTTAAACTGATTTTCACACTCTGGTGATTCTATCCATATTTTGGAGTAAGCTTTTATTTGCTATTTGAACAGGAAGCCATGCAGTGTGTGGAAGAGCTGAATGCCCAGGGCCTGCTATATGTGTTTGTGAGAATGGGTGTGGAGTCCACCCTGGAAAGGAGCCAGATCACCAGGGATCACATGGGCCAATTACTGTATCAGCTGGTGCAGTCAGAAAAACTCAGCAAACAGGACTTTTTCAAAGGGTCGGTATCCTACTCAAGAGTGGTATTCAGTTACTAGGCTCTTAATAGTCTTTAATTTTAAAAGTACATATCTTTTAAAGTATTTAGCTGTTTCCATAGATTAAAACTGTATCTACCATAATATGTTGATGTGTATTGTATTGATAATATGTTGGTTGATATGATGGCATTTTATAGATTGTGCTAGGGCATAATGGTCATTTTCTGATTTTCTGTATCTAGTTGTTAGACATATATTATGATGTAAGTAAGATAGCAGAGACCCCCTTAACTGTCGGGCAGCTCTGAGCTCATCAGCCCATTTATATGTAAACCCCTGCATGTTCTCTAGGAAAAAGCTTTTCTTTGTGAGAAAAATTCTGGAAAATTAACTTAAACCTAAAAGCCTTATTCTTTCAGTAAACCATGGTTCATTTTGGACAGGAAGTGCTTGTCTGTTCACTGTACCCCCATAGAAGCATATGTAACTCCCAAGTTGTTAATGATATAGTTTATTCCAAGTTGGTTTCATTGTGATTTCTCTTGATGGCTGGTTTGATGAAGGCTGGCTGTCACTTGTGTTATATCCTTATTTGATCAGGTTCTGATCGTCTTTGTGATCATCACAAATGCATGGATCAGGTTCTTTGTGGTACAATCACAGAATCTTGCCCAGGCTTATGTTCTAAAATCAATATTTAAGGAGAAAATTGCATATGGTCAAAAATTTTGTTTTAGGAGCCATGTTGTGCAAAGGTAAACATAGAACCACACCCAGGACTGACAGGTACCCACTTTCTAAGAGAAAAGGAACTAAGACCTCCTGAAGGATAAATGTCAGATGGGGTAAATCTCACATCTCATACTCATTCGGGGTATATGCTCGTTGAGTGGGATGGCCGTAAGAATTCTGCACTATTTAAGTTATTTTTTTCATTGTAAATCTTTTTTGCCAGTCTTTTTTGTGTTCTTGTAAATTAAATGCTGGTGATCACTGTGTATCTTTCAGATATGGCCAACCGCTTAGAATAGTGTAACCATTAAATGCCAAGGTCGAATGTACTTAGGAATATTCATTTGATGTTGTAAGGAACGATGACATTGTCCTCAAGGTCCCAGAAGATGTATATTTGTTCCTAGGATCATTAAAAAGTTATCCTTCAGCAATGAGCTAGATTTCTCTCGATTCAGTGACTTGACCAGATTAAGGCCATCTGACCCAGTTAACTTATTAGTAAGAAACTTTGGCAAAAGTTGCTATGGTTGTTGGCCTTTAAAAGCCAGGATGTTTTTTCAGTTTTAAAAGAGATATATGAGATTCACTGCAGTAACCAGCCAGTGTAAATAACAAGAGCAAATGAGGGTATTTATAACCTCACACATTGAGTTCTGCCCCTAGCCAACTTGCAACTATAGTTTCAGTAATACCTATTATATTAATTTATAAATATTTGCTTTTTACCAGATACTATGATATATTCACCAGAAAGTTTTGGAAATGAGAATGCTAGATTACTGTTTACCATTTCCTGTCTCTCTTCAAACTATACTCAGAAGTTGATTCATACCTGGAAAGCCCTCAAAGGAGTGTGTTCTAGCTTCATTGGCCTTAATTGAACTTGTGAGGTGCTAGCTTGGTTTCTCAGCTACCTCAGACATTTTCATTTCTCTTTGTGGGATTCCCTGAGGAAAAAATGTCACATCCAGACATGGTGTCCACACTTTCATGGTGGCGCTGTCACTGCTGCTGGCAGTACAACCACAGCCACAGCCTTTTATTTAGACCAGAAATGAGATGAACACTTCTGTGTCTCGGTAACTGCTTCATCTCTCTCTGTCCCTCCTTCCTCTGCAGCTTGTGATAATGCAGCGGCTTCAGGCCCAGCTTTTGATACTTAGTTAGACCTAACCATCCTTAGACCAAGAGCCCTATGAAGACCCCTATTCTTTCCTAAATGCAGAGGCCCGGCACGGTGGAAACAAAGAGATAGCCTCTTGGTTATTATTTACCAAGAGCCTTCTTGCAAGGAGATGGTAGTTTCCCAATTCCTTCTGAAGCCTAAGTTATAAATAGATCATATTGTCCAGAGAGGCACATTTCACTGGAGCCACAGACATGCCCTGTCTTCTGTCTCTTTAGTCCCAGTATCCAAAGATCTGTGTCCTTACATAGCGCTGTGGGGGAACACAAGGTCAGCTTTCTTGGATGCTGATACTGCTTAGATGCCAACTTCTGAGCAGTCATTAAAGCTGTGATGGTTCTGGAAAACAAAGGAGAAGACCTCCAACTGTTAATCTGCCCTTTCTCCTACAGTTCCCCAAAGCATGCACTGCTACTTAAATAGTAAGGTAGACTAGACAGAAATTTCAGATAGGCTCTTTGTGTCTTGTGGTTTATAAATAAAGCTTAGATCCTTTGGAATTTTCCTTACAAGATGCTGTATCAACTCTGAGCATACTAGTTGCTGTATATAAATAACATTTCCACAACATCAAGCCATCCTCTTGGAAATTTCAGGACTTGAATCTAAATACTTTATCATGCAAATTAGATAGGTAGGTACGTGGGCACATTACTGTGTAGGTGCATTTCAAATAGTGTGGTACAGTCATTTAATATGGCCTCAGAAGACTTCTTTTTAAAAACTGTCTACTAAAGGTAGTTGAGTGTAGCTCACTGTTCACCATGGAATTGGAACCTCTTTGAAAGTGTAATAAACAAATGAAAAACAGGTCAGTAAAAATTGGAGTTGACTAGAGATGTAAAATATGTGCCCTTCAAGGAATCTTGATATATTAATATTTCATTTTGGGAGAGGCTTATTGGAAAGGAAATTCTTATCTCCTCCTTGACTACTTTTTTTTTTTTTTTTTGCGGTACGCGGGCCTCTCACTGCTGTGGCCTCTCCTGTTGTGGAGCACAGGCTCCAGACGCGCAGGCTCAGCGGCCATGGCTCACAGGCCCAGCCGCTCCGTGGCATGTGGGATCTTCTCGGACCGGGGCACGAACCCATGTCCCCTGCATCGGCAGGCGGACTCTCAACCACTGCGCCACCAGGGAAGCCCTTGACTACTTTTTTGATTACTTTTTTGGAACTTTTCTTGCCACTTAAGGCAGTTCTGCTTTGGTAAAAAGATACTATTTGGTGCTTACATGGACAAGCAGACTAAGTTCCATATGCAAAATGGTAGAGGTGCTAGTTAACAAGTGAAGACCCCATTTGCTCACATAGGTAAGATTTAGTTTAAATAGTCTTTTTTGTGGTATTCCTTTGAAGATGGTACTGGCTTTTTAAATCTTTTTATTTATTTCTTCCTTTTACCTGTAGTTAGATTCTCTAATGATCAGTCATAATAATACTTGACCAGTCTAATTTTGAGATGTCTTCATTCTTTCTTCTTTGATTATCTACAGTAAGATTTATATTTTTATTAAGTTATCATAATGCAAATTGTAGAAGATGCTGCTTGACAATATCATTTCCAATTGCGGTAGATTATTTTGCCTTTTTAACAGATGTCTAATCAGAACTTTACTGAATTAAAAATTATATTTCTAACTTTTAACAATGTATTGCTTTCTTTAATTAAATTTTAGACAGGAACCCAATATATAAAATAAATAAAAGTAGAGATTCTGTATTTGAAATGGGGGAAGGGATGTCCTAAGTCCCACTTGTGGGCCTCACGGAAGTGCAGTTTGGTGGGTGTGGTGGTCACTACATACCAAGAAGCAAGGCTACGGTGTAGCTCTGCTTCATTTATTCAGCCAGCTTCTGAGTCTGTATTATGTAAGGCATAATATACATTCAGAGTACATATAATATATAATATATTATGCAAGGCATTGTTACAGGCTAGGTAGTAGTCCAAAGACATAAAGATAATTATCTAGCAGCTTCTGCACACCTAGGATTTTTCTTTTAAAATCGTACAAAAGGATTTAGGAACTGTAAATCTCAGAAATAAGTCTCTTACGAGCTTTTGCTTCAGATACCCTGTGTTCAGCCAAATATTTTTTTTATCAGCAGTATGGATTTGATCAGTGATTGTGTTCTGCACATTGTACCATGATAAACTGACTAATCAGGAAGTAGAAAACCGGGGCAAGAATATGGGTGTCTCTTTGTTGTAATATGAGATGAAAAGAAGAGCAAATACACTGCTGCAAGACCAAGACGGCTACAGTTGTCTCATGGACTCATTAAACGGTTTAATCTATACCGCTAACCCGTGGAACCTGAATAGGCATTATAGGTGATCAACCCAGAAATCCTGGAGCCCAGCCAGATTATGTTCCATCATTGGCACATTAACCGAGCTGAAAGTGGACATAATGAGAGAACAGTCAAGAATCTGTTGTATAGCAAATAGATGTCAAATAATTGCAAGCTGTGAGGTCACAAAATTGTCATTAAGGATTCATGAAGCCCAGAGTTAGATAATGTGGCTGAGCTGCCAGTTGTTTTGAAATGGCACCTTCAGGAAAGGGACCCTGCCTTGTAGTTTTTAAGTGAAAAAGTGTTGTGTAGGCCTCTGAGGTAGGTAAAAAGAATGGCACACTCTGGCTAGACACTGGAATTGCAGTGAAAAAGCACACATTTTATGTGTGCAGAGATCTAAAAGGATACGAAGACTAATACCACCTGCTCTTGGCCCCTTCATTCATTCGCCCTTTCCTTCTGATTATGTGTATTTCCTTGTGATTATGTATATGTCTCCTATAGTTTAATTCACTTTTGTTTTGGGGCTTTTAAATATGCTCTATATTGGAATGATTAACAAAGTCTTGAGTTATGTTTTTATACTTTAAATGAATAGCTATGGGCTTCCCCAGTAGCGCAGTGGTTGAGGGTCTGCCTGCCGATGCAGGGGACGCGGGTTCGTGCCCCGGTCTGGGAGGATCCCACGTGCCGCGGAGCGGCTGCATCCGTGAGCCATGGCCGCTGGGCCTGCGCGTCCGGAGCCTGTGCTCCGCAACGGGAGAGGCCACAGCAGTGAGAGGTCCGCGTACCGCAAAAAAAAAAAAAAAAAAAAAAAATGAATAACTATGATTTTCAGCCTAAATAAGACTGGGCTGATATTTGGTGTTTCTAAATTTTATATTGAAATTCCATTTATTTTACTTCACATTGAGAAGTATTCCGTAGCATGAAAGCCTGAAACCATTAGCTTTTCTTTAGAGGTCGAACAGTTTGTAACATGTCATAATGACGGTGTTATATAGTAATGTTGTCAGGCTCTTTTGTATCCATCCAGTTTCCTTCCCCATTATAAGCTCCTCAGTGACAAGGATTTTTGTCTTTTCTTCTCCTTGTGTCTGGTCTGCATTCCACTAAGTTTTTAGTCAGTGCTTCTGACTGACTCAAAGGATATGATACTCAACTGTAGTGAACTATTTATAGTGTGGGATTAAATAGAATAGCCTGTTACCCTAGAACGTCATTGTAACTGCCCCATTTTCATCATTTAAGTCTTTCAGATGTCACTTCCATACAGAGGTATTTTCTGATCACCCTCTAAGGGATAGCCTAGTACCATAGTTCATGTTCTTCAGAGAATTAGCCCTATCTGCAAATAGGCTTTTGGTGGTTTTGTTTTCCTCCCCACACTAGTATAAGCTCTTTGAGAGCAAAAACTTGTTTACTTGATGCCTAGAACAGTACCGAACATAGCAGTTGTTTAATAGGTATTTGTTAACTGGTTTTTGGTCTGTTTATTTAATGTTAACTTTTGAATTACATTTGCATGTGAATTTTTTTCCTGTTCTTTTTCAGTTTTTCAGAAACACTGGAATTGGCAGATGACATGGCCATTGATATTCCCCATATTTGGTTGTACCTTGCTGAACTGGTGACCCCCATGTTAAAAGAAGGCGGAATCTCCATGAGAGAACTTATCATGTAAGTTATACTTGTTTCTTTTGATGTATATCTAGTTAAAATGACTCAGAGCCTGCCAGCTAGCTTCCTAGCATAGTGCTCTCGCTTCAGTGCTTTTGAGGACTCTCACACGCAGCCTGTGGCTCTTTCAGACTTCTAATTTCAGTATAAAAATGTTATATTTTTCTAAATTGGAGAAGTGATGGGGATATAATAGCCCTGTGGTCCATTAAGGTTAGATATGGCTCCAGAATCATGCAATTGGAAGGTGATTGCTCCTGGAAGCTTAATGCTAATCTGACTTTTATGTCTCTCATTGCTCCAATGCTGTAAGAGGTTATAGTTCCACATAATAACATTCAGACTGTGGTACCTGCATAGCACATGCTCAGGTTGTTTTAAAAGGAGCTGAGCTCTTAGGCATTTCTAGATTTGGACGTGAGTGGGAAATTGTTGCTACATTGTGTAGACTAGTATTTCCCAAACTCTTCTTCAAAACATTAGTATTTCCCTCAAAGCTGTTCACATAGTCAAACTCTGCATACTATTGTGTCCCTTTTCTTTGAGACTCACAAAGCGTATTATAGCACGTTAAAGGTTGTGAGAATCCTATAGTAAAACCAAGCAACAAATAAAAACTGTAGCTTTGTTTAAGTCAGCAGTGCTTCACTTAATTGACTGTAGAATCCTTTTTTGAGGAATAATTATCGACGTCCTGTGGAACACAGTTTGGGAAATACTGTGGAACACAGTTTGGGAAATACTGATATAGACTGTGAGAAAATTGGTTCCTTTCTGTTTCATCTGTATTCTAAAGAAAACCTTCCTTTCTTAAAAACACTTCATAACTAAGCTTCACAACTCCCGGCTACCTCAGGTGCTTCTCTTCTTTCAGCTTAAGGTGGAGCTCATGTAAATAAACAGATTGTTAAGTGAGACTGATCTTTGCATTGCTTCCGTCACTGAAGCAGTTAGAGAAAAAGGCAAAACCCAGGAACTCTAAAGTCTCTTTTCCAGCTTCCCCATGAAGCGTAAAGCGAACCTGAAGTCTCTGAACTACTTCTGAAACTTATTACTTAGAGCTGTTCTGGAATTTTGCTTGCCCAGTATTATTTAGGTTGCACAGTATCTGTTCTTTTGGCACACATTGTTTGCATACTGTTCTAGAACAGAGAGTTTGTTCAGAGGTACTTAATCACTACTCTTATCTTTTACAGAGAATTTAGCAAACCTTTACTTCCTGTTGGAAGAGCTGGAGTCTTGCTTTCTGAAATATTGCACCTTCTATGCAAACAAATGGTGAGTGTTGGATTTAGCAGCCTATTGGGAAGTGTAGTGATTTTGATCTTGGGTTATCCGTGAAAAGCGTAGGTATCACTGTGCAGGTAACTCTCTTAACGTCTATTATTTGAAGAAAAAAAAAGAAAAGTGAGGTTTCTGGTTCAGTCTAGTTTCTTCCAAAGGTATATTTGTCCTTCTGTTTTCTTGTAATTTGGGAAAGAATTATCTAATCTCAACCAGATTTGGTAGAATTCTAAAGAATCTCAAGATGTATTTTATTTGTGGCTAATGATTTTATCTTCTCTTGAAACAAAATGGCTATGTTATTTATACTTTTTAATAGATTTCAATTAAAACTCCTCTGCTTTCAGAGAAAGATAAGATCCATAAAATGATTAATTTTACAATATTTTTGGATCACGGGCTAGGTAATCTGATTAAAAATAGGTGGTAAAAAAATCATATTGATATCACTTACATGTGGAATCTAGAATACAACACAAATGAACTTATCTACGAAACAGAAACAGACTTACAGACATAGGGAACAGACTTTTGGTTCACGGGGTGGGGTTGGGGTTGGGGAGGTAGGGGAGGGATGGACTGGGAGTTTGGGATTAGCAGATGCAAACTATTATATGTAGAATGGGTAAACAATAAGGACCTACTGTATAGCACAGAGAACTATATTCAATATTTTGTGATAAACCATAATGGAAGAGAATGTGAAAAATAATGTATATATATGTGTAACTGAATCACTTTGCTGTGCAGCAGAAATTAACACATGATAAATCAACTATATTTCGATAAAATAAATTTTTTTAATGGCAAAAAAAGAAATAGGTGGTAAAAATGATTCTGCAGGATTGTGAATTTCTATCTTAAAGTTGCATTTATTTTAGTTTAATAACTACTGCATAATTCTTTGCAAAGCTCTATGCTAGGATTTTAGTCTGCAAAGATAGCTAAACCTTCAAAGAATTTATAAACTGGAGAGGGAGACAAACAAATCTAAACCAATAGTTTCAAAAGAGAGTGTCAGTGCTATATTAGAGGTCTAAGACGTTTGGGAAAGTGGTATAGCTTCACAAAGGTAATGTAACTCCTGGGGTGAGAAACGTCAAAACAAAACAACTCACGTATGAAAATTTTAGAGTGATTTCTGACTTAAACTATGATACTTATTTGTATAATAGTTATTCATAGATAGGTGTACTAAACAGTCTTGTCTCTAATTCTAGTTGATTATCTATTTGTTTGTTCTTAATATTCTTTGCTTGATGGCACTAAAGTTTTTATTGAACCCTAATTTGTAGATCCAGAATTTTCTCATGCTCTTCTACCTACTTGACTTTAGTCCCTAAAATTCAACTTCTTGTTAACTTTTATTTGTAGAAACAGAAAGCAAATTCTCACTTCTAACTAAAACAAAATTCTCATAGAATATAAGCTCTGGAATTAGCCTGAGTTTAAATCCTGACTCTGCCAGGTTATCAGCTATACCTTGGGCAAGTTAGTCTGTGAAATAACTAGTACATGTTTCTTAGATGACAGTTGCAGCCTCAAAGCCTGACATTTTCCTTTATCACTGTGACTTTGTTCAGGCAGTGGACTTGTTGTACCTCCTCATCAGTTTTCCACCTGACAGCAGCTCTTCTCTGTTGTTTCCTGGGCTCAACCTTGCACTTCTTCTTGCCCTTGAAATAATTCTCATTCCTTGATCAGGAGCAATGACTTCCTTAGTCATTCTCATGTTAGGTCGCATAATCGTAACCTACTATGAAGAGGGACTCCAGGGAGGCTTGTTGAATGGCTTTAATAGCGGATGCATATAGCACTATCCAGGAAAAGAGACAGTTTTGAATTTATAAGCTCTGTGAATTGGACTCTTTTTAGGTGATTATATTCATAAATCCCAAACACCAGCTTGCAGATCCCCAGATTAGTCATCTGGTAGAAGAAATTCTTGAACGTTAAGCAACTGTACTTCATTTACCATTACATTTATGAACATTCAGACATCTCAGTTTGAAAGCTAAGTGTCCTAAGAAATTAACTTCATATCAGCAAGGAAAAGTTTCAGTTTTTTAGCCTTCCTTCAAACTTCTGTACTCTTGACTTCTTTTTCTCCTTCCAATGTAAAACTAAATGGATTGGACTTAATGTCTGTTTTAGAGCCATAAGAAAGTGGGAGCCTTATGGAGGGAGGCTGACCTCAGCTGGAAGGATTTTTTACCAGAAGGGGAAGATGTACATAATTTTCTCTTGGAGCAGGTGAGTAAGAGCAAGGCTTGTGCCTTCCTGTTTGATCGTAGTTGGTCTGTTTCTTAGAGGAGATAAAGGTATTTGTACTAGTATTCCAGTTATTAAAATTAGACCAAAATAGGCATCGTGGTCAAGATGTCATTGTAAGTCCATGCTTTAAAGCCACTTTACCCAAAAAAACCTCGTGATTCCTAAGGACAGATATTTCCTGATCTCTCGTCAGAATCAATCACGATTCTCACTAGGCAACTTTTAACAACATCGTAGCTTTTTTTCTCTGCGTTAATTAGATGATAGATAAAAAAGAAAAGAAAAATTTAAGGACTTAGCCACACTTAGAAAACAAGCTACACGTCTCCATGAACCAGAAATGAAATTGATGAATAAAGCAGGGTTAATAGGGCTAAAGCTGCAAGTCTTCTGAGCTCTGGGTCTGAAAGCAAATAGAGACAGGAGAAGTTATTTCTGTGGGGTAATAGGGTCTATGCCCCTTTCAGGGTAGAAGATTGGAGACAGGCTTACTGCATGTCACTAAGTGGAAACTCGATAAATACGAGGAAGTAGATATAGTCTTACAGGCAGAACCTTAGCTAAGCTGCCTACTGACTTGATAACTGGATTCAGAAATCCACAACAAGGCAGAAGGCTACATAGTCAATATAATCTGGTCCTAAGTAAAGAATTGTGGGGGACCAAATAGAGGCAACCGTAAAAAGAAGAGTGACAAAACAAAAACCTTCCTCTCAGAATGGTCCTGCAAGTCAGAACCCTTAAACATCTGAGGAAAATAAGTGCTAAGACAGCCAACAAAATCGGCAATAAGAAGAAAAAAATCACTCTTAGGTAAAAAGAAAATAATAAAGCAATCTGAAAATGGCTTTAAGTATATTTTAAGCTGGATAAAGACATTAGGTTAACTGTGGACTTTAGCTTCCTTTTGGTTGTAGTCTAGATACACTGAGGAGCACTCCTGCCATGATAATAAGAACCTACATAAGGCATAATTTATCTTGCATAGCTGGGCTCATAAAAAGTGGAGGAAATTCCCAAGTAACAAAACGAATAAGGGGGAAAAAAGCCAAAGATGAAATCGACTCTGAGCAGTAAGCACATGTAAAGGGTGTGTTGCCTAATACCATTATAAGCGCTGCCAGAGATCTTGAAGATGTTGAAATGGTCCCAGTTCAATATTACCCTGGCTCCAAGAAGCAGCAAACCAAAATGCTCTTTGGAGAAAACTATACTCAACTTAGCTCTTACTTTCTACAAATTAACATTATCTAAATATATGAGTTAATACTTAGAGTTCATTTAACATATAACGAAACAGGTAACCATGAGTGACAGTAAACACAGTAAGTGCAAGATTTAGACTCCAAAGACTTGAGATAATGGAATCATCACTCCGCATATAAAATAACATTATTGTAAAAAGAGAGACAAAAATGAGCAAACATGAAGAAAGTAGTCAAAATGACTGGGCAGATATAAAAAGAGAAGGAGAAGAAACTAGACAGAATTCTAAGAGCTGTTATGAAATTTAGAGGATAGAATGAGAAAGTCTAACGTGTCTAATTGGAGTCCTAGAAGGGAAAATAGGGTGAATGGAGAAGAGGCAATATTTGAAGAGACTGTGGCTGACTTTTCCAGAACTGAAAAATATATGAATCTATATAGAAAGCACATGTATACCACATAGAATAGTTACATTTTAGTGAAACTGCATAATATCAAAAGCAAGCAAAAAACGATTTTAAAGTAGCTAGAAAGAAGCAGCACATTACCTACAAAGGAAAAGCAGACTTTGCAATAGCAACAATGAAAGCCAATTGTTATCAAAGTATACATAGATAACAATGAAAGATGGTGGCGTAATCTTTTTCTTTTTTGCGGGGGGGCGGGGGCTGCATCAGGTCTTAGTTGCGGTATGTGGGATCTTTCATTGAAGCGCGCGGGCTCTTCGTTGCGGAGCGCAGGCCTCCCTCTAGTTGTGGCGCACAGGCTCCAGGGTGTTTTGGGCTCTGTAGTTGTGGCATGTAGGTTCCAGAACATGTGGGCTCTGTAGTCTGCAGCACGCAGGCTCTCTAGTTGAGGCACAGGAGCTCAGTAGTTGCGGCGCATGGGCTTAGTTGCCCCATGACATGTGGGACCTTAGTTCCCTGGCCAGGGCTTCAACCCATGTCCCCTGCATCGTAAGGCAGATTCTTTACCACTGGACCACCAGGGAAGTCCCGGAATAATCTTAAAGTGCAGAGAAAATATCAGTTAATCTAGAGTTGACTTCCAAATAAACTAACCTTTAAGGATAAGGGCAACATATATTTAGAAACTTAATAACACACTTCTAAATAACCCGTGAGTCAACGAGAAATCATAAAAGATTTTTTAAATATTTTATACTGAATGAAAATGAAAACACAACACATCAGAATTTGTGGGATGCAACTAAAGCCATACTTAGAGTGAAATTTTTAGCACTGAACACCTGTGTGTAGGAAACAAGTAAGGTCACAAATCAGTAACTTCAGCTTCAACCTTACAAAATTAGAAAATGGAAGAGCAAATAAAACTCAAAGTAAATAGAAAAAAGAAGGGGCTTCCCTGGTGGCGCAGTGGTTGAGAATACGCCTGCCAATGCGGGGGACACGGGTTCGAGCCCTGGTCTGGGAAGATCCCACATGCTGCGGAGCAACTAGGCCCACGAGCCACAACTACTGAGCCTGCGCGTCTGGAGCCTGTGCTGCGCAACAAGAGAAGGCTGCGAAAGTGAGAGGCCCGCACGCCGCGATGAAGTGGCCTCCGCTCGCTGCAAGCCCTCGCACAGAAACGAAGACCCAACACAGCCAAAAATAAATAAATAAATTTTAAAAAACGGAAATAACAAGAATCAGAGCAGAAGTCAATGAAACAGAAGAACAGTAGAGAAAAGTCACTGAAGTCAAAAGCTGGTTCTTTGAAAAGATAAAATTGATAAACCCCTCGCCAGACTAATCAGGAAAAATTAAAAAGAGAAGGCACAGATTTCTAATAAAAAGAATGAGAGAGGTGACATTGTATAGATTCTACACATAACAACAGGTAAGAGAATTTTGCAAATAATCTTTATGCCAATAAATACACCAACTTAGTTGAAATGAGTAAATTTCTTGACACAAACTACTAGAGCTGACTCAAGAAGAAGAATAGATAACCTGAATATCTATGAAAGAAATTGGAGTAGTTAACGTCTCACAAAGAAAACTCCAGGCACCCGTGAGTTCACTGATGAATTCTACGAAACATTTAAGGGAGAAATAATGCCAATTCTGCAAAGAATTCTACACCAATTCTTCCAAAACATTGAACAGGAGAGACTTATTTTCCAACTCATTCTGTGAGACCAGCATTAAACTGATAACAAAATCAAGGGCATTTCAAGAAAAGAGAACTATAGACCAGTATTCCTAATTAACACAGAGAAAATCTTGTCAACAAAATTTTCACAAATCAAATGCAACAATATATAAAAAGGATAATACATCATAACCAGGTAGGTTTTATCACAGGAATGTAAGGTTAATTTAAAATTTAAAAATCAGTGTATGGTTGGAGGGAAGATGATATAGTAAGAAGGTCCAGAATTAGTCCCTCCACTGAAACAACTATTGAGCTGGGAAGGTCTGTTAGAATCAGCTATTTTGGAATTGTGGAGTGGAACACGTGCACTACCAACACCAGGAGGATGCTTGATGAAAAAGAGTCTGGTAAATTCCAGTGATTTTGGTGTTTTGCATAGAAAGCTATCACCCCCCAGCTCTGTGACAGACAGCTGAGGAGACAGTAGCACCTTCTTTCTGGCGCCAGGTTGAGAACTAAAGACCTTGCCCTCTAAAGATTGGTGTTGTGTCTTTTAATCTGCGTAGCAGTTCACCGAGTATCCTGTGCAGGACCTTGATGACATTTCAGCTCCTCACCCTGAAGGAACTTCTTGGATGGGGTCTGTCAAAGAACTTAAACAGAACACATTTATGTCTTCCCCATGCCCCCACGCCCCTTTCTTTTTCTTATTGGATCCAGGCATTCACTGAAATCTCTGAAAGGCCACTGGCTGACTGCAGAGGTAATGGATCAGAGACTTCAGTAACCATATACGAGAAGGAATATAGTCCTTGTCTAAAAGTCACTAAACAGATGACTGCAACATCATACAGGGTGAGGGAGAGAATCTGATGTCCAGACTTACTGCATTACACTGTCTAGTTTTCAACAAAAAAATTATGAAGTATTCAAAGAAACAGGAAAATACAGCTCATTCACAGGGGAAAATAAGAAAATGACAGAAAGCATCCCTGAGGAAGCCCAGACATTGGGAGTACTAGACAAGGACTTGAACTGGCGTAAATATGCTCAAGTTGCTGGGGAGAACCACGGACGAAGAAGTAAAGGAAATCAGAATGATGAGTTGAGCAAGTTGGGAATACTGGTACAGAGGTAGAAATTATAACAAGGAGCCAGGTAGAAACTGAAGAGTGGTAATAGCTGAAATGAAAAATTAGACTCTTTCAACAGCAGGTTTGAGCAGGCAGACGAATCAGTCAGCGAACTTGGAAACAGGACAATTGAAATTGCTCAGTCAGTCAGGAATCACTGATTCAGCACTAATTTACTACGATGAAAATCCATCTTCAGCATTCACAACAGATACACTCTTTTACTAATTGTTTTGCTAATGAAATTTCTGGCATTGTTATATGGAACTGAATATCATTGAATTTTTTTGAAGTCCCTATAGTTTATTTTTTAAAGAAAACTTTAAATTGTAATAATACATATTGAAAAAATAATCCATTTAACATATAAAGAGGCTTTGAAAAAAGAAATTGCTCAGTTTGAGGAGCAAAGAAAAGAGAATCAAGAAAAATTAACAGAGTCTAAGGACCTAGGGGACACTGTCAAACACATCAGTATATACATAATGTAGTCCCAGAGAAGGGAGAAAAGAGCAGAAGAAAGTATTTAAGTATTTGAAGAAATAATGGTCAAAAACTTCCCAAATTTGTTCAAAGATATGAATCTACACATCTAGGAATTTCAGCAAACTCCAGGCAGGATAAAGTCAGTTTGACATCAAGATATAATGAAACTGTTGAAAGACAAAAACAAAGAAGAAATCTTGAAAACATCAAGAGAGAAGAGACTCGTCACATACAAAGAAGCCTCAATAAGATTAACAGCCAGTTTATCATCAGAAACTATGGCTGTCAAAAGACACTGGAATGATATATTTAAAGTACTGGGCTTCCCTAGTGGTGCAGTGGTTAAGAATCCGCCTGCCAATGCAGGGGACACAGGTTCGAGCCCTGGTCCGAGAAGATCCCACATGCCGCGGAGCAACTAAGCCCGTGCACCACAACTTCTGAGCCTGAGCTCTTGAGCACGTGTGCCACAACTACTGAAGCCCACGCACCTAGAGCCCGAACTCCACAACAAGAGAAGCCACCGCAGTGAGAAGTCTGTGAACCACAATGAAGAGCAGCCCCTGCTCGCCTCAACTAGAGAAAGCCCCGCGCGCAGCAACAAAGACCCAATGCAGCCAAAAAAAAAAAAGGATAACTAAAGTACTAAAATTTAAAGACTGTTTATATCTGGCAATATTTCCTATAAAAATGAAGAAGAAATTAAGACATTCCCAGATAAAAACTAAGTGAGTTAGTAGACCTTCCCTGCAAAACTGAGTCTGTCAGGCTGAAGCAAAAGAACACAAGAGTGTAGCTCGAAGCCATACAAAGAAACATAGATAACTGGTAAAAGTAACCACACAGGGAAATATAAAAGCAAGTAGTAGTATGTTTTTGGTTTGTAGTTCCTCATTTTCTTTGCTATATGATTTAAAAGGCAAATCCATAAGAAAATAACTATAAATATGTGTTAATGGGCATACATTGTATAAAGATGTAATTTATGAAAATAACTACCCAAGGATGGTTTCTCACAGAATTCCCGTGAGACCCAACAGTTGTACTTCTAGGTGTATATCCAAGAGAAATGAAATCATATGGCACCCTGATTTGAAGTCAAATAAACCTGGATTCAGGTTCCAGTTTTCTACGACTTAAGACTTTAAGCAAATTACTTGATTTCTCTAAGCCTCATATTCCTCACCTATGAAATGCTTATAAGAACTATCTGGTAGAATTTTTATGGGGATTAAATGAGATAATGTTTAAGAAGCACTGAGCATAGAGAGGAACTCAGTCAGTTACGGATGATGTTGTTATTAATAAAAATGTTCAGGGCTTCCCTGGTGGCGCAGTGGTTGAGAGTCTGCCTGCCGATGCAGGAGACACAGGTTCATGCCCCGGTCCGGGAAGATCCCACATGCCACGGAGCAGCTGGGCCCGTGAGCCATGGCCACTGAGCCTGCGCGTCCGGAGCCTGTGCTCCACAATGGGAGAGGCCACAACAGTGAGAGGCCCACATACCACAAAACAAACAAACAAACAAAAAATGTTTAAAAGACAAAAAAAAATGAGGTTCCAGAAAACTTGGCCTTCTGTATCCTGAATATTAGTTTCCTTCTAAAATGGCTGGTTTAGGGACTCCCCTGGTGGTCCAGTGGTTAAGACTCCACACTCCCAATGCAGTGGGGGGGCCTGGGTTCGATCCCTGGTCAAGGTACTAAGCCTTTGTGCCGCAACTATTGAGCCGGCGTGTCGCAACTAGAGAAGCCTGTGCACCACAACTAGAGAGCCCATGAGCCACAACGAAGACCCAGCGCAGCCAACATAAATAAAAATTAAAATGGCTGGTTTAATGCCCTTTTTCCGGGAACGCACGTACATTCTGCAAGAGGTAGTGATGAGCTGATCCATAAATTTGAAGCCCAGCCTTCTAGGTTCTAGGAGGATTCAATAACGTATACAGAAACACAGGGATTCTGAGAAATAAATGTTTCTCTCCAATGACCAAGGTAAACTTTACAGCTCACCACTGACTCTGTTTGGCCATGGTAAAGACGTTCACTTTCACATTTTTATGTCGTATTATATTAATGAGCAATGTAATTCATGTTTGATTTTGCTGCTGCTGTTAATCACTCTCAGACCTTCAATCATCTATGTAGATATAGGGTAGGTTAAAGAGGTATTCTGTGTAGGTGTTCTAACACCTAAGAGTGTTAGAACAAATTTGGAGAATGTTTCAAGGCTGTGAAAAATTGCCTGTTCTTAAAAGAATTTATGGCCATCTTCTTGTGATTTTGTATATATATTGAAATGTGGTGGTTGAGATATTTATCAACATTGAATCAGAAAAATTGTAACACTGAATCATGTTTCTAAACTCTATAGGAATATATTTTAAAATGGGCATAAGTGGTAAAGACAATTAAAACGATAGAATGAAATTTTTTTTTCACAGAATTCAAGGTAATTTTTTCTTTGTGGATCAAAGGAGGGTATAGGAATATATCAGAGTCTTCTAAGGTATTAGAGGAAAATATGTTAATAATCTTTAATATTTTAATCATGGTTTTTTCATAGAGAAATTTCATAAGGCAAAACATATACCTCATTTCCTTATACCCTTGAAAATGAAAAATCATTTTGATTATTGATTTTTTTTTAACTACCATCTAAGAGTTAAACAATTATGGCATCATTTCTCACACTCAGATTCAGAATGGTCAAGAGGTGTTTGAAGGACTTGACAAAACTAAAAGTATAGAGTTTTTGACAGCTGCTCGGTGGCAATAGTGATACTAAATCATAGGCTGCAGAAAGGGAGTTAAATTGTACCCTTGCCAGTACTCCTGCCCTGCCTTAGAGCTATGTCACAGCTAAAAGCCAGACTGAAGCACCCAGGGGTATTATGTTAAATGAAATAAGTCAAGAGAAAGACAAATACTGCATGATTTCACTTACATATGGATTCTACAAAACAAATCAAAACCCATAGATACAGCGAATAGGTAGTTGGTTGCCAGAGGGGAAGGGGTTGGCAGGGGTGAAATAGGTGAAGGGGGGGGTCAAGAGGTACAAACTTCCAGTTATAAAATAAATAAGTTATGAGGATGTAATGTATAGCATGGAGAACACAGTCAATAGTATTGTATTGACTTTGTATGGTGACAGATAATGACTAGACTTATTGTGGTGACCATTTCACGGTGTATACAAATGGCAAATCACTATGTTGTACACATGAAACTAATATAATATTATATGTCAGATGTACTTAAATTTTTTAAAAAGACTGAAACTCAGAATGATTTGGAGAAGTAAGCTTTTGTTTTTAAGAAGAAGCAGAGCTATGCAGTATTAAAAAATGGGGAAATATTCAGAAGGATAATGGAGTGAGAATCTATTAGAACAATAAATATAGAATGGCTTCTGCTGATCATTTTGATTCCATGTGCAATAGAAGAGATAGCCCATGACTTTGTTTTCCTCTCAGGGTGATAATAATATTGAATTATGTTAATATGTTTAACACTGTATGTTACAGAAGTTGGACTTTATAGAGTCTGATGGTTCCTGTTCCTCTGAAGCACTTTCAAAGAAAGAACTCTCTGCCGAAGAGCTGTATAAGCGACTCGAGAAACTCATTATTGAGGACAAAGCAAATGATGAACAGATCTTTGACTGGGTAGAGGTATAAAGACTATGTCACCTTCCCTGATATCTCTGCAAGAAAGATTCTTGTGGGATCCCTTCATTCACATATTTACCCTGTCACTTAATGGGAGTTTTTAACTTTAATGAAGTTAGTTTTTATTCTTACATGTTTATGTATTTGAAAGTAATGCTGTTTTTCTATTTTTATAAGATTCATAGTCTTTTATAAAGTCAGGTAAAAATATTCAGAACATAAGCCATTTTTCTGGATCTCTCATTAGTTTTGGATACACCCTGCATTTTACCATTCAAAAATTTGCATTTCTTTCTGAATGTTGTCATGTTTTAAATACTAATCTGGATAAAATTAATAAGCAATATATAATTATTATTAAATGTGTTGACTGACATTTTCATAACAACGCTCCCTTCTGGAAACTTCATATCTTACTTATCTTGTGTTATGGAGTCTGTTGATCATGTCCGATTTTAATTTATTACTGTATTCCTTTAAATAGTAACTTCTGTTTATGTACATGTGTTTTATTTGTGCACATTTCCATGGAATCGTATACTAATCCAAGTTGAAAGAAAGCCATTGAAGGCTAATCTAGTTCTCTCCCTCTTGCATAAATCTTGTTTTGTAGTCCTTCTAATGGGCTGTTGTTTTCTTAACAACTCATTTCCAGGCACTGAGAAATAATGAAGCTTCTGATAAATTGATTTTTTTACCTATTTTCCCTGCTGTCTATACGATAATCTGTCAACTCACCTAATTCAGAATCTTTTTAAAGTAATTTATACTAGTCAGTAAGATATATCCCTATCTCCCCCTCTAGGTTCTTTCATTCCTTCCTGAAATCTAGATATCCAGACCCTTGTCTGCTTATTCTCATACAAACATAACCTGGATTTTGAACATTCCTCTCAAAGTGACATGTGCAAACTGAGCATGATCACCGGGTGTGGTCCAACAGTACAGAGTTAGGTGGTGCTTTTTGCTTTTTTTTTTTTTTTTTTTTAAAACTGTGCTTCTGGCAGGCTCACTACACTGAGCTCAAACTGCTCTTTCAGTCTTTTTTTTTTTAACATCTTTATTGGAGTATAATTGCTTTACAATGGTGTGTTAGTTTCTGCTGTATCACAAAGTGAATCAGCTGTACGTATACATATATCCCCATATCTCCGCCCTCTTGCATCTCCCTCCCACCCTCCCTATCCCACCCCTCTAAGTGGTCACAAAGCACCAAGCTGATCTCCCTGTGCTATGCGGCTGCTTCCCACTAGCTAGCTATTTACATTTGGGAGTCTGTATATGTCCATGCCATTCTCTCACTTCATCCCAGCTTCCCCTTCCCCCTCCCCATGTCCTCAAGTCCATTCTCTACATCTGTGTCTTTATTCCAGTCCTGCCCCTAGGTTCTTCATAACTTTTTTTTTTTTTAAGATTCCATATATATGTGTTAGCATACGGTATTTGTTTTTCTCTTTCTGTCTTACTTCACTCTGTACGACAGACTCTAGGTCCATCCATCTCACTAAATAACTCAATTTTGTTTCTTTTTATGGCTGAGTAATATTCCATTGTATATATGTGCCACATCTTCTTTATCCCTTCATCTGTCGATGGACACTTAGGATGCTTCCATCTCCTGGCTATTGTAAATAGACCTGCAATGAACACTGTGGTACATGACTCTTTTTGAATTACGGTTTTCTCAGGGTATATGCCCAGTAGTAGAATTGCTGGGTCATATGGTAGTTCTATTTTCAGTTTTTTAAGGAACCTCCGTACTGTTCTCCATAGTGGCTGTATCAATTTACATTCCCACCAACAGTGTAAGAGGGTTCCCTTTTCTCCACACCCTCTCTAGCATTTGTTGTCTGTAGATTTTTTGATGATGGCCATTCTGACTGGTGTGAGGTGATACCTCATTGTAGTATTGATTTGCATTTCTCTAATGATTAGTGATGTTGAGCATTCTTTCATTTGTTTGTTGGCGATCTGTATATCTTCTTTGGAGAAACATGTATTTAGGTCTGCCCATTTTTGGATTGGGTTGTTTGTTCTTTTGATACTGAGTTGCATGAGCTGCTTGTAAATTTTGGAGGTTAATCTTTTGTCAGTTGCTTCATTTGCAAATATTTTCTCCTATTCTGAAGGTTGTCTTTTCGTCTTGTTTAAGGTTTCCTTTGCTGTGCAAAAGCTTTTAAGTCTCATTACGTCCCATTTGTTTATTTTTGTTTTATTTCCATTTCTCTAGGAGGTGGGTCAAAAAGGATCTTGCTGAGATTTATGTCATAGAGAGTTCTGCCTGTGCTTTCCTCTAAGAGTTTGATAGTGTCTGGCCTTACATTTAGGTCTTTAATCCATTTTGAGTTTATTTTTGTGTATGGTGTTAGGGAGTGTTCTAATTTCATTGTTTTACATGTAGCTGTCCAGTGTTCCCAGCACCACTTATTGAAGAGGCTGTCTTTTCTCCATTCTATATTCTTGCCTCCTTTATGAAAGATAAGGTGACCATATGTGTGTGGGTTTATCTCTGGGCTTTCTATCCTGTTCCATTGATCTATATTTCTGTTTTTATGCCAGTACCATACTGTCTTGATTACTGTAGCTTTGTAGTATAGTCTGAAGTCAGGGAGCCTGATTCCTCCAGCTCTGTTTTTCTTTCTCAAGATTGCTTTGGCTATTCGGGGTCTTTAGTGTTTCCATACAAATTGTAAAATTTTTTGTTCCAGTTCTATGAAAAATGCCATTGGTAGTTTGATAGGGATTCCATTGAATCTTTAGATTGCTTTGGGTAGTATAGTCATTTTCACAGTATTGATTATTCCAATCCAAGAACATGGTATATCTCTGCATCTGTTTGTATCATCTTTAATTTCTTTCATCAGTGTCTTATAGTTTTCTACATACAGGTCTTTTGTCTCCTTATGTAGGTTTATTCCTAGGTATTTTATTCTTTTTGTTGCAGTGGTAAGTGGGAGTGTTTCCTTAATTTCTCTTTAAGATTTTTCATCATTAGTGTATAGGAATGCAAGAGATTTCTGTGCATTAATTTTGTATCCTGCTACTTTACGAGATTCGTTGATTAGCTCTAGTAGTTTTCTGGGAGCATCTTTAGGATCCTCTATGTATAGTATGTCATCTGCAAACAGTGACAGCTTTACTTCTTCTTTTCCCGTTTGGATTCCTTTCATTTCTTTTTCTTCTCTGATTGCTGTGCCTAAAACTTTCAAAACTATGTTGAATTTTTTTTTTTTTTTTTTTTTTTTTTTTTTGCGGTACACAGGCCTCTCACTGTTGTGGCCTCTCCCGTTGCGGAGCACAGGCTCCGGATGCGCAGGCCCAGCAGCCATGGCTCACAGGCCTAGCCTCTCCGTGGCATGTGGGATTTTCCTGGACCGGGGCACGAACCCGTGTCGCCTGCATTGGCAGGCGGACTCTCAACCACTGCGCCACCAGGGAAGCCCAACTATGTTGAATTTTAATAGTGGTGAGAGTGGACAAACTTGTCTTGTTCCTGATCTTAGTGGAAATGGTTTCAGTTTTTCACCATTGAGAACGATGTTGGCTATGGCTTTGTCATATATGGTCTTTATTATGTTGAGGTAGGTTCCCTCTATGCCTACTTTCTGGAGGGTTTTTATCATCGATGGGTGTTGAATTTTGTTGAAAGCTTTTTCTGCATCTCTTGAGATTATCATATGGTTTTTTCCTTCAATTTGTAAAAACAATTTATCACATTGATTGATTTGCATATATTGAAGAATCCTTGCATTCCTGGGATAAACCCCACTTGATCATGGTGTATGATCCTTTTAATGTGCTGTTGGATTCTGTTTACTAGTATTTTGTTGAGGATTTTTACATCTATGTTCATCAGTGATATTGGCCTGTAGTTTTCTTTCTTTGTGACATCTTTGTCTGGTTTTGGTATCAGGGTGATGGTGGCCTTGTAGAATGAGTTGGGGCGTGTTCCTCCCTCTGCTATATTTTGGAAGGGTTTGAGAAGGATACGTGTTAGCTCTTCTCTAAATGTTTGATAGAATTCGCCTGTGAAGCCATCTGGTCCTGGGCTTTTGTTTGTTGGAAGATTTTTAATCACAGTCTCAATTTCAGTGCTTGTGATTGGTCTGTTTATATTTTCTATTTCTTCCTGGTGCAGTCTCTGAAGGTTGTGCTTTTCTAAGAATTTGTCCATTTCTTCCAGGTTGTCCATTTTATTGGCATATAGTTGACTGTAGTAATCTCTCATGATCCTTTGTATTTCTGTAGTGTCAGTTGTTACTTCTCCTTTTTCATTTCTAATTGTATTGATTAGAGTCTTCTCCCTTTTTTTCTTGATGAGTCTGGCTAATGGTTTATCAATTTTCTTTATCTTCTCAAAGAACCAGCTTTTAGTTTTATTGATCTTTGCTATTGTTTCCTTCATTTCTTTTTCATTTATTTCTGCTTTGATCTTTATGATTTCTTTCCTTCTGCTAACTTTGGGGTGTTTTTGTTCTTCTTTCTCTGATTGCTTTAGGTGTAAGGTTAGGTTGTTTATTTGAGATGTTTCTTGAGGTAGCATTTTATTGCTATAAACTTTCCACTTAGAACTGCTTTTGCTGCATCCCATAGATTTGGGGTTGTCGTGTTTTCATTGTCATTTGTCTCTAGGTAGGTTTTGATTTTCTCTTTGATTTCTTCAGTGATCTCTTCGTTATTAAGTAGTGTATTGTTTAGCCTCCATGTGTTTGTATTTTTTTACGGATTTTTTTCCTGCAGTTGATATCTAGTCTCATAGCGTTGTGGCTGGAAAAGGTACTTGATACGATTTCAATTTTTCTTAAATTTACCAAGGCTTGATTTGTGACCCAAGATATGATCTATCCTGGAGAACATTCCATGAGCACTTGAGAAGAAAGTGTATTCTGTTGGTTTTGGGTGGAATGTCCTATAAATATCAATTAAGTCCATCTTGTTTAATGTATTATTTACAGCTTGTGTTTCCTTATTTATTTTCATTTTGGATGATCTGTCCATTGGTGAAAGTGGGGTGTTAAAGTCCCCTACTATGATTTTGTTACTGTTGATCTCCCCTTTTATGGTTATTAGCATTTGCCTTCTGTATTGAGGTGCTCCTAAGTTGGGTGCATAAATATTTACGATTGTTTTATCTTCTTCTTGGATTGATCCCTTGTTCACTATTTAGTGTCCTTCTTTGTCTCTTGTAATGGTCTTTGTTTTAAAGTCTATTTTGTCTGATGTGAGAATTGCTACTCCAGCTTTCTTTTATTTCTATTTGCATGGAATATCTTTTTCCATCCCCTCACTTTCAGTCTGTATGTGTCCCTAGGTCTGAAGTGGGTCTCTTGTACACAGCATGTATACGGGTGTTGTTTTTGTATTTGTTCAGCCAGTCTATGTCTTTTGGTTGGAGCATTTAATCCATTTACATTTAAGGTAATTATCGATATGTATGTTCCTATTACCATTTTCTTAATTGTTTTGGGTTTGTTATTGTAGGTCTTTTCCTTCTCTTGTGTTTCCTGCCTAGAGAAGTTCCTTTAGCATTTGTTGTAGAGCTGGTTTGGTGATGCTGAATTCTCTTAGCTTTTGCTTGTCTGTGAAGGTTTTAATTTCTCCATCGAGTCTGAATGTGATCCTTGCTGGGTAGAGTAATCTTGGTTGTATGTTCTTCCCTTTCATTACTTTAAATATGTCCTGCCACTCCCTTCTGGCTTGCAGAGTTTCTGCTAAAAGATCAGCTGTTAACCTTATGGGGATTCCCTTGTATGTTATTTGTTGTTTTTCTCTTGCTGCTTTTAATATTTTTTCTTTGTATTTAATTTTTGATAGTTTGATTAATATGTGTGTCTTGGCATGTTTCTCCTTGGATTTATCCTGTATGGGACTCTGTGCTTCCTGGACTTGATTGACTATTTCCTTTCCCATATTAGGGAAGTTTTCAACTATAATCTCTTCAAATATTTTCTCAGTCCCTTTCTTTTTCTCTTCTTCTGGGACCCCTATAATTCGAATGTTGGTGTGTTTAGTGTTGTCCCAGAGGTCAATGAGACTGTCCTCAAACTCTTTTCATTCTTTTTTCTTTATTGTGCTCTGCGGTAGTTATTTACACTATTTTATCTTCCAGGTCACTTATCTGTTCTTCTGCCTCAGTTATTCTGCTATTGATTCCTTCTAGAGAATTTTAAATTTCATTTATTGTGTTGTTCATCATTGTGTGTTTGCTCTTTAGTTCTTCTAGGTCCTTGTTAAACGTTTCTTATATTTTCTCCATTCTATTTCCAAGATTTTGGATCATCTTTACTATCATTACTCTGAATTCTTTTTCAGGTAGACTGCCTATTTCCTCTTCATTTGTTTGGTCTGGTACGTTTTTACCTTGCTCCTTCATCTGCTGTGTGTTTCTCTATCTTCTCATTTTGCTTAACTTACTGTGTTTGGGGTCTCCTTTTCGTAGGCTGCAGGTTTGTGGTTCCCGCTGCTTTTGGTGTCTGTCCCCAGTGGCTAAGGATGGTTCAGTGGGTTGCGTAGGCTTCCTGGTGGAGAGGACTAATGCTGTTGCTGCGCTCTCCTCTGTGGCCCCGAAGCTTCCCCCCTGCCTCACCCCCCTCCCCCCATCTCCGCCAGTGAAGGGACTTCCTAGTGCGTGGAAACTTTTCCCCCTTCACAGCTCCCTCCTAGAGGTGCAGGTTTTGTCCCTATTCTTTTGTCTGTGTTTATTCTTTTTTCTTTTGCCCTACCCAGGTACCTGGGGAGTTTCTTGCCTTTTGGGAAGTCTGAGGTCTTTTGCCAGCGTTCAGTAGATGTCCTGTAGGAGTTGTTCCACATGTAGATGTATTTCTGATGTATTTGTGGGGAGGAAGGTGATCTCCACGTCTTACTCCTCTGCCATCTTGAAGGTCTCCTTGCTCTTTCAGTCTTGTAGTACCCATTCTTTTATATTCTACAGGTTAGTCACCTCTCCCATCCCAAACTTATGCATTTGGTTTTGAACCAAAATGGTGTTTTAAAAATTCATTTCTTTTTGTTAAATAGTTATTTATTTAATTTATTTATTTGGTGGCACTGGGTCTTAGTTGCAGCAGGTGGGCAGACTCTTTATTTGCAGCTCACCAGCTCCTTAGTTGTGGCATGCAGACATGCAGACTCTTAGTTGCAGCATGCATGTATGATCTAGTTCCCTGACCAGGGATTGAACCCTGGCCCCCTGCATTGGGAGCGTGGAGGCTTATCCAGTGTGCCACTGGGGAAGTCCCTTAATAATTTAATTCTGTTTACATTTATCTTCTTAAATTAGACAGTTCTTTTTTTTAGTCTTGTCAGGACATTTTAGATTCTGACTTGGTCATAAATTTTGCTTGCCATCTTTTTCACTTTGTATCCTCCTTGCATTTCATTAATATGTCAACTTTGTCCTCATTCGAGTTATGGGTAAAATGTGTGAATGGGGTAGGACCAAGGATAAAGCAGCATACTTTTCAGGACCAAATCTCACCCCACCCCTGTGGACATTTCAGCTATTAACTTGTTTATTATTTCACATCATTCTAATGTCTAGTTCACCTTTTCATCTTGTCCATAAGGGGATATCTCTTACTAGATAATTTGTCAAATGCCTTGCTAAAGTCTAGAAAAGTGAAGGCTGTATCCATCTGAGCTACCGTATACTGATTGTATCAGAAAAGGAAAGAAGTTTAGTTTAGCATGACTTGTTTTTCATGTATGTATTTATTCCTCTTAACATAACCATCTCTTTCCGCTCTAAGACTTTTAAACCATTCATATGATAGTTTGTTATAGATTTTAGCATAGAATCAGCATCAGGCTTTCCGGTATATTGTTGACATCATCAGACACCTTCTTTTTTTTTTTTTTTTTTTTTTTTTTTTGGCGATACGCGGGCCTCTCACTGTCGTGGCCTCTCCCATTGCGGAGCACAGGCTCCGGATGCGCAGGCTCAGCGGCCATGGCTCATGGGCCCAGCCACTCTGCGGCATGTGGGATCTTCCTGGACCGGGGCGTGAACCCGTGTTCCCTGCATCGGCAGGTGACTCTCAACCACTGCGCCACCAGGGAAGCCCCAGACACCTTCTTTTATGTTTTAAAAGTCAGGTCAATGTTTGCATACTTAACATCATTCTCCGTCTCCATGATTTTTCATAGATTTCAGCAGTTTGGTCTTTTATTCTGTTTCTCATGTATTGCAAAATGATGCTGTTTTTACCTCTTCGTCCATGTTGGGCCTCATTTTTTAAATATCAGTATTTATTCTGCCTAGTCCAGACCAACAATTATTCTCCTTAAATAGAAGATGAAGGGTAAATTGTACTGAATGTAAATTATACCTAACAAAGGTGACTTTTAAAAAAGGAGCAAGAAGAGAAAAACATAATGGTCACTGAGCTGACAATACATATAAGGTGTTCGTTGCTCTGTGTGTGATACTGGTACTATATAATAATCTGATTTCGCTTATCAATTCCAATTAGCAGACCCATCTTCCTTATTGTTCTGTGCATTTTTGTTAACATCTTTGCTTAATCTTTAGTGTTCTTGATACTTTTCTTCGTGTCTTTTCTATTCTTGAATGTTAGAATTACAGTATGTGGCTATTTGGTAGAAGAAATATGCAATTTGTTTCTTTAAAACAGAAGAAACAGTCAGATGGTTTGGAAGTGTTATTTATTATCTAATCACATTTAGCTAATTTGTTTATTTTTCTCAGACTCCACTTGAAGTCTAATCCTTGGGGATTTCAAATGATATTCAGTTGAAATAGCTCTACATGTTTATAAAGTATTGTTGGGCCAAAAAGTAATGGTGTGTTTTTATTCTCTCATTTATTCTTCAAAAATAATTGTTCAGACTTTGCAGAAGTAATTTCTGGGGCTAGACCAGCTTTGGCTTCAGCCTGTTTATTTTTTAAAGAGGTATACCAGCAACTGGCTATAACACATAAATCATCATGAAATCTTTTATGCATAGTTCTTGCCCCACCCTATCCTCAGCCTTAGCTGTCAGCAGTGCCACCACATGTTTCTGTCCTGTGGGAAAAGATCGGTAACAAAAGGTATCACGGCCCTCTGTGTTCAGCTCTGCCAGTGTCCCACAGAGCCGGCCATCTTACTTGTTAACCACTCTTAATTCTGCTCTCAGGAAGCCGCCAGTTCCTCCCAGGTGATGTGCAAGGTTAGGTATTCAACAAAGAGAGAGCTGCTGGTTAGTCTGTGTCAGTTCTGAAATTCATAAACGTTAAACTGATCTCTAAATATCTTTGAAATTCTTAGCTTTCTAACACATAACATTTAAAATGACATCTTTAATTTTTTCCTAGCCAGTCATTTTAAGGCTGACTCTTTCAGTAGAAAATACTATGCTATGCTGTTAAAAGAAGCTGAGATAAGCATGAATTCTGTTCACAGGCATAAGGAGCATAAACTCTGGAAAATATTTGAAATACCTGCCTAGAAAATGACCACTTTTGTTTGTCTTTTCCTTTTGCTAGTCATCTGGTTTAGTATAGTGGGGTTTTTTCTTTGAATTTTAATTTATTTTATTTTTATACAGCACGTTCTTGTTAGTTATCTGTTTTATACACATCAGTGCATATATATCAATCCCAATCTCCCAATTCATCCCACCCCTTCACCCCCCCACTTTCCCCCCTTGGTGTCCATACTAGTGTAGTGTTTTATAGCAAAAAGATAAGATCCTAAGAGAAACTAAAAAATAAATTGGGGGCCCATTTACTCTATTTACCTTATCTCTAAATACATTTTTTTACCATCCTTAGAAAAGAGTAATAGTTTTCTCACCACCACCTGAAGAGTTTGTTTGAGGTAATGCTTGAAATTAACCTCCAAGTCACATTAAAATTAAGATGAGAAAGCAGTGTTAGTACATTTAGACATAGTTGCACACTACTGAGCAAAGTAGGCTTTAAAATACTGCGTGGTTGTGGTGTAGTTGTTCTTTCAACTTTATAGATTTGGATAGATCATCTTAGTATGCCTTATTTATTGAGAAGGGAAAATGCTTTTAAATGGTTACGTTTCTGAATGTATATAGTACACAGCACTGTTTAACTGAATGAGCAAAGGATAGGGGATAGTAAGCTCTCTGAAAATGAAATACTGCTACTGAGAGCATTTTCGGACAGAACTGGCGATAGCCCCAGTATTTTCTGGTGAATTAGAAGACTAATTTTTACAAGAAAGTTGAGCATGATCCCGTCTGCCCTTAGGGCCAGACAAAGCCAGGTTTAGGGGAAAATAATTTCTCTGGTGTGCAAGGGTACCTTTAACTATTCTATTTACTTTTGATTCCAGGCTAACCTAGATGAAAGCCAGATGAGTTCACCTACATTCCTTAGAGCTTTAATGACAGCTGTTTGTAAAGCAGCTATTATAGGTAAGTAATATTTCTGAAGGCAGCTCTTAACACCTGAAATCCCCCGTATGTCAACTACTGATGAGATGATATGGGTCAGAGTTTATATTGCCCTCCAAACTTTCCCTGTAAAGCTCAGTTTCTGTGCCAGATGGATACCATGTCTGTCTGTAATGCCTGGCTGTCTCGGGCAGGGGGATGAATAGCTGCTCTGCCTGCAGAGAGCCCAGATGTGAGCAGTTGCTGCATGCCTTGTGTTCCTCAGTTCAACAGGAAGTTGGTGCATGATCCTTGGGTTGTTTTATACTCTGCTACATGTGACTTTTCCTTTACTTTTCACCTCCAACATTCAAAGCCTCCTGTCTTGCATTGAAGAGTTCTAAAGAACAGTTTGAATATTCTTATTTAATATCAATGAAGGGCTAATCTCAACAGAAAAGCCATTATATGTAAATACATATATGAGGAAAGAAAATAGCAATTATTTCTCCTGCTTTATGTTGACTTTATATGATAAGACATAGGTGGATAGGATTCAGATTGGTAGAAAACCTAAATGTTCCAAGCTGCATATAGTTTTTAACAGTACTTGATGAGATCATCCACTTAGTCTCAGATAGAAATCCACATTTCTGTCACTGAAGTAGAAAAAAAAAAGAAATCTGTCAGCTCAAAAGTTGTTCAGAATTTCAGGTCTGTCTTTATCATTATAGAGATAGCTTCAGAGTTTAAGATTTTCTCTCAGACGAACATTTTTTCAGATGAATGTTTTTTCAATGTTAGTTCTTTACCAAGGAAAATAACAAGCTAAGTGGGAAGTCTTCATTAAAATTTTTAAAATAATTTTCAGTATCTGTAGAACCATAAGACTTTGGTGTTTTAATATCAGAGTTGTAAAGTATAGAAGCTGCTTTTAAAAACAAGATTGTGTCCCGGTGCTAACTTACAGAGGAAATAAAACTGCATGCTTAAGCTTGCACAAGCCTCTTAGATAGTCTCATCCACTAGAGGGCAGACAGCAGAAGCAAGAAGAACTACAGTTCTGCAGCCTGTGGAATGAAAACCACATTCACAGAAAGATAGACAAAATGAAAAGGCAGAGGACTATGTACCAGATGAAAGAACAAGATAAAACCCCAGAAAAACAACTAAATGAAGTGGAGATAGGCAACCTTCCAGAAAAAGAATTCAGAATAATGATAGTGAAGATGATCCAGAACCTCGGAAAAAGAATGGAGGCAAAGATCGAGAAGATGCAAGAAATGTTTAACAAACACCTAGAAGAATTAAAGAACAAACACCTAGAAGAATTAAAGACAAACAAACAGAGATGAACAATACAATAACTGAAATGAAAAATACACTAGAAGGAATCAATAGAACAATAACTGAGACAGAAGAACGGATAAGAGACCTGGAAGACAGAATGGTGGAATTCACTGCCACGGAACAGAATAAAGAAAAAAGAATGAAAAGAAATGAAGACAGCCTAAGAGATCTCTGGGATAGCATTAAACGCAACAACATTCGCATTATAGGGGTCCCAGAAGGAGAAGAGAGAAAGGACCTGAGAAAATATTTGAAGAGATTATAGTCGAAAACTTCCCTAACATGGGAAAGGAAATAGCCACCCAAGTCCAGAAAGCGCAGAGAGTCCCAGGCAGGATAAACCCAAGGAGAAACACACCGAGACGCATAGTAATCAAATTGACAAAAATTAAAGACAAACAAAAATTATTGAAAGCAACAAGGGAAAAATGACAGATAACATACAAGTGAACTCCCGTAAGGTTAACAACTGATTTCTCAACAGAAACTCTACAAGCCAGAAGGGAGTGGCACAATATATTTAAAGTGATGAAAGGGAAGAACCTACAACCAAGATTACTCTACCCGGCAAGGATCTCATTCAGATTCGCTGGAAAAATCAAAAACTTTACAGACAAGCAAAAGCTAAGAGAATTCAGCACCACCAAACCAGCTCTACAACAAATGCTAAAGGAACTTCTCTAAGTGGGAAACACAAGAGAAGAAAAGGACCTACAAAAACAAACCCGAAACAATTGAGAAGATGGTAATAGGAACATACATATCCATAATTACCTTAAATGTGAATGGATTAAATGCTCCAACCAAAAGACACAGGTTTGCTGAATGGATACAAAAACAAGACCCATCTATATGCTGTCTACAAAAGACCCACTTCAGACCTAGGGACACATACAGACTGAAAGGGGATGGAAAAAGATATTCCATGGAAATGGACATCAAAAGAAAGCTGGAGTAGCAATACTCATATCAGATAAAATAGACTTTAAAATAAAGAATGTTACAAGAGACAAGGACACCACATAATGTTCAAGGGCTCAATACATAAGGCAACTGCTAACAGCTGTAAAAGAGGAAATCAACAGTAACACAGTAATAGCGGGGGACTTTAACACCTCACCTAAACCAATGGACAGATCATCCAGACAGAAAATTAATAAGGAAACACAGGTTTTAAATGACACAATAGACCAGATAGATTTAATTGATACTTATAGGAGATTCCATCCGAAAACAGCAGATTACACTTTCTTCTCAAGTGCACACAGTACATTCTCCAGGATAGATCACATCTTGGGTCACAGATCAAGCCTCGGTAAATTTAAGAAAATTGAAATCATATCGAGCAACTTTTCCGACCACAATGCTATGAGATTAGAAGTCAGTTACAGGGAAAAAAACATAAAAAACACAAACACATAGAGGTTAAACAATACGTTACTAAATAACCAAAGATCATTGAAGAAATCAAAGAGGAAATCAAAAAAGTACCTAGAGACAAATGACAACGAAAACACGACGATCCCAAAACCTATGGGATGCAGCAAAAGCAGTTTTAAGAGGGAAATTTATAGCAATACAATCCTACCTCAAGAAACAAGAAAAATCTCAAATAAACCATCTAATCTTACACCTAAAGGAACTAGAGAAAGAAGAACAAACAAAACCCAAAGTTAGTAGAAGGAAAGAAATCATAAAGATCAGAGCAGAAATAAATGAAATAGAAACAAAAAAAACAATAGCAAAGATCAATAAAGCTAAAAAACAAAAACAAAAAACCACTCATGCTTCTAGGCCCTGAGCATGCTTTTCTTAGCCCTTTTTTTACTGTGCCTTTCCCTCAGAAGGCTCAGATTAAATGTGTTGTTTGCCACTGTCACAGTTAGTCCTCATCCTGATAGTAATAAGAAAATGGTTCTAATTCTTTTACCCTTGTGAAAAGATTTTATATGAACTATCACTTTAATTTCCTTTCTAATTCCTTTTGTAGTTTGAAATGTTATGAAACCACTGTCCCTGTTTCATTACGATTAAAGATAAAGGACTGAGTATGCTGCTCTCGAGGGAACCCAGCACTCTAAATATATCCGCCCCCCCTCTATATTTTTGTTTGTTTGTTTCAGGGAGAATATCCCATTAAGAATTTCAGAAAATTTTGGGTTTCAAAGTCTTTGCCTTGGACCCCCTTGCTTCCTCTTTCCTTGCAGAGTCATGTGTGTCTTATCAACTCAGAAAATTGAAAATGGCTCTGTGTGTTAATGCTCAGTTCTTCTATCACCTCCAGCCGACTGTTCTACCTTCCGAGTAGACACTGCTGTTATCAAGCAGAGAGTGCCGATCTTAATCAAGTACCTAGACTCAGATACGGAGAAGGAACTGCAAGCACTTTATGCACTACAAGCATCAATAGTAAAACTTGATCAACCTGCCAGTAAGTTTACCTCTTGCTACAATTAACCCAACCAGAGGGTGAGATTTATCCAGGCCAAGACATGAGAGATGGTTGGATGGGCTTGAACAGTGGATAATAGAAGAATCACTAATTACAAAAACTCAGATAACCAATAACTTTAATAGACCTGAACGTTTTTAAGTGTTTGACTTTTGTGAGAAAATGATAACAAGAACACTAGTTTATATTAGAGATTTAATCCTCATTCTAGGGCAGGTCTGTCTAATAGACTCTCTGCAATGATGGAAATGTATCTCTGTCATGCAGTATGGTAACCATGAGCCACATATGTCCGTTGAGCACTTAAATGTGGCTACTGTGACTGAGGAAATAAATTTCACTTAATTTAAATGTAAATAGCCACATGTGGTTAGTGGCTACCCCATTGGACAACGCAGGTCTAGGGCATCTTGGCATTAGCATATGTGCAGTACAGTTTTTCACCTTCTTTGACACAGGTCTTAATAATGAAAGAGGATGATACTCTTCAGAATCCTCAGATACCCAACAAAGACATTAAGCCAGGTTAGACTAATTTTCAGTTAAGAGTTATGATTAATACTGGCTAACCAGACAAATAAGGTAACCTGAACACCAGAGTCTTAGTGATGCTGGTAAATTAACTGAATTGTATTAAATCTTGAAAATTCAGTTGAAACTTGTGAAAGTGGTTAGTAGATACTTGGCTATTTTAGAGATAGCACTGAAGTAGTTCTTTGGCATTTCCTTAGGTTGTAGCTTTTTCAGAGTTTTCCTTCTTGGCTAGTGCTATTAAATCCCTCTGGGAGATAAAGGAAAAGATTGAAACAATCCTCAGGGTGTAACCGAGGAGACATTCTATCTATAAATCTCTCTTTTTTGAACAATAATATAAGCTAAGTTTCCACTGTGAGAGCAAAACAGAGGATTAAAATTGCCCAGATCATCTGGGCATTGAAAACAATAACCAACGACTGTCGTTTCACTGGATAAAATCCAGATGAGATAGTTTTTACCCATTTTTTTCATATGAATTATTACTCTTTTCATTTTGAAAACAACATTAGAGGGGGCAAAAGTACATTCTGCCTTTTCCTCTCAAAATTTGTAAAAATAATATATTTTTATTGTAAAATTTCAAACAAAATGTATAAAGAAGAAAGTAAAAAAAAGTATTCTTGTATTTAATTTTTAAGTGTTTAGGGTGAAAACTACATGATATCAAACAACTCAGCAATATCAGAAAACAGTTCAAATTGAACAAAATAATAGGAATAGGAAACAGTTTAGACTGCTTAAATTTTCCCACTCTTTAGACAAATGGTTTTGCTCTTATGCTATCAAGAGGGGGTGTAATGAAGTGTCATGGATGCTCTTATCCTGGGGAGTTCATGTGCATCCATTCACTGCTTGGAAATACGGTCTTCTCGCAGCTACAGTGCCCCCAGAATTGATGGTTTATTTTCACCTCCTTGCAGATTTGCTACGGATGTTTTTCGATTGCCTGTATGACGAGGAGGTGATCTCTGAGGATGCCTTCTACAAATGGGAAAGCAGCAAGGACCCCGCAGAGCAGAATGGGAAGGGTGTGGCCCTGAAATCCGTCACAGCATTCTTCACATGGCTGCGGGAAGCAGAAGAGGAGTCTGAGGATAACTAAAACTTCAAATACACAAAATGAAACAAAAGAAACAATTTAAGTATTTTTATAAAAAGTGTCACGTCTTCGCCAATCACAGTGCAGCAAGGCCAATTCTCGCAGAAACCCCCACGTGTGCACGAGTGGGAGAGGGGAAAGAGAAAGAAAGGTGATCATGGAGGAAAAAGGTACTGGAAAAAAGTAAACTTCAAACCTGAGGGCGGGAGCACTAAAACCAAAATACATGTATTATTTATAGAAAGTATTTTCTGTTTTAATCTTTTCTTTTTAAACGAGGACTCATACTTTAAAAAAAAAACATCTGTTTAGCAAAAAAAAAAAAAGTTGAGAACTTTTAATTTATTTTAAGGACTGCAAATGCCAGTGTAATTTTTTAATTTGCAGTTTCTGTAAACAACTTGTATAATAGAAAAGCAGAGAAATAAATTTCCCTCCCCTTCAGATGCACCTCACGTTTGTTTTAAAGCATAGTATTTAGTCCAGATTTAAGAAGGTTTGGGGTGAACAAGGTAAGAAAGATTTTTTTTTTTTTTGGCATCAAATCTTTCTGCCTGCCTCTCAGCTTGCTTCAGAAAATAAAAAAATCAAAATAGTAATCAAAACATACATAACCTTGGAACAGAAGGAAATGCTGTGGACCAGAGAACTCCAAGAATTGTTTAAAAAAAAAGTGCTACCCTGGGAAAAGTACTCTTAATACTTTTGAAATCTTTAGAGCAACTTTAAGGCTTGTAAATACATAGAACAAATATTTAAAAAAACAAAAAGAAATTGACTCAATACTATTTCTTTTCACTTTCAAAATATAAAGAACAAAATAAAGACAAACATTGCAAGTTTAAAAGAAAGTAAAGTGACTTCTCCTTTTGACAGCTGCTGCATGTTGCGCCCATCTCTGGGAGGTGCTGTCTGGCTTCTCGCTGTCTAATCAAAATCACTTCTGAAGTAGGAGAGAGAGTGAGAGAGAGAGAGAGAGTGTGTGTGTGTGTGTGTGTGTGTGTGTGTGTGTCTGTCTGTCTGTCTGCCTGCCTGCCTGCCTACCTGCCTGTGTGTCTGCAGTTGGAAAAGGCAAGCTACTTTGTGGGTAAAGGAGGACACTTGTGCTTGGGTGGGAGAGCTTCCCTGAAGTCCAGGGGATGCTTCTTTCCAACACCAACTAGAAATGCATTCATGGTAGGAACAAACCTAACAGCATTATTTTAAATAACCACGTGTTCCACTCTATGTATTTGGATTAGGGACACTAATTCAATTTGATACTACCACTACCACTGATTTTTAAAATCATCATTGCTGCCAGTGCTTAAGAAACCCAAAGATGTCTTCTAAAAAATGAAAGAAACCAAAGCTAAATTACACTTTTTAAAAAGTGGGTGTGGGGTCTAAAACCAAACCAATACCATGTGTGAAAATCACATTTTTCCCAACTTCAACTTCACTCAAGCCATTCTGGTGAGTATAAAACGAACTGTGGTTTGGGCCTCTGTTTCTCCGACAGATATTGGAGTGCTGTACTGTGCTTTTGTTTTTTTTCTTCTTTGATGAAATTGTAGTCTCTACAGGTGGCTTCCCATTTCAATTGTTTGTAGGCCGTCACCCTACAAAATGTATTATGAAGAAAGCCATGCTGCTCCCAAATAAGCAGTCTTGTATTTTGTATCTGGCTAACCAAAGAGTTTTCTAGCTTCCATCCCTGAAGAAGTATTCACATTAAGAGACTTGGCAAGACTTGTGATGCACA
This sequence comes from Grampus griseus, assembly GCF_964374135.1. Taxonomy (NCBI): domain Eukaryota; kingdom Metazoa; phylum Chordata; class Mammalia; order Artiodactyla; family Delphinidae; genus Grampus; species Grampus griseus. The sequence continues at coordinate 167,443,509 of NC_139017.1, forward strand.
AGAACAAAATTGTCCATAGCAATAAAAAACTCTTCTTTAGAATGTAGTTGAACACAATACAGGATCCCACTACATGAGCCCACTGCACAGGGTGGAAAGCTGTTCTCGAAGAACAAAATCCTGAAAGTCTTGTGACAGGCGTATGACAGCAGCTCTCATCAGAGATGCGGCCTGAAAAGTGTCAGGGTCTGGCTGCAGGCTCTGCCTGGGAACCCTCAGTTGGAAGAAGCAACTTGATTCTGTGTTATATTGAGTTTTTAACAGCTGCCAGAATCAAAAGTGCAGAGGATTCTGATCCAGGAATCTCCTGACTGATGCAGTTTTAGGTGTCTGATGCAGCACTCACTCACAGGGGTGAAGGGTGGTGGGTGGGGATGGAGAAGCAAGGTGGTGACTGCCTCTTGGAAATCCGTGGCTCTCCTTTGCAGGGGTCTAGCCGGGACGGAACTTCAGGTAGTAGTGATGGCCTATTCATGGGTATTTTAGATGTGGACAAGTGTAAGGATTGGAGGAAAGAGAATAATATTGGGGGGAAAATAATTCAAGGGTTGGAAAAACCTTCAGCTATAAACGTCTATAGTACAGTAACAGAAATAGTGTTTGAAATCTCACCTATAAGTGTGAAGTGTGATGAGGAGACTACAAAGTAATTTATGGGTAACTTGTTGCTTTGTGCACAGAACGTTAGATGGGATTAGCAAGATTACCTAATGGCAAAATAAGAGCAAAGTGGGAGAATTGATCCACACTTACACCAGCTGAAATGCAAAACACGGTCATGAATCTTACCCTGTTCACAGTTTCCTTTTTTGTTCTTCTGTTTTATTTTTTATTTTTTTAATTAATTTTGATTGGCATATAGTTGCTTTACAATGTTGTGTTAGCTTCTACTAAACAGCAAAATGGATCAGCCATACATACACATATATCCCCTCCCTTTTGGATTTCCCTCACAGTTTTCTCACTGGAAAGCAAGGTTTGGTTGTTTTTGGTTTAAAGTAATAGGTGACGTGGCCAGCATTGACATGGCTGCAACCCCTTCAAGCTGTCACAAAAGCTCTTTCACCCATTTGAACTTTGGGAAGAGGTTCATTAATTAAGGTTTAGTTCACTGCTTAAGGTGCTTTATGCCTGTATTCAAACCAGCTAACTTATAGCTACGCAGTAAGTTTAAATGAGAGTTTTTCCCTTTCTAGAAAAAGAACATGATGCCAGTTTTCAAAATAAACCCATCTTAGATTCTTACAAAGACCAGCAAGCCTGTTCATGGCTGCATCATGAACTTGGTTCATTCAACAAATATTTACTGAGCATTTACTGTGTTCTAAGTGCAGGGAATAAAACAGTGAACAAAACAATCTTTACTCAACATGGAGGTCACATTTTTCATGGAAAAAAGAAAAAAAGCAAGCTAGAATTTTACATTGCTACGTCAGTGCACTATCCCCCCGAGACCTGTCTGCCGCTTGTTACGCTGGCAGATCTTTGATTTGGTTTTTGTCTTTTTTAATATATTTCAAAATACAATCTAGATTATTTACAACAATTAACCCAAAGACAGTTTTATCTGGTCTAGGACCACTCTTCAAACAAGTTATCATTCTGGGGTTTTTGACATCTTTTTGTTTCAAATGGCTCCATTCAAGGAGAATTTCCTTTTATCACTCTGTGAACTTGATCCAGTCAAAAGGAAAATTGATCCAGTGAAAAGGATTCTAAGCTAGAAAAAGTAGTCTTGGGCTATTGGCTGTAATTCTGTGTTATCATTACTTAAGTTTTATTCTTTTTTTTTTTTTTCTTTTTTTGGCCGTGCCGTGCAGCTTGCAGGATCCCAGTTCCCAGACCAGGGACTGAGCCCAAGCCACAGCAGCGAAAGTGCTGAATCCTAACCACTAGACTACCGGAACTCCCTTAAGTTTTATTACTTTAAAAAAAAAAAATGTAGGGATCCAGTTTTTCAGTTTTGACCATCCATTGGCCCTTATGCACTCCTGCATTCCCCATTTTGGAGAGAAGAACATTTTGCATTCCTTTATTTTTGTGTTGCTTTTTTTCTTATTGAGATATATTTCACATACTATAAAATTCACCCCAAATTTACTATATTCACAGTTGTGCAACCATCACCACTTTCTAATGTCAGAGCATTTTCATCATGCCAAAAAGAAGCACATATCCTTTAGTAGCCTCTCCTCATTCTCTACTCTCCTCAGCCTCTTAGAGCCACTTATTCTATTTTTTGTTTCTGTAGATTCATTTAGATGAAATCATACATTGCATTGCTCCAATCCAACATTTAGCAAATGATCAAACCTCACAGGTGTTTGCAACATCAGGGACCTGACAGCAAGGTTTAAGACCCTGATTTTCCCCTGTTTTTGACTTTTTGTTCTCTGTCACTTCTTTAGGTATAACTTGGAAATATGTTTACAACCATCAGCTAATTCTGAACAAGTTCCTGAGAATTTCCTTTTGTCACTCTGTGAACTTGATGTATGTGACCTGGGATATCTGACATCCTAGCACTGGCAACTAGGGTCTGGTCATTTTTGACCTCTCATTTATTGCTACTTGAATAACTTTTCCATGGGGCTGAAATTCCTGCATGAATTAGAGGCTACTACAGTGTACCCTAGAAAAGTTAAGATGTAGCTTGACTTGGAGTCTGAGGTTTTATTTGTCCTCTCCCTTGAGGCACATTTGGACATAGTGACTGTTGAGGCTTCTTACTTGTCATGAAAGTAAAATTACTCATTAAGGAATAAACATGCCTTGAAACAGCCCCTACTACTCGTTAGTCCCAGTTTTTTAGTCTTATAGAAGATTACTTTTCCTGTTCAATAAACTTGAGCTCTAAGTCTCCACATCCTCCAGTAGTTTAGGGAGAGATACACTATATGCTTACTAGCTTCAAATATCACATGTATCCCTCAGAGGGAAAAATGATTATATGTTAATGGAACTACCAACCATCCCCCCGACCCAAAACAAAAGGAAGACATCATTTTGTCTTACCAAATCATGAAATGACTTAGCATATCAAAGAAAAAAAGCTGCAGAGACCCATGTGCCAAACTTTTAAAAAATGTTTTATTTTGAAATAATTTTACTCTATGGGGGAGTTTCAAATTTAGTAGAGAGAGTTCCATATACACTTCACTCAATTCCATATTAATGTCTTACACTACCAGAGGACATTTATCAAAACTAAGGAACCAGCATTGGTGCATTGCTGTTAACTCCAGACTTTATCACTACTGTCCCTTTTGTCCTGTTTGTAGTCCTGGATGCAATCCAGGATACCACATTGCGTTTAGTCACCATGTATTCTTAGTGTCCTCTGGCCTTTGACAGTTTTTTAATCTTTCCTTGTTTGTCATGGCCTTGACAGTACTGGTCAGGTACTTTGTAGAATGTCCCTCAATTCGGGTGTTTTTCTCATGATTAGAGTTTGGGGTAAAAATACCTTTTTTTTTTTTTTTTTTTTTTGCGGTACGCGGGCCTCTCACTGTTGTGGCCTCTCCGGTTGCGGAGCACAGGCTCTGGACGTGCAGGCTCAGTGGCCATGGCTCATGGGCCCAGCCGCTCCGCGGCATGTGGGATCTTCCCGGACTGGGGCATGAACCCGTGTCCCCTTGCATCGACAGGCGGACTCTCAACCACTGCGCCACCAGGGAAGCCCGTAAAAATACCTTTTAAGTGAAGTGCCCTCCTTATATCAGGGGGTATGTGATGCCCCCATGACGTCACTGGTGATGTTTAACCTTGATTACATGGTTACGGTGGTGTTTGTTAGGTCTCCACTCTAAAGTTGTTTTTCTTTTCCCCCTTTCTTACTTTGGTCTATTTGGAAGCTAGTCACTAAGTCTAGCCCACATTGGGCGAGGGAGGGTGGAATAGGAGAGAATTAAGCTCCACTTCCTTCCTGGAGTTGGAGATACCTCCTTATTATTTCGAATTCTCCTGCAAGAAAGATTTGTCTCTTCTATTTGTTTCTTTATTAAGTCGTGTGTAAATACACACACACACACACACACACATATGTATAACTATATTATATATATACATATATATCAGTGCAGATTCATGTATATTTATCTTACACTTTGAGTTATAATCCAATACCACATTATTTTGTCACCCAGATTGTTCCCGCTTTGGCCCTGGGAGCTCTTTCAAGTAGATTTATGTGTCTCTTCGACATTTCTTCATCTGTTTGTTTTTAGAGCACTTACTTTGTGACAGTACAAGATGCCACTGGAGTATCTTGTATTTTTGTATTTTTCCTGCCCTAGTCATAGAGTCCGTCATTTCTTCAAGGAGCCTTGGTTTCTTTTAGGAGAATAGTATTTAGAAACCAAGATCTGGGCACTGGGTGAGCTCATTACTACTGGGGTTTCTCTGCTTCTAGTTCTGCCAGCACTGTAAACTTTTTTTTTTTTTTTTATTCTGAATGTGAGCTCTTGCCAGTTTCACAGGAACACTGACTTTTTACAAATACTGCTTTATTTTTTATGTGATAACTCTGGTACCCAAAAGACTTCACCCTATAGACATTACAATTATGCTTTTGCTCACCCTATGTAACAAGAAAAAAGGATTAGAACTATTCCCTCTCTTTCCCTATTATGATAATTTGTTTTAACTTTCCCTTAGCTAGCAATATTCAGACAGTCTACTAAAGTACCATATAGTACAGTGTTAAAATCTTACCTGAGAGACTAACTCAATTAAATTATAATAATGGAAATTGCTAAATAACCAGAAGTTAACTGGCAATGGAAACCATTGTACTGCATATCAAAACTTGATGAGATGCAAGTAAAGTAGTAGTACTTCGAGGTAAATGTGGTGTCTTACATTTATTCAGGAAACATGAAAGAGTTAAACAAGTTAGGCCATCGAAGGAACCAGCTGAGTAAAAAACATGTTACCTGAGTGGATAGCAAGAGTTCATATAGGAAGAAGTTGTATGCTGTAGTGGAAAAGAGATCTTGACTAGAGCTAGGAGACTTGTGTTCTGATGCTAATGCTACTGTTTACTGCTAATTTGTTCACTCTCACTTGTATGGGCCCCCACCGTCCTCTCTAAAAAGGGTTCACTCATGCCAACCATATGAGCACATCCAGAATCACTTTAAATACTGTTTACCAAGCTTAACAGTGAATTAAGTCTTGGTGAAATAGGATATTAAACTTTTCGAAGAAGTAAGAATATCAAGATTTTCTGAAATTTTCAAAACAAATGACCATCCAGCAGTTGAACTTGTTCTACCGATGATTTTCTTTCTGACTCTTCTGAAATATTTACCTCTTGTTAATCAAAATACGTCTTCTGACCTGAAGTCCTAGGAAACTAACTATCTTTGCCAAAGCTCTAATGGTTGTCCTATCTTAATTGCTTCCTAGAACATAGAATAACGGGGCCCAGCATTGTTGTGTGTTAGAATCACCTGGGAGTTTTCAAAAACACAAATCCTGGGACTCCACCCCAGACCAGTTATTTCAGACTCTCTGAGGATGAAACCTTGGCATCATTTTTTTTTAAAAAGTTGCCTAGGTGATACTAATATGAGCCAGGGTTGAGACCACTGTGGAATGGTGAAAATAACCTGATTTACCAAACAGTTTAGAGAACAATTTATATTTTCAGTTTTTTTTTTTTTTAAGTTTCAGTCCTGTTACAACCTTTTTCACATCTTCTTTGTTCTTTTGGTTTTTTTGGCCACACCACGTGGCATTCGGAACTTCCCTGAACAGGGATCAAACCCACGCCCCCTGCAGTGGAAACGCGAAGTCTTAACCACCGGGCCACCAGGGAAGTCCTCTGAGATTTTAAAAATATTTTTAAACTGCAAGGTGTTGGTTGGACACACAAATGTGGCATTACAAATGGCACATGTTTTGAAAATACAGTGCTATGAGAGCATATAATGGGTGCCCTGTGTAAACTGGGGGGTTAGGGGATGCGTCCCTCAGGAAGAGAATTTCAAACTGAGGAATCTAAAGAATTAAATAGTTAAGGGGGTGGGTTCAAGTAGAAGGGATCATGAGTGCAAAGGCTCTGTGGTAGGGGGGATGCAGGGTGTATTTGAAAAGTGAAGAAAGAGTGGCAGGTATGGTGAGAGTCCGTTTCATATGCAAAAGTAGAATTTAAACATGTCCTGTGACAAATTAATCCAGACAAACCTTCTCTGGGCAAATGGGTGAAAGAACTTTTTGAAAGTTGCCGTATTCTCTCAATTTAGTAGAATTTGCTAGAGACCAACCTTGGTTGGTTTTCTTATGTTTTGGTTTTTTTTTAATAAGTTGTCACCCAGTAAAAGGAATGGCGGTACTTTTAATCATTTCCAGTCCCAAAATTTAGTGGATGGGAATAACTTCTGGCTCTTTAGAATGAACAGTTAAGTTTATATCTAAGATTAAGATTATCTATAAACACCATGCACCTCATAAGATTGTTGTGAGGATTAATTAAAGGAGATCAGATAAAGCCCCCAGCGTCCTGACTGGAATACCTGGGGCATGTCCTCCCTGTGTCCAATGTTCTTTTTCTATCCCATTCTACAACCTTAGTCCTATTCAGCTACATACAAAATTAAACTACACTACCTTAAAACCCATACCCCCTGCAGCGGAGCATGGAGTCTTAGCCACTGGACCGCCAGGGAGGTCCTTCCGTCACCATTCTTTTTGGAACTTCAGGTTTGTGTTTTTTTAAACAAATGGATCCAATTTCATAATTCTGACTTTAAAAATCTGTCTTCTTTTCAGTCATAGATTTTGATTCATGTTTTCCTTTAAATTACTGGGTTTTATTGGGAAAACTTTCTTCCCCTTTAAGCATAAAGAAACTTTCTCAAACTTCCCCATAACCACGAAAGAAAGATGTGTTATGGTGACCAACTCATTTTGCTGGGATTTTCCTGGTTTAAAACCTGAACGTCCTGCCTCCCACTAACTCTCAACCTCCCCATCAGTAAACCCTGACAGTCACCACCCTAGGTGTCATTGATCTGACTCTCACTTATCTCTGGCCACCATCACAGACTTGGTTCCCCTTCAGGCATCTTCCCGCAAGTATGATTTGCCTTTTAAGACACAAAGTAGGAGTGGAGAGAGAAGAATAGTACTGTTGGCAAATTTACTTCCTGTTACACTGTCAAAACTGGATATATTTTGATTTTTAGTAAATCTGATAAATGAGTGTCTCTATTATGTCTAAAATGCGGTTGTCTTGCCTCTGGTGTTTAAAAGGGGTAAAAGGGCTTCCCTGGTGGCGCAGTGGTTGAGAGTCCGCCTGCGAATGCAGGGGACACGGGTTCGTGCCCCGGTCCGGGAAGATCCCACATGCCGCGGAACGGCTGGGCCCGTGAGCCATGGCCGCTGAGCCTGCGCGTCCGGAGCCTGTGCTCCGCAACGGGAAAGGCCACAACAGTGAGAGGCCCGCGTACCGCAAAAAAAAAAAAAAAAAAAAAAAAAAAAAAGGGGTAAAAGATGGTTCAACACATACAATTCCCAGAGCCTGACATGAACCAGGCTTGAAAGCAAATCCTTTTGCTTTCCCTAGAGATGGCAGGACTAAGTACCTTAGGGACCTTAATTCTAGGTTCTAGTTCCCACTGAAAGACACCTATAATAACATTCCCAAATGTTTTTGTTCCTTTGAAGGCTGAATTGTAACCTCAATATGTCAGATGCTTCAAACTTAAAGGGTAGCTTTTACTTTTTTTTTTTTTTTTTTGCGGTATGCGGGCCTCTCTCTGTTGTGGCCTCTCCCGTTGCGGAGCACAGGCTCCAGACGCGCAGGCTCAGCGGCCATGGCTCACGGGCCCAGCCGCTCCGCGGCATGTGGGATATTCCCAGACCGGGGCACGAACTCGTGTCCCCTGCATCGGCAGGCGGACTCGCAACCACTGCGCCACCAGGGAAGCCCCAAAGGATAGCTTTTAAAACCCTTATCCTCAAAATGACAGTAAACTCTTGGCACTAACACTTTTCAGACCCTCTCAAGGAGCTAGAAACGTTGACTCCAACTGAACACCGAAGGGCTAATGACATCTAGGACAGAGGTTCTCAAACTGTGAATGACAAAATTAATGGATTACAACCAGCATTAAATATATATATATAGAGAGAGAGAGAGAGAGAGAGGGAGAGAAGGGGGGGACATACGACAGAAAATGTTATTTTGTAAAATGTATTTGGTTTTTATATTCTGATCTATGTATGATCCTTTATCCAAAACGATTGGGATCAGACATATTTTAGACTCAGAATTTTTCAGAGTTTAGAAAGAAGTTTTTCAGTTCGATGACTGCTATGCTGAATAGAGTTAAAATTATTGCCACCAGTGAGTAGAAGAAAGTGCAACATCATCAGAGGAGGATCCAGGGGTGCTGCTTATCTCTAAACCAGGGTCTTGGCCTCAGATAATAACAAACAATAAAAGAGAAAACCATTAAGGGGGTGGCAGTAGTGAAGTAATATTAAATCTCTTCATCAGTCTCCACTTTCTGCCTAATCATATAAATTAATTCTCTTACCATCCCTTTCCAAGCTGCAGCCAAATTGAGGGCCATTTCCAGTCTTTCTGGCTAGAAACCAGAAAAGTCAGGTGACCCCCAACCCTACCAGGACCATACCTTCTTAAGGGATCAAAGCTCCAGCCTGGCTTTTGGTTACTGCTGTGTGAAATTGCAAGCCCTTAGCCTTGATTTGTGGGGAAAATGAAGATCAGGCTTGCTAGGAACAGAAACTTCTCTCCCCACCAGGCAATCAAGAATTATTCTTCAAACATCTGTGTTAACACGAGGTGGAATGTGAGTAAAATAGGTTGATGTATCTTTCATGCTCAACTTTGTGAGGCAGTGTCCTTAGCTGTGGTCTGGAATATTCTTGGAATCTGCAATTGCTTCAACTTCCTCTATCCTTATGCCTAAATCTCCAAAGTCACATATTTTGCTTTTCTATACAAAACAAGACCTTTTAGCCTAACAGACTTAAGTATCACTTAGCTTTAAATTTGAGGAATAGCAAAAAACCTATTACACTGACAACAGGCCATGAAGTCTGCAAAGCTTGCTGTATGCTAAAGTTGCAACAGTGACTTGGCTTCTGAAGAAAATGGGTGTTTTTGTTGAAAACTAGAAATGATGCAGTTGCATTTTGGGGACTTTTTTTTTTTTTTTTTTTTTTGTGGTACGCGGACCTCTCACTGTTGTGGCCTCTCCCGTTGCGGAGCACAGGCTCCAGACGCGCAGGCTCAGCGGCCATGGCTCACAGGCCCAGCCGCTCCGCAGCATGTGGGATCTTCCCGGACCAGGGCACAAACCCGTGTCCCCTGCATCGGCAGGCAGACTCTCAACCACTGCGCCACCAGGGAAGCCCGACTTTTTAAAAAAAAAAATTTTTTTTTTTATACAGCAGGTTCTTATTAGTTATCCATTTTGGGGACTTAACACTTGCTTTTCTAGTTCACAAAACCCTACATTTCCTCATGTTTCTGGGACTCCAGAGTCACTCCTGTAAGCTGGTTGGCCCTGGGCAGAAGTGTGAAGTCATCACAGACGACAGCACGTTTACTCCTTTCTCTCTCCTAGAAGCTCTTCCTCTAGTCAGACACCCAGAGTTCTTACTCTTCTGATCCCTGACTGTCCAATGGAAAGCTTTAGATTCTCAAGTTCAGAAGTTAAAACAATGAATTCTGAATTATCAGTTTGAGACCTGTATGTTAGCTCTCCTTGATAGCAGCACTTTAAAATTGCTATAGAAGATGGGCTTCCCTGGTGGCGCAGTGGTTGAAAGTCCACCTGTCGATGCAGGGGACGCGGGTTCGTGCCCCGGTTTGGAAGGATCCCACATGCCGCGGAGCGGCTGGGCCCGTGAGCCATGGCCGCTGGGCCTGCGCGTCCGGAGCCTGTGCTCCGCAGCGGGAGAGGCCACAACAGTGAGGCCCGCATACCGCCAAATAAATAAATAAATAAATAAATAAATAAATAAATAAAATTGCTATAGAAGAGATTAAAAGGAGTGAATGGTGGAACTTCAGGGACTTTGATATCAGTCAGTGTGAGAGGTCTCTGTGCAAGAGGGTCTTACTGGTGCTCTGACCATAAACTCCACACACTCCATAAGAACTGAGCTGCTCTTAAACTTGCCAAGATGTGTGTTCCCTCGGTGCAGAACATCAAACAGCCTAACAGCTTAAGTAAAGGGTGCAAAATTCATCATGTAAATCTGTTTTTAACAAACACAATTGAATGATGTTTTTACTAGTATAGCTCGAAGAAAGCCAAGTGAGATAAACTATAAAACCATACTCCATGGAGTCTTAACTCGGATGTGGCTAAGTATAAAAAGCAAAACTGACCAGATGTTACATTTAGCAGAGGTAAAATGCCTCAAGCAATATACATGTCCAATAAAAACTTCAAATCCCTTTGGAAGTGAAAAACAGCTTGACTTCAGTGAGTGGTAGCTTTAGTGCATGGTTGGGGGGCGGTTGTGTGCAAAGCACCTCCATGCGCACACTCTGGAGAAAGAATTTTTTCAGGGTTTTCCCTCCTTGGGTGTACATGTTGTAAACAACAGATAAGTTGTGTGTGTGTTTTTTAAGCAAAAATCTGTGGAGTGGAGAAATCTAGTTTGCCCTTATCTGTGTCAGCTTCTTGCATGAGATGGGGCTAAAGACATTTCCGGGAAAAAGAAGAAAGGTAGGACGTTTTAAGCATATGAACACATAAAAATGGAAGAGTCTTTTAAAAAGGAGACAAAAGATAGAAATGTTGGTAAGAAAGGAAGTGAGCAGGGTGAAGCTTGGGCACAAAATGACCAAAACACCTTGTGAACATGTTTAATGGGACCCCAGAGTGCCAGGGCATTGGTAATGCCATCAGGACATTAATGGTAACACGCACCTTGTAAGGAATTTTTGGTGGTGGTGGTTAAATTTTTATATACCTCCCTTTGGAACTGATGGAGTGTATGGCTGTGCCTGGGAAAGCTGGTGAGACAGTTAAAGTGCTAATGGCAATGCCAGAGCCTGAGGACTGGACTAGCAAGTGCTTAAATGGTTTCGTAATAAAACTTTGGGATGACAGGCACATGCATTTGAGTGCTAGTCACACTGCTCTGAGCCTCACGGCAATTGTAGTGTTTATTATTTCCCTATATCATTATCCGAACCCCCTCTATCCGCGACAAAACACCTACTACTTTAGGTACATCGTATTTTCCCAAACCGACTTTGAAAAGTTACATTTTTAAACAGTACGTACAAGCCGAAGTACGCTGATACCAACGTAAAATGGCAATCCAAAGGCAATTCCCTGTTTTCTAATCCCACGGTTTCCTTGTTGAGAACCGTCCCTGCATATGCAGATTAGGGAGCCAGGGAAGACCGTTTCATTGATTAGAAAATCAACTTTTACAGTTCTTTTCCTGAGTTATTACGCTACCCTGTACTGTATGGATACTTAATGGGAAAGAACGTGAGGTACTGAATTTTCCGCTCTCTGGGTTTCTAATTATTCCAACCGCCTTCAAAGAAGTGTAGTTCTTGTGCTGTGGCTAAATTCAGAAGCGGGAAATGCCAACCCCTCTAAAGGCAGACGGATCGCCAAAACCAGGGACTGAACCAGAGTAGAGAAGGGTTAAGTGAAAAGAGTGCCCTTCCGAGAAACCGAAACCGCATCGCCCAAGCTAACGGGCGCCACCCGGGAAGCGCCGGGTGGAAGGTACGAGGATACACAGACCCCGCCCGGGCATCCCCACATCCCGGAGCGCCCTCTCGCGCCCCTGCGCGCCCGACCGGGGAGGCAAGCCTCGCGCGCTTCCTCCGCTCCCGCGGGCTGGGGGTGCGGCCGCCGGCGCGCGCGGGGGCGGGGCCGGCTTGGGGGGCGCGCGCGCGGGGCCGCGGGCAGGGGGGCGGGGCGGCAGAGCTCGGCGGCTGGGCCTGGAGGACAGCGGCGGCGGAGGCGACGAGCGGCAGCGGGAGCGGCGCCGAGAATCCTTGCGGGACGCGGGCGACAGGAAGCGGGGAGCGCAGAGGTAACTCAGGACGGAAAAGGCGGGTGGGGAGTGGGTGCGGGCCCGTTGGACCCCGAGGGCGAGTGGCGGAGGCCGCTCGCCCGGGGCGCCGACGCCGCTACCCGAGAGGAGGGGGCGGGGCGCTCGCGTCCCTGGAGGTGGTGCCTTTTGTCTGCCTTCCCCGACCGCTCCGCCCCCTTCCCCTCCCCCCACTGCGACCTAGCCCCCTGCCCCTCTCCTGGAAGCCTCCTCCGGGACCCTCTCGCGCGCGCGCTCCCGCCCTTGTTTTGTTTGGACTGGGGAGGTTGGGGAGCTCTTCCCTGATCTAGGGCCCTGCGTCCCAGCGCGCCTGCGCCAGCGTCCTCCCGCCCGCTCCGATTGGCTGAGGTCTTGCGCATGCTCCCGAGGCCCGCGGTGGGCCTCGCTGTCCGCTCCCGCCCTCCCCCTCACCCACTCTCAGCGGTTTTCGGAGCCGGTTCGAAAGATGCCGGCGGCGGTGACTGGCTGTGGCGAACCCGCCCCCCGGGTTCTCCGCCCCCGCCGCCGCCATTACGGAGCTCCCAGCGGTGAGTTCGCCGAGCGCTGGGACTCGCGGTCCGCCGCCTCCTGCGTCGCGCGGGCTGGCGCCGCTCGGGTCGCGGCGTCGGCCTCCCCGCGCGCATCCCGGAGCGGGCGCTCGAGCTGTCAGCTGCAATGAGCGCGCACCTCGGTGTCCGCCGCCGCTGAGCTCGCCGCCCTTTGCCTCGCCGCCTTCATCCTGGCTCCGCTCTCGCCCCCGCCTTGCGCTCGGCGCCGCACCGGCCGCTCCCCGCCTTTGTCTCTGCTGGTCTTTCTAACCGGTTCTCTCGGCGGTCTGGGCTCGGTGTCAGCTGTTGGCGCCCCTGAAAAGCCTTTGCTGCTGCTGCCGCTGCCGCCGCGACGCGGGCCTAAGCTTTCGTTTTCCCGTATGGCTTTCCTAGAGCTTGTTAGTCACTGCTCCTTAGGTGATGTGATTTTAGCTAAGAAAGTCAAACGTGTGAATAGGGGCGTTTGTAAAGAGTTGGAGGCAGGAGTGGTGAAGTGAGAGGCCCAGATTTGAGATTTTGATACCGAATTGACCAATGTCTGTGACCGAGGACGAGTCACTTAACCACTTTGAGGGAGTGTTCACCCCTGCACAGAGGAGGGCCAAGGTGAACTTTACCGCCCTTTCCGCGTATACATTTTCTCTCTGTTGTTTATCATGCTTCCCGACTTTATGTTACATTGAAAAGTGAGAATTTAGTTACAAGTACAGCTAGGAATTCACCTGGGACTTTATGGACAAAGCTGGCCTGTCTTAGAGTGAAGTTACACGTGTCTAGTTTTATTTTGGAAGATAGCTTAGTTTTGTTTAATCTGGCATAGGCATAAAACTGTTAAGAACTTTTAAAATTCTTATTGCTCTTTTTAAAAGTTTAGTGTAATGTGTTTCAAAGTAGAAGTAGCATTTTTAGAGGTTATTTTTGGCCTTGTTTTTAAGCTTAATTGGAAGATTGAGGACAAGAACTTGGAGAAAGTGTCCTGAACTCTTCGTGTATAGATGAAAATCCTAACTCTTTAGCCAGTTAGATTGTGCGTGCCTTAGGAATAGATCCCTGTAGTGTCCATAGCATCTGTGCCCAATATAGACACTGATATATTGAAATACAAAAGTGAAAAAGAAGTTGCTAGCTAATTATACGCATGCTTTTTGTGACATTACCTGTTAAGTCTGAATATAGTTAAAGATTTTAGATTGAGAACAACTTGGTGTAATCAGTGCATAGCTAATGATATTATAATGTATAATGTCTTGTGTACATTTTATGGTAAAATATGAAATAATACTTTCCCTAAAATGCGTACTTTCAAGGATATCAGTAAACTGAAATACATTGTTGAACTACTTATTTTTCTAGTGCTTTCTCAATGTAGAGAAAGTAAATTAAAACTGAAATTACGGACTTTCTACTTTTACAACCTTTTCTTTATTGCCTGCATTTAAACAACTTAGCACTTCCCTTGACGAAAGCAAATCTTTGTTATGTTAATCTCACATTAAATTTTAAAAACAGGTTGATGACCACAGAAAGACCACATAAACCACAGGTAAACTCAGATGGCACATATAAGAACCCAGATGAAAAACTTATTCAAGTTTCGTCTATTCGTTCTTTCACTTAATAAATATTTATTAAGCACCTGTTCTGTGCCTGGCATGTTTCTTAGGCACCAAGTATGCAGCAGTGAACCAGCCAGATAAGATTCCTGCAAGGAAACAAGTGTGGCGGCCTAAAAGTCTGATCATTCAGAAATGTAGCAACAAAAGTTAAATTAATGAGTACCTGTGATGTTCAGGTAGTATGAATTAACCATTCATATAGTTTTGTTAGCTTTGTGATGAACAGTGAACTTATGGAATAACTCATTAACCAACCTATTATAAAGAAAGTGCTATAGGGCTTCCCTGGTGGCGCAGTGGTTGAGAGTCCGCCTGCCGATGCAGGGGACACGGGTTCGTGCCCCGGTCCGGGAAGATCCCACGTGCCGCGGAGCGGCTGGGCCCGTGAGCCATGGCCGCTCAGCTTGCGCGTCCGGAGCCTGTGCTCCGCAACGGGAGAGGCCAAAAGAAAAGAAAGTGCTATAGACTGAAGCCTTAATTTTCATGACCTTTATTAAGGAAATACAGAGCTGAGGCAAACGTTTCTTAATATTTATATTAAATTTTAAATATTTAGTTTTATTTTTTAAGTGTTCTTCACACTTGCTGAATATAGTAATAAGTACTGTCAGGTGTCATTGTTCATTCAGCTTTTTTCCCCAATATTTATCCAGCACCCAGCATGTGCTGGGCATCCTTCTAGGTGCTGGGAATACAGTGATGAATTAGTCCTAGCCCTTGTAATGCTTACATTTCACTGGAAGAGACACATAATAAAAAAGTAAATAGACGTATGTTGAATTACAGGTGGTGTTAAATGCTATTACAAATGCCATATGAAGAAACCTGAAAAAGAATAAGAAGGATAGGAGGGCTTTCTGAGGGGGTGACACTGAGCACAAATCTAATTGAAGTGTCTAGGAAAAGAATGTTGCAGTGTAAAAGAAGAGCATGTGCAAAGCACACACTGAGGACCAAAAGATGATCTGTGTGTTTGGAGTCAAGAGAGTAGAGTGATGGGTGGAGTAGTAAGGGGTGAGATTACTGAAATAAGGGGGTGTGGTGATGGGGAGGTTTTAAGCAGGAAAGTGTCAGGCTCTGTTTTTTTTGGTGGATGCAGCCAGGAAGATTGGCAAACCAACATTTCTCAGTTATTCCACCCTGGGCATACTTCTTACCTGACCTAATTTAAACTAACATTCTTGTCCTCAGGTTAATGATGTCTAATGTCTTTATGGACCATGTACTTGTTGCCCTGACTTCAGTCAATTTTATCATCTTGGCATTGAGAGTAGTTTCCTTTGCACCCCCACTCCTTTTCTAAAACCTGTTTGTTTCAATTTTGAGCAATTAGTAAATATAGAGTTGACTGGAAGGGTTTTGACTTTTTTTTTTAGTATTTTACTTACAGGGAAAATATTTTTTAAAGATCCTCTATGAACAGACTGCTGAAGGTTTTGCTGACTTCGCAGTATCATTTTCAGCCTAGCTAGTATTATCATGGGTTAAGAAAGATGAATTCATTAGCAGTATCACTTCACCAAGAATAACCTGATCATGAAGTTTTACTTCTGTATGATATTTACATGTAAAAGTGTCATCAGATTTGCTTTTTTTTTAAATCAAGGAAAATGTATTATTATGTAAGTTCTAGTTGGGTGAGGGAGCAAGTTTATGTATTGAAATTATTCCAAGATAGACTTTTAGCTTTCACAAACCTAAATAATGCCCTTAAACCCAACTTTTCACAAATGAGAAAACTTTTTATTTTTGTGTTTTATAGTTGTTGAAGTGAACTGCTATGTGAGCATTTTAAGTAGTTTTTGTAACAGTTAATAATTTTTAAATATTCGTGGATATTCCTAATTTACTCGTGAATAATAAGTTTTTAGCATGTGATCTTGAATTCTTTCAGCTGCCTTCCATTGCAGTTGACGGATAGTTCACAAGTCTGGCATTGCTCTTGGTGTTCCCATAAAATGGTTTTCCCTGTAAATGTGAAAGCGTTCTGTATGTGTGGAGCTTCAAACTATTACCTGACAAATTGAAAGCTCTTAAATTCCTAGACAGGGTTAGAGCTTAAAGTAGAAGCTGAATGACTAGTCTGCTCTTTCCCAAGTCTTCATTAATGTTCAGTAGCACAAAGATCTAAACGCCTAACTGATTATTTTCTTAAATTTTGGAAGAGTTTTTATATAAAATGTTACTGAGGCCCCGATGAGGATGGGCGGGGCAGAGGGTATTAATGATCAGGTAAATTTGAGTGATTTACATGCGTTTTATTTTTAAATCTTTAATTTTGTTCTTTTGTGCTGATTTTACCTAACATTAGAAGTATGACAAATAAGGTCTTAGAGGCATATTTATTCTCCTAGGTGATGGTCTGAATTTGCTTTTCTGAGTCTGGAGGCTCTTAGACTGTCATGTTCTTCAGCAGTATTTTTGCCCTTGTATTACTTCTCTGATGGAGATGGAGTTAAGGTTACAGTTAAGTTTCCTGACCCCTTTGAGAACAGTAACAACATTAGCCTCTCTCTTTAGTAAACTGATCTTTGAGTAAACATTGACTAAACTATTTCTAGGTCTCCTTATTCTGTCCTTTCTGAGTTCCTGATACTAGCAGAAGGGATGGGGTTAGGTTCCTTATGAGCTTTCTTGTCCTTGTTGCCTTTGTTCATGTGGAAGGTGCAACAGCTGCTGTGGCTTGTGCATTTGTCTTAGTCGCTGCTTTTACATAGTCCATATTTTGATAGTGATTTTATCTTTCTGAATGATAACTGACTAAGTCATCTGTCGCTTAACTATAAGTTTTATAGTGAATTTTTTTTCCCTTTGGATGTATATTAAATTTAGACGTTTTAGTTTAGTTTTGTTTCTGTTAATCTTCACACCAGGTCTTTTCTGTGCTTTAGGTTGATTCTTCACCACACTGAAACCACTAGGAAAAATCCTTGTGGTTAACAGCAGAGGCTTCAGAGTGTAACCTGTACTCGGGCCTAGAAATTATTTTAAATGGCGACTGATACGTCTCAAGGTGAACTCGTCCATCCTAAGGCACTCCCACTTATAGTAGGAGCTCAGCTGATCCACGCGGACAAGTTAGGTGAGGTAGGGGCTGACACAGTCTTGAAGCTTCACTCTTGGATCAGTCCCTGACTTCAGGCCCTGCTGGGTCCTTCTTGGTACCTGTTCCTTCCTCTACTTGGGGGAGTCTGGGTTGTGAATCTGAACAAATCAAGTAGATACAAAGTTCTTTTCATCTTCCCTTTCCCCTCAAACTCCTGAGAAAACCTAAATTTATTCCAAATCAAGTATAATTACTTATTTCCATTTGAAATTCTAGCTAAAATAAAATACATTGAAAAGTACTTCTTAAGAATCATATTTCATTTCAAAAAACCTTGTTAAAAGTAATTTGCATCAGATCCTGGAGTCGACTTGAAGAATTCTCCTACATCTTCTGACACCCAGTTAGGCCCCTTGAAAAAGAGAGAAAAGAGAAATTTTGTTTGCATGTGTGATTATGGCCGTTTCTTTTCTTAGAAGGTAGAAGATAACACCATGCCGATTCGTCGAGCTGTGAATTCTACCCGGGAAACTCCTCCCAAGAGCAAGCTCGCTGAAGGGGAGGAAGAAAAGCCAGGTAAAGTAAAGCGGTGGACAGCTTCAAAAGGCAAAAGTTTCTGCTCCAGTTTGGAGTGTCCCATAAATTGCCTTGAACTTACTTGTTCTTTTTTTATGCTTCAGTGTTTGGGGGGAGCATTTAGAGAGAGAGGTGGTACCTGTTGGTATGTCATTTCTAGACCATGTGGGCAAAGAAAGAATTTCATCTTGTCTCTAAAGATTTTTAGAAGGTGAAAATTTCATGTTCTTGGAATTAAAAAACAAAGATGAGGGCTTCCCTGGTGGCGCAGTGGTTGAGAGTCCGCCTGCCGACGCAGGGGACGTGGGTTCGTGCCCCAGTCTGGGAAGATCCCACATGCCGCGGAGCGGCTGGGCCCGTGAGCCATGGCTGCTGAGCCTGCGCGTCCGGAGCCTGTGCTCCGCAGTGGGAGAGGCCACAACAGTGAGAGGCCCGCGTGGCGGAAAAAAAAAAAAAACAAAGATGGTTGGAGAGAACAGGAATGGTCGAAGAGTAGCTTCTGGGCATACAGTGTCATGGGGATGAAGACCCTGGAAGAATGGAAGACTTGGGCCTTCAAGATGGACAGCGGAAGGCTCAACCAGAAATCATCAAGAGGCCTCAAGGGAGCAAATGGGCGATCAAAGCATTGGTTTGTAACTTTGGTGTTGGTGGAGAGAAGATTGGCCAGGCAGATGTGGGAACATAATAAATCAAGAGAAAGGTAGAACCGTCAATCTGGAGCATTCGCGTTCCTTCGTGGCACCTCTAACCACTTCTGCAAGTGGAACTGCTTTTCTTGTTCTTGTGACCTTTTTCTTTTTCTTTTCTTTTCATTGCCAGGGATGAGCACATGGTGCTGTCCCTGTCGTGGCTGTTAGAACCAAATATTTGCTGACCAGCATATATTACCAATAAAATAATACATGCACCCTTGATGCCTTTATCCTTAGTGCACTAGGGATCTGCTCTTCTCCAGCTGAGCATGGATTTTGTCTCAGAATGCTCAGACGAATACTACAAGCATTTGGGGTACTCTGGCCTAAGGCAGTGAGGAGACATGGGAATCAGCATATTAAAAAAAATAATAGTTGCTGGTGAGTTGAGGGTAGGTTATTTTTTCCAGGACTGAGATAAGCCACTTGATGGCCCATCTTGAGCCGCATTTAACAGCCAGCTGAAGTCACTAAGTCACTAATAACGTGAGTTTTCAGAATACACCAGAGTGTTCAGGGGTAAGGTATTAGAAAAGTCAACCGAGAATTTATAAAGGACCAGTAAGACACTTCACAAGTTGTGTTTGCTTATCTTATCTCTGTCCCATTATAGTATTTTGTACATGAAAATAATTGGACTTCACTCATGTTGTAAATTTTATAAATCCAAAAAGGCATACACAATAGTTCTGTGAGTTGGAAACATTGTCTCATATGTAACAGTGTCTCATTATCTGTTGAGCAATTGAACCTTTATTAAACCGTAAGCTTTAAGAGAAAATAATGTGGAATTTAATTTGTAGCCCTGCTGTTATGGTAAAACTCAGTAAACGGTCTTGGCTTTTCAATTTGTTTAGAATAAAGCAATGTAAAAATAAGTAAACATGACTAACTAAAAGTAAGTTCTTACAGTTAGGTCGACCAGTTAGGTCAGATTGTTGGGGCAAAGGGCTGTAAAAGATACATCGTGATAAAAAAAAAAATACATCTTGCAGTTATCTGTATCACCAGATACCATTGTTATACTGAAGTTCTAGCCTTAATATTTGCGTAACAGCTCTAGAAGCAGTAGAAGAGGCCAGAGGAGGATGGGAATCAGTACAAGTGCTAGCCTACAGGTTTCCCCTAAAGCATTTTGTATTATGTTCATAATAACTCTGTGAAGTAAGGGTACTGAGATATGGAGATGTCAAAGAACTTGCCCTAAGATATCAAGCTAGAATGTTAGAAAGTCTGAACTTGAATCCAGATATATCTGACTCTAGAGCCTTGATTTTTGCTGAGCATATATGGGAGGATTTTTCACTTACATGCAAGTCTGGTTGAAGAGCGTGATCCAGGATGATTTACAAATTATAGTTGACTATCCTGAAACTTACGGCTTAGAATTTTAATTTGTAGAATTCCTTTAGCATTGTATGTATGTGGTTTGGCTATCAGAAGGAAGTGGCATTTTTAAAAATTCTCTTATTTATATGAAGGCCCCAAAGAAGTCTTCATTATGCCAGTAATGAGTTCACATAATTTAAATGACTAAACTCTTCAAGCATATCCTTTTTTTTTTTTTGCCTAGTTTTGGCCACTGATGCCCTTTTCTTTTAAGTCTCTGCTTAACCATTTCCTGGGGTTCTGTGGTCTGTAGTGGCTGCTCAAGGAGACCTACTGAGAAAAGACACAGACCAGCAACTGCAGACCTCAGTGTTCCCCCTCTCATATTTCTACACTTGCCAGAATCATTTCACTTGGAAAATAAATATTAATTTTCTATTATTTATTCCCTTACTAATATTAGCCTGTTAAATTATGAAATGGCTAATTTCTTAATTATGAGTCTCATCATTAATGTTATAGAGTAAAACACTCAAGAGTTTTGATTTGGGGTAAAATGAGTTTCCCTTTCTGTGCAATTTGCTGATCCTTCTCTTTTTCTCACCTAATGGTCTGGATCAGCAACCCCTTATATAGGCAATTTGAGTGACATAAATCGGGGAAAAAAGTGTACTCATAAATCATTTGTTCATTTTAGGATACAACTGTTAATTGCAACATTTGGCTTATCTGTTTAAAGAGATAAACTTTTACCCTTTTATTGACTCAGGCTCTAATGTATTTACTTGATGCAATTCTACGCACCTGATTTCTTTTTTTTTTTTTTAGAACCAGATGTAAGTTCAGAGGAATCTGTCTCCACTGTAGAAGAACAAGAGAATGAAACTCCACCTGCTACATCTAGTGAGACAGAACAGCCAAAGGGGCAACCTGAGAATGAAGAGAAGGAAGAAAACAAGCCTTCTGAGGAAACCAGAAAGGAGTAAGGACTTATGCCTTCTTGCTATTTGTATGTGAAGACTATGGAAAAGGACTGTAGGTCAGATTTTTTTAAAGTGATACAACTTAATTTATGCTAGATACATGCTATTTGGAGTTACTGTTTTTGGAATTATCTTTTGGAATAGGCTTACGATGTCGTCGTATGGCCTATTAGAATTTGTAGTAGTTATCAGAACAGTGGTTTGACGGATGCACAATTCATTCTTTTCGGCTTTGGCATGTGTTTTTGTGCTTAGAATTCATTGTGGGAGTGTCTCCTATTGTAAACATTGACATAATTTCAATAAGAAATGGAACGTGACTAAAAATCTGACCTGAGAGATTCGTCTTCACTTTATTCCTCCCTCTTTGCAAGAATGAGTTGTTTTTACGTGCTTATGTTAGAAAGCATTAATCTATACCAAGACATTGCTAGAGTGACCTAAAACTCTGTATATATTTGATGAAGTATTCAATTGGAGGGTGACTTTGAGAATCTGAAGGCAAAATTTGCTATTGATAATCTGTACAATGTGATGGTGATTCTTTTTTAATTTAAATTTTTTTTTGCAGGACAGCTGGTAGCATTCATTCTATTCTTTTCATAGTTGGTGAAAACAGGAATTACTTTTTAAATAAAAGAATGACTTAGAAATAACTATACTTTCCAGGTATAATCCTCAGGGAATCCTTCATCCCAGTTTCATAGGTATATGTAAGGTCTGTGGAATTTTTAGCAGCTACCCTTTCTTTTAGGTACATGGAGTGTTACTGTTACTTAGAATAAAATGTGTATAATGCTTTATGGTTCACAAAACTTTTTATGAATGTAATCTCATCATTTCTTGCAGCACCTTGTGAAGTTTTTGGTATTACATGACTGTTTTACAGCTGAGGAGGTTGAGACTCAGGTCACTGGCTAAGATCACATAGCTAGTAAATGTTGGAGCTGAGACTCAAACCCAAGTTTTCTGACTTCAGAGCTTGAGTTCTTCGCACTGTACTGAATCGCATCTGTTGCAGTTGTTACTAGAACTCATTTTAAAATTCTCATTTCTTTTATGTACTGGCCCTTCATACTAGTGCTGATTTATATGACTCCTCTCTCCTGTGTGCAGCTGGGAGAGCACACCTTTTTGGTTCATTTGTAGAACCCAATTTTTTTTAAATGTTTTATTTTGTAAAATGTTGCTTATTTTACGTATCACCTCAGTGTGGAAATGAATTAAAACATTGATTTTTATCCCTCTCTGGTCTTTTCTTCTTTCTGACTTTATACTTCTTTCTGAAGAGTTTATCTTGCATAATAACAATTCTTTGTTTTAAAGTGAGAAAGATCAGTCTAAAGAAAAGGAGAAGAAAGTGAAAAAAACAATACCTTCCTGGGCTACCCTTTCTGCCAGCCAGCTAGCCAGGGCCCAGAAACAAACACCGATGGCTTCCTCCCCACGTCCCAAGATGGATGCAATCCTAACTGAGGCCATTAAGGCAAGTTTTTATTTCAAGCAGTTCATCTTAGATTTATTCTGTTTGTCTCTTGCGTATTTGAAAATGGCATACTCCTGTGCAGGCATCAGAAATCTTGCTCTGCTTCCTAAAAGAGATTTAAATAGAAGAAAGCCATTGCTAAGTTCATGTTTTTATAATATTATCACATTTGCTGAGCACTGTTAATTTTTTTAAAAACTCAGATTTACTATAGCAAGTATTTTTAACTTATCTTTAGATGTTTTTTTTAAAAACTCAGTTTATTTTCAGTATAGTTTTTATTTGAAGGCTGAACATGTTAATTCATTCAACAAACAATTAAGGACTAGCTTCTCTGTAGCAGGCAGTCCTACTAGTGATATAGCATAGAATAAGACAAACAGAGTCCTTGCCCTTATGAAATTGAATTGTGACTCAGGGTAACTGAATAGCAATGAGGAAATTTTATTTCAAAAAAGTATACTATCTTTAGGTTCATTTTCAAAGCTTATGTCTAATATTAGTAGTTGGTTATCTTTCACACCAGAACTCTTTTAGAAACGTCACTACTTTGCTTCATCACCTAGTCATTCCAGAATACTTGCAAAATCTATCCTCCTTCCATAGCTTTATAACTTTGCTATAATTCATTGACTTTCATTAGCTTGTGTGATCATCAGATACTGTTTTCCTGTTTTAAGGGTATCTTCTAATCTGACCTTGCCTTTTTGTGTGTAAATTTTTCTGGTTCATTTTGCCATGTTTATTTCATATGATCAGATGACAAGAGGAGTTAAAGTAGAAGCCATAGACACTCTGATTTCAGGGACCTTGTTGCTAGGATCTGAGTCAGAATTGGGGAGAGAAGGCTACAGATCAGTTTAACCAACGGTGGTTTACATAGGAAAGAGGAGCTTGGTGGTCATACTTAGAATTTGAGAAGACGCCACTAACAAACTGGAAAAAAGGTTTGCCTTCAGACCTCTCCCTACACTCCTTCAAGACAACTCTCAACTCATTAAGAAAACTTTCTTGGTTTATATAGCTTGATTATAGTGAGATCTCTTTTCTTTGTGTAGCCTTTCTTCAAGGATTTCACTTTGTGACCTCTCAGTCTAGGTTTGGGTTACAGCAGGGTTACAGTGAGGGTGGAGAAGGGACTAAAATTCTAAGATAATAAAACAAAAAATTTAAACAGTATAATTAGGCCTGAAAAATAGTTTGAATATGATTATGCATATTTGTACAAATGAAATACATACATATATGTATATATATATCTCGTGTATTCCATGCAGTGTAAACAAATCATGATTTCAGACCATTGACACCATTTTCTGAATTGAACAGGAATCTTGATACCTATTTTCATCTTATTCAGTTTGGTGGAGCAGGGATTGTTTTAGCATTAGAATGTGCTTTTCTGCTTGATTTTCTTTACTCTGTGTTTTCTTATAAGATCAGGAGAAAACTTCAGTAGGTTGTAATAGGTCAGAGACATTTACTTGAAGCAGGTGATTCATTTTAACACAATCCATATTAAATTGTGTTGTACAGTCTTTTCTGGTTCATCTGTCTGTGACTTATTTTTCTTTATCGTCAGTGTATAAAATAACATTCAACCAAGTCTTTATGCAACGACAGTGAGTAAATCCTATGGTCATTTTATAGACAATGGCTACACAAAACTGGTGGACTAGCTCATTAGATAATAGATGCTGCTTGTGTGCTTCAAAATGTAAAGCTTTTGAAACAGAATTGCTGCCTTTGTAACGCAATGACCTACTTCAGTTTTCCACGGGCATTAGTCAAATGGAGTATAGATAAATAGGATGGAAAAGGAAGAGGGCACTTTAAATTGCAATCGAATGCTCTCATTGTCCAAAACGCCTGTTAAGGCTTTGCATCTGTAAACCCAGTTTTGTGCCATTTATTCAGATTATCTTTGCTTATGGTATCTGCTGGCATTCACACAAAGCCTGCAGAGGAATACTGGTTCTGGTGTGCTGAAGTTCATTCCATAAAATGGGCCAGATCTGTGAACCTACAAGGGGTAGAAGTGCCCTGTTTTCCTCACTTTAATGCTAAAGATCTGTCTTCTAAATACAGAATAGAATTAGAATGGAAAGAGCTTCTTCATGAACACACAGAATGTTATTCACATGTTGTATCTTCTCTTTGGCTGTTTTGAACAATTTAAAATTGTTGCAGAAATATTGTTAATTCTGTATTTCTCCACAGCCATGATGAACTGAAGTTACCTGCAATACTGTTCACTCTTTCCTGCCATTTTTATCATCCATTATCAAGTTCACTTCCAAAATAATTTATTTTGAAAACATAGGTGTCAGAAAACATGAAAAACAGCTAGTTTAAATTAATATGTATGGTTTGATAAATCTGTTTCCTAGGCATGCTTCCAGAAGAGTGGTGCATCCGTGGTTGCTATTCGAAAATACATCATCCATAAGTACCCTTCTCTGGAGCTGGAGAGAAGGGGCTACCTCCTTAAACAAGCACTGAAAAGAGAATTAAATAGAGGTGTTATCAAACAGGTATTAAATGGTTGTTTGTAATAAGATCATTTCAACATGTATTAGCTGTAAATCCATATTTAGTAACATTTAGGCTTTTTGTGCTTTGTGAATTTGTTAGTTAAAATAAGTTAACATGATGATGAAAAGCTTAAAGATAACTATTCTAGAGAACAGAAGCAGTATGGTAATGTAACTTTTTTCTAGAGGCCTGTACTTTTAATTGAACTTTTGGGGGGCTGCTTGTGCTTGAGATTATGTGGTGCTGCAGATTAGAAGTGGGGTTGAGGAGTCCAGTTACTGCAGCAGCAGAAAAGGTAATTGTTCTTGTCTTAGGGTTGTTAGTTTTAAGGCCTAGCTTCTGTGACTAGACTGGTTATCATTATAAATTAGATTTGCACATAGGTTCACCTTAACTTATTAGTATCTGAAACTATTAAGGCTTTGGGGAGCATCAGATAAACCTGAATAAACTGAGAATACTACTAAAACCAATATTGATTTCAGGCATAAATCCACGTTACTTTGCATAGTACATCAAAACTTTACTTAGAGCTATGAGGATATTTTGTACAACACAGCGAATATAGCCAGTATTTTATAATAATTTTAAATGGAGTATAATGTATAAAATTTTTGAATCACTATATTGTAACCTGAAACTAATATAATATTGTAAATCAACTATACCTCAACTTAAAAAGAAAATTGTTTAGCTAGAATGAACTTTCTTGTCAATCTTCAGAGGTCCAGAGGGAGGCGGTAACTACCAAGGTCCCATGGTAATAGCAAAGATGATTCTGAAGATCTAGTTCACTGCATTCCCTGAGTCCTGTTGCCTTTTTTCTATATCTTCCTGCATGGTTTGATTAATAACAGAATTCTGTGCCACTCAGGCATTTAAATTCCTCTTAGGAACTTTCAACAAGTACTTAACTCCACAAATATATTATTGAGTGTGTCCTGTGTGCCAGGTGCTTGGGGGTCCATCTGTGAGTAAAACAGTCCTGTGATGGAGCTTACATTCTTCCTTTCTCAAAATGTTGTAAAACTGGTATTTAAATGGCCTTTAAAATAATCATTGCTTAAAATACATTATCTAACCATTATAATTAGTATCATAGTATATGTCAGCACAGTTTATTAGCTGGCTTCATGTTTTTCTTTTTGAAAATATAGTTTGTGACCTATTTTGCCTCTTAGGCTGACCCTCAGTTTGATGCGTCAACAAGTTTATAGGCTGAAAGCATTTCCGTTTGATTGCTGTATTCACAGCAGGGTAGGTGAAGCTAAGGTGTGGAGGACTCAGGTTAATGTGAAGTTCTATGACAGCACTTCGTAAACTGTGGAAGTACATTCTAAGACTTCCACATACCGTCATGTGCAATGTCTAAAATTGCTAGATAACCTTTCCCATATGCAGTAATAATCTGTAACGGGCAAACTGTAGGAAGCATTGTGGCCTGAGATTAACTAGGCCTGAACTTTTGCCAAGGAGCTGTCTTCCTTTCAAGATAGAGGTTTTCTCACTTATTTTTTTTCTTGAAAGCTTATAGTAGACTGTTTAACCTGGTATCACCATTTTTGTAGATGAGGAAACAAAAGCTCAGAGGGTTTATGAGGTTGTCCAGTATTGAATAGCTAAATGGTACCATAAATAGGATTTGATCCCAAGTCTTTTGACTCATCCATTCTTTTTTCTCTGAAGAGTTCAGCAGCGCTTTACATTAGTTCTTGCATCACCATGCCCTGTAATTCGCTTAGTCTAGTATAAAGTTATCAATATGAG
Source organism: Grampus griseus (assembly GCF_964374135.1). Taxonomy (NCBI): domain Eukaryota; kingdom Metazoa; phylum Chordata; class Mammalia; order Artiodactyla; family Delphinidae; genus Grampus; species Grampus griseus. Next base: position 167,470,138 of record NC_139017.1, read on the forward strand.
TACCAGAATAATTTAAAATAAAAATACCTGTTATTGCAACTAAAGTTAATTTACTTTAGGTAAAAGGAAAAGGTGCTTCCGGGAGTTTTATTGTGGTCCAGAAATCAAGAAAAACACCTCAGAAGTCCAGAAACAGAAAGGTAAGAAGTCTGTACCAGTTTGATTGAGCACTGTAATACTATTACTACTGCTAACAATACAGTGTTTACTGAGTATTCACTGTGTGCACTGTGCAGGATGCAGCCTTTCTCTGAAGGCCTGGAGAGGTTATAATTCATTTGCTCATTATGATTCAGCCAGAGAGTAGACGGGACAGTGTGCGACTCCAGGCACCCCAGCCCCGGAGCCCGTGGGCCTAACTGCCCTCTGTTGAACTATGGGCAGCTGTATGAGTTATACTGCTTTTTTGTGAAATACCTTTTAAACTAGAAGAGGCATCCAAGTATATGTTTACCCAATATTAGACCCTAAAACTATGTCTTAAGCCAGTTTTTCTTTTTTGTAGACACTAACACTCCCCCTCCTCCAGACACATAATTTCATTTATGGAAAGTATACGATAATAAAGTGAAATACATAATATTTCCTCTGTGTCAGTAATTGAAATCATGACTGTTCCTCTACATCTCCAGTGTTACAGCACTGGAGATTTTTGTACTTTCCTTATAACGTTTTCAAACTTTGAAAATGAATTTTTTTGTACAGTGCTGTCTGATGCTGCATGATCCTTTTTATTCTTTGTTATTGAAGAATGAATTAAGATTTTTAATACCTTTTAATTTTTATATATATTTTTAACTCTCCCAGTTCAATTTTTTTTTTTTTTTAAATCTCTGGCCGCGTTGGGTCTTCATTGCTGCGCATGGGCTTTCCTAGTTGCGGCGAGCGGGGGCTCCTCTTCATTGCGATGCACGGGCTTCTCATTGCGGTGGCTTCTCTTTGTTGCGGAGCACAGGCTCTAGGTGTGCTGGCTTCAGTAGTTGTGGCACGCGGGCTCAGTAGTTGTGGCACGCGGGCTCAGTAGTTGTGGCTCCTGGGCTCTAGAGCGCAGGCTCAGTAGTTGTGGTGCACGGGCTTAGTTGCTCCGCAACATGGGGGATCTTCCCAGATCAGGATCGAACCCGTGTCCCCTGCATTGGCAGGCTGATTCTTAACCACTGCGCCACCAGGGAAGTCCCTGAAACTTTTATCTCAAAGAAATTGCCACTCAAGTGACATTACACCACTGTGATATGAATTATTTGAATGTGCTAAAAAGGAATAGTTTTCTTTTGCTTATTTGATTTGGCAGTCAGCTTGGGAAAGCCCTTGAGTTGAATATAGAAGCATTAGAAAAGAAAACTCTATATCCTGTAATGATGATAATTTTTGATATTACATTTCAGAACAGGAGCTCTGCAGTGGATCCAGAACCACAAGTAAAATTGGAGGATATCCTCCCACTGGCCTTTACTCGCCTTTGTGAACCTAAAGAAGCTTCCTACAGTCTCATCAGGAAATACGTGTCTCAGTATTACCCTAAACTTAGAGTGGACATCAGGTATGAGCCAGAGGCCTGGACTTTAAAACACAGATGTCTGTATTACTTCCTTAGCCCCTTTTTCATGAGAAAGGAGAAAGATTAAATATTCAGTAAGGATTACTTCCAGTTGAGCTAGGAATAAAACCTTTTTTTGTGGGTTTTATTTTTTGTCCCATTATATTTTCCTTTTCATATCTCCATATGTAGTTTCTTTTTGAAACTCAAACCGCATGTTGACTTTCACAAGACTCTGATAGAGTAACTTTTCATGATGTCAGCTACTAGAATATTCAGAATTAAACGATGTCCTCTCAGCCGCTGATTATTTTTTTAATTTTTTTATTGTGATAAAATACACATAAATGTAAAATTTACTTTCTTAACCATTTGTAGTGGTAACAGTGTTTAGTTGTATGAAATACTTCCATAGTGTGCTACCATCGCCACCACCCATCTCCAGAACTCTTTTCATCTTATAAAACTGTAACTCTGTACCCATTAAACAAGAACTCCCTGTTCCCCCTTATCCCCCAGTCCCTAGCAGCCACCATTCTACTTGGTCTCTACAATGTTTGACTGCTCTAGGTGCATACCTCATATAAGTAGAATCATACAGTATATTTTGTGACTGGCTTATTTCACTTAGCATAATGTCCTTAAGGTTCATCCACGTTGTTGTACGTGTTAGAGAATTTCCGTTCTTTTTAAGGCTGAATAATATTCTGTTGTATGTATATACTACGTTTGTCTGTCCTTTTGTTTGTCCTTTCATCTGTCATTGGACACTTGGGTTGCTTTCATGTTTTAGCTATTGTGAAATAATGCTGCTGTGAACATTTGTGTACTAATATCTCTTTGAGACCTTGTTTTCAAATACCCAGAAGTAGAATTTCTGGATGATATGATAATTCTATTTTTAACTGTAAAGAACCACCACACCGTTTTCCACAGTGACTGTACCATTTTACATGCCCACCATCAGTGCACAGGGGTTCTGATTTCTCCATATCTTCACCAACACTTATTTCTGGTGTTTTTTTGTTTGTTTTTTGATAGTAGCCATCCTAATAGGGGATGAGGTGGTTGGTAGCTCATTTTTTATTTAGATGTATAACTGAGAACATAGGAGACTTCAGGCTTCTGTAGCACTTCTGCATAGAAATAGCATAATATTTTCATCATTTAAACATTTAATGTAAAATTCTGAGAGAATTTTGATAGTAATTCATTTGTAAAATAATTACCACTTAAAAGCATCTAGACTGATTGTCACATGTGCTTGTGGATTCATGCAGACACATTGTTCAGATTTGTAATTCACAGTTTGTGTTTTGAATGTGTTTGTGTAACATCTTTGTTATATTGACTTCTGGGAAATTGTGTTTAATCCAGAGTCCTTTCTACAGACAGTTTCTGTATTGGATGCACATTGTCCTGATATAGTTTAGTACTGGTATTTACTTTGGATCACTGAGGCATACAGTTAGAATTGCAGGGGTTTCCGCCCAGAAGCCACATTCTCAGAAGAGCACTTAGTGGTCTTCAGAGTGGCCAGTTAGTGAAAGTGCCAAAGAAAGGGGAATCATGGAAGCAGAAAATTTGAAATTAATATCCGGATTTTTTCATGCTTCTTATACCCTGATTATGAGCCACAGATATAACTTTGGGTCCAGTACACATTGTTTGGTGCATTTAAAGATGGAAATACATTTCACTCTTACCTCTTTTTACTCTGTTTTTGGTGACTAGAGACTGTATCCTCCCCCAGCTTTTTTCTTTCCTTACGGTTCTACTTTACTTACATGAGACGTGCTGGTGATTGCAGTGTAACTTTGCACCATGTCTTTGGGAACATGTCCCGTTGTCATTTTATGTTGAAACAAAATTTGCCCGACAATTGGTGGGTTGTCAGCCCATAGATGATGATGAACTTGAAGACCTTTTCTTATTACCTTATTAAATAGTAACTTCTTTCTTTGAAGCTCTTTTTTCCTTTACTTTGATTTTCTCTACCACTGACTGTAGTGGAATCCTGCCATACATATATTTAACGTGAAAGTTTAGCCGTACTTAACTCTTGACCGAACAAAAGAAGAAGAAAAGTACAGTTTTAAAGTATGAGTTGTCTATCTATACTTGCTGCCTATAATTTTTCTCCTCCTACTTTGTCTTAAACCCACTTTTGTCACACATTACCCCCACCATTTTACCTGAAATACTTCTTCCTGTCAGTGTCACTGAGGGCCTCCACATTGCAAATTACAGTAGTCAGTTCATAGTCCTTGACTTACTTGCTGGTCTTTCTACAGCATTTGACACAGTTGATGGCTCCCACCTGCTTGAAACACTTTCTTCACTTGCCTTTCAGAACACCACACACACCTTTCTGATCTACCTCCAGCTTCACTACCCACCCATTCTTTCTCAGCCTCCTAAGGATTCCTGATTTCCCATCTCCTGCCTCCTTAACGTACAAGTGCCCCATGGTTAGACCTTAGGCCTCTTGTATTTTCTGTCCACATTCACTTTGAATGAATGGTACTTCTTTGCATTCTCAAAGCTTTAAATAGCACCTACACAATGCTAATATACAGGTATATAAATCTGGCCCATACCTCCCTCCTAACCCCACATTTATATATACAGACACCTATGTGACATCACCGCTTGTGTGGCTAATTTCACATGTCCAAAACTAAACCCTTGATCCCCACCCCACCCTCGCCCGTCCCTCCTGCACCATCTCTCCCGCCCCACCAGAAAGGCCCTGCACTTCCCATACCTCCCTCATCTCAGTTAGTGGCAATAACATCTTTTCAGTTGCTGAAGCCAAAAACCTTGGGTTTGTCTTGGTCTCTTTATCTCACACCTAAATGTAATCTATAAAAAATTACTTTGTCTTTAAAATATATTCGTAAACAGACCTCTTTTCATTACCTTCGCTATTTTCACTCTTTTCGAAGCCACCATCATCTCTCACATGCATTAGAGCAATAATCTCCTGCTTCTCCCATGCTCCCTCCCTTTCAGTCTGTTCTTAACATAGCAGTGAGAGTGAGACTTTTCAAATGTAAGTTAGGGGCTTCCCTGGTGGCGCAGTGGTTGAGAGTCTGCCTACCGATGCAGGGGACACGGGTTCGTGCCCCGGTCCGGGAAGATCCCACATGCCGTGGAGCGAGTGGGCCCGTGAGCCATGGCCGCTGAGCCTGCGCGTCCGGAGCCTGTGCTCCGCAACGGGAGAGGCCACAACAGTGAGAGGCCCGCATACCCCACACACACACACACACACACACACAGAAAGAATAATAATAATAATAAAATGTACGTTAGACCATACCACCTTGCTGCTCAGACCTCCCAGTGGCTTCCCAACCACCTCACAGTTAAAAAGTTTAAAGCTAGAGTCTTTAAAATGGCCTACAAGACACTATGCTTCCATTGCATCTCCAACCTAATCTCCTACTACTCTTCTCTCCCTTACTGGCCTCAGAGACTTCACACTTGCTGTTCCCTTTGCCTGGGTGGTTTTCCCCCATAACCCACCTTACTCACTCTTTCATTTCCTTTAAGTTTTTACTCTCGTATCATCACCACACGCCTGCCTTGATTACCGTACCATTTTTTAACATTTTATTTTGGAAATTTTCAGACATACACATAAATGTAGAGAGAACATAACCATCATACTAACCTAATTCCTAACTAAACTAATAATTCCTTAACATTATCCAGTACCCAGGCCATGTTCAGATGTCCTCAGTTGTCTCCAAAATGACTTTTTACAGTTGGTTTTTTCAAGTCAATATCCAAACATGGTCCACTCATTGCATTTGGTTGATAGGACCATTTAACTTATATTTGCAACCTTTCCCTCCTCTCCCAGTGTGCAGAATTCTATTTCTCTGCCTTATTTTTCTCCATAGCACTCATCATATTTTAACATAATGTGTATTTTATTTGCCTTTTTTAAAATTACCTGTTTATCCCATTAAAATAGCAGTTGTGTTTTTTTGTTTTTTTGTTTTCTTGCGGTACGCGGGCCTCTCACTGTTGTGGCCTCTCCCGTTGCGGAGCATAGGCTCCGGTCACGCAGGCTCAGCAGCCATGGCTCACGGGCCCACCTGCTCTGCGGCATGTAGGATCTTCCTGGACCGGGGCACGAACCCGTGTCCCCTGCATCGTCAGGCGGACTCTCAACCACTGCACCACCAGGGAAGCCCAAAACGGCAGATTTTTATATTGTTCACTTCTGTTTTTCCCAAGCCTAGCACACAGTACATGCTCAGTAAATATTAGTTGAATGAGTGAACTAATATGGGCACTTCACCTGGCCATTTCACTCAAGGAACTTTTGCCCTGGAGCATATGAGATGAGACATGAATTTCTCCTACCGTACACTGGAGGCTGTAGAGCATTGTGGTAAAGAGCACAGACCTTGGAACCCGACCCTTATGTTTAAATCCTGAGTCTGTCATTTCTGGCTTTATATCTCTGAATGAGTTCTCTCTTTGTGTCTTGGTTTCCTCATTGATAAACAGTGTATAAGTCATAGAGTTGTTAGGAACCTTAGTATGTGTTAAGCACTTAGAACAGTGCCTGAGACTTCCCTGGTGGTCCAGTAGTGAAGACTGCGCTCCCAGTGCAGGGGGCCGGAACTCGATCCCTGGTCTGGGAACTAGATCCCGAATGCTGCTGCAGCTAAGAGTCCACATGCCACAACTTAAAAAAAAAAAAGATCCTGCATGCCACAACAAAAATCCCATGTGCCACAACTAAGACCCGGCACGGCCAAATAAATAAATAACAGTGCCTGGCGCGTAATAATAACTCATCTAATGTTAGTATTATTAGTGAGTCTCAATTCCAACGTGGTTCTCATGGTATGAGCATCACACCATACTAAATATGATTCTAATGTTTAAAGACAGTGTTTTTATATAACATGCAAGTCACCTCCTTTATTAACAATGTTTTTTGCAACCCTAGAGAAAAATGGGGTATGTTGGCTTTACGTAGGCTTTGGGTTGGCCGCTAAGAAGGTGCTCTCAAAGGTAATGCTGTCATATGACAGTAGAAATCAAATTTTAATGTCTGATCCTTGTGTATGGTGTAACTTCATCGTATTCTCTTGATCTTTCTCTTTCTGTGCATACCAAAATATGAGCATAGCCCAAGATGCAATTTTACCCCCATACTTTTCTCTAAACATAGTAATTTCTCTGGAGATCCCTTAATTTCTTAACAGTTTAAACTCTAAGTAATTTCAAGAGTCTTTCGATCTTCTTAATTCTGTCCATGCGTTTCTAACAGATTGATGTAACTCTTAGATTCCTGCCACTCCCTCCCTTACCTTCCATTCGCTTTGTGCATTGCTTTCGTTTTTCTCTCTCTCTGTGCAGACTTTCTCCACAGTTGAAAAACATAGCCACCAACAATCACTCACTATTCCCTGCTTTCTAATTAAACTGGCCTATTCATCTTATTTTTAAAAAGAAAAACTTGTTACAATAAATAGAAAAATTTGTTATAAATGTGTTATAATAAACAAATTGTATAAAATAAATTCGTATAGGGCTTTTAAAAACATTTTATTTTGCATTGTTTTCTGTAATTCTCAAAATAGACTTAAAAATAGGTATTCCTCAATTTTGCTGATAAAAATCTTACCCTGGGTTACTTGGCTATTCACTGGTGAAAGCAGAACTTTATTTCATTTTTCCATTATAACCTCTTGCTTTTTCCACTGTCCAGGGCTGTCTTATATTGGAAAGTGCAGGCCTACCTAGCATAGTAAGTAAAAATGCAAAATCTGGAATCAGACTGCTCAAGTTTATAACCTGGTTCTTCCACGGCCTGGCTATGTGACCTGGCAGAAATGACTTAATTTTTCTGTCACTTAACTTTTCCCATTCAGTAAAGTATGGGCAATAGTAGTACCTGTTTCTTGGGGTTGTTGTATTCTCTTGCTTATTCCGTACGTGTAAAACATTTACAGCAGCACCTAGTTAGCACCGTCATAGGTACAGAATGGTGTGATACAGACTAGAAGTTTTCAGAAAAAGGAATTGTGCTTGGGAGTTAGCAGTGAGTTAAAAAGATGGGGATTGATTGGGCCCCGTCCAATCAAGGTGAGGATCCAGTCGGGTCCCATCCCATTGAGATGGGTCTAGAGAATGTATAGAATTTAGATGTGATGATAGAGTGGAGAAGGCATCTTAAAGGAGCTTCATGAAAAAGTTTCAGAGGCAGGAGTTGGCATTCTTTTTGCAGAACAGAAAGAAGCCTGCCTGGATCTAGACTAACAAGGGCTGGCACCAGGCCATGGAAAGCTTTAAAGCTGGGTGGAAGCATTAAGACCTGACACCTGATCAACTGAGTCACACATTAAAGGAGGCCTTTATAGGCTTATTGACCTAATAGTGGTGTGCACTATGAAAACAGCAGCACAGTGCCCAGAAGGGAGACCATGGTGGCTTGTACTAAGGTTATAACAGTGATGAGAGAGAAAGGGCCAACCTGAGAAGCTTTGAAGCACTTGGTGAGTGTGGTTTTACCTGAAGGTAGGAGTGAGTGATAGAACTGTGAGATTTCCGAAGGCCCAGGATAAGGTGTATGCTAAGGTAATGACCGGTAGTGCCGAGAAAACAGAAATGTTACGGGAACCGATTTAACTGATAACTCATTCCGGAAGCATTTGAACCTTCGTTAAGAAGACTCTTCTTGGAATTCCCTGGCGGTCCAGTGGTTAAGACTCCAAGCTTTCACTGCCAACGGCCTGGGTTCCATCCCTGGTCGAGGAACTAGGATCCTGCAAGCATTGCGGCATGGCCAAAAAAAAAAAAAAAAGATTCTTCTCAGATTAGTTGTTTAATTTGATACAAGAGACTAGGGTTTCAGTGTTTAACTTAAGCTGTATGATCCTCCATTGGAATCTAACTTACAGAGCAACTAATAGTAAAATTGTTTGACAGTTAAATCATTCCTTCAATTGTGTTCCCAAAGCTCTATGCACATACTTCAACCCTGAACCTTATTATTCTCTACCATAATTATTATGTATTCATCATCTCTTAAATTCCTTGAGTTTAGTGACTAGATCTAAGTGTTTATTCCTGCATAATCATAATAAATACTCAGTAAATACTTGTGGGGTGAATGACTTTGAGTGTGTTTTGGGTTATGGCGTAAATCATATTTGTTCCGAATGGAATAGCACTGGCTTAGAAATACTTGGATTTGGTGGAGAGGGAGTTTCTTCGTTTGGAGTGTCAGGATGGTTTCTGCTCTTTAGCATCCTGTTAGAACAGGGGATCCCCTCCACCCTTCTACCCCGAACATGTGGATAATGTAATTAATAACTCTAGTGTCAGCTCAGGCTGTAATGTTTAGCGGTTGGAGAAAAGATTCAAAAGATTCAAAATTTCTTCTCCAAACACCTCAAGTGGTAATAGTTTGGCCCTCATCGGGCTGCCAAGTTGTTAATCTTTTCAACTTAACTTATCAAGTAATCAGTTTCAAAGAAGTCTCATGATTTTCTGCTCCTTGGGTGCTATTCTAGTAATTCTGGGGAGGTGTGGCAAAACACATCTCTTAACTTTTGGGTTACGATTAACCCTTTCTTCAGATGTCCTGTTGTTGGCCTGGGTGTATAGCTTTCCATTTTGTCTTGTTCCATACCACAGACCCCTTTAAGCCCTAAGTCAACTTGATTGATTTCTCCCTGCACCTGACATTCTTCACCCACCGTTCAGACCATTGCTCCTTGACAGAGCAGCTCTTGCCTCAACACTTTGTTCTTACGTGTTTCTGTTTTGTTTTTGTTTTAATATTTTATTTTATTTTTTTGGCTGTGTCGGGCGTTGGTTGCAGCACACGGGCTTCTCTCTAGTAGTGATGTGCAGGTTTTCTCTCTCTAGCGTGGCGTGCAGGCTCCAGAGCCTGTGGACTCTGAAGTTTGCGGCACGCGGGCTCTCTCATTGAGGCGCACAAGCTCAGTAGTTGTGGCACCTGGGCTTAGTTGTGGCATGTGGGATCTTAGTTCCTGGACCAGGGATCAAACCTGCATCCCCTGCATTGGAAGGCGAATTCTTTACCACTGGACCACCAGGGAATTCCTGTTCTTATGTTTTTAATGATACTCAGTTTCTTCTTGCCTGCCATTTGGTTTTGATGACCTAGTTTTTTGTTTTTGTTTTTGCTTTTTTTAATACAGCCCTCTTAAGGCAGAGATACTATGTTAAAAACAACCTATTTTCTTTCTTATGGAATGTGTTTTATTAGGCTGACCTTAGATACCGGTTTGTAAGAAACAACTCCATTTTTTGTTACTGTGTATATACTTTTAAAAAATCAGGAATTTTGCAGCAGAGAATATCAGAATTAGATGGGACTTTAAAGATATCCATTCTTTGCTTGATTACAAAGTTTGGTTGCTATTGTAGTCTGATGGTAAAAAAGAGGCTTTTGGGGTGCCCTGGCAAGTTGGAAATTGGTTCTGTATGGTTCATGGTTCTGTATGTACAGGTAATGACTTAGCTTCTTTGCTTGAAGAAAAAAGAAATACCACTTATTAAGGGTGCCAACAATTTCTTACTTCACTGTTTTAACAAAGTACTACACATATAATAGGAATCAGAACTTTAGTTCTTTAGAATAACCCTGGTTCTGTTTTCTTCAAATATTACCTTCATTAATATATTTATTGTTATTTTATGTTTTCTCTGCAGGCCTCAGCTGTTGAAGAATGCTCTGCAGAGAGCAGTAGAGAGAGGCCAGTTAGAACAAATAACTGGCAAAGGTGCTTCTGGGACATTCCAGGTTAGAGGCTAAAAAGGCTTGGTTGTAGAGAAGTAGTTCTCGAAAGTTGTGGTTTCAGGACCTCCTTATACTCCAAAAATGTATTGAGGGCCCCAAGAGGTTTTGTTTATGTGGGTTATGCATATCAATATTTACCATATTAGAAATTACAACTGAGGAAAATTTTAAATATTAATTCATTAAAACAATAATAAACCCATTGCATGTAACATAAATAACACTTTTTATGAAAACTGTATTTCCCATGGGACTTCCCTGGAGGTCCAGTGGTTAAGCCTCTGTGCTCCCAATGCAGGGGATACAGGTTTGATCCCTGGTCAGGGAACTAAGATTCTGCATATGCCACATGGCACGACCAAAAAAAAACCTGTATTTCCCAAAATAAAAAAAATTTTAATGAGAAGAGGGTTACTATCTATTATATTTTTACAAAAGTCTTTACTTTCTAGCTTAATAGAAGACAGCTGGTATCTGTTTTAATATATTCTGGGTTACATCTATGAAGAAAATCCAGCTCACACAGGAGTACAGTTAGATAAATGTGGAGTATTTTAAGATAATTTTCAGGTAGAGGTTGATACTATTCTTTGATAGTATATACCAAAACTCAACAAATGATAGTATTTTGTAATAGCTTTATTGAAGTATGATTTATACACCATAAGATACAATCATTTTATGTTACAATGTATAATTCAGTGATTCTTAGTAAATTTACAGTGTTGTATAACCATCACCACCGTCCAATTTTAGAGCATTTCCATCACCCAAAAAAGATCTCTTGGGCCCGTTTGCATCACTCCCTGTTCCCATCCCCATCCAACCTGTTGATCTATTTTTTCTCTGTATAGATTTGCCTTTTTGCATATTTCATGTAGGTAAAATCATACATTATGTGGTCTTTTGTGTCTGACGTCTTTCACTTAGCATAATGTTTTTTTAGGTTTATCCATGTTGCAGCATGAACCAGTACTTTCATTCCTTTTATTGCCAAATAGTATTCCACTGTATGGATCTGACACACTTCATTTATCCATTCACAAGTTGGGTTATTTCCACTTTTTAGCTATTATGGTTAATGTTGCCTATGAACAGTTATGTCCAATTCTTTGTGCGGATATACATTTTTATTTCCCTCGGGTATATAAGTAGGAGTGTGGACTGCCTGGACTATATGGTAAATTTGTTTTAAGAAACTGCCCAAGTGGCTGCATCGTTTTGCATTCCCACCAACAATGTATGTATAAGGGTTCCAGTTTCTCCTTATCTTTGCCAACACGTTTATTGTCTTTTTTAAATTATAGCCATACTAGTGAATACAAAGTGGTGTCTCATGGTTTTGTTTGGCATTCCCCTAAGACTGCTGATGTTGACCATTTTTTCATGTGCTTAATGGACATTTATTTATCTTGTTCGGTAAATGTCTATTCAGATCCTTGGTCTATTTTTAAAATTGAGCTATTTGTTTTATTATTGAGTTATGAGTTATATAACTAGATACAAGTTCCTTATCAGATATACGATTTGCAAATATTTTCTCCTAAACCCATGCTTTCACTTTCTTAATGGTGCCTTTTGAAGCACAAGTGTTTAATTTTGATGAAGTCCAGTTTATCATTTTTTTTAATTGCTTGTATTATTGGTGACATATCTAATAAATTATTGCCTAGCTTAAGATCAGGAAGATTTACTGCTATATTTAAGAGTTTTATGGCTTTAGCTCTTACATTTAGGTCTGTGATCCGTTTTGAGTTGTTTTGTTTGTGGTGTGAGGTAGGGGTTATAAATGCATGTTTTTGCATGTGGATATCCAATTGTCCCAAAACCATTTATTGAAAAGACTGTCCCTTTCTCACTGAATTGCCTTCGTACCTTTATCAAAACTTAATTGACCATGAGTGTAAGGGTTTATTTCTGGATTCAGTTCTGTTCCATTGATCTGTATGTGAATCCTCATGCCACGATCACACTGTCTTGATGACTGTAGCTTTGTAGTAAGTTTTGAAGTTGGGAAATATAAGTCCTCGACTTTTTCTTTTTCAAAAGTATTTTGACTATTCTGGATCTTGTGCATTTCCGTGTGAATTTTAGGATTCACTTGTCAATTTTCACAAAAAATCCAGCTAGGATTTTGGTAGAGATTGCATTGAGCCTATAGATCCATTTGGGAAGAATCACTGTCTTTACAATGTTGAGTTTTCCTATCCATGGACATTCACTGTCTCTTCATTTATTTAGATCTTTAACTTCTCTCAGCAGTGTTTTGTAGTTTTCAGTGTACAGTTCTTATATTTCTTTTGTTAAATTTATTCCTAAATATTTTACTCTTTTTCCATGCTATTGTGAATGGGATTTTCATTTTCAGATTGCTCATTGCTAGCCTATAGAAATACAGTTGGTTTGTCTTTTGATCTTGTATCCTGCGACTTGCTGAACTCATTTACTAGTTCTAGAGTGTTTTTTTCTATAAATTTTTTTTTAACTTTTATTTTTGACTGCTTTGCGGCTTCATTGCTGCATGCGGACTTTCTCTAGTTATGGTGAGCGGGGGCTACTCCTCTTTGTGGTGCACAGGCTTCTCATTGGGGTGGCTTCTCTTGTGGAGCACGGGCTCTAGGCGCACGGGCTTCAGTAGTTGTGGTGCACGGGCTTAGTTGCTCCGCGGCATGTGGGATCCTCCTGGACCAGGGCTCGAACCCGTGTCCCCTGCATTAGCAGGCAGATTCTTAACCACTGTGCCACCAGGGAAGCCCAGTTCTAGAGTTTTTTTGTGGGTTCCTTGGGATTTTGGGGTGGATTCCCTAGGATCTTCTACATACAGGATAATGTCATCTGAAAATAGACCATTTTACTTCTTCCTTTCCAATCTGGATGTCTTTTTTTTTTTTTCCCCCTCCATGCCTGATTGCACTGGATAGAACCTCCAGTGCAGTGATGAGAGTAGATGTCTTCGTCTTTTTACCCATCTTAAAGGGAAAACATTCATTCTTTCACCGTTAAAACTGTGGGTTTTTCATAGATGCCTATTACCAGATTGAGAAAGTTCTCTTCCGTTACTGGTTTGTTGGAAGTTTATTATGAATGGCTGTTGGATTTGTCAAATGCCTTTTATAAAACTCTTGAGATGATCATATGGCTTTTGTCCTTTATTCTGTTAATATGATATTACATTCATTGATTTTGTGGTATTAAAGTATGTTAAAGGTGCCATGTGGAACCTGAAACCTTATCAATGAACTTGTTGTACTCTGTTACCTTAAAATCCTTTGGTCTGTCTTGAACTTTGAGTGTATCTTTTAACCATAATTTTATAACTTGGTCATTTGAAGAATAGTAGTTCATTGAATTATGCAGTTTTTAAAATATTGGCACATTTCATCCAACAGTAACAAAAATCATATTCATTAATATCACCCACTGATCTCATCAGAACAACGTTTAAGTATTGGGAAATTATTGTGCTCATGATGGTAGATACAAGTTTTCCACAATTTAAATTCTCTCTTGAAAAGTTGAACTTATCATTGGCAATAAATACTCTTAGTTGTTTTCCTTGATATGACGGGCTCACTTAATTCATTTTGAAGAAAATGACTACCAGATACCCAAGTCTGATTAACCATAGTTTATCTGTTAATTGTTCCTTCAAATAAAAAGGATATTCCATGAAAAATTCAGCTCACAACTCAATCACTAGGTGCTTTTTCTTGAGACTACCACCATCCCTCCAGATGCAGCTGACATGCTTTATAAATTCTTCTCACTTTGCCCCATCAAAGTATCAAAAAGACATGCATTGGAGTTGAGATTTAATAAAATCATTTTTATATCCAGGACATTCCTAAGTGAAACTGGGTTTGTTTTTTGTTTTTTTCTTTTAACCATAAGCGTATAGCAGTAAAGAGTGCAGTAAATACTGGTACATTTCTGTGCCTCCACAGGTAGCAGCGGTTTTACCCATCATTGTTTTTCCACCATTAGTGCAAATGTCATCACAGTGAAAAAGGCAAATCATATCTTAGTATTATTATGAAAATAGTTTTAACCTTGCAGGTCCTCTGAAGGGATCTCAGGAACCCCAGGGGGTTTGTGGACCTTTCTTTTGAGACTCACTATTGTAGACCATACCTCAGTTTGTCCTTTAACCTTTTTGCTTATTGGTGCTAACCTTTGTTCCCCAGACTTTTGTCCTTGAAGTATGTTATATAATTTTCTTCTGTATGATACCCTAAATATTTATCAAACTTTTCCGTTGCCATTTTCCTTACAGGATTAAAAAGGCTATTTATTATTTTTATAAATACTCCATTTTTCAGATTCAGAAAAAAGGAAGTATTCTCAAAAGTGTTAATTTATTGGGGTCATAACAAGTTAACCTCCTTATTGGAGTAGAGCTGTCACTCTCTTTGTGTTAGGTTGGCTTTTGCTATTTTCAGTTGGATGGAGGGGTGGATAGAAGGAGAAAATATCCCTAGGAGGGTTGGGACTCCTCAGTTAGGTTGAATACCTGAAGAGTGGGAAGAGAAAGTCCCTAACCTGACAATTTATTGTAAAACATATCTGTGCTAATGCAGGAACTCCGACCCACCTGGTGCAGAGGAGTCTTGTCTTGACCTGCTTTGGGAGAGTGTTGTCTTGATGCTTTTCTCTTCCTCCTTGGAAAACAGCTGAAGAAGTCAGGGGAGAAACCCCTGCTTGGTGGAAGCCTGATGGAATATGCCATCTTGTCTGCAATTGCTGCCATGAATGAGCCGAAGACCTGCTCCACCACTGCTCTGAAGAAGTATGTCCTGGAGAACCACCCAGGGACCAATTCTAACTATCAAAGTAAGACTCAGGGGTGAGCACATTTAACGGGGAACCAGGGGATTGTCTTGTGAAAGGATCCCTAGAGATCATGCTGTTAATGAAAAAGCACTAACTACTGACTGAAAACCAAGAGGGAACAACTTTACAAACTTTATTATTTACCAAAAAAGAATCAAGACTTATCCTTGATTTAGTGTCTGCTGAGGATCAGAATTTGATTTTACTTTGCTATATTTTTCTGATATTTATTTTTATTATAATAGAGACAAATTTCTAGGTTCGAAACACCTCTCAAGTATAGTATCTTTTCACCTACTTCTGAATGTTTACCAGAACATCTAATATCACCCTGAAACCAAGCCATTGTTTTAAAATACTTACCACTTAGGTTATTTCTTATTGACTTAAGCCCTAAACAGAAAATACTTTTTTTCAGTAAAGTATATTTACCCTGTCAGGTGGTGATTTGAGATTAGAAACCTTGCCGTAGCAGCATTATCACATACAGATTAGTGAGAGTGTATATTTTCTCAGTGAACTGTGAGAGTAGGCACAATGATGTAGGGTGAGGAATATGAAAATTAAGTAACAGAAAATACAAACTAGAATATATTGTTTTAGATGAAAAGCTAATTTTGAAGTCTTTTTTTTAATAAATTTATTTCTGGCTGCATTGGGTCTTTGTTGCTGCACGCAGGCTTTCTCTTGTTGCAGCGAGCAGCGGCTGCTCTTGGTTGCGGTGCATGGGCTTCTCATTGCGGTGACTTCTCTCGTTGCGGGGCATGGGCTCTAAGCGTGCGGGCTTCAGTAGTTGTGGCTCGCGGGCTCTAGAGCACAGGCTTAGTAGTTGTGGTGGTGTGGTGCACGGGCTTAGTTGCTCCACGGCATGTGGGATCTTCCTGGACCAGGACTCAAACCTGTGTCCCCTGCATTGGCAGGTGGATTCTTAACCACTGCGGCACCAGGGAAGCCCTTGTATGGCTGTTTTTTCTCTTTCTTTACTTAAGATATATACTGTGTTTAATTGTGCATATTGTCCCTGTAGCTTATTCTGTGGTTTTCTCTTTTGACCAAGTGTTAGAAGATGAATTTGGTTATTAACCTTTTCAGTGTCACTAATAATTGTGGCAGCTATTTATTTGGACACTGAATCACAATAAAGTGTATTTTTATGTGTTTTTATATGAAAGATGAGAACTGGTGAGGCCTTTGGGAGCCATGATAGTGTTTTGTTACTGTTTGCTGATTCTTGAGAAATTGGTTTTCTCTTTATAGATATCCTTCTAAATGCTTATCAGTACTTACAGGCACTCAGTAGATGTTCGAATGAATAGAAATGAGAGATTGAGTTTTAAGTTGGCTATTAACCATTTATGTATGACTGTAGGGCAAGTCATTAGCCACCCTTGGCTACTATTCCACTTTCTGTGCAATGAGGAATTTGACACAATGGTCTGTAAAGTCTCTTCCCATCATAATTTAACTCTTTCCAAATTTATGGACACTTAATAATAATTTAGTGAATTAGTTAAAAATCCCTGTGACCACAAGGGATTCACTTAGCACATGTCAGGACAATAAATTGATGTATAACTGATTGTGGTTGAGGGAATTATCAAATCTGAATAAATAAGTACTTTCTTCATTTCTGAATTTATTGTTCAGTGCATTTGCTGAAGAAAACCCTACAGAGATGCGAAAAGAATGGGTGGATGGAACAGATCTCTGGTAAAGGATTCAGTGGCACCTTCCAGCTCTGTTTTCCCTATTACCCCAGGTAAGCACCTAGCCCATAATGTGAAGTATTGGTCATTGCAAATTTAAAATCTGACTCCAGATTACAGGTTTGGCTTAACTTATTTTGCCCTTATTGTTGTTATACTGAACTGAATATACTTGAAAATAAAGACTACTTAAGGCAGTATTGTTTTAGAGCTGAAGGTTTTCATATAAGAATAGGGGGATTGGGGCTATCCTGCTGGAACTTACTGTTAGGCGCGTATTCCTGAAATCAAGCGTTGAATTTTCTTTGAGATTCTTGGCCAGTCATTTAGATGTTCATTCCTTCTAATGAAGAATAAAGTACATGGTAATGACAGGAAGATTATTAGAGGATTATGTATGTTTTAATGGTCCAGCACCAAGTAGGGAGAGCACTGGCTACTTCTAAGAATCCTAATCTGCCTCTTCATACTATAGAGACAAGGCTGTTTGTTTGAAAACTTGTCTCTTATACATATTTATTCATTTAACCAAAAAAAATGTATTGAGCACCTCCTATGGACCAAGCATTTTTCTGCGTACCCATGCTTTCACCTTCTTACACTTTCGTTTCTAATAAAGTGCCATGACATGTACCACTGAAACCTGTTTCAGCAGTGTAGTGTAGCTTGCTTACGTTGTTCTTTGTGCATAAACATAAGTGTTACTTGATTGAATGTGTATTATTTGAGTTTTTCAAATGTTTAAATATTCTTAAAATCATGCACATACAGTGTTATAATTTAAGGACTTATTAATCAGTGGAATCAAGTTTTCTACCATTAAGGACAAAGAAAATTTAGAATATCCTTGCTGAGTTTCTCAAAAACTTTGAAGAGATTCAGGCTTTATGACACTTTTGAGGTCTTTTTGCCAGTATCATAAAGGCAGAAAATATATACTGCTGTGTAGGCTGTTCACCGCTGTATAGACCATTCACTGCTATATATTCAGTGGCTGATAACAGTGCCAAACACATGTCAGGAGCTTAAATAATTGTTTACTAAATAAATGATGGAAGTATCAGTTTTATTAAATGGAGGGAGGAAGGGAATGAGGTATGGTCTGGGACTTTTATAGATTTGTCATAACTTCATATGTTTGTTCAAAATAGGTTAAATTGTACCTGATATTTGTAACCTAACTTGACATAATTGGGGAGGGTGGGAGGAAGTGGGTTATGTTCAGGGAAGAGCATATCTAGGTTCACATTCTTTTCCTTGTCCTGATGGGACTTCTCTTTACTTTTTTTTTTCTTACTAGCCCAGGAGTTCTGTTTCCAAAGAAAGAGCCAGATGATTCTAAAGATGAGGATGAAGATGAAGATGAGTCATCAGAGGAGGACTCTGAGGATGAAGAGCCACCACCTAAGAGAAGGTGGGGACGTGTGGAAAACCCTTCTTAGAGCTGAAAATGACCGCACTAGGAGAGGCTGTGAAAAGTGTGTTGACAGTTCAGGATCCTTCTCAGATTCTTTGTGTAACATTTGAATTTGTCTTGTTCTTGAGCATTTAGAGGCTCTAAACTTGTGAAACACTGTGAATATGTAATAACTCTTTGGTCAAACCTGTGTGTGTGTGTGTGTGTGTGTGTGTGTGTGTGTGTGTGTGTCCATAGTTTGGTTATTTGAAGAAAAAGAATTCCATATTTTTCTAGGAAAAACATGGAATTATGTGTAGACTTCAGGAATTGGTTGAGTTTTTATACAATTTTAGTAAAGCCTTTAGGTAAAAAGTAATAACCCACATTCCTCTTCTTAACCTAGGTGACTTCTACCTTTGCTATTTCTTTTTTGGCAAAGTATCTGGTCATCCTGGTGAAGTGAATCTTTCAAGTACTAAGTAATTGCCTTTGCTCTTTGGTTCTCACAGGTTGCAGAAGAAAACCCCAGCCAAGTCGCCAGGGAAGGCTGCATCCATGAAGCAGAGAGGGTCCAAGCCTGCACCTAAAGTCCCAGCTGCCCAGCGAGGGAAAGCTAGGCCCCTGCCCAAGAAAGCCCCTCCTAAGGCCAAAACTCCTGCCAAGAAAGCCAGACCCTCACCCCCAGTCATCAAAAAACCTAGTGGTAGCTCTTCAAAGAAGCCTGCAGCCAGTGTGAGAAAGGAAGTGAAATTGCCTGGCAAGGGCAAATCCACCATGAAGAAATCTTTCAAAGCAAAAAAGTAAATTTTATAGGAAAAAAGGGTATCATGATGAAATTCAAAATCTTATTTTCTAAGGTCAGTGTGCATTTGTTTTAGTTCGATGCTTTTAAAATTACATTTTTTTCCTCCCCTATGAACATTATGGGGAGGGAATATAAATAAACCAGTTTAGCCATTTGTTAGCTTTAGGTGCTCTTCTTGGTGCCTGCCCCTCCCCCCGCACCCTCCCTCCCAGTCATTTTAATTTCTGTGATAATTCTGGACTTCCCTGAACTGTATAATCTATACTTGTCCTTTTTTCTCCCCCCACCCCAAGCCTCTTTCTTTTTTTATGGTCAGCTTTGGCTTTTTTTTTTTTTTTTTTCCTTCCAGTTTTATCTAAACGGTTGCGAAGATTTTTATATTTGTTAGAAAGCATCAAGAATGGGATGCTAGTCAGGTGCTGAAAGTAAAAAGGAGGCAGTATAGCACTGACTGAATCATAACGCCTCCTGCCTGGAGACTTCAGTTATAGCTATAATAACTAATCTTATTTATAAAACCACTCCACTAGCCCCTTCTCTCCAACTGTAAACACAGAGATGTCTTAGCTTTGGAAATAGGCCAAAAACATTATGATCTCATTCAATTCTGAAGATGCACGACTCCTTTGGGCCCCTTTTCACATTGATCAATTCCTAGGTATTTTTCATTGACCCCTGGACATTGCATTCCCTCAAAAGCAAGCACAAGATCTCTCCACCACTTGTTTTTTGACGGAAGGGGAAATATAGGAACATACTGAATTTGTGATTTCTGGCGTCACCTGTGTTACCAAAAATCAAAACATATAAAATCTTCTTGATCAAATGTTTAAATATATTTTTTAATATTTGGAGCATAAGTTGTCACTTCCTCTTTGCCTTTTTTATAAGGAAATATTGGAGAGTTATACCATTACTAATGTAGAATTGTTAAGTGCAAAAACATACAATTTGCTAAAATAAACTGTGGGTTTTTTCCCCTCCTTTCTTTCCATAGCACTTTTGATAACAAGCAAGTGGCTTCCTTTTTGAGTTACTTAAAAAGAGAAAAGAAAAAACAAATGAAGCCCGACTACCTAACCCTTTCTTATTTGTATTTGTTTTAGTATTGTGAAGTTGTGTTAAATAGCACTAGCTTTCTAAGAAATATTGATTTCTGGTTATCATTTATCTTCCCTGTGGCACTTGACATTTTAATTGTCTTAAACTTTTTGGTGTACATCTTCTGGCCCCTTGAGTGCTGCCAGAGGCGAAAGATGTTTGTTTAATTCATTCCATTTGCATTGTCTCCTGGGATCCCATCTGCAGCCTGAAATGTGGCTGGGAATTGGACTTGAGAAGATTGGCTTGAATTAGATCCATAATCAATGTATGATCCCATCATGAGTTTATTGGAATTTGTGTTGCATGTAAGGCAATCTTTCCTGTTGTAAATCTTCCTTTTTTTATGTACATATATTTTGAAAAATATGAATAAACATGAAATTTTAAAAGCTGCTGAACTGTAGCTTATATTTAAAAGTTTCCAGTATCCTGGAAGTAGCCTTTCCTTATCCTCTGAAGTAGCCGTAAGTGTTGCACTTACTTTGAGTCTTTGCCACTCCACTCCTTGCATTAGCCACCATCCATTTTCTGTTCAAATACAAGCTCCAGTTTATTTGCTTTTTGAATTTTTATATGGATGTTAAATGTTTCTAACTACATTGAACCTGATTATTTAATGCATAAGAGATTTTTAAAAATCATTTTGTATTTTATTAAGGTCCTTGTTTTCAAGATCATAAATTCCAGTTTTTCATGATTAATGTCTACACATGTCCTTGGACTAGAAAAATACAGCACTGCAAAAGAATCGATAAACCCTAGAGACCTAATTCTAAAAGTAATTCTAATTTTCTGTTGTGCTATTTAGCAGGTAATAATTCTTAATAGTACAGTTGTTAGGAACCTGTGCTAAGAATACTCTTCTGGAATCAAAAGTGGCAGGATTTTGGTTGGTTTCTGTGTTTTATGATATTGTTTTATTTTAAAAAGAAGGCCTGAACAGTCACCTGGTGGCTGTGTTGTATATCAGGTACTCCACCATAGAGTGAGACACTTAGATCATTTAAGGTCCCTTCCTACCCTGACACTCTGTTAAATTCACAGAATTCAGGTAAGGACAAAATTGTCCTTGCTTTCAGCATGGGAGAAGACAAGAGGGCCGTTGCACTCTTCCAGGGAAAATCCCCAGCTTGTCAAAGACATGCACCTTCCTGACGTTGAGACAAAAAGATGTTTGGGTTATTTCCCTTCCAGCCATTCTCAAGGAGCAGAACACAATTTTTACTTCCATGTTACAGAAAGGAAAACAGCAAACGCAAAAGATAACTCAGCAATTATTCGTGTGGATCAGTGGCTTCAGTACTCTCTGTTAGTGGCTTTTAGTGAGCTCAGCTACAGTGTTTCATATGTCCTTAAACCACCTACAAACTGCCTTCGATAAATGAATCTCACAAAGTGCTGGGAGAGAGATTGTTGGCTTCTTAAAGCTCAAATGAGAAAGAAGAGATATACCATTGCAGGAAGGGTGGAGTCCTTTCCTTAGTAATGTGACAAAAGCATTCAACACCGAAATCTATCCTAACCATCCATGCAGATTTAACTAAAGGAGACCTGGTCCAGTCATGTCTATTGTCTGTAACTAACAGGAAAATTACTTGAGCTAGGTAATATACAAGAGCTAGGTAATATACTAATACCTCTGATGTTTTTTCCATTGTTGCTCTTTTATAAAATTTTGTCAGCCCCAGGATAGGCTTGCTAACCTATCCTTACACCTGCTTTATTTTTTAATTTTTTTTAAAATTTATTTATTTTTGGCTGCTTTGGGTCTTCGTTGCTGTGCACGGGCTTTCTCTAGTTGTGGTGAGCAGGGGCTACTCTTCATTGTGTTGTGCGGGCTTCTCATTGCAGTGGCTTCTCGTTGCGGAGCATGGGCTCTAGGCGCACGGGCTTCAGTAGTTGTGGCATGTGGGCTCAGTAGTTGTGGCTCGCGGGTTCTAGAGCACAGGCTCAGTAGTTGTGGTGTACAGGCTTAGTTGCTCCGCAGCATGTGGGATCTTCCCGGACCAGGGATCGAACCCTTGTCCCCTGCATTGGCAGGCAGATTCTTAACCACTGTGCCACCAGGGAAGTCCCCTTATACCTACTTTAAAGAACCTAAGAAGTTATTCTTGTTCAGGCCGAGATTCCCTTGCCATCCTGATCTGTCAGGAGAAAGAGGTTAAGCCAGCCTTACACGTGAACTGCTGTACTTAGCCAACTAAAACCTTAATCCAAAAATTTAGGATTATAGTTGAAGTTTCTTATCTTTGGAACCTGATAAATGACAGTTCTTTGGGTTAAGCAAAAGTTCTAATCTTATCCATGAAGAGAAAGTCTATTCTTAATTGGATAAAGACCATTATTAAATTGTTTCCCCCAGTCAGGGGTTCTGACTGACATTACTTTCCAGCGTGTAGAGTTGCTTTGCATTTCTGTGGTAAAACGGATGGTCACTCAGTTCTGCAGAGGTGAAGCTGAAGAGCTAGAACTGTTGAGGCTCTTGGCTTAGAAACTCCTTGATGAACACGTGCTTGGAAGCCAGGAGATGCTAAACGGCATCCCTCAGCTGTGCTGAGTTTTCCTTTTTTAAGAAACTAATCTCTACTATCTTTTTTTTATTTTTATTTTTTTATTTATTTATGGCTGTGTTGGGTCTTTGTTTCTGTGCGAGGGCTTTCTCTAGTTGCGGCAAGTGGAGGCCACTCCTCATCGCGGTGCGCGGGCCTCTCACTATCATGGCCTCACTTGTTGCGGAGCACAGGCTCCAGATGCGCAGGCTCAGTAATTGTGGCTCACGGGGCTAGTTGCTCCGCGGCATGTGGGATCTTCCCAGACCAGGGCTCGAACCCGTGTCCCCTGCATTGGCAGGCAGATTCTGAACCACTGCACCACCAGGGAAGCCCCTCTACCATCTTTATTACTGTATTCTTTCTATAATTTCCACAAGATTCTTAACTTTGAAGGCTTTTTTTTTTCTGTTGGAGTAATTTTCTGCCTTTATTTAAATTCATTAGCTTAGTTTTAACTGCTTCTAATTTGTTTTGTCAACAACAGGTATGTCAAAGGAGGTTTCTAAAGGTATGTTCCCAAGCTGTTTTCCTCAAAAATTGCAACTCGTGGGACTTCCATGGCGGTCCAGTCGTTAAGACTCCGCGCTTCCACTACAAGGGTGCAGGTTCGATCCCTGGTCTGGGAACTAAGATCCCACATGCCCGCAGCTCAGCGCCCCCCCCCCACACACACACAACTTGCAACTCTTGATATTGTATGTAAATGTAGAATTTACACCATTTGCTGTTAAATCTTTGCTTATTAGAGAAGAGTTCTTTCTCTAGGGGGCCTTGAATATGTTTGACAAAGCGTAGTTATTAGTTTGACTTATTACTTAAATAATAATAGTGACAATAATAGCTAACACTAAATGAATTTTTTCTATGTGACAGGCTCTGTACATACATTAGCCTTGTTTAACCCTAGCAACCCTATGAAATGGTCATTGTTTATTATTCCCATTTTACAGAAGGGAAAACTCAGGCACAGAGTGAGGCTGAGAAACTTGCCTCAGGACACAGTAAGTGGCAAAGACAGAATTAAACCCAGGCACTCTGAATGCAGAGCCATCTCTAGCTGCTCTGCTCCATTGTCTCCCTTTGACAATTTTTCAGGCTTCTGAATTCTCCCTTTATCTTACAGCACAATGACTCTGTGTTCTATTCATGGAAAAGAAAGGATTTAAGAGTGCAGAGGATTTGGAAATGAGATTAAATTATTAAATTTGCTAATTAGGAGTCAGTGTGACTTTTGTCTTAAGAAGTTTGGTAAGAACTATTAAAATTAGATCTTGGATTACTGGAAAATGTTAGCTAGGCTGCCCTAAGGTAGTCTTTTGTTTGTTTTTCTTTTAGGACACTATGCAGGCACTTGATCACTCTCAAATCCTAGCCATGGGACACTTTCTGGTTTCCTCACAGTTTGCTTATTCCAGGCAGATTCTTTGAGTTCACAGGATGCTGACAGTTGTGAGCACTTTCCCTCCAGGGGTCACAGCTTCTATCAGAACTTTTATGTTGCTAACTGAGCAGCGCTCTTACCCTTTATAGACTATAAACTTGCATTCCATGAGGGCTACCAAGAGAAATTCCAGAACGGAGATTGTCTGACAACTGAATTTTTTGTATATAATACCGGCTTAGTAATCATGAACTGGAATAATAGAAATCTTTGCCCTTGATTCTGAAAGAAACCTTAGTCATCCGGTCTCTCCTACCATCTCTGTCTGCTTTGTTCGCCCAATTCCAACAGATAATTCTTTTTCCTAAAACCCAGAGTTGCACAACATCCTTGCTCATCCATTTTACTGTTTAAGAACTTTTACTCTGATGAAATTCTTCTCATGTCAAACCTAAATCCTTACGTTGTAACTTAAATTCGCTGGTATGTAGAATAAGACATTTTCACTAATTCCAAATTGGGATTGACTTCTGGTTAGAGTATTTGACTCAGCCCAGCATACTAATAACATCTTTAGCTGTGATCTTGCACAGTGGTCTTTGGGGCCTGTATCACTTACCAGCTATGTGACCTTGGCTAAGACAATCTCCCTGAGCCTTGATTTCCTCATCTGTAAAATAAGCTCTGGACGCGCAGGCTCAGCGGCCGTGGCTCGCGGGCCCAGCCGCTCCGCGGCATGTGGGATCCTCCCGGACCAGGGCACGAACCCGTGTCCGATGGGCCCAGCCGCTCCGCGGCATGTGGGATCTTCCCGGACCGGGGCACGAACCCGTGTCCCCTGCATCGGCAGGCGGACTCTCAACCACTGCGCCACCAGGGAAGCCCTAACAGAATTTTTTTCTTCCAGTTAGCAGATTTTTAAACCACTAGGAGCTTACTTGTTAAAAGATGAGCAGGGGGCTTCCCTGGTGGCACAGTGGTTGAGAGTCCGCCTGCCGATGCAGGGGACACAGGTTCGTGCCCCGGTCCGGGAAGATCCCACATGCCGCGGAGCGGCTAGGCCCGTGAGCCATGGCCGCTGAGCCTGCGCGTCCGGAGCCTGTGCTCCGTAACGGGAGAGGCCGCAGCAGTGAGAGGCCCCCGTACCGCAAAAAATAAAAAAAAAAAGATGAGCAAGAAAAAAACACAGCTTTGAGTTACAGATGCCAGGGAGCAGGAGAGAAGAGCAGCCAGGTGGACGAGAAAAGTGAGTTCCTTCTAGGCTGGGGTTACCAGAGGCCTTGGTAGCCATCGGCTGCCACCTGGGCCAAACGTGGGGCCTTAGCTTGCTGTGGATGAAGAGCGGGGCTGCAGAGAAACTGCAGCTACTCGATGTGCAATCTTTTTAAAATCTCCATTAAATATTATTACCACCTTATGTTTTCAACATAGACGTTATTTTGGATAGTATTTGATATTACCTGCCTTTCTTCACTTTCTGAAATGCACCCCTAGACTCCTGTCTGACAACAAAGCCTCTAACGAGTGTTTCTGGGGAGGGGTCCTCTTTAAACCTGTACTTTTAAGTTGGAAAAGTACTAGAACTATTCCTTGTTCCCCTTCTTCTCAAATGGGGTACAGGTAGCAACAAGATTAAATACCTATTTCTGGGGCATTCATTTTATTCCATAGTATTGGGGGCAGTGCTTTATGTTAATATCAAAAGAAGTAGAAGGAAGTACAAAGTCCACAATAGTCACTAAGATAAAACGAGATTTCCTAGAAATAAAGCAGCGGCGGCACTGAGGCTCTACAGGTGATCCCCAGGGAGTGCCCGTTCCCTCTTCTCCAAAAGCACTGCCCTAACCGTGACAGAGAGTGTGGGTGGAGGTGCCTGCATTCTGTGCCCCTTTGGAACTAAGACTGAAACTTCAGGCAAGCCACAGAACCTTCTGGTTCTCAACTGGAAACGAGAGTCGAACTAGATTAGGTAACATTTCTCTGATCCTGTAACCTCCACACTTCCTGCCACCCAGAAAACACCGGAAAGAGAGAGGATCTGGCTGTAGAATGTTGTGGTCTGGTCTGCTTTGTGAATGAATGAAAAGGAATCTTATTTTAATCACTGTATTTGTCTCCTTGGCCCGTAACAAAATACCACAGACAGGGCGCTTGAACAGCAATTGATTTTCTCAGTTCTGGAGTCTAGAAGTCCAAGATAAAGGTGTCCGTAGGGTTAGCGCCTTCCGAGGGCGGAGGGAAGGATCTGCTCCCGGCCTCTCTCCTTGGCTTGTGGTTGGCTGTCTTCTCCCTGCAGGCACCTTATCTTCCTTCTGTGTGTCTGTGTCCAAATTTCCTCTTCTTATAAGCATACCAGTCATATAGGATCAGTGCCCACCCTAATAACCTCATTTTAATGTAATTACCTCTTTACAGACCCTATCTCTAAATACAGTCATGCTCTGAGGTACTAGGTGTTAGGACTCCAACATATTAATTTGGGGAGAAAGGACACAGTTCAGCCCATAACATATCTCAGAATTAAAAAAAAAAAAATTCTGTTCTAGGTCACTTACTTGAGGGGGTGTGCAAGACGTTGGGGGCGGGGGGTAAGTTGCAGGGATAGCCATTAGGACACACCCGAGGGAAGGAAACCATGGTGCTCAAGGTTGAAAGTGGCTACCAACATGGGAAGGTATTGCTGAGGAAACATGGAAACGTGCGCTGTAAAAGCCAGATGCGTATGGGATGCTGTGCTGAGGCCTGTTCCAAGCTCACCATCTTGGCTCCAGTTTCAGTCCTCTTGTTGGAGATGGGCTCGGAAAGGATGTGATGTTACTTCCCACTCAACATTGATCAGCTGGCAACTCCAGTACCAGATTCTGGGGTTTCTAGTGAAAAGGGAAGATTGTGATAGCAAGATCACACATGTATGGTTTAGTCACTGTCACTGACTCATCAGGAAATGCCATGACAGGGCCATGTGCCCTCACTTGTTCAGGGATCACGACCCTACCACCGTAGCTTGCCTTGTCATTCCTTCCCCTGCTTAATAGAGATGATTTCTCTGGTCTTCCAGCAAAAGTGAGTCATTAATCCAGTGGTTGAGGTTCTATACCTGATGGCTCCCAAGAGCTGTCAGGAATGTAGGATGAGATATGTGGGGGCAGATAATGATGCGGTGGTGGCTGTTTCATGCTGCAGCCCTGAGCGGAACTAGCTTGGCTCACCCAGGAGATGGCTGACTCCCACTGAAGTTTGTTTCCCTTGGTGCAAACCTCTGAGCTTGTACATCTATTGTACATTTACTAAGGCTACATGCATGGTAGAAGCTCAGAGTTTCTGTGCTTTTAGTGGAATTAGGTCCACTGAGTTTGGTAACCTGAGCTCAGACGGGTGGTTACATTACTCTGGTACACAAATAAAAATGAAGAAATGAACTTCAAATGTATAAATCCATTTGGTTTTGAAACATCATATTCCTGAGTGAGTGTATTGGTGAAGACCAATAAGAAGAGGATCCTCGGTGGTCACAAAGTCAGGAGTCAATGTCACGTACATTTTCCACACATGTGTCTTCCCAGGTCTGGTTTTTGTGGTGTTCTGTTGCAAATGTCTGTATCCCGGGGATCTAGCACAGTGCCTGCCACTCAGATCTTCACCCTCTGTCCCTTTCTCCTGAGAAAGGTTTAGAAGGCAAAATTCTCCCTCTGGTTTTAATGGTTTCACCATCTGAATTTAATTCCTTGGTCCTTTTTCATTTTGACCTGAAACAAATTCCTGTTGCTATTTTTAAAATTATAGGCATCAGGATGAATTGTGTGCCTCAGGAACTCATTAGAGCCAGTAGTTAATTCTGTTGTGGCTTGTGTTGTTTTCTCCAAAGAGTCTCAAACTGGGGACTGTGGTCTAGTAATTGGCAAGTCCTCTATTTAAAATTTACATGCATTTTAGGAAAGCTAGTAAGAATTAACCCTTCATCCTTTGTGTACCCTGAGTTTCATAAATTGGGATTTTCGGAAAGCAGGACCAAGTTGTAAATCAATCGATCCTTCTCATCAATGGACTCAGGGTTGTCCCGTGGCCTCGGTGAAGGGTTTTCCAGAGCACCTGGCGTGTGAACTCAACAAACACTTGCCATTCAATAATGCATAAAAGAAACTCAAGAAAAACAGCCAAGTCTAACAGCAGCGAATATCCACTGAGCACTTCACTTACCGTGGGTCAGGCACTGTGCCAAGCACTTTGCCCACACTAACTCGTGCGAACCCTCACGTCCCTATGATTCAGGTGTTAGTAACGCTTCCAGATGAGGCGCTGGAGGATTAAGGTGCTTGCCCAACGTCCCACACCTAGTCAGAGGAAGTGCCCAGATTTGGGACCAAGCCTCGAGGCATTACACCTCACTGCGGCCTCTTGGAAGGGCATCCAGGTGCTCTGGGGAGACAAAGCGATGCCCGCAGGCCAGCATGGCTCACACCTGCCTCCTTCCCAACTCCCCTGAGGCCCTCAGACCTCTGCTGTGCCCGCCTACCTCTGTCAGGGTGCCCACCTGTGGGGGTGCAGCCTGTGCCGCCCCTGGGCCCCTGCTTTCCTGCCGTGTGGCAATGCTGGTGTTTTCCTCTGCAGAATTCAGGTGTCATACCCGCCAAAGGCCGGACTGAATCGGGCTTGCTGTTTATTTTTTGGCACCTACAAGGTTCTGGGCCCTTTGGGAACAAAAGCGCTCTCCATCTCCAAGCTGTGGCTGACACCCTGGGCTGGATTTGCTCACCAGTTTTCCCCCATCTCAGTGGATTTCCGTGTAACCCGAAGGACATGGTCACGGCCCCGTGCAGTGATAAGTGATAACGTTTGTGCGGAGATTTCTCGAGCGGGCTGGGCAGGCTCAGTTAACTCTCTTACAAGAAAGGCCCAGAACGGCCGGCGCGAAGAGGGCGAGGAAAGGGATGCGCCACATCCCCACCCCTCTGGGGCTGAAGGAAGGAAGGGAGAGACTGGCCGAGTTCCCCAGAGGCCGGGCCCTGTGCGCATTCATTCACTCATCAAGACAATCCCTGAAGGCCTCCTACGGGCCAGGCTGTCCTGCGCACTGGGGATGGAGGCCCTTCAAGGGCCGAGGCTGCTCGCACTCTGGTAAGAGGAGTAGGATGACGGGCAGGAGTGGCGAGGGCTCTTCAGGAGGTGGAGGAGTCACTGGTTGTCAGGGAAGCTTGTCGGAGGAGTAGCTGCCGCAGCCGCCGCCGACAGGACGAAGAGGAGCTAGCTAGGGGGCGGGAGGGGAAAAACTCTCCGGGAGGAGGGAACCTTCGGCTAGGCCCGAGGCACTCAGGTCCCTCACCCGGGAAAAGACGCCCTCAGCGGGAGGGAGCTGTCCCTCCCTCCCTTTAAGGCGGAGCGCCAGGGTGCGAGACGGCGGGGGCGGTGCCAGGGCCCCCCGCGGCCGCTGATTGGACGGCGCGGCCGAGCGGAGCCGCCCCGCGGGCGCCGATTGGGTGGGCGAGGGCCGAGGTGACTTGGGCGCTGGTTCCCGCGGCCACGTGGGGGGCGCGCGGGGAGGGGGGCGCTGGGAGGGAGGTGGCAGGGGCGGGGCGGGCTCCCGGGTGGGCGGTGGAGACGCTCGGGGCTGCGCGGGGGTCGCAGCGCCGAGCTGCAGGACGGGGCTTGAGACGCGGCTGCCGCGGTGAGTGAGCGCCGGAGAGCCGGGCGGGGGCTAGGACTGGCTGACCTGCGGGAGCGGGACTCGGTCCCCCGGCGCGGAGATGGGGGAGGTTCTCGGATGGGGAGAAGCACCTCTGTCCCTTCCTTCCCCATCACCGTCATCATCCATCACCTCCACCATCCCATCCCCATCCGTCACTTCCACCGCCCCTCCGCCAGCGTCCTGCCTCGCTCGCCCCTCCGTCGGTCCGAGGACTTTCTCCGTCCCGGGCCGGCCGGGGACTGTCAGCTGAAAGCCCTGGCAGCGCTCCCCAGGAATAAATACCCACGCTGTGGAGCGCTCTGTACCGCCTGGGCGATTACCCCGTATGTGGTTTGGCCCCACTTAATCCTGAAAACAGCACTTTCCGCTTAATGTCGTCTGTACGGAGAGACCGCCCTGTACTGATAGCACCGCCTTCCCCACCCCACACGCACACACATCTCGTATCTTCTTCACCCTGCTGTATTTTCCTCCAAGTAACTTAAGCCCCCTGAAATGTTTGGGTTTTTTAAAATTTATTTTATTTATTTATTTTTTGGGCTGCGTCAGGTCTTTGTTTCTGTGCGCGGGCTTTCTTCTCTCGTTGCGGTGAGCAGGGGCTACCCTTCCTTGCGGTGCGCAGACTTCTCATTGCGGTGCCTTCTCTTGTGGAGCACGGGCTCTAGGCGCGCGCGCTTCAGTAGTTGTGGCACTTGGGCTCAGTAGTTGTGGCTCGCGGGCTCTAGAGCGCAGGCTCAGTAGCTGTGGTGCACTGGCTGTTGCTCTGCGGCATGTGGAATCTTCCCAGACCAGTGCTCGAACCCGTGTCCCCTGCATTGGCAGGCGGATTCTTAACCACTGTGCCACCAGGGAAGCCCCTCCTGAAATGTTGATTTCTAGTACCGTCCTCCCAACCCAGCTTGGGTGCTCCGTGAGGGCACATAGCGCTTGGAAATATTCTCAGCAGGAACAGATAGATGAACAACTCCAGGAGGCAGCTGCTTTACTACCCCACTTTATGCTTGAGGAAATGGAGTCTGAGAGGTTGTGACTTGTTGGTTACATCAGCCAACCTTGTGGGACCCCACAGTCCACGATCTGGACCCTAGGCTGCATGGTTCAATCTGTCCCATCCTGTGGTCCAGGCAGGTAGGGGTGGCACCAGGGGTTGTACTGGGGGCAGGGGCTCTTCTGTGCTGCTGAACCAAAGCCAGTGGAGCTGAGGCAGGTGACTGGAGTGGCCCTGGTAGCCCCAGACCATCTGGCCCAGGAGGCAGTCGGAGAGAGAAAGCAGCTGTTTTGCTGATCAGATCCACCCCCAGCACCGGAGGTGTTCCGGGCCACTGCCGCTGCTTCCTTGCCTCACCTGCCCCTGGATAGGCTGGGACCCACCAAACTCCAAAGGTGGACACCCTGCTCACTTGGAGGAGGGCTCTGCCATGGCCTTGGGAAAGAGCCCCAGAGACCCAGGCTTGCTTCCGAGCTCCCCCGAATGCTGTGTGACCTTGGGCAAGTGACTTCACCTCCTGAGCCACCATGTACTCAGCACAGAGTCTGCAGGCTGAGTGGTCTCCCACGATGCTGGAAGGTGGGTCCTCCTTATGACAACCATTCAGCTACAGTGCAGTGCAGCAGAGGGCCTCTGTCCGTGACCCTCGAGGTAGTCAACTCATCCAGTTCCCCATCTCTAAGCAGGGCCACCTGGAAAACCTCAGAGGAGCAAGAGAAGGGCCCCAGTCTCATTTCAAATGTGTCTGCGTAGGAAGGTTCTGGCCCAGAGCCAGGCTCCTGTGCAAAACCTCAGAAAAACAGGTCTGATCCAAAGGGATAAGTGGGTGTCTGTGCCTGGAACAGGTAAGCGGGTCTGTTTCCAGGGTTAGGGTGAGCCTGCACCCTCCCTGGTCCCCTGGGCAGCCCCCAACTTGAGGCCTGGAGCCGAAATGCACTGCACCTCTCAGGCTTGGGGGGAAGAAACTTCCAGTTTTCCGGGGTAGGGGAAGGATCAGGTGATGGGGGGTAAGGGGGGACCTATAAGAGGGCCAGTGGTCTCCCCACCCGCACCCCACAGCCTGCACCCTGGGTGTCCCCAAGGAAGCTGCAGCTCTGGATCTGGAGGACGGAGGCTGTTCACAGCCTTAGACACAGCTGTCCTGGCCTGTGTGTGTGCCATAGCCCTCGTGGTTCCTTTCCATCTTAACACTCTTAGCATCTGAGGGGCTGTGTCAGCAGCAGCGCAGGCAGCATGTGAAATGTGCTCCCCATCTCTCCCTCCTCCCATCTCTCCTTTGTCTCTTTTTCTACTGTTTTTCTCCCCACTCCTCTGTTCCCACTTCTGTTGGCTGCCTTTTCATCCTGGGTTCCTTCGCTCTCTCCCTTTTGCCCTGTTTGGTTTTTGATCTTTGCCTCCTCTGTCCCGCCCGCACCCACCCTCTCCCCCGCACCGCCCCGCCCACGGGTTCCGGGCATCCCAGCCCAGGATGTGATTATGAAGTTGAAAGGCGAGTTCCCTGGAAGCCCCGTCTCCATACCTGGAACCGAGGCCACGTAAGCTCTTGTGCGAGTTACACACCTAACTTGCTGTATTTAAGTGTAAAATGACAGTAGGTAATGGACGTGATGTGAAAAATAATTAGGATCACAAAGTAGCGAGGTGCCAGGAGGGCGGAACCAGGGAGTCTTCAAAGGGACCGCGCGGCCTTTATTCGCTGGCTCTTCCCTTACTGGCTGCTCACTGGATATGGCCGACTGCTGCTGGTGCCCCCACCTGGCCTGAGCCTGGGGTTGAAGGTCAGGGGCAGGCTGAGGTAGGGGCCGTTCCTGGGCCCTCGGCGCTGGATCAGCTCCAAAGCACCCAAACCCTCCTTCTCCAGGACTCCTGCGGGTGCGAGAGCACACCTGGGGTGCACCCATTTCCTGCCCAGCGCCCTGTCTGACCCCTGCTTTCTCCTGGCAGGAATCATGGCCCCCAGGCAGGCCCCCCCTCCTGGCCCAGGTGGTCTCTTCTCAGGTGCGGCCTGGTGCAAGGAGGGCACTGAAAGTGGTCAGACCTCGCTGTCCTCCCAAGCTCCTGCATCAGGTTTGGGGGTTCCCCATCCCTCGTGAGACTGTACTTGTTGATCACAGCTCCGAGCCTGGCAGGCATCGTGCTGGGTTCTGTGCCTGCATTCAACTCTCATTGACTCCTCATGTTACCCCAGGTTTGGGGACAAGGAAATGGAGGCTCAGAGAGGTGAGGCAGCTTGCCCAAGGTCGCACAGGATTTGGACCCAGGTCTCTCTGATCCCAAGTGCAGTGATTACAAGTAGCCTGGTGGGACGGAGCCCGCCAGGATGGGGGATGGAGGTGGGGGTCTAAGTTGGCCCCAGGGAAGCCTGAGGGAGCTGAGTCCCTGGGACCTAGGCAGAGGCATTCAGCCATTCTGTCTGTGACGAGTTTATTCCACGTTCACTGAGCACCAGCTGTGGTCTGAGCTCTGACGGGGAGTAAGTGCTCTCCCTGCCCTTGAGGACGGTCTAGAAGGCAGCTTTCCTCCTCTTCCCCCTCTGGTGGATCTGGGAGAGGGGCCCCAGGAAAGACCAGAGGCTGGGGTGGGCTGGGGCAGGACTCCTCAGCACCCCCGGGGCAGTTGTCCACCCTCCCCACCCCCTGCCTCAGCATCAGTGTCCGGTCTGGTTGGGGTGGGGTCTTCTGGCAGGGGCTGGAGTCAGGCTGGGCGGAAGGAGCCAGGGCCCTGTTGACGCAGCCTTGGCCATCCAGTGCCCCCTGCCCCTGTGGACTCCAGAGCTCCTGCCCTGGAACCTGCTGTGGCTCCCCACTGCCCACAGGGCAGAGCGCCAGTGTGACATTTAAGGCCGATCGATCCCAACCCGGCGGCTGCTCTGCTGAGTTCTGCCTCAGGGCCCCAGCTGCCTTCACGCCTCCATGCCTGTGCAGACTCTGTCCTCGCCACTGTCACATCCCTCCTCTTGGGTGCTGCCTTCCCAGGCTGTCCCCGTCCCCTGGCGCTTTGCACAAGCTGGTTACATGTCTGCACCCCCTTCCTCCAGCTCCTTCCTGAAGCTCACTCCTCAGCGAGGCCTGCTCGGCTGTAGTCGACCCCAGCCTGCCCTTCATTTCCTCCTCTCTGCTTTACCACCATCTAGCATATTCCATATCTTACTTATTATTTAGCTTACTGTCGGCTCCATGAGGGCAGGCAGGGAGTTTGTCACTTGGGTCAGGGCCGTGTGTCCCCTGGGTCCCAGCGCCCGGGGTGCTGCCTGGTACACAGCCAGTGCTCAGGCAGGGTTTGTTGGATGCAAGAGCTTGGTGGCCTCTGACGGGCGCTCTGAGGCTCGACCGCCTGGGCACCAGCCCTCCTCCCCTGCCCTTTGCAGCCTTCTCTCCTGTGGACCCTGAAGCCGGGCACCCTGGGGGCCATGCAGAAGGCCGGGGCTGGGGGCCGGAGAGCCTCCGACTGCGGCCCTGCCCCTCACCGGCCCAGGTGCATCACCAAGTTTGCCCAGGTGGGTGGGGGCGCCCCACGAGGTGGGCTCCGATGGGCGTGAGTGGGTGGCAGGCCCTGGGGGTGGACAGGAGCCGTGGATCACGGGCCTATTTCGGTGGCCCCAGCTCTGGAGTGTGTGTGCACAGATGAGGCGATGGTGCCGCAGAGGGGCCGAGTGGCTTCACCAGGGAGAGTAGCAGAGCCTGGACTCCGAGTCCGCGCTCTGTCACCGTCCACAGCCTACCCGACAGAGCAGAGTGCGTGCGTGGAGGGCGATTTGGAGGACAGGGGTCAGGAGCCATGGGCCTGACTCCCCGTGCCGCCCTCCCACCCCCCACCCCACCCCCAAGCAGTACGTGGGCTCCTTCCCCGTGGACGACCTGGACACCCAGGAGAGCGCGTGGCTGGTGCAGCAGCAGCTGTGGGCACTGAAGGTAAGGGGCTGGGGGCTGGGGAGCGCACTTCCCTGCGGGGGATCACAGCCTTGGGGTGTCGGCCTGGGAATGGCCCGAGACCCTGTGATCCGTTCCAACCTCCATTCAGAGAGAGGGAGCAAGTGAGGCCCAGGGAGGGGCAGGACCAACGCCGTTCTGAGAGATGGGCCCAGTCAGGACCACACCCGGGCTCCTGGAGCCACGCCCCTGAAGCCCCGGGGGCCCCCTCCCTTGGGTGGTCATGACCTGTGCCCCACAGGTGGAAGCCACAGGTGGAAGAGATGGGGGGGGTGGTCATAACATGGCCCAGGGGTTGGTCTGCCAGGAGCCATCCACACTTCCCCGGCTCCTGGGGGGGGATCCCTGTCCAGGGCTCAGTCCCCTGGCCGCTGGGGTGGAGTTGGCTGACCAGCCCAGGGGGACTAGTACAGAGGCTGGGCTGGGCAGGGCCTGGAAGGTAATGTCTGCCCCCCACCAACTGTCTCCCCCCCAGGACTGTCCCCGACGCCGGGCTGTCATCCTGAAATTCAGCCTTCAGGGCCTCAAGATCTACAGCGGGGAGGGTGAGGTAGGAACCCGTGTGGGTGCAGGTGAGGACCGGACAGGTGTCCTGCTCCCTGGGAATGCTCTCGCCTCCACCCAGCCCTGCACTGCCCCTCCAGCCTCTCCGGCTGCCCAGCCTGCTCTGGGCCTTTGGACGTCCTCTCTCCAAGGCCCTCCCGCCCTGGCAAGCGTGGACGACAGTTTCTCCTCCCTCTCACCCGCCGGCCGCCAGCCCACCAGAATCTCCGGGGGCCACCTCCTGGCCTGAGCATCAGGACCAACCAGCCCCATGAGGTTTCTGTGGGTCCCCGGGCTTGGCCAGTGGGCTGTGGCTAGCCTCTCATGACTGTGGAACAGGGCCAGGCAGGCTGGAGGCCAGTTGGGAGCCCCTGCTTGGCCTGCCATCCTCCTCTTAGTGCAAACCAATGTTTGATGAACACTAAACCGCGTGCCAGACTGTGAGACCCACGACTCCGGCACCACTCACCTAGGACTGGTGTAAATGGGTGCAGAGCTGTGCATGGCGGGGCCCTGGGTTCAGGGCCTGTGCCACCTGCATGAGGTCTCGCTCACCCCCCAGCCCCACTTGTCACAACAAGGACTCAGAGAGCTGCCCTCACCGGCCCAAGTCACCCGGAGAGTGAGTGGCAGAGCCAGGATTTGAACCCCGGTCACCTGACTCCAGAGACCAGGCGTGCAAGCCCAGGGCTGGCCACAACCGCCTGTCCCCATGACCCGCAGGCCGTGAACCCTCTGCCCCTCAGCTCCGTAGCTTGGCATGACCACCCCAGCCAGCAGGTTGGCAGCAGGGAGCAAGGGACCCGAGCTCAGGTTCCCTGTGAAGGATGAGGGTTCCCATGTGAAGCGTGGTTTGGGCAGGCCTGGAAGGAGGGCAGAGTTCTTCACCCCAGGAGCAGGGTGGGCCCGAAGCTGGGCGTGCAGGCTGGAGAGCAGGCCCGGGAGGCCTGCCAGCGGGTGTGCGGGGCCCTCGGGGCTGGCACACGCTGGGCTGGCAGCTGCAGACCACGCGGTGGGTCTGATGGAGGCCGGTGTGCCTGCTGCATCCCCAGGTGCTCCTGATGGCTCACGCCCTGAGGCGCATACTCTACTCCACCTGGTGCCCAGCCGACTGCCAGTTCGCCTTCATGGCCCGAAATCCCCGGAGCCCGGCCAGCAAGCTCTTCTGCCACCTCTTTGTGGGCAGCCAGCCTGGAGAGGTACCTGGGGCCCAGGGCAGGGGGCGCAGCACTCGGGGGGGGGTTGCTGTGCATCAGTGTGGGTTCCAGGGACCGAGGCCCTGGACGGCTCAGCCACGCTGGCCTGCGCCCCTCCAGGCATGCACCCCTTGCCACCCCGGCTCCTGCTGTGGCACTGCCCTCTGAGGACTCCCTCAAAGCGAGTCAGTGGCCTCAGCGTTCCCCGAGCTTGGAGGTGGGGACCAGGCTGTGCCCTTAGAGATCGGAGGGTCACACTGCCAGGCCTTTGCCCTTGCTGTTCTCTCTGCCTGCAACCCCTTCCCCTTCTCATTCTGGCAAATTCCAACTCGCCCTTTGAGGCTCAGCCCGTGTGTCTGTGGAGCCCACCTTGAATCCTCCAGACCGCCCCCCACACTTTCTGCGGTCCTGTGACACGCACTGCACTCTGTCATCGGTCTGTCCCTAACTGCAGTCACGGGAATCCTTTGAGAGCAGAGGCTGGGTCCGGGTCTTGAACTGTTCTGGTGCTTGGCCCCGTGGGGAGAGTGGGTGGGCGGGTAGATCCCGAAAAGCAAAGCCAGTGTGGCCGCCATGAGCAGTGGAGGCTCGGCAGCCAACTGTTTGGCGAGCAGAGGCTGGGCTTGGTTCCGCGCAGCAAGCATTTGCCGTCAGCCCTGTATGTCAAGCCCTGTGCCGGCCACTGGAGTGACAGGTGGCTGACACGTGGCCCTTGATCTTCTGGAGCTCACAGTTCCAACGTGCTGGGCCTGGGTGATGTGTGTCGCGGATGGAATGTGTGGGCCCCAGAGTGCTGGGCTTCTCCAGGGGGTCTTCTGTGGTCCGTTTTCATTAAAGGGGCACAGGGAGGTGGGGAGGAGGAAGCTGAGGCGCAGAGATGCCATGCTGTACCCAGGGTCACACAGCAGCTCCTAGGTGACAGAGCCAGGACTGGATCCCAGGTTGTGTGACTTCAGGGCCTGGGCTCTTAGCCACTCCCCCAAGAGGGTACAATGCGCAGGGTGAGGGTAGTAAACCTAGGGCTAGGAGTGCATTTAGCCCATGTCGTCGCAGCTCCAAGCATGACGCCTGGAACAAGGTAGATGCTCGGTATTTGTTAAATGAATAGAGGAAGCTGGTCGGGGATGCTGCATGGTGGTGAGGTTTTGAGGGATAAGAAGTTTTCCCAGGGAGAATAGGGAAGAGCATTCCACGCCAAGGGGCTGCATGCCCCCCTGGTGCCTGGGTTGACGCCTGAGGAGGCCCCCAGGAAACCTCCCCCAGCTGAGCCCGCCTCCCTCTCCCTCCCCAGGTCCAGATCCTGCACCTGCTGCTCTGCCGCTCCTTCCAGCTCGCTCACCTCTGGCAGCACCCTGAGGAACGGGCACGGCCTGAGCCCTGCCCGGGACCCGTAGGGGACGTGCCCCTGAAGCCCCTGTCGGGCCCTGGGGGCACCCCTGGCCTAGTACGGGAACCCCTCGGCCGTGATCAGCTCTCACAGCACGTTAACGCGCTGGTCTCCTTCGGGCGGCTGCCAGCAGGGGTGCCTGGGGGCAGTGGGGTACGCGGCACCCCAGCCAGGGAGTGGGCCATGGACAAGGGAACTGGGCGAAGGTTTGGGGATCAAGAGGGGCGGGTGCTGGACTTCCGTGGGAGGGGCTAATGGCTGGGCCTGAGTCTGGCTGCCCCTGCGGGGTCCTCTTGGTGCCCTAGAAGGAGCCGCCGGAGTCGGAAAGCCGCGGGGGCGCCCGCCACGCCCGCCTGGGGAACCCGTACTGCTCGCCCACGCTGGTGCGCAAGAAGGCCATCCGCAGCAAGGTGATCCGCTCCGGGGCCTACCGCGCCTGCACCTACGAGACGCAGCTGCAGCTGTCGGCTCGGGAGGCCTGTGAGTGGCCGGGCACGGCTGCGCGAGTCGGCGAGGGTGGGCCTGAGTGTCCGTGTCTGCGGGGCCGTGACTGTCGATGCCTGCGCCTGGGAGTGCTGAGGCCTCGTGTCCACGCGAGGGAGGGCGCGAGGGCGCAGCCGGGGCTGCGTGCCCAGGGGCTTGCAGAGGCGACTGCGTAGCTGCTGATGTGCTGTGACTGGGGAGGGGCTGTGCCTGGAGATGTGCCTGGGCGCTGCTGTGCCTCTGGGGAAGCAGGATGTGTGCAGACTGGGCCGGGAGCGGCGGGGGTGATGAGGCCTGTGGGCGTGGGCCGGGCTGGGCGCGGGAGGGGACCACCTCTCTTCCTCTGAGCCCTGGATGGTCTCCATAGTTCCTGACGCGTGGGAGGCCTGGCCCCGGGGTCCTGGGGGCCCCTCATGCCTGGTGGAGAGCGAGGGCAGCCTGACGGAGAACATCTGGGCTTTTACTGGCATATCGAGGTAGGAGGGGGTGCCCAGCCCTTTTGGGGGGGCGTCAGAGAAGTAGGCTGTGGGCTCCCCCGAGGCCCTGAGACGTGTCCATCCCTGCACTTGGGCGGAGGCCTCCTGACCTCGGGACCTCAGGCCAGGGGCTTCCCCACCGTGGGCCTCAGTTTTCTCAAGTGTGAAGTGGGGATAATAAAAGGACCTTCATTGCAGGGCTGTGGAGAGGATCAAATGAGGTTATTCAGGTAAAGCCTTCAGCGCCTGGCCTGTCACAGGGTTCAGCTCCCTAAATGCCAGCTCTCTACCGATTGGGTCTTGAAGTTGTCAGCAATTAGGACCCCCTTGGAAACCTTTTAGAAGGGAAGGCTAAAAGCTTCCTTCCGTTGCGGGTCTACTCTGGGGCAGGCACTGTGTTTACGGTGCTGTGGAGCTGTGATGCCATTAAGCAAGCTGAGGCTGGGTCCTGACTAGGGGGCCCGCCCTCAGCCTCTCCCCTCTGCCCTCCCAGGCCCAGTGCCCTCGCCCTGCTGCGGAGAGACGTGCTTGGGGCCTTCCTGCTGTGGCCTGAGCCAGGCACCAGTGGCCAGTGGTGCCTGTCGGTGAGGACACAGTGCGGCGTGGTGCCCCACCAGGTCTTCCGGAACCACCTAGGCCGCTACTGCGTGGAGGTAACAGTGCTCCTGGCCCTGCCCCTCGCCCTCCAGCCCCGCCCTTTCCTAACCACTGAGGGCCTGAGCCCTCCTCACCCTCATCCCGGGCCCCCATTGGCTCTCTCTGGCCCCACCCCTTATTTAACTCTCCATCCACTCTTTCGTCCTTGGCCCTTCTGGCCCCGCCCCCACTGGCCTATTGGCCCCACCTGTACTCTGCTGGCTCCACCGTAAGTTCTCTCGCTCCGGGGAGGTAGAGTCTTGGCCTAGGGTCATGCCTCACATTTTTACAGAAATCCCGGCTTTTAAAAAGTCACGCTTTCCCACACCCTAACTCATCTTTTAGCAGTAGAGGAAACTGATCAGAGAGGGTAGAGGCTTGCGTAAGCTCACACAGCCTCCGAGTCTCTAGGTCTGGAGTCTTGGCCTGATCACAGGTTTCCAGGGACAGGGGTGGGCAGGAAGGACTTTTTAAATGTGTGGCCTTACTTCCACGCCGAGTGCCTCAGTCCTGTCCAGGCTGGGAGGAGAGAAAGGGAGGGAACCGGGGTGTGGTTCTGCTGTGAGCAGGACAGTGTCCTCTCTGGGCTCGAATATCCTCCTCCCTCCTGGGGCAGGATCCTGTGTGAGGGGGCGGTTGTGTGGAAGGGGGAGCTGGAGCTGAAGTCCCTTCCCCTCCTCGCCCCCACCAGCACCTGCCGGCTGAGTTCCCCAGCCTGGAGGCCCTGGTGGAGCATCACGCTGGGACGGAGCGCAGCCTCTTCTGCTCCCTCGACATGGGCCGCCTGAACCCCGGCTACGAGGAGCAGGACTGCGGGCCCGAGGGCAGGCTTCCCCGGACGCTCCGGCCCCTTGGCCATGCCAAGTCCGAGGCAGAACTGCAGGGCCTGGGCTAGGACGCTGAGCCCCACGCCAAGAGGCCCCGCCTCACCCTGGTTCCTGGGCCTCAGCAGGCTGCTCTGCTCTGCCCTTCTGTCACCCCGCTGGGCACCAGTTCCATCCAGTCACTGCCCTTTGGACCAGTCTTCCATCACTACCCTGCCTGTGGGCGGAGCCCCGAGAGTGGGGATCGCCAGCGGCTTCTCACACGGCCTGTCAGGATTGCGGGAGGGGCAGGCAGAGCTCCCGGCTTCCGTGGACTTGCTGGGTGACTGGGTGCTTGTCTTCTCTTGGCTTCACCTTACTCCTAGGTGGGGAGCTTTCCAAGGTGGGCGGGAAGGTTTGCTCCAGCAGAGGTGGAGCCCTCTCCTAAGGAGGCCAGGCCTTGGGGCCCTGACTGGGCGTCTCCAGAGAGCTCCTGACCCAGGCAGCCAGACATGTGAGGGAGAGGTATCTGGGGAGGCAGGAGTGAGTTCTCACTTTGGGCGAAGGCATGGGGACGAGCCACCCTCTCCGTGAGAGAAACAGGGATGACGTGATGGAGCTTGGAGGCTCCATCCAGGCTGACGGAGCGAGGCCTGTTTCCCATGTCCTTTGAGGCTAAAGGAGTCTTCTCTTGAGTTCTGAAGAGTGGGGGTTAAGAGGGTGCAGAAAGGGCAGGACGGACAAAGAGCCATGCCACCCAAAGCCCACATGCAGGTGGACGCCTGTGTGCAGAGAGGGATGTGAATGGGCCGACAGGGCAGAGAATCTCAGTGAACCTTCAGACTAGGAAGGCTGGTTCTTCTCCACTCAAATCCACGGGCTTGTGGTTCCTGCTTACTTGGAAGGGATGTCCCAGTCTCATCCCCGCCCACACACCCCTGCCCCCCCGCAGGCTCACTTTCTTTGGCCATTTGACCGGGAGGGGCCAGCAGTGAGCTGCAGGCTTAGAGGGGTGACCAGGGTCCTGCTCCACTCATCCTGCAGGCCAGACTGGGTTTGGTGGCTGCCTGGGAAGCCCCCCAATGGTGGCATTTCCCTTAATGGGCGTCTGTCAGGGGCCACTTCACTAGGCCAGCCCCCTTGGGGATGGGGGTCAGGGAGGAATCATCCAAAGATA
This sequence comes from Grampus griseus, assembly GCF_964374135.1. Lineage (NCBI taxonomy): Eukaryota > Metazoa > Chordata > Mammalia > Artiodactyla > Delphinidae > Grampus > Grampus griseus. The sequence continues at coordinate 167,511,553 of NC_139017.1, forward strand.
GAACTGATGTGGGCCCTGCCAGAGGGTACTTGGCCTCAGCGGCAGTGGGGGTCCATCCAGGGAAATAACGCTAGTCTAAGGCAATGGCCCTGCGGTGACTGACGACGGATCTGGGTATTCCCCTGTATAAGTAAACTTGACAGACAGGCATGAATCTACCAGATTAAGACAGGGAGCAAGTTCACTTTGGATGAACTTCTGTTCCTGAGGCAGAGGCCAAGTCATGAGTCTGGGGGCTGCCCTCTCCCCCATCTGGGGAGGGGATGTGACCGCTCAGCGTCTTGAAAGTAACAGACTTCTGACTCCTGGAAGGAAGAGGGCAACCCCAACGGAATAAAAAGAAGGGAGGAGCCTCAGAAGCTCAGGCCTGGTGTTCCCAGCTTACAACCTCCGGCTCAGCAAATGGTCTTGGCTGGGGCCTAGTCACTCTTGTCACAAGGGATAGGAGGAGGCTGTCCTTTGGGGGCTCTTTTCACTGGAACCACAGTACTGATTTTATACTGAATGTGAGTGGGAACCCAGCCTCATTTTACGGCCATTACTACCAGAACCCATCTCCTCCCTGGGCAAAGCCCTGGTCCCTCGTGGGAGGCCCCAGGCTCCCATTTCCCTGGCAAGGAGAGGGGTTTGGTGACATGGGGCCCAGGATTACAGCCCTGGAGTCGCACACATTTAAGAAGACCTGATAACTGGTCTTAACCTCTGTAAGGGATGGATTTTGTTGCACAAGTTATCTGTGTGGACAAGGTGTCAGGAATGTTCCCAAAGTACTTTAACATTCCTTCGCACAGCATTTATGGATCACACAGTACAAAGGTTTTTGACCCACATGTGCAGACGCCTCAATGTCTCAATTGTAGACCACAGTTTTCTCTGTTCCAACCAGTGCCCCCTGGGTAGCCCAGCTCTCCTTACTGTGTGGACTTGAAATAAATAAAATGCATTTCTTCGGATTGTATAGTACAGACTTTTCCTTAGAAAGGCGAGGTCTTTGTCCGGTTTGCCGGCTTCGCTTCTGTTTGCCAACCATACCTTCCACTGCTGCTGAATGATGAACCAGACAGAGATACTGTCCTCCGGGGCTCAGGAGGTCTTGAAGGAATTGGGTAGGTAGATTCAAGCAATGACTCTACTGCTTAAAACCTTCAGTGGGTATTTCCTACGGGAAAAAGACTCAAGTCCTTATATTCTGGCCACTCGGGTTTTCCTTCTGCTCCTGCAACGTGCCACAGGGTCTTTGCACAGCCTGTACAAGCCTCCTCGTCTTCCTCTTCTTCCTTTACCTGATTAACTCCTCAACCTTACCATCTCTCAGTCTCAGGAAGCCTGCCCTGACTGCCCCCTGACCCCTGCCCGGCCTGGGGGAGGTTTCCTGGCTAGATATTCCATAAAACTGGTCCTTTAGTTTGTTAACACTCTTATTTATGAGATTTTTGTTTGTGGGACATTTGTTTCAAATGTCAGCCTCCCCCACTAGACTCTGGGCACCTGGAGGGCAGGGACTGGGCCGTCTCGCGGCATCTATCACCGTGCCCGGCAGGCACGTAGCTGACAATTTCTGTGCAAAGGGGAGCGTAGAGGAGGTGTGACGGCCGCTATTCTGGAGGGACTTGTGCTCGGGGTGGGGGTGGGGAGAGAGGCCAGGTAGCCTCTCCAACCAAAAGACCAGCTTTCAAAGTTTTTTGTTTTGTTTCTCAATCTTGAGTCTTAATGAAAACAAGGGGCAGCGTTAGAGGGAAGCTTTGCTCTGTCCCCGGGGCTGTGATAGGCTCTGGGACAGCCTTCCCGAGTCAATACAGGGATGTGGATAAAGGGCAGCAAGGTCCTGTTGCCTTTCTCAGTAGGTCTCTAATCCCCGGATGAGGCCTCTCCTCTAGTATTTCTCTCCGAGGTGCAGTCAAGCCTGGCCTCCCCTGGGCCACCTCGGGCAAGCTGCTTAACCTCTCTGGACTGGGACTGTGGGGACTGGAGAAGAAAACGGCTGTGCAGCATCTGGCACCGAGCCGGCAGATGCTCCAGCAAAGCCAGTGCCGGTCCTCCCCGACGGCCGCCCCCGCGCGCCGGCCTCCAGCCGGAGGTTGCTCTCGGGGCCTGCCGGGCGCGGAGAACGCGCGGAAGTTCGGGAGGCACGGGCTGTGACGCCAGGGGCGTTGCCCAGCAACCGCGAACGCCGTGGCGGCGTCCGTGCTAGCGGGCGGCTGGGGCGGCTCCGGGGACTCTGGTCTTGCGGCGGCGCCTGCAGCGCTGATGCCCCACTGCCCGCGCCCGGTCTGGGCCTCAGGGACGGGCGAGCCCGGGAGCGGGAGGAGGCGGCGGCTCCGGCTCGGGTCCTGAGACTCCCCCGCGGCCCCTACCCTCCTATCGAGGCGTCCCCCAAGGAGTCCGGTCGCCCCGCCGCCGCCCCAACCCCGCCCGCGAGGCCCCGCCCCCCGGCCCCGGCGCCCCGGCGGCTCCCGCCCCGAGGTCCTGTGTCCTGGTCGCGGCGTCCACGTCGGGCCGCACCCCGGGGACCCCCGCCGCGGCGCCATGGCCTCGGAGTCGGTGAAGGTGGTGGTGCGCTGCCGCCCCATGAACCAGCGGGAGTTGGAGCTGAACTGCCAGCCTGTGGTGACGGTGGACTCCGCGCGCGGCCAGTGCTTCATCCAGAACCCGGGCGCCGTCGACCAGCCCCCCAAGCAGTTCACTTTCGACGGCGCCTACTACATGGACCACTTTACCGAGCAGATCTACAACGAAATCGCCTACCCACTGGTGGAGGTGAGGACGCCCGCGAGGCCGCCTCCGAGGACCCGCTGGGCAGGACCTGGGGGACCTGGAACCACTCGGAGGGATCCTGAGGGACTGCCCTGCCCGCAAGCAGGGCGGGAAGGCCCTTCTGGAGGGGCGCGGGTGGACAGCAGCAGGTTAGTCTGAAGACTTCTGTCAGCAGACAGCTGGAACCCGTCTACAATGTCTCCACTGCCCCCAGTGCCAAGGCTGGTCCTCACCCCCATCCTTCCAGCCTGCTTCCCACAGGAACTCCAGCCCCCAAGACCACTTGCCCTCCACCCTCACCCAACACCTTCAGGACTTCTCTAAAAGCTCCAGCCACTTCCCCAGCCTCCTCCTCTTAAGAGCCCCAGGTCTCCTCCCCCTCCCCCTCCCCCTCTCCTTTCTCCTCCGCCCCCTCACTAGTTCCTTGCTTCTGCAGAGAGAAGGCTGCTGGCCTGGCCTTGGTCCTGGAGAACTGGAAACCCTTTACCTTTGGTCTGACTTACCTTCCTCCTTGGCGGTTGAAGAACAGCGAGGCCACAACAGTTTCTGCCCCTTATAGGGCTTTTACTTTTTTTCACACTCTCACACTACGTAGCTCCTTGGCGCTGCATGACAGGGAGGTTCACATTTCACAGATGGGGAGACTGAGGCCCATAGGGAGGAAACATGGCAAGCTCCCACAGTGAGTTTCTGGCGGAGGTGGGGCTGGAGCTACTCCTGGCCCAAGGGCTCTTTCCTTGCTACCACCATCTCCCCAGCTGTGCATCGAATCGCTAGTGAAGTGAGATGTCACAGGTTGTTTCAGGAAAAAAGGAAAAGTTTGGGAAGTGCTGCATACACCCTCCCTCACTTGAAGCTGCACATTAGGGTACTTGAGGCTCTGGGGAGTCTTGCGGTGGAGAAAATAGTTTGGCTTATTTAACCCAGCATTTCCAAAAGGTATTTGCCTGTGGAACCTTTTTGTTTTGGCCGGCAGGCCAGTTAGCATCCCCCAGAGCACCTCCTTTGGCCACAGTCAAAACCGCCTGTGAGGGTGGAAGTGTTCTGGAACCCAGAGCCCCCCAGTGGTGAGGGCGTGACTGTAGAAGATGCCCAGGGAAAGAGGGCAGCTCTCCCCAGAGGGTGGTACCACGCTCTGGGGATGGCCAGGCTGTCCTACCATCCTGGTCTCCCAGGCTGGAAGGGACCAGAATCGGTCCTCTGGTCCAGCCGCCCCCCTACCCCGGGTCCTTGAATGTCCACCTTGAATGGTCCTTGGATGGCAGGAGCTCTCTCTTCCCAGAGCTGCCTGCTCCACCTTGGCTTCTTAGCTCCTAGAAGACCATTCTGCACGGTGAGTCAGAGTCAGCCACCCTGATGCTTCCAGCAACCTGCTGTAGCTCTGTCCCCAGGGCCCCTCTGCTTCCCCGTCCAGGGTCGCCCCTCAGAGACTGGAAGATTCCGAGATTGAGTTCTCCTTGGCTTTGCCTTCTCCAGGGCCTCAGCCTTGCTCATGGGTTCCCCTCCGCATCGTGGAAATAATTCCCCTGAGCAAGCCTCCCTTGGTTAAGGTTCCCAGGAAGCCCCAGCCCAGAGGGGGAGACCTAAGGAGACAGTGGCTACCTCAGATCTCCAGCTCTCACTTCTGTCCCGAGTTCACTGCTACAGGGGATTCTGTCAGACCCCTACCTCCAGTCACCCCACAGAGCCTCAAACTCAACATGACATATGTTCCTTTTCATTCATTCATTCATTCATTCATTCAGCTAACAGATAGTATTCTCATACCAGGCCCCATCCTAGGCGTGGGGAGCACCGCCCTCAGCCAGCTCATGATCAGGTGGGGGAGCAGCTAAGCTAGTAGCTACAAGCCAGGGTGATGAGTGAGAGGAGAATCCTGGGGGACTTTCTGGCAGCATAGAGAAGGCTAGCAAACCTGGGCTTGGAGGGGATGGGAAAGCAGGGAGGACTTCCTGGAAGTGGTGAGATCTAAGCTGAGACAGGGATGAGAGGAGTCAGCCAGGCAAGAAGGTAGAGGAAAGGGCCTTTCAGGTGGAGACCAGCATGTAGCATTTGATCTTCACCAGACATATGTAGAGCTGGAGGGATCATTCCTGGCGAGGAAACGGAGACCTTGAATGTCACAGAATGAGTTACTGGTGGTTTTGATCCCCAGCGCAGTGCCAGGTCCCCATGCCCCATCCTGCTGCCTCTATTAAATGAGCGGCATGTGAATCATATGCAAAGCATGGTTCAGCAACTTGGAGCCAGGAGTAGCTGCATCCTTAGGCCGGGCGGCTGTGTGTCTCTCCTGCTGGGCTCTGACCACCTCCAAGCAGCCTCCTGCCCAGGCCCTTCCCTTCAGTTCCTACTGCACGAAGCCCCCAGCACTTCGGACTGACCCTTCCCTTCCCCACCCCCACCCCCACCCTTAAATCCAGGCTCTGTTCCTGATCTCCTCTGTCACTGGGTGACCTCTTCCACTGTCCTGGGAGCTGTCCACCTCAGACCCACCTTTCAGCCGACTCAGCATGTCCTACCCTGAGCTCCTCGCCTCCACACCTGGCCCGCTGCCTGGTCTGTGGGTTCTTTCCCAGCCAGTGGCTTTGCCATTTCCCCGTCCTCCCCGCTTCACACCCATGACCTTAGAGTCGCCTCTGATGACCCACCACCCAACCCACGCGGGGACCAGGTCCCATGGCTTCTACCAGGACAGACTGAGGACGGGCCTGGTGTCCAGAGACATCGATGCAGTAGAATTTGGCCCCTGGATGGAACACAAAACTGTTCGTTTGGGAGAGGACAGAAAGGGGACGTGAGGCAATTTAGCACAGATGCTGTTATTTCAATTTCAATAGTTACGCGTTGATTTTAATGAGAAGTAGAAGAAATATTTAGCATGTCCAGCCTGTAATGCAGCTTCACGGGAATTACTGCTGAGGATGACATCAAGTTAACAGGAGAGTCAATTAACAGTTTGATTTCATGAAAATCATTTAGTAAATAATAATACGGGGAACATGGCAGAACCCGGGGTGGACAGTGGCTGGCGTTTAGGACCTGCTCCGTGTGTGCGCACGTCTCTGGTGGGTCTGGAGGTATCAGTTGATGGGTGAAGCGTTTCTGAAATCTTATGTTTTGCCTTAATGCGTGTAAAGTTGTCTTCTACTTCACAGCAGCGTGGTTCTGCAGAACTTTCTGCAGTGGTGGAAATGTTCCGTATCTGGGCTGTCCAGTTAGGGACTACCAGCCATATGTGGCAAGTGAGCACTTGACATGAGGCTATTGCTTTTGAGGAACTGAATTTCAGTTTTATTTGATTTTTTTTAATATAAATTTATTTATTTATTCATTTTTGGCTGTGTTGGGTCTTCGTTGCTGCGCGCAGGCTTTCTCCAATTGCGGCGAGTGGGGGCTGCTCTTCACTGCGGTGCGTGGGCTTCTCATTGCGGTGGCTTCTCTTGTTGTGGAGCACGGGCTCTACGCGTGCGGGCTTCAGTAGTTGTGGCATGCAGGCTCAGTAGTTGTGGCTCGTGGGCTCTAGAGCGCAGGCTCAGTAGTTGTGGTGCACAGGCTTATTTGCTCCCCGGCATGTGGGATCTTCCTGGACCAGAGATCGAGCCCATGTCCCCTGCATTGGCAGGCAGATTGTTAACCACTGCACCACCAGGTAAGTCCCTGAAATTAATTTTAATAATCCATTTTATTTGACCTTTTATTTGACCCAATAGTATCCAAAATATTATCATTTCAATAAAACATAATAATAGATACTATCATGGTATAGTAGCTATTAGGGAGATAGTTTACATTGTTTCTTCATAATAAGTCTTCGAAATTGGGTGTGTGTTTCATACTTATCGCACATCTCAGTTCAGGTGTTTAAGTGTCCATAGTTCAAATGAAATGAAACACAAAAAAATAAAGTTGTGTTTGATGGGAAAATATTTTACACTGCTTCAGTTTTTAAATGTAAATTAACATAAATTCAGTTCCTCAGTCGCATCAGGCGCACTTGTGGTGTGGCTGGTGGCTGCCCTACTGGACAGTGCATATAAAATATTTATTTTGATATAGAATCCCTTGTCAGGTCTGGGTGACACTGATGGTCCAGGCACTGCACCGTGTTGTCCCTGGGGCTTCGCGTGCCCTGCCTCTGAGGCTCCTGGTTGGGTGACTGGTCTGCCACGGCTCTCCCACACCTCAGGGGCCTCATCCTGGTGTGTAGCACCTGGCCCTCTGATGAGCTGCGGATCGTGACTTCCAGTCTTCCTTCCCCAGCAGTCCCTGGGGATCCCGAGCCCCGCAATGGTCTACAGGATGGGTCTTTCTTTTTTTTTTTTTAATGTATTTTTTTAGAAAGGGTCTTCGTTGGGTCTTTGTTTCTGTGCAGTGCAAGGGCTTTCTCCAGTTGCGGCGAGCGGGGGCCACTCTTCATCGCGGTGTGCGGGCCTCTCACTGTAGCAGCTTCTCTTGTTGCGGAGCACAGGCTCCAGACATTGTGGCTCACGGGCCTAGCCTGTCCACGGCATGTGGGATCTTCCCGGACCGGGACATGAACCCACGTCCCCTGCATTGGCAGGCGAACCCTTAACCACTGCACCAGCAGGGAAGCCCTTTCTTTAATATTTTTAATTAAAAAATTTCGGCTGCATCGGGTCTTAGTTGCAGTACCCGGGATCGTTGTTGCGGCATGCCTGTGGGATCTAGTTCCCCGACCAGGGATCGAACCTGGGCCCCCTGCATTGGGAGCATGGAGTCTTACCCACTGGACCACCAGGGAAGTCCCTACAGGATGTGCCTTTGCAGTGGAAACGGGCACAGATGCCACCTGGGCCCTGGGGGCCTGGGCACAGCTCTCTGGGCCCACATTCTAACACAGGATTCCCCTGCCCCCATACTAAGTTCTAGAATTTGTGATCTCATGAGCTGGGTGAGGGCAGGGACTAGGGTGTCTTCTTTGTTCATGGCTCTGTCACCAGCCACAGTCCCCCTCAGAGGAGAGAGTCGGTACCTATGGAAAGAACAATCGCATCAGTGAATGAAGGATGCCCTTGGGTATGCCACCTGGTTTGCCTCCTGCTTCTTCCCAGATTCGTCTCCATCCCCCTCGCCCAAGTTCCACCTGCTCTCAGCCTCTCACCTCTCTGGTCTTTGCTCAGGCTGTCCCCTCAGCCTAGAATGCCTTCCTCTTCCTGTCACCTGTTAAAATCCAAGCCACCCTTTCTGCTCCCCCTTTCTCCTCCACCTGCCCAGGAAGCTTTGCCTGGCGCTTCCTGCACCTTCTGTCTCCCCCTCTTGGCACTCCCTCTCCTTGCCCGTCCTGTACGCCATCATTACATGCACCTCCGCCTCATATGAGGATCACGTGTATATGTCTTGTCTCCCGCACGTTCCAGGCAGACATTTAGGGAGCACCTACCTCTGTGTGCCAGCACTTCGTGTGCCAGCACGTGAAATAATTCCTGTGTACAGCTCCCGACAGCCTCAGGGGAGGTGCTGTTCTTACCCTTTGTTACAGATGAGGAAGCTGAGGCTCCATGTGCCTGAATAAGGACAGGCCAAGGGCACAGTCAGTAAAGGATGGCGGCCAGGCTCTTAGCCATGCACAGGGACAGTCTCCCACCCCACCGCGCAGTGACCCCCTTGAGGACAGAGCTGTGCCGCGTTCATCTCTGCACTGCCCTCCCCCAGCCCTGTGCCACCGTGGTGGGAGAGCCAGGGAGGGGCCCTAAGTCTGTGAGTCAGGAGGCAGCCCTGCAGCCCCGGGCCTGGCCCCAAGCCTGGCTGAGCTCGGCCAGCTGAGCCCTGGGCTGTGTCCTCCCACACAGGGCGTCACCGAGGGCTACAACGGCACCATCTTTGCCTACGGCCAGACAGGCAGCGGGAAGTCCTTCACCATGCAGGGCCTGCCTGACCCACCCTGCCAAAGAGGCATCATCCCTAGGGCCTTCGAGCACATTTTTGAGAGCGTCCAGGTATGGGCCTGGGGGATGGAAGGGGCAGGGTTGGGCTCCCCAGGCGTTACCGTGAATGATCCCAGAGCACTTTTGACCTGGGCAGCGGTTGTGGGATGCGGTCAGAGCGGGCTTGACGCGGCACAGATGAGCAGACAGACGCAGGCTCTGGTTTCTGAAGAGGTGATGGGAGAACTTAAAGCTGAGAAAATTCTACCTGCTGTGTTTTCCTCCTGCCATTTTTGGATTTTAACATTTCGTATAACACTTCACATGGATATGATGACCAAGAGTGCTGGCCCAAGAAATGGCTGTAAACAATCATAGCTTCCTTTTTTAATTGAGCAGCTGCTACAGGCCAAGCATTGTGCAAAGTCCTTTGCATAATTATCTCACGACCACCCTGGCCCAGGAGGTAGCTGTTATCCTCATTTTTGAGATAGGGAAGCCAAGGCTTGGAGCCCTTATGGGCTGGGCCCAGACCAGTTATCCCAGTGTCCGGGCTGCAGGTGAGACGTGCCCTGCTGACCACTCATGAATGCGCAGAGATTCCTGCATCTGGGAAATGGCAGAGCAGGGACGAGCCAGCTGCAGAGCCCACTGTACTACACCTGGGACTCATTTTGATGACCCACAGGAACATCAGGCAACTGGAAGAACTGCCGGGGATTAGCCCAGGGCCAGTGCTTGGTCCCGGCCTTCCCCGTGGCCTTGGTCTCTCTACCTGAACAGTGGGGAGGCCTCTCCCATTTCCTTTCCCATGAGGCTTGTAGAGAGAGCATGGGTCCATGGCAGTAGGAAAATGATGCCCCTCTGAGAAGCCAGAGAGGAGGGGAGAGCTGGCCAGGCAGGCGGGGTCAGGTGAGGTTGGGGACACCTCCTGCCACGATGTCCTTTTGTGATGTCCAGGCAGCGGGTGCTCAGGTATCTGTGCTCTCCCTGCAGTGTGCAGAGAACACCAAGTTCCTGGTCCGGGCCTCCTACCTGGAGATCTACAATGAAGACGTCCGTGACCTGCTGGGTACTGACACCAAGCAGAAGCTGGAGGTGGGTGCAGCCCCGGCAGGGGTGGGTGGGGGCAGCTAGAGGGGGAGGTTGGCATTGGGGGTGCTCCCTCAGAAATATGGGGAAGGGTCCTGAGGACACAGGCGCTGGTTCAGACTAGAATGGGGAGTTTTGAACTTGAATTTTGGAGTAGTCTCAGAGTCTGTGAGGCAGGGGAGGGGTTACTGGGCCTCTCCACACCGCGCAAGGGGAGGGGAGGCCTTCTCTGGGGCAGTGCCACTTACATCTGTTGAAATAGATGGAATTTGGTGACGGATTTCATTTGAAAAAAGGGTTCCACTTCTAAAAAATTATTTTGAAAAATTCTAAGGGACTTTCAAGCTTAAAAGGTAATAGTGATCATTTTTTGAGCACTTACTGTTTACTCACTGCTTTAGGCATGTTATCCCATTTAATACTCCCAGTCACCTCGTTAGGTAGATACAGGTTTCCCCCACTCTCAGAAAGCAGAGCGAGTGTTTTGTAAAAGCTGAAATGGCATAAAGGGAAGAGTATCCCCTGCTTTCCAAAGTTTTGATTCCACTTTGCTTTTATGAAAGACTGACATTAGTACGATAAAGGCTTTTTTGGTAAAAGTGAAAATCGGATTTCTTTCCGACTTGAACTCAGAGAAAGTTGGGGATACCCATATTATTATCCTCAGTTTACCGACGTGGGAAGGGAGGTTTACAGAGGGTAATTAACGTGCCCAAGCTTCAACTGCAGGGAGCTGGGCCAAACCTGGAGTTGAGCCCAGATCTGTGTGACATCAGGTTCCTGCATCGCAAACATGCGATGGGCTCAGATTCTGGGACCTTGTCCCCCTCTGAAAGGGGTCTGGTGTGGAGGTGTCCAAAGATCGATGATATGACCTCAGAATGTTGTTGTGAGGATTGACGAGGGTAACAAGGGTGAGCTGCTGAGCAGAGGGTCAGCGCATAGTAGGGGCTCGATGTGTGAGCCCTTTCGTGCCATTGGGATTCCAAGAAAGGATGAGGAATATGATCTGGGGGTTGCAAAATGGACTCAAGACAGAAAAAACTAGGGCTGGCCCAACTGGTCACTGAGCATTGCTCACCTCGTAAATTGTCCTCAGTCTCCTGAAAGGCTAGAATCAGAATGAAAGGACATCATTTCCCAGCTGGGTGAAGCAGAATTAGATGCTTTGAGGGCTCTATCAAGATAGGCAGAATGGGGCTTCCCTGGGCGCAGTGGTTGAGAGTCCGCCTGACGATGCTGGGGACACGGGTTTGTGCCCCGGTCCGGGAGGATCCCACATGCCGCGGAGCGGCTGGGCCAGTGAGCCATGGCCGCTGAGCCTGCGCGTCCAGAGCCTGTGCTCCGCAACGGGAGAGGCCACAACAGTGAGATGCCCGCGTACCGCAAAAAAAAAAAAAAAAAAAAAAGGCAGAACATGGCTGACCCTTTGGGGAGCCCAGCGAGGTCAAGTGACCTGCCAGGACTGGACAGCCAGGTGGTGGCAAGGCTGGACCAGGTCCGGGACCTTTGGGCAAGGCTTGGTTATGTCTCCCCTCTGGGACTCTCTGAATCCTGGATGGGCCAGGTCAAGTCCAAGGAGGAGGGACTTCCCTGGTGGTTCAGTGGTTAAGACTCCTCACTCCCAATGCGGGGGGCCTGGGTTCCATCCCTGGTCAGGGAACTAAGATCCCGCATGCTGCACGGCGTGGCCAAAAAAAAAAAGTCCAAGGAGGAGCCCAATGAGGGGAGACTGACCCAGATCTGTGGCCAGCATGCTGGTGGCTGCCCCCAGACTCTGGGGCTTCTTATCTGACCAAGAAACCAATGCCCGCCTCCAGGCCCCCCACAAGAGGCCCACAACCAGCGGTGGAGGTTGAACTGCCTCCTTCAGAGTCAGAATGCCTGAGCTGGGGGAATGTCAGTCATTAATGAGCATCAGTCCTGGGAGGTTGCTGTGGAGGTTCCCATTCTGCAGATGAGGAGAGGAGGCTGGGAAAGAGGAGGTGACTTGCCTGTGGCCACTAGGTTAGGAAGCCACAGAGTCAGGGTTGGACATTTTCCGTGGCCCAACTGCCTAAATCTCCCCAGGGAACAGGCCTTGACAGCCACGGGAGGGGGCGCAGAACCAGATAAAGGGGCTGCTGCCGATGCCCCCCAGTCTTCCAGACCCTCCCTGACCTCTAGATTGGACAGGACGTTGGGATCACCTGGGTCCCGTCCCACCCCATGCATGTGGGGCAGGGCTGTTTCCCTGCTCAGATCCAGAGCCCCCCACTTGCCCCTAGGCCCTCCAGTTGTCCTGGCTTCATTTGGAGGGACTGTGAGTTCCTCTCTGACCCGCAACCATTGTATGGCCCAACTGAACAAATCCGACCCCAGGGAGCAGCCGTTTTGAAAAACAACTTGCTTGTGCTGGCCAGATAGTGGGAAAATCCTTAAAATTTTGAGCCAGAAAGACCCTTAGAGAGCTTCTAAGTCCAGTCCTCTCATGGTACAGTTGAGGAAGCTGAGTCCCACGGAGGGGAAGGGACTTGGCCAAGGTCACACAGCAAATTACTAGTAATGGCGCTAATACCAGAATATGTGGGATCTGAGTCGTCAGGTGCTTTCCTCCCAGACTTTTCCGGGTGGGAAGTATAGGAAACCCGGGGGGCAGTGAGAAGCGAGTAGTGGGGTTCCATGTGAGGGAGGAACATTCATGAGTTGAGTCATCCATTCAACAGAGACTTACTGGGAAGGCCCTGGAGGTCAGGCCACAGACTACAGCAGGCCCACAGGGGTGTGAACTCCCCCACCCCCAGTCCCCGTCCAGACCAGGACGGGCCCCCAGCCCCCTCCTCCTCACCTCCTCGCAGACACAGCAGTGCTCTGCCCTTTCTACGCAGGCACCTCCAGCCACCCAGCTGGGGTCTTTCCACTGTCTTCTCTCTCCTGGAGCTGGAGCAGCTGAGTCATAACTCAGCCCCCAGACGGGGACATGGGGACGGGAGCAAGGCACAGGGAGTTGCTCCTGCTTTTCGGCCCCGAAAGGCCAGCCTGCAGCATCGGGGCCCCTGCCAGCCCCCTCCACTTCCTCCATATCATGGACCCTAGGATGGGTTCGGTTACCCAGGCCCTGCGGGCCCAAGGGCTGGCAGCTGCCTGTACGTGGTCCAGCAGGACCACAGGCCTCAGGCTTGGTGAGCCAGGCCGCCAGTGACAGATGTGCTCAGAGACATTGCCCATGGGTGCCTGGAGCTCTCTCAGAGCAGGGACAGCTGGGTTCTGTATAACCCTCACAACAGCCTTAGGAGGAGCTGCTGTTCAAGAACCAGCCCAAGGGCACAGTCAGTAAAGGGTGGAGATAGAATTTGCACCCAGGTGGCCAGGCCCCACAGCACAGCCCAGGGCCTGGTAATTCTGCTAATGAGAGTGGTTAGATCAGCGAGGGCCAGCAAGGGATTTGGGGAAGCCGATTACACCCCCTCCCCCAACACCACGAACCACCATCACGGAACCCAGCTCAGTGCTGGGTGGCGGAGGTGGGGCCCTCAGGGGCCTCTGCAGTTGGTTCCCGCTGCAGTTGGCCCGGCGTCGGGCCAGTGGCAGGACCCCGCACCTCCATGGGGGCGTTTCCCGGCCGGCTGTGGTCCCGTCCTGCATGCGCGCCGCGCCCCCGCACTCGGCCGCATCCCAGCTGGTTGCCATGGCGACCGCGCTCCGCCTGGCATCCGGGAGGAACAGTTACCAAGGAATGCGGGGCGGGGCTGGCGCCTGACGCTCGGGAGGTGGGTGGAGGCCGGAACAGCAGGGGAGGGGTGGAGGGATCCAGAAGGTCGGGAGGTGAGGGGGCGAGCCCTCCTGGGCCTAAAAATAGGGTGGGAGGGAGACCCCTACATTAGGTGTTGCCTCCCCTGACCTCCTTTCCTGCTCGTGAGGTTGCTCAGGCTGGAGAGGACGGCCTCATCCTCTTGGTATCTGTGTTCACCGAACCCCCTCCAGAAACCCCCACAGAGCTCCTTTCACATCCATTCTCTTTTCGATCCTCCCAAAAGTCTTGTGGAAATAGGATTTATCATCCTCATTTTACAGATGAGGAAACCGAGGCCGAGAGAGGCAAAATGACTTCCCCAACTAGCAAGTCACAGAACCAGGTTTCTAACCCGGGTCTGTCTGACTGGATAGGAAACTGCGTTCTTCCTGAGGCCAGGAGCAGCCATCCGTCACCTGCGCCTAGCATGTACCAGGCAGGCGTCTAGCCTCTGAGAGTGTGGCAGTGACCAAAGCAGGCACACAGCATCCCAGGCTACCATCAAGCCCTGCTCTGTTTGCAGGCTCTCCTGCTCCTGTCCTTTGAGCTCCGTCCTCACAGCCACCTTCTAGGTCAAGGTCAGCCCTTTGTCGTATCAAACTTCAGTTACTCCAGGATGCTGCAGCCTCTCTCCAAGCCCTGCCTCTGGAGTCTTCCACTGCCGGTGACCCCAGTGCTGCCCTGCCACTAATAGCTGTGTGACCTTCAGAAAGCCACTTAACCTTTCTTTGCCTCCGTCGCTTATCTGTTCCGTGAAACCCAGTCCTTCGGTCTGGGTCTGGCTCTTTCTCCGGACTTGGGGAGATAGGGCAAGCCTGTGCTTGCCCCCCTCTGCCCCCCGCCCTGCTCTGCAGCAGGGGCCCAGCCCCACCTGGGACCCTGAAGCTGCCCCGGGGCAAAGCATCTGAGCCTACTCTGGCTCAGACCAGCGGACAGATGACTTCTGTCCTAATTCATTCTGCTCTTCCCAGAGTGGTTTTATTTCCTCTCACATTGCTTTTCACAGCTCTGTGTCAGCAACAAAACGGCTCAGCTGCCTGGAGAGCAAGCACGCAGCAGTCAGATAAATTGATTTACTCGCTGCCATTGTGCTGAGGGCTGGGGGCCAGTGGGAGTTCTGGGCGCAAATGGCCCTTCACCCGCCATGATCCAAGGGTCTGGGAACATTCTTGTTGCCGTGGAGCCGCGGCAGGGAGGCGAGCAGAAGCCACGTTGGCAGGTCAGGGGAGAAGCACTCAGAGCCCTTGGGTGAATGACTACAGACAGGGTCGGCCCCCGGGAGCTGAAGCCCCAGACCAGAAGCCGCCTTCACAACCACAGCACTAACAACAACAGTGAGACCGCGGCTGCCATTTATGGAGCAGTAACCATGTGCCAGGCATCATGCCATGCGTTGTACGAGCCTTAGTTTACAGAATCCTCACCACCTCCCTAAGGGATAGGTATCTTGTACCCATTTTACAGATGTGGAAACGGAGGCTCAGAGAGATGATGTCACTGACCCAAGGTCCCACAACAAGGGAGAGGCGGGGGTGGGTTTGAGGCTGGTTCTACCTAGGACAAACCCCCAACCTGTGACAGGGAATCCGAGGTGCCAACCCGCCCTGCAGGAGGGCAGAGGTGGTGGGAGCTGGGCCCTTCCCTCAGGTTCCCCAGGGAGCCCTGACCCGTGCCTCTTGCCCGCAGCTGAAGGAGCACTCGGAGAAGGGGGTGTACGTGAAGGGGCTCTCCATGCACACGGTGCACAGTGTGGCCCAGTGCGAGCGCGTCATGGAGACGGGCTGGAAGAACCGCTCGGTTGGCTACACGCTGATGAACAAGGACTCTTCCCGCTCCCACTCCATCTTCACCATCAGCATCGAGATCTACGCGGTGGGTATGTGGGGCCGGGTGGGGACGGAGGGGGCCGGACCACCAAGCCGGGTGCCTGCTTCTAGTAGCCCAGACCCTTCACCACTCGGAGCCTCGAGGGTCGCAACTGGGAAGAGATGCTGGGGTTGCCTGGAGGAAACACAAGAGGACTGTCCCTGTGCCAGGACCCACGTTTCCAGGATAAACAGCATCATCAACAACAACAATAATAATACTGGTAGCTACCATTGAGCACTTTCTACGTGCCATGCAATGTATTTGCATTAGCTCATTTGCTCCTTCCAACAACCCCATGAGGTGGATACTCATATCATCCCTATTTTACAGATGAGTGAGGAAATCGCGGTCACACAACTAGAAGGTCTTCGAGCTGGGCCTCTATCCCAGGGGTCTGCCCCCAGAGTGTGTGCCACCCAGAACTTTAGGATTCTCCTCTTTCTTTTTTTTTTTTTTTTTCTTTTTCGGTACGCGGGCCTCTCACTGTTGTGGCCTCTCCCGTTGCGGAGCACAGGCTCCGGACGCGCAGGCTCAGCGACCATGGCTCACGGGCCCAACCGCTCCGCGGCACGTGGGATCTTCCCGGACCGGGGCACGAACCTGTGTCCCCTGCATCGGCAGGCAGACTCCCAACCACTGTGCCACCAGGGAAGCCCTCTCCTCTTTCTTTAGCATTCTCTACTCCAAAGCCATCTCACTCTTTATTTCTGGAAGAGTTACTGAGAAAAAGAAGAAGGAAAGGAACTCGTTTATTTCAGGCCACCTATAGACGCTGTGCTGAGTCCTTTACACACCTCATTCTATTTAAAGCCCACAACAGTCCTAAATGCAGGCATTATCATTCCCATTAACAGATGAGGAAACAGAGGCTCTGAGAGGTCAAGTGACCTGCTTGTTCAAGGTCTTACTTAAGTGCTTCAAGGTACCGCTTAACTGCTAAGTGGTAGAGCTGGGATTTGAACCCAGGTTTCTCTGACATCTGGGTTTTTCCCACTAACACTGCCGTTGCCTCCAAGTTTGTGGTTCATCACAAACAGAACTCTGGAGAGCAGTGGAGCAGGAAGCAGCCTCAGCCCAACTAGGAGCATACTTGTGGAGAGATCCCAGCCCAAGGTCAAGGCCTGGGTTGACGGAACCCCCAGCAGCACACTGCCCACCTGTGTGGTGACCTGGCTCCAGGCCAACCCCCTGGTGCTGGCTGGGTCAGAGTCTCCCCCAGGGGTGATGATATGGGGAGGGCGGGTGGTGTGATCACCTCCTCATATGATGATGCTGTAGGTGGGGGCAGGGACTAGGGCCTGAGAGGACAGATCAGGAGGAAGGAGGAGAGAGTGGCCCTGTGGGGTGCCTCTTGGTCTCTGCAGATGGGTTTGAAGGATGAGGCAGGCTGCCTGCAAACAGGCTTTTTAAAAATTTTAAAGATGTTTTTTATTTCCATTATAAAATAAGTTCAATAAAGATTTAGGAGTTAGAGAAAGGTAGGGGAAATTACTCGTAAACACAACCATTAACATTTAAGCATATGTTATTTTGATCCTTTTTTCCCCTGTGCAAATTTTAAACACTCTTAAAATCTTCTGTTCTATATAAAGTTTCTTCCCCATGTTTCATTTCCCATGCCATCCCTAAGAATGTTCCCACATCGTTCCTGCCATGTCTTCCTGACCATGGAAGGTGGCTGAAGGACCGCGCATCAGTCAGCACCCTCCTCTACCCGGCCCTCCACAAGCTCTTTTTTTTTTTTTTCCTACAAGCTCTTAATGCTGTTTCTGGTTTCTCAGTGTTGTAAGTAATGCCATGATGAACATCTTTGTGTACAAAGCCTTTTCTGCTTTTATTTATTTATTGTTAAAAATGTATTTATTTATTTATTTTTGGCTGCGTTGGGTCTTCCTTGCTGCACACGGGCTTTCTCTAGTTGCGGCGAGCGGGGTCTACTCTTCGTTGTGGTGCGCAGGCTTCTCATTGTGGTGGCTTCTCTTGCTGCGGAGCACAGGCTCTAGGCGCGGGCTTCAGTAGTTGTGGCTTGCAAGCTCTAGAGCACAGGCTCAGTAGTTGTGGCGCATGGTCTTAGTTGTTCCGTGGCATGTGGGATCTTCCCGGACCAGGGATCGAACCTGTGTCCCCTGCATTGGCAGGCGGATTCTTAACCACTCTGCCACCAGGGAAGTCCCCTTTTCTGCTTTTAGAGTCATCTCCTCAGATTAGATTCACTGGAGCAGGCCTCCTGGGGCACGGGTACAAACCTGTTTAAGGCTCCCGGTACATTCTGCAAAGAGCTTTCCAAAAGGGCATTTCCAAGTCCCTCCTTCCTGCTGCTCCTTAAGAAAAAAATAGCCCAAAGAATCAAGCCCCTTGCATGTCCAAGCTTCCACTGGATGCCAGCCAGACCTTTTTACTTCAGGTAGCTGTGCTCATGGGCAAAACCAGGCCAATTCTGGTTTCAGCCAGCAGGAAACTAAGGAGGAAGCCCCTGCTCCTCCCCCCTATTTCATTTGGAACCGTTTACCATGTCCTCTGGTGACAGTAAGAATTATTAATAGTATCAAGAGCCGCAGGCTGTCATTTGAGGAGCACTTGCTGCGTGCCAGGCATGACCCCGAGCCCCTCACGCCCGTGCTCTCTGTGTAATCCTCACAACAGCCCTCAGGGTGGGTCTTAGATTCCCATGTTACTAAGAGAAAGCCGAGGCTCAGAGTTAATTTCCCTGAGTTCCACAGCTGCCGAGGGATAGAATCGAGACCAGATCCCTCAGGTCTCTGCCTTCAAAACCTGTGCTCCAGGCCCCTGCTGCCAGCCAGTGCCCGGCTCCCGTCAACCCCAGAACACGGGTCTGCCCTGCCAGCACAGCTGCGGTCGCTGCAGAGCTGGGCTCGTTCTCAGGGCAAACGAATCCCTGCTGTGTGCTGGGCCCTGTGTGGACTCCGTACAAGCGTGCTGTCCGTTTGCTCCTTCCAACAACCAACGCTGGTGGGGAGCTATCGTTAGTCTCATTTTGTTGATGTGAGAACTGAGGGTCAGAGAGGTGCGTGGCTTTGCCAAGGTCACACAGCAAGTAGGAGGCAAGACTTGGATGGGAACTGGGTCCAAGGCTCTCCAAAGCGAATGTTTTTTGCATTGAGGGATTCAGCTCCCTGGTGACCCAATCATATCCCCTCACTGCCTCCCACTGCCCCCACCCCGCCCCGCCCCGCCGTTGCCTCACAAGGAATCTGTAAGAGCTGTCTCGATAGCCGTAAGAAATCCTGCAGCACTCAGAGAGCAGCCTGTGCCTCCCAGCCCCCGCTCCCTGGAGTCAGTTGGCCCTGGCTTCTGCTCTTGGAAGCTGTGTGACCTTAGGCATGTTAAATGCCCTTTCTGAGCTTCACTTTTCTCAACTGTAACGGCACAATCCTAGCACCCCCTTCATGGGGCTCCTGTGCAGCTGAAATGAGACCCTCGGTGGGTGGGGAGCACCCAGGGTCTCCTTACCGTGGGGCTCACCCCAGGGCCCTCACCCCTCTGCCTGGTCTGTCTGCAGATGAGCGGGGCAAGGACCACCTCCGGGCAGGCAAGCTGAACCTGGTGGACCTGGCAGGCAGCGAGCGGCAGTCCAAGACGGGTGCCACGGGGGAGCGGCTCAAGGAGGCCACCAAGATCAACCTGTCGCTGTCGGCGCTGGGCAACGTCATCTCGGCCCTGGTGGACGGGCGCTGCAAACACATCCCCTACCGGGACTCGAAACTGACGCGGCTGCTGCAGGACTCGCTGGGCGGCAACACCAAGACACTGATGGTGGCCTGCCTGTCGCCCGCTGACAACAACTACGCTGAGACCCTCAGCACGCTGCGCTACGCCAACCGAGCCAAGAACATCAGGAACAAGCCTCGCATCAACGAGGACCCCAAGGATGCCCTCCTGCGCGAGTACCAGGAGGAGATCAAGAAGCTCAGGGCGATTCTGGCTCAGCAGATGAGCCCCAGCAACCTGTCAGGTGGGCGGCAGGGGGAGGGAGTGGAAGGGAGGGCCCGGGATGAAAAAGGCCCTCTCCCTTTGTCTTCCGGGGCATGGAAGCAATGTCCCACCTCCTCGCAACTTCACGTGAGCATAGAGTTTTGAACAGCCGGGGAGAGCCCTGGTTGGTGACGGCCCAGATGGTTTCTGCTCGCCGATGACCCAGCATGAGGCCCGTCTGCCTGGCCTGTCCCATCAGCTGGAGGCTCTGTCCCCCGTTCCTTGCCTCTAGGCTGCACATCCGTCCTCCCTCCTGTCTGCCTGCTATCTCCATGGCAGCGTGGTGATGCTGTGCTGCTTAGCAGCTAGGTGACTCACCCTCCCCCGACGTCACACGCCCACTCCCAGTTAGGCACTTGTGATGACTGCTCTCACACCCAGGTGTTTGGCTGTCCTCTGGCAGGTAGAAATCTATACCTGGAGCATGGGCCTGCAGGGTCCTTGCAACCAAGGGACTCCAGAGTTTTCTTTATCTGAGAATCCCTTGGGAGAAGGGAGCACTAAAGAGACTGAGTCCATCTGTCCGTTCATCCACCTCCCTACCCACCTTCCTCTCTATCCATCCATTCTACACACCCACTGATCTACTCATCCACCCAGGTATCCATCCACCCACCCAGGTATCCATCCATCTACCCATCCATCCACCTACCCACGCATCCGTCCATCTACCCATCCATCCACCCATCCACTCAACCCACCTGTCCTCCCACCCACTCCGTTGTTTATCCATCCACCCACCCATCCATCCTACCGTCCACATGTCCACCTACTCATTCACTCTGTCCTGTCATCCATCCTTTTATCTATCTTTCCTCTCACCCCGCCCACATCCATTCATACCTGCTCTGTGTGTGGACCTGTGCTGGGCATGGGGACACAGAGATGAGTCAGATCCAGGCTCTGCCTCGTGGGTATACCTGGTTTCCCGGGGGAGAAGGACACTCCAGCAGAGCGTCGTGTGCATCTGGCGCAGAGATCTGTACAGGGCACTGCAGGGCAGAAGGGAGTGTGTGGCCAAGGCTACCTGGGGTAGGGTGTGGTCAGTCAGGGAGGGCTTCACAGTGGAGAAGGGGTGATTGATTGAACAGAGTCTTGGGGGATGAGAAGTCTCCTGTTAGACAGGATGAGAGTGGTCAGTCTGTGCAGAGATGCACAAGGTCTGAGGTCTGTTTGGGGACCCACAGGTAGTTCTGCCGACTGCCTGGCGGCTCGGGTGGTGGGAGATGGCTATGTAGGGGCTGGCCGGGCCTGGAGTGCAGAGGCCCTTGAACACCACTGTGAGGGGTTCCGCTTGGGCAATCTGCCTTCCTCCTCTTTCCCTCCTGCCCCACCCCTGACCCTGCTTAGCCCCCCTGATCAGTGAGGGGAAGCTAGATGGAGGAATGGCGAGGGGAACCAGGAGGGAGTTGGGGCTGCTCTGCCGGTGGCTCCCCTGACCCAGCAGCTGACATGCCTGCAGACTTCCCATGGTTATCACGGCAGCCTTGGGGGGTCAGGGCTCTTAGCATCCCCTCTTCCTGGATCTGGAGCATGGAGCCCAGCAAGCTGAAATGGCGGAGGCAGGGCAGGCAGGGAGCTGAGATCAGGGCAGTAATCACCGGTTCACGTCCTGGCTCCTCGGGGAAGCATCTTAGCCCCCCTGAGCCTCAACGTTCTCATCTGTAAAGTGGAGGTAATGACAGCACCTGCCTTGTTATTGCTGTGGGGTGGTTGAGAGGATTGCACGAGATGATTCACGTGTGGGCTTAGCACGGAGCCTGGCACGTAAGGCTCAACAGACGGTACCGGATGCTTGAACGTTATAGTTGGGTCTTGAAACCAGGTGTGTCTGACTCAAAGCTCCAGGTGTTTCCAGCACAGGCCCTTAACTGTTAGCGTTGCCCTCTCAGCCCTGGTTCTCCCTCTGGTCATTGGCATATTTCTCCCTCCCCACTTTCAGCAGAACTGGAAACATTGGTCTGTTTTCACTGGCCCTCTGTGCTCGGCTCTCCTGCCCCTAGTCCAGGCAGGCCCTGCGCCCCCATCCCACTGAAGCTGCCCTTGTCGTGGATGCCCTCCTGGTTGTTAAATCCAGTGATCGGTCCTCAGGAGTCCTCAGCTGTCCTCTTAGCATCAGCTGACTCAGATGACCCCTTCCCTTCTCCTTGAAACCCTTGCTTCCTGGACCCCCTTTGTCCTAGTTCTCCTGCCTCTGCGGCCACTCCTTCTCAGCTCCCTTGAGTGAGTCTCTCCATCCCTAACCTCCTGATGTCAGGCTGTCCCAGGGCCGGTCCTCTAGTCTTTTCTCTCTCTACACTCCTAAGGTGGGCTCATCTGGTCTCATGTCTTTATTTTTTTATTATTATTAATTTTTATAAATTTATTTATTTTTGGCTGCATTGGGTCTTCGTTGCAGTGAGCGGGCTTCTCACTGTGGTGGCTTCTCTTGTTGTGGGCTCTAGGCACGCCTAGGCACTCTAGGCGCGTGGGCTTCAGTAGCTGTGGCAGGCGGGCTCAGTAGTTGTGGTTCGCGGGCTCTAGAGCACAGGCTCAGTAGTTGTGGCGTATGGGCTTAGTTGCTCCACGGCATGCGGGATCTTCCTGGACCAGGGCTCGAACCCGTGTCCCCTGCATTGGCAGGTGGATTCTTAACCACTGCACCACCAGGGAAGCCCTGGTCTCACATCTTTAAACACCACCTCCGTGCTCATGATTCTCACAGCCTGGCTGTGTGATGCGTGTCCAGGTCTTAATTTATAAAGGTGACTGAGTGGTGACACAGAGAGGTCAATGTCATTGAAAGAAAGGGTAATGTTACTCAGTTACCCTGGAAATGAGAGGCACGCCATGCAGGGCCACAGGGGGAAGCACCAGTGTGGGTCAGGAGGCAGAGAGGAGCGAGGGACAGCCGGGTTTTGGTGGAAAGACACAGCCATGCAGGAAAAACAGCTCAGGACTGGCTAGCTTGAGTAAGCCCGACAGGATTGGGGCATAAGGGCTGTCCCTGCTTGCCTGGTCCTGGCCCCGGTTGACTTTGGGCAGGGGAAATACTGGCTGTGTGGGAGAGTTAGATAGAGGTGGGTGTGGACTCAGAATTGGTTGGTTTGCACATGAAAGGGTTGCTCCTCCGGACAAGCTGTTTACTCCCTCTAGGAATTGGCTGGCCCTGGGAGGGGCAGTCTCTTCCTGGCCATCAAGTCTCCCAGGATGTCAAAAACATCAGGAAGTAAAACCCAAACCTGATTGATAAACCATGTCGTCTGATTTCCAGACTTGGCCATCTGGCCATCTATCTAATTGTCATTCCAAACTTAACATATTGGACACTGAACTCTCGACCTTTCCCAGACCTGCTTGTCCTGCAGCTGTCCCCAGCCAGTGACACCGCTCTCCTTCCAGGTGTTCAAGCCAGAAACCTTGGGGTCATGCTGGGCTTCTCACTTTTGCTCAAACCTCAATCCAATCCAGCAGTAGATCCTGTTGTCTCTACCTTTAAAGCAGGTCCAGAATCTGTGCCATTGTCCCCCCAGTACATTCTCCACACAGCAACCAGGGAGCTCCTGTTCAAATACAAGTCCTTTCGCTGCCCTGCCCAAACCCTCCAATGGCCTGGTTTAACCCAGAGTTGAAGCTAGAGCCCTCGCCACGGCTTGCGAGTTTCCCTCTCTGACCTGCTCTGCTCTTCGCTCGTACTCTCCCTCGCTCACTCTGATCCAGCCTCAGTGGCCTCCCGCCTGTTCCTGGAACAGCCACAGCCC
This sequence comes from Grampus griseus, assembly GCF_964374135.1. NCBI lineage: Eukaryota > Metazoa > Chordata > Mammalia > Artiodactyla > Delphinidae > Grampus > Grampus griseus. Next base: position 167,534,658 of record NC_139017.1, read on the forward strand.
CTGCCTGCCCCAGGACCTTTGCACTCACCATTCCTTTCTGTCTGTCCCCAGGATCTCTGCCTGCCCCACTCCCTCACTTCCTTCAAATAACTGCTTTCCTCCCACCTTGTCTAAGAGGTCTTTCCTGTCCACACTATTAAAATTGCAGCCCTTCCCCCTGATCCTTATTTCTCAGCACCCTCCCTGCTTTCCTTCTCTTAGAAAATATTACCTTGTTAACATGTTATGCATTTTGCTTACCTTTCTCCCCCAGTTGAAAACAACGTGTGTGTGGAGTCTTGTCTGTTTTGTTTAGTGCCAAACCCCCAGGCCCTGGAACATGTAGGTGCTCAAGAAATACTTGTTGGATGAGTATATGAGCATCTTACACAGAGACATGCTTGAAATAAGTGCAGTACTTTGAGTCTTTTTTGAATGAGCACGCAGTTGCCTTTTTATGGATTTTTGCTTAGTTCCTCCAAACCATGTGCACCTTGGCCTCAACCCCTCATTTCTGCTTTTCTCCCAGCCCTGCTGAACAATCAGGTTCCCCCAAACCCCGTCCAGATTGAAGAGAAGCTGTTGCCCCCATCTGTGATCCAGCACAACACGGAGGCTGAGAAGCAGCTGATCCGGGAGGTGAGACCCTGGGCAGGTGGAGAGGGGCAGGCAGGTGGGGCCCAGCAGGAGACCGTCTCCAGAACGATACCATTTCCCCGCCACCATCACGTGGGAGTTGGTACTCCAGTCTCCCTTTGGAGCTCAGAAAGCTGAGGCTCAGAGAGGTGCCATGACCTGCCCAAGGTCACACAGCCAAGGAGAGTCTAAGCCGGGATTTGAACTCGGTTTCCTGACTCCAGAGTACAGTCCGTCCCCCGTTGGTGCCTCTGTGTGCAGAACAGAGAGGGCTGTGGGCGTCTGCAGGGCCGCCATCTCTCATCTGTGCTGCATGAAGAGCTGGCTGTGGATTGATGGCAATGGAGAGGGCATCCCTGGCGGTAGGGATGGCCAGTGCCTCGGTGAAGAGGCCAGGGCGGAAGGGCTCTGGGCTGAGAGCAGGCAGCCTGGGTGGGCCGTGGGGACCCCTGGGCACCCATTTGACTTGACCGGTGGACAAGTGGGGCGTTAGCCTCCCAGCAAAAGCTGTCACCTCGGGGCACCTGGGTCCTCCCACAACTGTGGCTTCCAGCACACTGGGACCCAGCAGGGTAGGTAGCACCCTGATTTACAGATGCGGAGCTGACCCCAGGGGCACTTACACAGCCAGACACGCAGCGCCTCCTACCCCTGGCTTAGGCTCTGTCCTGACTCCAGTCTCTGTTGATTTCTGGAGGTTCCTGCCATTAGAGGGCTGCATTCTGAGACCTGAGCATGTGGTGGGGTTTGACATTCGATGGTCCCTTTAAGTAGGGCACTGGCTTCTTCCTGGTGGAAAACCTAATGCCAGGGAAGGACAGCTCTGTGGAGACTGGGGCCTCGACGTGTCTGCAGCTGGGCTACTGCCACTCAACTATGACCTCAGATGGGAGCAGCCCTGGGCAGGCTGCACGGGCCTGGGGCCCAGCCTCTGGAGGCAGACCGGGTAAGGCCTGGGGGAGTCTCAGTCCTGTGGGCTGGAGGGCTGGGAGGAACCGACCAAAGAGCCCCCAGGTGCTGCCACGACAGGCGGAGGCGTTTACTATTTGGGGAGAGGCTCAACTGTAGCTCCTGGACGGCCCCATCCAGGCCCCGTCAAGGTTCTGGGAACTCAGCCACTCATTCTGCCTTTTCCTCTGCTGCTCTGGGAGCTCCTGGGGCAGGGGCAGCGGCAGGCTAGCTCTGGGGCCCTGGGCCTGGCTCCCCGGGGCGGGGTGGGGAGGTCCCGGCAGGAGGGGGCCTTTGGGGATGGCTGAGCACAAGCCCACAGGATGAGAGGCTGCGCTTCAGGGTGTGTTTTGGAATCTCATAGGGACAGGTGGACGTTGGTCACAAAGCAGTACGGGGAAGGGGGGCGTGGGGCAGGGGTGCTGACCTGGGGCTGGGATGGAAGCCTCCTCCCTGAGGAAGCCGGGTTGGGTGGGCGGGCATCCTGGCTGTGTGATATGCAGGGCGCTGTCGCCCCCTAGTGGTCATAAGGGAGAAGAACGCTGTTCTGGGCCGGCTGCTGGAGTAGCCAGTGATTGGAGGGTCCTTCTGCTCTGGGGATGGGGGTCACCTGCCTCCTCCTCAAGGGCAGCTTAGTGGACGCTGTGTCAGACCGCTGTCCCCTGGCGCTGCCACCACCAAGTCTATTTTATGGCCCTGGAGTTTCTTCTGCGAGCCATACTCAGAGGAAGAGTTGAGGGGGTCTGTCCTCCCTCCCGTTTGTTCTTTCACTTAAGACTCTCTGTGTGCCTAGACTGTGCTTTCCTTTCCATTCCTGAGCCAGTCAGGATGCTGAGGATGAGGGAGGGGGCCCCTGTGTGTAACAGAGGGTGCCGGGCCAGGAGTCGGCTCAGCCACGGGCTGCAGCTTTGACTCCGTGGGCTTCCGTCTCTAGCTGCACCAGGGGATTTGGACTAGAAGATTCCTAGGGCTCATCCAGCTTTTACATTCTGTGAGTCCAGTTCTTACAGGCTCTGTGCCCGGGCAGGTTGTTTAAGCTCTCCAAGCCTGTTTCCTCATCTCTAGAGTGGGTATAAGGCGGCTTTCCTGCTGCTGGAAGAGGCTGGGCTGTGTAACAGGTGCCAGCCGGGGCTCGGAGGTCTGGGTTTACCCCATTTAGTCATCAACAAGCATTTTCTGAGCACCTACTAGGCGCTGGGCGCTGGAGCCAGAGGCGCAGGTGGGCCCAAGGCAGAGTTTTATTGTTTTTAATATTGGAAGTAGCATGGGAATTCCCTGGCGGTCCAGTGGTTAGGATTCCGCTGCCAGGGCCTGGGTTGGATCCCTGGTTGGGGAACTAAGATCCCGCAAGCTACACGGTGTGGCAAAAAAAAAAAGGAAGTAGTAGAGCATGTTTTGTGGATTGTAGGGAGTGATCTAGAACCGAGGGAGAAGTCCGAGGTATAGGAGGGAGGGGGACTGAAAGAACAGAGTCCTCCTACGGGGGGTTCGGCTTTGGACGGTTTGTCCTCCGTCACAAGAGGACACAGAGCTTTCGGGCAGAGGGAGGGTGAGGGAGTTCACCTCTGCCCTCTTCAGGGCTCTCTGTGGAGGACCAGACAGGAAATGGGGGGAGCGGAGGGTTTCGGAGAGAGGGAAGGTGGAAGGACTAGGAAAGGGTGGGACACCACTTAGAGGTCCTTCTGAGATTCGGGGTCACACATTTACAGGTTAGAAAGGAAGCCTGTGTGTGCGAGTGTGCAGGCCCGTGTGTGCGGGCCCATGTGTGCATCTCCAGCCAGGTCTTGCGGGGGTGTAGGTGCCATTGGGCCTAGGCCTGGGTTTAACTGGGGTCAGGGCTGTGCTGGAGGGAGTAGGGGCGAGTGCTGAAGTGAGGGAGCCAGGGGTGCTTGCTGAGGGATGGATGTAGTGCTGGGCTCTGGGATCCCAGCTGGATGAGGAGGAAGGCGAGGGCGGGCGCAGGGGCAGGAGAAAGCAGGCGGGGCGTGGGCTGCAGGTCTCCATGAGGCCATCAGAGAGCTGCGTGGTTCTGGGCAAGTCTGGACCCTCTCTGGGTCTCAGTAACATTGCAGGTATTGCCCTGAGGCTCAATGCATCTCAACTGTGCTGCATAAACCGTTACATTAAAAATATATATTTGTTTATTTGGCTGCGCAGGATCTTCGCTGCCGTGTGCGGGATCTTTAGTTGCAGCACGTGGGCTCTTTAGTTGCGGCATGAGGGATCTAGTTCCCTAACCAGGGATCGAACCCAGGCCCCCTGCATTGGGAGCACAGAGTCTTAACCACCAGACTAGCAGGGAAGTCCCAGAAAACGTTAAATTCTAATGGTGGTCAGTCTCCTCTTCCACCCCGAGAGCCCAGGTCTTGCCGTCTGTGCTGTTGCTGTCTGTGCTGTTGTAGGAGTCTGTGCTGGTTCTGTACTTCCTGGGGGATCTGCAGGGGTGGGCGTGTGCAGGGGCTCTCCCATCTTTAACCCCGTCCCGCCCCTCTGGCTTACTGCCGCTGCAGGCCCCTCTGTCAGGAGCAGCTCCAGAAGACAGCGGGTCACAGACGAACATTAGTTCATAAAGGCCCGGCCCTCCCTGTGGGGGACGCATATCAGACACCTGAACAGCCTGCCTAGCAGTTCTGCTTCACGCACTTGCTGATTCAGCGGCGATTCCCCGAGTCCCTCCTCTCTGCTAGGCACCGAGGCTGCAAGATGGGAGGATGCGTGTTCTCTGGTGGGGAAGCTGGACGGTTAATCTATAGTCAAATAAATGCAGAGAATGATGGAACTTATGATCCAGGCTAAGAAGAAATAAGCGAAGTGACAGCGGTGGTGGTGATCTTCTGAGAGGGTAACCAGGGAAGGCCTCTCTGGGAGGTTGTTACCAAGCCGAGGCCTGAAGGGACGAACTTGCCAGGGAGTGAGGGCAAAGGCCCTGAGGCTGGCGGGGTGGGGGGCATGGGGGGGAGTGGGCGTGTCTAGGAGTGGAAAGCGCCTGGCGTGCCCAAGGGTGGCAAAGATGGAGTGGGCTGTCCAGATCACTGGGGACTAGAGGTCAAGTTGAGGAGGTTAGATTTTTATCCTCCAACACGGGAAGCCATTGAAACATGATCTATGGATGCGTAGCTGCCACGTGGAGAAAGGTTTGGAGCAAGAGTGGAGGTGGGGAACCAGGTCAGACGAGAGCTGGTGGTGATGGCAAAGATGGAGAGAGAAGCAGATGCATACAAATACATTTCGTCTTCGATGGCTTGAGGACTATTTGGTTAAAACATATTTGTTGATGCAGAAAGGTGTTCATGATCTGCTGCTTTGTGGACAACGTAGATTACAGACAGGTAGGCATACTATTAGCCCGTTAAAAATGTATAGAGAAAAGTGCAGAAGGGTCTTCACCAGCCAGGAATCATCCTAGTGCTGAGGAGGAATTTTAATTTTGTTCTTTTGGCTTATTTGTATTTTCCGGATTGTTTGAATGACAAAAGAGGATTACTGAAAGCTGCGTTTTGAAGTGGCGATAAATGCTGCCCCTCTTGTTATTCCCCCGCCTCTGCCAGGAGTACGAAGAGCGCCTGGCCCGGCTGAGGGCCGACTATGAGGCAGAGCAGGAGTCCAGGGCCCGGCTGGAGGAGGACATCACTGCCATGCGCAACTCGTACGATGTGAAGCTGTCCGCACTGGAGGAGAACCTGCGCAAGGAGACAGGTGGGCCCCCGCCCCCCAAAGCTGTCAGGAGGGAGGCCAGCCTGCTCTCCTCCTCACCCCTCTGACTGACATTATAGAGCACTTCCCATGCACCAGGCTCAGTTCTATTTAGTCCTCACAACAGCCCAGCCAGGCAGGCACCACAGTCACCCTCACTTTGTAGATGAGGAAACTGGGGCCCAGAGAGGGTAAGTAACTTGCCCATGGTCACACAGCTGGTAAAGTGGAGCCAGGACTTGAACCCAGCAGTCTGATTCCAGAGCCAGTATTCTTACCCACAGCACTGCCTCGTGATGCCTTGGCCACAGGCTGGATCGCCTCCCAAGGTTGACTTAGAGCTGTAACATATCACCCATGTTTTATGGATAAATCCTTTCCCACAGTTTCTACATTTTCTACAGTCTCTTTTCACATTTGAGACCATTTGTTACCAAAGCAACCACGTCCCCAAATAAGCATTTAATCATTAGCAAGAACTTTTACCTTCCTGGAAATTTTTATCTTCTATTTGACATTCTAGAACGTTCCATCCCACCACTATCTTTCAGACACCTGTGCTGCCAGGCAGCCCAAGACTTCCTAATACTCAAATACTGTACTCAATTACTATAACATCCACCTCATAATGATGACAATATGTTCATATCATTGGTACCGTTTATTGGGCATTGCGTGTGCCAGGTACTGGGTAGGTAGGTGCTTCTCCCGAACGCCCTCAGTGAGTTGGGACTCACCGCATCCTCACAACGCAGGTGTGCAGACTCAGGCTTGGAGAGGTTTAGGCCATGAGCTAGGGAGTGGATGTCTCTTTCAGCAAAGGGGACATCAGGACTCTCTCAGGGGAGCCCAGGACACGGTGACAAAGAAGAGGTTGAGATGTAAAGGAGCTGGTCTACTGCCCATGAGCTGGGAGCAGAAGGCCTGTGCGATCATCTCCCATCCCAGATGGCGGGGAGATGCCCCTCTTGGTGTAGACCTGGAAGAAGAGGGAAGGGCAGATTCTAGCACTTTCTGTCCTTGGGGGTGTTCCCTCCATCCTCTTTGAATATCAGGCCTCCAAGGGATTTTATTTGGTCTCGCTAATATCCATCCACAGCATTCATTATATCCCACGGCTCTAGCTTATCCTGTGGACAAGGGCCCTGAGATCCCGGCGAGGCCCCTGAGGGTCTTGGGTGTGGAACCTGCTGATTGGGGGCTCTCTGCCTTGGAGACAATAATACCTGCAGGGAAGTCAGTTTATGTATTAAGAGCAGACCCAAGGCGGAGTGGTAAGAGCCCAGCATATAATGGCCGGCTGGGGAGGCCAGAGAATGGAAAGATCATGGAGCTGGTCAGGGAAGGCTTCCTGGAAGAGGTAGAAGGAGACAGGGCTTGAGTTCTGATGCGCAGACGGGCAGAGATGGGAAGCCAGTATTTAGGGGCCTGGGAGGCTCTGACTCTTAAGCTGGTCTCTCGGAGATGGTGAGCTTGGGGCCAGCTTCCAGGGAAGGGTCCCGCCTGTCCACCCTGTAAAAAGCTAAAGGAAGGTCTCTATTTGCAGAGGCTGTCCTGAAGGCAGAAGTCCTCTACAAGGCCGAGGTCATGTCCAGGGCTGAGCTCGCCAGCAGTTCTGAGCACTCACCTACTTTCCAGTACAAGATGGCCGTGAAACCCGAGATCTACTCCATGCCTGACACCCTGCCCAGTGAGGGTGTCTTCAAGACTGAGGTTTCTTCCAGGTTTGAGGAACTGCCCAAGGTGGAGGCCTCCAAGTCGGAAGTTTCTCTTGGGTCTGATGAGTCTTCCATGCTCGAAGAAAATTTCATCTCCACGGCTTTCCCTGGGCCCAGGGAGCCCTCCAGCCTGGAGGTCCCTGTGCCTGAGGTGGAGGCCCCGAGTGGACACTTCCTAGATGAAGATGTCAGCCGGGAGGCCACGGAGCCCCTGTGGGAGGAGGAGCCCTTCCTCCAGGGAGAAGAGCCCCACCTGAGGGCCCTGGAGCTGCTTCCGGGCCTGCACAACCCACTTGCCGTGGAAGCCAAGCTGGCCAGGCTCTCCTCCACGGGGGCCGGGCTGGACGTGCCCCAGGCGGACGTACCCAAGGTCACCACGCAGGTAGCTGATGTCATGCAGGATGCCATGGGGGCAGAGCTCAGCTGGGGCACAGAGGTCATGGGGCATGTGCAGACGTCTAACCTCTGCTGCTCCGGCACTGCCGGCACCATCTCTGCGGTGTCTCTGGCGTGGCGACAGCTCAGCTGTTCAGGGGTCTGGGAAAGAGAGGCTCTGTCTGATCCTCTGTAAACCAGTAGGAAGGTTGGGATTGAGATCCCAGGCGATGCCAGCTGGGCACCTGTTTTGCTGACGGAGGGACATCTGTGCAGGGAGTTTGCTGGTTGCCATGGTTACACTGAGCTCCAGGCCTGAAAGAGCTGGAGGTGGCCTTGGTCAACCCTCATGCTGTTGTCGGGGAGGGGGTTCTGTGAGAATCCAGCTACCTTTCAGGCTACCCAGGAATCCTGAGATGCAGCTCTTCCTCCAACCTGCCCCTTTATCCTGTGCCTTCTCCCTTTTCAACCCTCTGTTTTTATGTTTAAAAATCTTTTTTTCTCTCTTCTTCCCTTTGTCCTTCCCTTCCCTTCCCTTCCCATATGTGTGATTGTGTGGGTATAAAGACCACAGGCATTTGACTCAGACCTGGGCTCAGATCCCAGCTCTACCACTCACTCAGTTGTGTGACCTTGTCCAGTCACCTTTCTGGGCCTCAGTTTCCTCATCTATAAAATGGGGATGCTGACACATGCTTCACGTGAGGTCATGCAGGTAACGCTCCTGCAACACAGCAGTGTCTCTCCTCTCTCCCCCATTTCCTCTCTCCCCTGTTCTCCCTCCTCATCTAGTCTCCCCTCCTTCCCTCAGGAAGAGGTGGTGGGGTTGGTGAGCAGGTGGGGAGCTGAAGGGGCAGGGCAGGGCAGGGCAGGGCAGCAAAGGATGATTCTGGCCCAACCACTCCTCTTCCCCCTGCCCCTGTTCTCCTGCAAGCACCCCTCCCAGACAGATCTGCTGGAGCCTGGTGACCTCAGGTCTGAAGTTGAGGCGGCCGACGACCTCCTGCCCAGGACTGTGAGTACTGACAGGCGGGGGCAGTTCCAGGGGCCTGATTCTTCCCGGATGCTTCTGCTTGTCTCCTTCCTCTCTGGCCTCAGTTTCCTCACTCGTAAAACTGGAACAACAGGGACTTCCATGGCGGTCCAGTGGTTAAGACTCTGCGCTCCCAATGCAGGGGGCTCGGGTTCGATCCCTGGTCGGGGAACTAGATCCCGCACGCCGCAACGAAGGTCCTGCACGCGGCAGTGAAGATCCCACGGGCCACAACTAAGACCCAGTGCAGCCAAATAAATAAATAAATAACAGAAACAAAACCAAAAAAAACCAAGGACAACAACCCCAGCCCTCCCCCAGCTTATCCCCATCTCAAAGCAGCGTGCAAATCAGAGGAGCCGTCACCTCTCTTTTTGTCGATTTGCCAATAAGAGGCCGCTGATCCACAGCGATTTTCAAACTTTCCTCAGCCGTGGAGCCCTTGTCTAGAGCAGAGAGGCCCAGCATGTGCGGTGGACGAGGGCCGCAGAGCAGGGGCTGGGGGCCTCGGAGGCACCATCAGGGAACCCCCCCGGGGGTGGGGGACCCGTTTTGAGCTCTGCTGCTCTCAGACCCCACCCTTGTTTTCTCTTCTGCTTCAGAGAACACAACCGGCCAAGGGCACTGGGAGGAAGGCTTTAAATCTGCCCACATTTGTGGAGAGAGAAAGCGATCTGCCAGCTTCTGGACCTGATCTCTGGGTAGGAGCCGGCGCTGCAGGTTCTTAGGAGATGGGAGACAGGGAGGTCGGGACACCCCGGCCGGCAGGTGACATTGAGATGGGACCGAAGCAGGAAGAAGGCGCTGGGGGGAGCACCAAGCAGGGGTCAGCAAGTGTCAGAGTCCTGGGGTTGGAAAGATCTTGACTTTCTCAGTGACAGAAAAGGAGGTCAGAGAAGTGGCAGTATGGATGGGGTTGTGGGGAGAAGGCAGGGAGCGGGCACAGAGGGTGCGGCAGCCCATGGAAGAAACTGGATTTTACTGCAAATGTGATGGGAAGCTGTGAAGGATCAGTTTATATTTTAAGAAAATCCCGCTGGCTGCCGTGTGTAGCCTGCATGGTGAGGGGTGGGAGAGGGAGCTGGGGGACCGTTTTGGGGGGATGTTGGTGGAAATGGTGCATTTTTGTATAACTGGGTGTGCCCGAGCCAGAAGTGATCCGTCCCAGACTGCCAGGGGCCGGGCTGCCCCCGTCTGGGATTGAGGCCGCTGTGAGCTCGTGTCCAGGAGTTGGCCTCCCGCCTCCACCTGGGTTTCTCTTTGTGCTCAGGAGGTTGACCTGGGCCCGGGAGTGACCGAGGAGGTGGTGTTGGCAGCAGAGCCCAGTGTGGGAGCCGAGGGTGAAGCCCAGGTGGCCTTAGAGGCTCAGCCTCAGTCTCTGCTGGCCAAGACAACTGCGAGAAGGGACAGTATGGAGGTGGCAGTGCTGACCGATGACCTACTGCCCACTGTGGACCAGCAGCAGGTGCTTGCCCGGTAAGCACCTGAGCCCGGGGTGGGAGGGGGTGGGAGGGAGCTATGCCCGGTGGGGGGGGGTGGTGGGACCCCATGTGGGGCGGGAGGGAGCTATGCCCTGCGCGCAGGGGTGGAGGTGCCCATAGATTCTTCCTGAGCCCCACCCAGGTCTTCTGATGTGGCTGAGCCTCTCCAGGAGAAGCGGGGCAGGGATGGTGCTCGGGTCAGCCAGGCGGCAGGGCTCTGCTCCCGAAGCAGCACAGGTGCCACCAGATCCCCGCCTGGTTTTTGAGAGGCCAGGCCTGCAGGCTTCAGGAGCTCAGGGCAGGCGATGCAGGCTTCCCCCAGGTCGCAGCCGAGCCTCCAGTTCCTCCTGATGGAAGATGTGCTCCCCCTAGGGACAAGCCACCCCAAACACACCCTGGGGCGCCTGCGGGGCCGGGCTTTCCTCACTTGCTCTGCGGCTTTGTGCAAGTCGCTTAACATCTCTGAGCCTTGGTTCTCACCACTGTAGTTGAGATTACAGTCAGGCTCACCTCCATGACAGAGTCAGCCCCACGGCCAGGGGTTCAGCCCCCTTCGGGCCCCACAGTCCACTGTTCAAACATTAACTGAGCAACTACTACGTGCTGGGCACCAGGATGCAAGCATAGATGGGATGTCGCCTTGGCCTTCAAGGGGCTCTCAGTCCAGGGGCAGGCAGGTACATGAGGTCTGGGGAGGCAGGTTCTGGAGCAGTTAGAACCAGGTTCTGTGTAGTCACTGCCTGGGTTCCCGTCCGCCTCCACCACTTCCCAGCTCTGCCACCTAGGCTGAGGTTAACCTCTCTGTGCTTCAGCTTCTCATCTATACAGTGGGTGATAGAATCTCAAGAAGCTTGTTGTGAGGGTCAAATGAGACGACGCCTACAGAGGCGGGAGCTTGGTGTCGCGCACACAGAAAACACATGGCACATGTGGCGATTTTCACTGTGTGGTCTGCAGTGTGGTCGGGGAGGGCTTCTCGGAAGAGGGGACACCTGAATAAGATTTGCACGAAGATGCCTCAGGGGTGGCATTTGAGGTACGGGGCACACCTAAGGTGGCACACAGGTGCAGGGGGTGGAAACAGTCTGGGTGTTTGGAGAAGCAGCCGCCCTGAGTTGAAGCTGGAGTGAGTTAGGGGTGGTGGGGGCAGAGGGAGGTGAGACAGGGAGGCCCTATGTGCCCCCGGGGCTTGGGCTTCATCCTGATGGGGACCCTACAAGGGTCTTAAGCAGAGCAGTGAATTGGATGTGACTCCCCTGAATCCTGGCTGCCGTCAAGCCGAGAACTGAGCCTGAAGCGGGTCTGGGCCTGGCTGCTCGGTTTGCGTGGTTCCGTCCTTTCCCTTCAGCAGGATCTCCTATCCTGTTATGAATCCTGGGAATGTCTTTAGTTACACTCCCCTTATGTCCCTTTGGAAAGAGGCAGAGTCTAAAATACCTCTGTTGTGCTTTATTAGAGAGTAGGGAGTTCTGCATAAGCCTTTGTAGTTATTTCAAATTTGTACTTTTAAAGGCAAAACTCTCAACATTTTTTTAGCATTTTAGATACAAATATTTAAAAAAACGAACTGTTCTTAATGTTCCCTGATTAAACATTATGCACTGACTGTATGGAACATTCTCCACAACCCAGGGATATTCTGATCCCTGAGGTTGCCTGGGAGCATGGCCGCGAGCCTGCCCTGTGGTGGCACCGTCAGTCCCAGGAGGCGGGAGGCGGGTGGAGCAGCTCTGGCTCCAGAGCGAGACTCTCGCCCTTCCTGTGGGGCAGAACCAGCTGGGTGGCTGAGCACACAGGCTTGGAGTCAGGGAGATCTGGCAGGAATGCCGGGTCTGATTCCGAGCCAGCAGCTTCACCTCTCTGGGCCTCAGTTTACGTGTCTGTGAAGTGGGGTTGTTGGAAGGAGTCGATGAGATCAGGCTGGACATCCAGTGCTCAGTGATCGGTAGACTGTGTCACGTTTGCTTTCTCCTCCACGAGGGCAGCTTGCAGCTGTTGGAGCAGCAGGTGGTCGGGGGCGAGCAGGCCAAGAACAAGGACCTGAAGGAGAAGCACAGGCGGCGGAAGCGGTATGCAGACGAGCGCAAGAAGCAGTTGGTGGCGGCCCTGCAGAACTCAGACGAGGACAGCGGGGACTGGGTGCTGCTCAACGTCTACGACTCCATCCAGGAGGAAGTGAGGGCCAAGAGCAAGCTGCTGGAGAAGATGCAGAGGAAGGTGAGGCCCTGGGCTCAGGCCGCGCCCCCGCTGGCCCCGCCCCCACACGCAGGCAACGCTGGGCAGGGCCTTCCCACCCGGTCTTGACACCTAAGTGTATGTATTCGGTACCTGCTGTATGACACACCCTATTCTGGAAGCTGTCACGGTGACAGATGCGTCTCTGCACTCTTGGAGCTCGCGTTCCAGGGGAAGTGTGTGTGTGTAAGAAACAACGTAGCAGAGAAAGAAGCAAGAGACTCTAGGGAGGGGTAGCCTGATGAAGAGAACGGGGGCGGGGGCAGGAGGTAGGGACGGCTTTATTTTTTTACTTTTTTTTAAGTACCAATGCCCAAATCACAAATGCAAAACTGAATTCATTTCCACAAAGTGAGTGCCCTGTGCAACCAGCACCCAGACGGAGGCACCGAGCATTAGCAGAACCCCAGAAGTTCCTGGGGCCACCGTAGATGGTGGGGACAGGGCCGTTCTGGTGGAGGTGGTGGGACCTGATGGAAGAGCTGTCTGGGCCGAGAGACCGTCCAGTGCCCGGAATGAGGTCCGAGGTTCGGGGAACAGAAAGGCAGCTACCTGGCTGAGCTTGGGGAGTGAGGACAAGAGGAGAATGAGGCTCTGCCATCTGTGACAGACACTTATATGTCCTTCAGAGCATCCTCCGGGTGACCTGGGCCTCATAATGTCCTCCTTGGCCACCTGCTCCCCCCCCATCCCCACTCAACACAGGCGACCTAGGGATCTTGCCAAAGCATAAAGATGATACTTTTTCCTCTTTAAACGTCTTTAGTTTTAAATTTTTCTTGGCTGTTTTCATGCCTTTTCTTAATACCCTTTATGTCCTTAGTTGAATTTGGTCTTTCTTGTACTTTGGTCTACATATCTTAAGTTTTTTAAAAATTCTTTCCTCGTTTTGTGTTAATGTCCCACTTGACGTCTTCCTCATTTTTGTCCATTTCAAGATTTTGGATTTCTGATTTGAAAATTTCACATCTGTGAGTGCTTGTTTAAGGAAACTTTGTCCACACTGGGGTACTGAGTTATATTTTTAATCCGTTTGGTTCCGTGTGCTTGTGCTTTGGGGGGAATTTTCTTCTGCTGAAATGCTGTGATTTTCATTTTCTGTATCTTATGGTAGCTTTGATTAGATACATCTGCTCTCTTCTGTTTACTTCATAATGTCTTGTTTTTCTGCACTCTCAGTGACAATTGAATGCAGACGTTGTTGGAGGATGGAGGGAACAAAAAGTACCCACCAAACTAAGATACCTTGGGACAGAAGAATGAGGCAAGCAGCTGCATATAATCAATGGATCCGTTGATTATAGGGTGCGGTACTCACAGGGTGGGACTGGGCAGGTGACAATTCGGGAGCATTCGCAGCTGCGCTCCGCAGCACCGAGGGGGCGTTGGGACAATTCTGTATTTACGTAGCGTGTGGGGGTAGGTACTTGAAAACAGGAAGAGCACTTTTAAATCAAGATTTATGAATGGGTAACTAGTCTTGTGCGCAGTGGGAATACGTCAGGGAAGGTCTTCGTCATTGTTTGGAGACTACCAGAGCATAGAGGCTACCTGGACCTCATCATAATTAAACAATATCTATGAACTACAAAGCCCCACACAGAAGAGATTTACTACCCTGTACAGCCCTAGGTAGGGTCCGTGAAAGGACAGGAGGAACTGAACGAGCCCAGGATGGCATCAGTTATGCTAACAGCCATACAGAGGTAAAGGTTCGGGGTGCCTAGCTGGGCTTTCCTATTTGATAGCACGCTCTTCTGGCCGTACGGAAGCGCAGCTTTACATAGAGCTTTTCATTAGTGTCCTATGGCTGCTGTAGCAAATTACCACACATTTAGTTGCCTGAAACAACACAAATATATTATTTCACGGTTCTGTAGGTCAGATTCCAGGTACAGCGTGGCTTGGTTTCTCTGCTTAGAATTCCACAAGGCTGAACTGAAGGTATGGCAGGACTGCATTTCTTTCTGGACGTCCTAGGGGAGAATCCATCTGCAGGTTGCTGACAGAATTTATTGCTATGTGGCTGTAGGATTGAGGTTCCCATCTCCTTGCTGGCTGTCAGCCATGGTCATTCTCAGTTTCTGGAGGCAGCCGGCATTTCCTGGCACCTGTCCCCCTTCAAAGACAGCCTGGACGATAGAGTCCCTCTCCTGCTTCCAATCCCTTTTTTTTAAAATGGATTTAAAAAAAAAATTTATTTATTTTATTTATTTATTTTTGGCTGCATTGGGTCTTCATTGATGCACGTGGGCTTTCTCTAGTTGCTGCGAGCAGGGGCTGCTCTTCGTTGCGGCGCGTGGGCTTCTCATTGCATTGGCTCCTCTTGTAGTGCACGGGCTCTAGGCGCGCGAGTTCAGTAGTTGTGGCGCACAGGCTTAGTTGTTCCGCGGCATGTTGAATCTTCCTAGACCAGGGCTTGAACCCGTGTCCCCTGCATTGGCAGGCGGGTTCTTGACCACTGCACCACCAGGGAATCCTGCTTCCAATCTCTTTGACTCTCCTCCTAACTTACTTCTGTGAAGCCTCCCTTCCAATGCACCTCTTCTGCCCATCTCTCTGCCCCCCTCTCCCACACTTGATTACCTTGGACCCACTCGATAATGCGGGATAATCTCCCTATTTTAAAGTCAATTGATTTAATAACATTAATTCCATTTGCAAAGTCCTTTCTGCCGTTTAAGATAACATATTCACAGGCATAACACCAGGGGATGAAAATCATAGGGGCAAAAATCTTGCCTTCCAAAGCAGTTTTTTTTATTATTATTTAATTATTTAATTAATTAATTATTTTGGTGAGAGGGGCCATTGCTTCTTTTGTAATTTTCTCTTATTTCTGCAGGATTTTTAATTTCCACTTCAAGGGGCATCTCCCACTTCTAAGTGCTCTCTAAGTGACCTCCAGAGCAGTGCCTTAGAGAGACTAATAGTTTGAGTCCTGCACACATTTCAGTCTGTCCTATCAATTTCCCAATGTCAGATCTGTTTTCAGTGTTTTCCCACCGTCAGAGTGGGGCTTTCTCTTTGGGGAGTGATTTAACTGCCTTCTGTCACCTTGTCCTTCCACTCCATGCTTTCCTGGGTGCCCTCCACTTATCCCCCTGTGGGGTGGGCTAGGAGCTGTCTGCTGAATTTATTGGTAATTTGAAGCTTCTAGTGTTTTCTGTCTCCCAGTCAGTGCCTGGGCTCAGGATGGTTTTATCTTTTCTCCTCATTGTTCTGTATGTTTTTCTGAGGCTCTCTGGGGAGATTCAGATTTAGGTATCTGTGTATATATTTTTAAAATATAAACAAACGTGTGTGTGTGTGTGTGTGTGTGTGTGTGTGTGTGTGTGTGTACACCCGTCCCTCTCCCCATACATATTCTCCCCCTTCTTGGATGAAAGTAGGTACAATACACACTTCCCCCACCTAGCTTTTTTTTTTTTTTTCACATAATGATATATCCTGAAGATCACTCTATAGCAATATCTAGAAATATTCCTCATTCCTTTTTACTGCTACATGGTACTCCACCGTGAGGCTGTATCATTGTTTACTCAAAAGTCATGATGGGTGCTTCCCTGGTGGCTCAGTGGTTGAGAGTCTGCCTGCTGATGCAGGGGATACGGGTTCGTGCCCCGGTCCGGGAAGATCCCACATGCCGTGGAACCTGTGCTCTACAACGAGAGGCCACAGCAGTGAGAGGCCCGCGTAACGCAAAAAAAAAAAAAAAAAAAAAAAAAAAGTCACGATGGACATTTCCGATCTTTCGCTACAATAAGGGGTGCTCTAGTGAATAATCTGTGCATACTACTTTTATATTTTTGGTAGATTCTTTTGGAATCAATTCCTCCAACTGGGATTGCTGGGACAAAGAGTAAATACATGTGTGATTTTGCTATATATTGCCAACTTCCCTCCATGGGGGCTGTGTCCTTTTGTGCTTCCACTAGCACGCATGTATGTGTTTTCTCACAGCCTCACCAACAGGTTATACTGAAAATTTTTTGGATTTTTGACATTCTGATAGACAAGAAGTAGTACCTCAGTGTAGTTTTCTTTTTTTAAAAAAATATGGAGTCCTCACATTATCCCCCCTAGATTTATTTATTTATTGGCCACGCTGCACAGCACGCGGGATCTTAGTTCCCTGACCAGGGATGGAACCCACGCCCCGTGCAGTGGAAGCACAGAGTCTTAACCACTGGACCACCAAGAAAGTCCATAGTTTCCTTTTTTACATTAAGAAAAATTGAGATATAATTGACATATAACATTATATTGGTTTCAGTATAGAACATAATGATTATTCGTACATATTGTGAAATGATCATCACAATAAGTCTAGTT
Organism: Grampus griseus; assembly: GCF_964374135.1. Lineage (NCBI taxonomy): Eukaryota > Metazoa > Chordata > Mammalia > Artiodactyla > Delphinidae > Grampus > Grampus griseus. The sequence continues at coordinate 167,551,091 of NC_139017.1, forward strand.
AACATGCATCACCTCACACAGTTACAAATTCTTTTTCTTGTGATGAGAACCTTTAAGATCAACTCTCTTAGCAACTTTCAAATATGCAACACAGTGTTATTAACTGTAGTCTCCATGCTGTGTGTTACATTCCCAAGACATTTATTTTATGACTCAGTGCAGTTTTAATCTGCATTTTTTATACTGTGAGCAAGGTTGAGTATTTTTTCATATGTTTTAGGGATGTTTGCAGGTTTTATTCTCGGAACTGTGTTCACAGGATGGTGGTTCTTTTTCTTCTCTACTTGTAGGAGCTCTTTATATAGAAGTAGTATAATTTATATTAGCGATATTAACTGTTGGTCTGTGAGATAAGTTGGAAATCTTTTTTCTTCTAGTTTGTTATTATCACTTTTTACTATGCTTTATGGTATTTTTCCATAAAATTTTTTTTGGTCAAGTTGAGTAACTTTTAAATTATTGCATGTAGATTTTGAGTCATAGCTGGAAATCTTCACTTGTGTTTTCTCCTAGAACTTGTATGGGGTTTTTTGTTTTTTGTTTTTACATTTAAATCTCTGATCCACTTGGAATTTATTGTGGTGCACGTGTGAGGAGCTGATTCAATATTATCTTTTGCACCATTTTTTGAAAAGTCCATTTACTCTCCACTGACTTCAGTGCTGTTCTTTTGTATCCTAAGTTTCTGTAAGTTTCTGTACAGATACAGTTTCTGTATCTGTAAGTTTCTGTATGTACTTAGATGTATTTCTGGATTTTCTGTTCATTTCTCTTGCTCTGTCTGTGCATGGACCAGTGTCAGCTACTTTGTTTAAAATTCTGAGGCTTTATAACCTGTTTTATAATCTCATAATCCTCGCTTAGTGATTTTCTTTTCCAGGTTTTACCTGGCTATTCTTTCTTGTTTGCTTCCCCCACCCCAAATGAACTTTATAAACAATTGGGTTAGCTCAAAAGAAAAAGAAAAAAGCAGGTGGAATTTTGGGGAGAATTATGTTATATTTATAAGTTAGCTTGGGAGTATTGACATTTTTATGAAGTTGAGTTATCCTGTTCAGGAACATCCATGGCATATCTTTCTATTAGTTCAAATCAATTGTTATGTCACTCAGGAGAATTTTATAGATTTCCTCATATAGGTTTTAGACATATCTTGTTAGTTTTACACTTAGGTATTTTATTTTATTTGCTTTCCTCTATGGGGTATCCTTCTCCATTATAACTTTTTAAAAAAAAATAAATTTTATTTATTTATTTTTGGCTGCGTTGGGTCTTCATTGCTGTGCACGGGCTTTCCCTAGTTGCAGTGAGCGGGGGCTACTCTTTGTTTCGGTGTGCAGTCTCCTTATTGCAGTGGCTTTTCTTGTTTCAGAGCACAGGCTCTAGAGTGCAGGCTCAGTAGTTGTGGCGCACGGGCTTAGTTGCTCCGCGGCCTGTGGGATCTTCCTGGACCAGGGCTAGAACCCGTGTCCCCTGCATTGGCAGGCAGATTCTTAACCACTGTGTCACCAGGGAAGTCGTCCCCTCCATTATATCTTCTAACTGGATTTTGTTTGTGAAATGAAGACTATTGGCTGACAAAGGTATTTTAAAAAATCATTATGAAATAGAAGAGAACACTTCTCAACTCTTTCTATGGGGCCAGTAACTCCTGATACCAAAACCAGACAAAGACATAACAAGAAAACTATAAACCAATATTTTAATGAATATAGATAAAAAATGCTCTACAAGATACCAGCACACCAAATCTAGCAACATATCAAAAGGATTATACACCATGCTGAAGTGGGATTTATCCCAGGAATTCAAGGTTGGTTTAGCATCCAAAAATCAATTAATGTAATATCAATAGAATAAAGGACAAAATCTACATGATCATCTTAATAGATGCAGAAAAAGCATTTAACAAAATTCAAAACCTGTCATGATAAAAACACTCAGCAAACTAGGAATGGAAGGTAACTTCTTCAGCCTGATAAAGGGCATGAAAAACTCACAGCTAACATCATACTCAGTGGTGAAAGACAGAATGCTTTTCCCTTAAGATCAGAAACAAGAAAAGGGTACTTGCTCTTACAACTTCTGTTCAACATTGGACTGGTGGTTCTAGCAAGGGCAGTTAAGCAAGAAAGTGAAATGAAAGGCATCTAGATTGGCAAAGAATAGGTAAAACTATCTCTAGTTGCAGATGACATGATCTTTATATATAGAAAATCTTAAGGAATCCACTAAAAAAATCTACTGGAATCAATGAACAAGTTCAGCAGGATACAAGATCAATAAGGAAAAAGCAGTTGTATTTTTGTACACTTGCAATGAATAATCTGCAAATAGATTTAAGAAAACAATTTCATTTACAATACATCAAAAATAATAAAATACTTAGGAAAAATTTTTTTAAATAAATTTATTTATTTTATTTATTTATTTTTGGCTGCGTTGGGTCTTCGTTGCTGTGTGTGGGCTTTCTCTAGTTGCGGAGAGTGGGGGCAGCTCTTTGTTGCAGTGCACGGGCTTCTCATTGCGGTGACTTCTCTTGTTGCAGAGCACGGACTCTAGGCACGTGGGCTTCAGTAGTTGTGGCTCACAGGCTCTAGAGCGCAGGCTCAGTAGTTGTGACGCACGGGCTTAGTTGCTCCACAGCATGTGGGACCTTCCTGGACCAGGGCTCGAACCCGTGTCCCCTGCATTGGCAGGTGGATTCTTAACCACTGCACCACCAGGGAAGCCCAGGAAAAAGTTTTACAAAAGAAGTACAAAACTTATATTCCAAAAACTATAAAACATTGTTGAGAGAAATTAAGAATACCTAAATAGAAACTTCCCTGGCGGTCCAGTGGTTAAGACTCTGCACCTCCCCTGCAAGGGGCATGGGTTCGATCCCTGGTCAGGGAACTAAGATACCCTGTATGCTGCGCAGCGTGACCAAAAAAAAAGAGAGAGAGAGAGAGAAAAGGATACCTAAATAAATGGAAAGATATACCATGTTCATAGATTGGAAGACTTAATTTTGACAAGATGGCAATACTTCTCAAATTGATCTGCAGATTTCAAGGCAAGCACTCTCAAAGAACCAGATGGCTTCTTTGAAGAAATTGACAAGCTGATCTTAAAGTTCATATGGAAATTCAAGGGACTCAGAATAGCCAAAATAATCTTGAAAAGAACAAAGTTGGAGGACTCATACTTCCTGATGCAAAATTTACTACAAAGTTACAGTAATCAAGGCTGAGTGGTACTGGTGTAAAGACAGACATATGGAATCAGTGGAATGGAACTGCGGGGTCTAGAAATAAACCTCACATTTACAGTTAGTTGATTTTCAACAAGGGTGCCAAGATGATTCAATGGAGAAAGGATAGTCTTTTCAACAAATGATGCTGGGACAACTAGATACCCACATGCCAAAGAAAGATGCTGGACTCCAACCTCATGTAGTATACAAAAATTAACTCAAAATGAGTCAAAAACCTAAATAGAAGAGCTAAAAACTATAAAACTCTTAGAAGAAAATGCAGGTTTAAACCTTTATTACCTTTAATTAGGTAATGCTTTCTTAGGTATGATACCAAAAGCACAAACAACAAAGGAATAAAAGGTAAATTGGACTTAATCAAAATTAAACTTTTGTAGGAATTCCCTGGCGCTCCAGTTGTTAGGACCCCACACTTTCACTGCTGAGGGCCCAGGTTCAATCCCTGGTCAGGGAGTTAAGATCCTACAAGCCACAGGGCACAGCCAAAACACAACAAAGTAAAACAAAAAAAGAACCAGCAGGTATTTAAAAACAATTAAACTTTTGTGCTTCAAGGAACACTATCAAAAAAGAGAAAAGACATCTCACAGAATGAAAGAAAATATTTTCAAATCATATAGTATGATAAGATGCTTGCATCTAAAAAATATTTTAAAAACTTACAACTCAAGAATAAAAAGACCACCCAATTTTTAAATGGGCAAAGGATCTGAACAGACATTTCTCCAAAGAAGATATACAAATGGCCAATAAACACATGAAAAGATGTTCAACATCATTAGCCATTAGGGAAATGCAACTCAAACCCACAGTGAGATACCATCTCATACCCACTGGGATGATTGTAGTAAAAAAGACATACAATAACAAATGTTGGTGAGGATGTGGAGAAACTGGAGGCCTCATATACTGCTTTGAAAAATAGTCTGGAAGTTCCTCAATTGCTTAAACATAGTGTTACCATATGACCCAGCAGTTACAATCAAGAACAACAAAAATATATCCACACAAAAAATTGTACACTGATGTTCATAGTCGCATTTTTTATTATAGCTGCAAATGAAAACAATCATGAATGAAAACATAATGTGATATATCCACACAATGGAATATTATTTGGCAGGAAAAGGAATGAAGTACTGACATGTTCTACAACATGGATGAACCTTGAAAACTCTATGTTCATTGAAAGAAGCCAGATACAAAAGACCACATGTTGTATGATTACATTTATATGAAATGTCCAGAATAAACATATCGGTAGAGACAGAAAGTAGACTGGTGGTGATGATTGTACAACTCTGAATATGCTAAAAGCCACTGAATTGTATACTTTATTTATTTATTTTTTTTTGTGGTATGTGGGCCTCTCACTGTTGTGGCCTCTCCCGTTGCGGAGCACAGGCTCCGGACGCGCAGGCTCAGCGGCCATGGCTCACGGGCCCAGCCGCTTCGCGGCATGTGGGATCTTCCCGGACCGGGGCACGAACCTGTGTCCCCTGCATCGGCAGGCGGACTCCCAACCACTGTGCCACCAGGGAAGCCCTATTTTTCATTTTATTTTATTTTTTGGCTGTGCTGCATGGCTTGTGGGATTTTAGTTCCCTGCTAAAGGATTGAACCCAGGCCCTTGGCAGTGAGAGCGTGGAGTCCTAACCCCTGGACCACCAAGGAATTCCCAAATTGTACACTTTAAATTGGTGAATTGTATGACGTGAACTATATCTCAATAAAACTGTTATAAAAATCATTGTGAATGGTTACAAATGTACAATAATATATTAAGATTGTTACCATGAATGCCGTGTATCTACTATCTAGCTACATTCATGGAGCATAATTAATTTAATTGAAGGCCCTGTGTACCCACCCCTCCCTGATGGCTGTGTCCTACCAGACATCCTGTGTTCTCAGTTGATTACATGTGACTATCATTCCCATGAATTTATTTTTAAATTTTTAAAAAAATTTATTTTATTTATTTATTTATTATTATATTATTATTATAACTTATTCCCATGAATTTAAAACAGTCTTCTTTACTAATCAAACTGCCCCTGCTCTTTGAGGAAACAGATTGTGCCAAGGTGTCTTGGGGTTCAGGGAGGGCCTGGTTGGAGTTGGGAGTCCCCATGCTTAGGGGGCTATGGAGGGCCAGTCTGGCAGACCTGATCAAAAAAATCTGGAACCCATGGTTAAATCAAGGTGGGTCTGATTCTTAAGTCTGGTGTTTGTCACATCATAACAGGATTGTGCCAGTGGAAGAGCAAGGACTGTTGAGTCTGAGAATTTATGCCTACTGCTTCTTTAGATAAAGAGTTTGTACAGTTCTCTGAGATCCTGTAGGACTGTGGTGACTACAGTGTTATGTGTGGAGCCTTCTAAAAGGTTCCTGAATAAAATGTATGAGTGTGGGATAGAGACTGAGGGCTGGCAGTGGGGGTTGATGATAAGCCTCTCTTGCTGCTTTCTGCAGGGCTGTGGACCCTGTAGGTGCTCATTTAAACACTGAGTGGAGAGGTGGGAGGGAAGGTGAATGAATCAATGGAAGGATGACAGGACAGACGGTGGAGATCAGAATGGATGGGTGAGTGGATCAGTGAGCAGAGGATGAGTGGCTGGCCGGAGGGGCAGGGAGCGGATGCAGAGGTCAGATGGATGGTGAAATGTGTCGATGTCTTTCCTCCTCACTGCTTGTCATTCCTTGTTTTTAGCTTCGGGCGGCAGAGGTGGAGATCAAAGATCTGCAGTCAGAGTTTGAGCTAGAGAAGATCGATTACTTGGCCACCATCCGTCGGCAGGAACGTGACTTTATGCTCTTCCAGCAGCTCTTGGAGCAGGTGCAGCCCCTGATTCGCCGGGACTGTAACTATAGCAACCTGGAGAAGATAAGGCGCGAATCCTGCTGGGATGAGGATAATGGCTTCTGGAAGATCCCCCAGCCCATCATCATAAAAACCAGCCTCCCAGTAGGTCAGGAACTTTGCTGCGCTGCCCCTCAGCAGTTGTCCCCGCCCTTCTCCACAGTTTGCCCTCCTGCAGGCTGACAGGTGGCCATGCACCTCTCCCTGCTGGCTGTGGGTACAGCAGACATGTGACTCTGGGTACCCAAAATGTTGGGGACCTAAGAGTCAGACAGATGTGGGTTGGAATTCTGGCTCCACCATTCCCTGTGTGACCTTTTGGGGACTCAGTGCCCTCCTCTGTGAAATGGGGATTAATAACAGCACTTTCCTTAAAGATTGCTGGGTGGCTTAAAATGTGTTAGTACCTGTAAGACCCTTAGAGCCACGCCTGGCGCATTTTAAACGTGTGGTACATTTTCTTATCATGATCATCATTGTCATTATTTCATCCTGCAATGACCCTGTGAAGGACAAAGATGTTTTACACCTGTTTTACATATAAGGAATCTCAGGGAATGTAAGTGACTTATCCAAAATCACAGTCATAGCGGTGAGTTGTAGGCCAGGGACAGAAATGAGCTGTTCAGAGTTTCAGGCCTGGTTCACCTTCTGCTTTTGCCACTGACCTCCTATGTGACCTTATGTTGGTCACTGTCCCTCTCTGGGCTTTGGTCCCCTGATCTTCACAAAGAAAGGGTTGGAAAAGATGATCTTGAAGGCTCCCCCACCTCCACTGAGTCAGAGTAGGGCCAGACTTGCGGTGGATCCTCTCCAGCCACGTGCTGGCTCTGCCCATTCAGGGAGCAGCAGGCTCCTGCATCCCACGGGGCCGGCACCGGTCCTCACCTGGTCAGAGGGTATCCATCCAGGTCCTACATCTCTGACGATCGCGGATGGCACTGGCACCATCCCTACTGAAACTCCAGCCGCCCCATTTCCCACAGTCTGCAGGCAGAGTAGCCTTTCTCCCTGCGCCCACCTGCTCTCTAGCCTGGAGGCAGTGGAGTGGCTTCTTTGGTCTGAGCCCTCCTATTGTCTGTTTCCCAAAGCCATCCCCTTGCTTGGGCTGGGAGGTGTCCTCCCCTGGCTCCAAGCCTGAGCCAGGCCTGAGCGCCCAGCCCCCTGTCCCTCTGGCCCTCATTCCAGGCAGCAGTGACCGCAGCTTCTGTTTTCTCATAGCAGTTTCAACAGGGCTACAGAACAGATCAGCCCGCAAAACCTCCACAGCGGACAACAGTGAACCAGGCACGGTAAGGTCTCTGGGAGAGCGAGGGGAGAGCTGGCACCGGGCAGGCTTGGCCCCCAAGGTGCAGTGCGTCAGTGCTGCTGTAGAAACTGGACTCTGTTTCTGTCCACCTCATGATTAAAGTAGGGGGCTGAGCCAGGACTCTTTCTGTGTAATTCTTTGCACCCAGACCCTCCACACCCTCTGGCCCTCATTCAAAAGCCCTTTATGTGCATAAAGACCAGAGGAAAAGCAGGGGTTCAAGGCAGCCCACCCTGCTGGTGAAGGGCAGAAGCTTCAGCTTCAATCCCAGTGACCAAGGAGTTCATTCTGGTTCCCTTGGTCCCAGCTGGTACCCTTGGACTGAAAGCGTCCTCAGAGTTGCCATAAACAGTCATTGGGATTCTAAAGTCACTTTATTTCATATCTCCCTTGTTTTGTATTACAACAAATATATATCCTTAAAGGAGAGGTCAGCAAACTTTTCCCTAAAGGACCAAACAGTAAATATTTTAGGGTCTGGGGGCCACATGGTCTCTGACACAACTACTCAACTCTGCCATGACAGCACAAAACCAGCCATACGCAATATGTAAACAGATGAGCACAGCTGCGTTCCAGTAAAACTTTACAAGAACAGTCTGTGGGCCAGATTTGGCCCATAGGCTGTAATTTGCTGATCCCTGCCTTAAACCATTACAGATATTTTGGAAAACCTACACGGAAAATACGTTTGCAATCACGATAAGGCCACTCATAGGTTAATGAATTCCAGCTAAGCATCTCCTCCTGAGCAACTCAGGCTGGTTAAAGCTCTGACCGGCTGCTTTTGATGCCTTAACTTTGTAAAAAAAAAAAAAAAAAAAGTGTTGTTGTTCCTGAAACAACCATTCTTAACCTGGGACCACAAATGGGTTATATTAGAATGCTTTTAGTTCCAGTAAGCAAACTAGGGAATTTATTGGTTCATGTTAAGTGCACCAGTTTCAGGCATGGCTGGATCAAGGGGCTCAACCAGTTCTGGTTCTGTGTGTTTCTTGACCTTTTGGCTCTGTCTCACTTGGAATCCTAGGTTTGGACTCAGGCAGGCTTTCTCCATGTGGCAGGAAAGATGGCTGCTAGCAATTGGTGATCCAATAGGAAGAGAGACCTGGTCTTTTAGAGCATCTTTAAACAAGTGCTTGCGGCAAGATTCTGATTGGCTCTGCCTGGGTCATGGGCCTACGCTTGGACCGATGACTATATCCAGAAGATGTAGTTCTGTGATTGGCCTAGGCTGGGTCACATGTCCAGCTGTGCAGCAAGGGGATGGGCAGGTGGGATGGTGATATTCGGGTGCTGTGAATGAGCACCCCACCAGGGCCATGTCAAGGGGGAGAAGGTAGTTCCCTGAAGGAAGAGATTCAGGCTGAAGAAAAGAAATCCACTATAGCAGTGAAAAATTCTAGTCCTTGGCGATGAAAATGTTGGGACTCCAGTTCTCACGGTCAGAAGTGAGCTCATGAGCTGAGCACTGTATTACCTATTCTATGAACACATTGTGATGGGCTTAAGGGTGTGTAGTATCGTGCTTGCCCCGATGGACCTTGTTGTGAGCTTTGCAGGAGGAACAAGGCCCTTCGCGTCCCAAGGAAGATGGGGGTGGAAGGTGGGGAGGAGCACATGTAGGCCTGGCTGGTGACTGTGACCCTTTTGCCCCGAGCTGCCTAGATCCCACCGCAAGTGTCTGGGGTCTGAAGTGTAGGGTACACCAACGTGGGCAGTGAGGTTCAGGGCAGCCCTGCCACCCAGGCTGGCAGAGCCTGCTGAAGCCTGGGTAAGGGCCCAGGTAAGAACTGCACAAGCAAGGGGTCTTAACCTGTAAGGATTTGGAATCTCAGCAGGAAGAAGACCGCTACAGGCTGATGCTCAGTCGGAGTGACAGTGAAAACATCGCCAGTAACTACTTCCGGCGCAAGCGGGCCACCCAGATCCTCAGTGCGGATCCCATGAAGAGCCTCGGTGAGTGCCGTGCCCACCTCCTGTCCTCCAGGCCCTCCCTGAGAGCTCTGGAGGATTTGGAGTCACACAGGCCTGGGTCAGAAACCCCTTTCCCTCTCTGAGCCTCAGTTTCCTCAGCTGTAAACTGAGGGGGATATGCCTTCTCCTCAGGATCAGGTGAGATGAGGTGGGAAGTGCTCAGTACACGGCCTCCCCTTTCCTCCCCCGCTCTGTCCATCTCCCGGTGGGGAGGTGCTGAGTTGGATCCTGTGTCTCCCTGACACGCAGAAGGTGCACAGCACACAGCTTGGGCCCCGGCCTGGAGTTGTCTGGGACTTGGTCACTTGCCACCAGCTTCCTCAGTTGCCAGTGTGGTGACTTTCTCCCACTGAGCCAAGTGCGGGCAAACAGGACCACAAAAGCAAAACACACTTTTACGAGCAAGAATCAAAAATCACTTTGTTCCTCTGCTTTTAAAACTAAAATCAAAGACCACAGAGCTTCTAATAAAATACCAATAAAAAGCAAATCTCAGTTCTACACAGAGGTTATTTGAGAGACAGAATGGGTGGAGTTGAGGAATAAGGAGGGAAAAGCTGGACAGGAAAGAAACTGACATCAGTTGAGTAGTTGGCATCATGCCCATGTTGCAGGTGAGGAAACTGAGGCTCGGAGAGAAGTGGCTCCCTAGGGTTATACTTCCAGGAAGTGGTGGAGCAGGGATGTGAACCAGGCTTGTGTGGCTTGACAGTCCAGGCTGCCTCAGCCTGAGGCTTTAAAACTCCATGCTCCCAGCCCAGACCCCTTGGATGCAGATGTAGTGCTGGGTCCAAGGCCTCAACCAGAGCAGCTTCTCAGAGCCTGGGGTCCCAGCTGCGGGACCAGGGCCTCTGGCTGGGTGGGGGGTGGACCAGACTTTGCACCCTGCATGCACGGAGTCTTTTCTCTCCATCCTCTGCGCTCCTGGCTCACCAGTGCTTCTGTCCTTCTTCTCCACAGCACATCACAGCTCGCCGCCAGGCCTCAGCTCCCCACTTGGCAACAGCTCTGCCATCTCACCCACCCAGGCCCCTGAAATGCCCCAGCCTCGGCCCTTCCGCCTTGAGTCCCTTGACATCCCCTTCACCAAGGCCAGGCGTAAGAAAAGCAAAAGCAGCTTTGGCGGTGAGGCTCTGTGAACACATTGCCTGCTGCTGCCCTGCTTTTGGGCTCTGTGAGACTGCCAGGCCCCTCCGGGGCAGGCCCAGCTAGGTCTCCTCCCACCTGCCCCCCACAGTACTGGGTGCACCCGAGGGGGCCCTGGCCCTGGGAAAGCACAGTCCCCTCCCTGCTACCCAGAGAGCCCACTCTGCCCAGGGCATGAGCTCCTCGGAGGCTGGACCATCCTTGGAGAGACCTGCTCTGGCTCTCCACGCCACGTCAGCGTTTTCATCTGCCCTCCACTGTGCCCACCAGTGTTGTCCTGTGCCTCCATGGGCTCAGAAACCCCAGCCCTGCCTCAAGGCCTTCACTAGCAGCCCGATAGAGTGGGACAGTGACTTCCACATGGGTCAAGCTCAATGTCTTGGCGATGGAAAATTGTGCTTCCACCTACTAGGCCCCGCTTTGTGAGGAAGCCCTGTGGGACGGGCACAGGAGTCCTGGAGCAGCTGTTCCCGCACTGCCTATGCTCAGCTGGTCTGCGGCGCAGAGGAGGCCACTCCACATTAAGCTGCCCTAATAAACTGCCTTTAGCTGCTGAACTGCCCTTCTCTGATCCTCTGATAGCATCACTGGGGCCCCTCCCTGCCGCTGCCTGGCCTTCATGGGGAAGCTCTTTCTGGAGCAGGGATTCTTAACTGTCTGTAGGCTCCAGGGTCTCTGCAATCCCCTGTAATTGTGAGTATAAGTGCATTTTTTTTCTGGGGAGAGCATGTGAATGTGAACTGTCGTTAGATTCTCGAAGGATCTGTGACCCCGGAAAGCAGAGTCCTTGTTCTGGAAAATAGAGGCCACATCTTGCTGAGGCCCAGAGAAGACCCAGGTCTTGATGGCCCTCAGGGGCTGTGCTGGAACTGCGTGTCCTAACATGGCCAGAAATGAATCCAGGCCACCCCAGCTGCCTAAGACAGACCCATCCCCTTGCCCATTGTATCCCAGGCCTGCCCTGTGGGAGGGGCCCACAATCTGAGGGAAAAGCCTTGGCCTTTGGTGCTATCCTAAGCCTCATTTCACGCTGAGCCTCATCTGTGAAATGGGGATACCAACCTCATAGGGTTATCGTGAAGGTTAAATGAGATAGTGTGTAAAGTTCCCGGTGCATAGCAGGTGCTCCGTGTTAGTCCCCCTAAATCCTCCCCCTCCATATTTTGTATTAATTACTGTGATACCTGCCACAAGCCACATGTCTGGGCCAAGGAGCTCACGCCCTGGAGAAGCTAGGGTGGAAGGTGATTAGGAAACTTCGGAGATCAGTCTAAGGGAAGTCAGGCCGCAGTGCATACCTTGAGCGAGAGGATGTAAGATCAGGTCTTTATGGGGAACAAAGTGCCCTTGTGAAGGGAGCAGCAGAGGGTAGGGCTACCATAAAGGATGAAGAAGATCCCGGGGCTTAAGATGGGAATGTGGGAAGAGGGTTCCTGGTGGAGGGGGCTGCATGAACAAAAGGCAGGAGGTGGGGAAGCTCAGGGTATGTTAAAGGTGGGAGGAGAACTGTTCCATGGAAGCCCTGAGCAGGGATGGAGAAGCTGATGAGGCTGCCAAGATGAGTTTAGGTGGAGACCTGAGTAAATAGCCTTTGGGTGCCCCTGAGCCGTGGCAGACTGCTCAGCAACAGGCCGGCACCATCAGGTCTGAGCTTGGTGGATTGACGTGGCATTGTGTGCAGAAGGGCAGGAGGGCTGGGATGAGAGGCTTAACCTTCCGTGCAGCCCTAACCTTCCATGCAGGGGATGGAGGTAGAATCTGTTAAGGAGATGCACAGAGCGAGACTTTTTGACTTTTGCCCCCGCATTCTTGGCTTGGTGGACAAGTATAAGAGGTCAGAAAAGAACAGCTACCTTCTCTCTCCAGTTACCTTCACCATTTGCCCTGGGATTGTGTTTGGGACCCAGAGAATAGCTGAAGTCTTGGAGATGCTTGTGGTAGCTTTTACTTGGAGTCGTGGTGGGACTGAGGCAGGTCTGAGGTGAGCGGGTTGCCCCTGTGTCAGTTTAGAAGGGGCGGGGGCCAGCAGTACTGAGTGGAGGCTCAGCCTGGCTCTGCACGAAGTGCTTCAAAACCCGCCCTAGTCCTCCCACGAGCCAAGGCTGTTCCAAAGGCACACCGATAAGTAGGAGAGCTGGGCCTCGCCAGTGTCTATTGCCAGCCTAGGACAGTGGCCTGGAGTCCAGGGAAATGCCCAGGTAACAGGGCTAGTGAGAGACGGGGCTTCGAAATGAACTCAGCTAGAGGTTTTGAATGGTAGGCCAGTCCGTCGCCCATCCACACTGCCTCTAGTGTGGTCCAACAGGCGGGGGAGGACAGGCCCGCGCCAAGGCCCTGGGCCCCTGAGCAGCAGGACAAATTCCCCACCCCCTCCGCGGTCCCTGATCTTTTTCCAACCACTTTCTCCCTGGAGACAGTGGGGGTGGGGCCTTGTTTCTAGTCGAATCTGTCCTGGGCCAGTGAAGACCGAGGAGGTGGCCCGAGTTGACACCGCCACTGGCCCAGACCAGGACGAATAGGTTGAAGAGGCGGGACGCACCCATCCGTCCCAAGCTCCGGCGGGAAGCGGGCTCTGGGCTCTAGGCGGAAGCCCGGGATGGGCGGAACCAAGGGGCTAGTAACCCTGTTGATTGGTCGCGGCAGCAGAGCTGTCTCTCTAGGATTGAGCCTTTTCCTTTCGAGAGGCGGAGCCGCGTGCCCCTTTCACCAATAGGATTCAGAGTATCCGCCTCCTACCGGTGCACTTCCGGCCGCGCTCCCCGCCCCTCACCGTCCGAGCAGCGGCTCCGAACGCCCAGCCCCGACGTACTCGGATCACTTCCGGGTTGTATTCCACGACCACGGGCCGCGATTGGGCGACTGTGGAAGGAGCACTTCCGGTGTCAGGTGCTTGGGTTCTTTGGCAGGAGCAGGAAGATGGGGCTCGGCGCCGCGGTCCGTGCTTGGTCCCTCTTGTGGCTGCTGCTGCCCTTGCTTGGCCTGGTCGGCGCCAGCGGTGCCCGCACCTTGGTGCTGCTGGACAACCTCAACCTGCGGGAGACGCATTCGCTTTTCTTCCGGAGCCTGAAGGGTGAGACTGGGGTCCGAGGGGGCGGCAGGTGAAAGTCTGGGGTCGGAAAGGTCCCCAAGCCCAAGGACATTGGCTGCTCTCCCTCCCACTCGTTTTCCATGAGCTGGCTGTCCAGGTCTGACCTGCCTCTAGTGGGGCGGGAGGGTGGGGCCGGAGAACGGTCATGATCTGTGCAGCGGTGGTTTCCCTTTGCGTCCCCGTCTGCCTCAGCTCGCTGTTTTCTTCTCCAGATCGGGGCTTTGTACTCACATTCAAGACCGCAGATGACCCCAGCCTGTCCCTCATTAAGTACGGGGAGTTCCTCTATGACAATCTCATCATCTTCTCCCCTTCGGTAGAAGGTAAGGGCTGCCGGTCGCTCCCAGAACTGGGATTCGAGGCCCAGGACTGATTTATCCCTTTCTTCAGGATCTTGGGCATGTTCTGGGATGGGGTGAGTCGCCAGCCCTGGGCGCTGCTGCCAACAGAGAAGAGGAAAATGTTTACTTCTAATCTGGGCTTAGGAGAGGACATCTTCTTTCCAAAAGACACAGCTGAGGATTGTGGGATCAAGTGTTGTTGCAGACCATAGAACTCCGGGCTCGGGATTCCCTGGTGGTCTGGTGGTGAGGACTCTGTGCACTTTCACGGCCGAGGGTGCGGGTTCAATCCCTGGTCGGGGAACTAAGAGCCCACAAGACGCCCGGTGAGACCAAAAAAACCCCCCCAAAACCCCTCCTGGCTCTGCTACTTAGGGAAGGGAGTTTTCTCTGTTAAAGGGCCTGATAAGAAAGATGGACACTCCCCCCCCCCCCACACACACGCCATTGGGTTTGCCTGTGTGGAAAGAGGAAATGGCGTGCTATAAATATGGTTTGCTGTTAAGGGGCACTGATGGTAGTTGATCCTAAGAATTCAGATGGAGTCATAGTTAGGCTGAAAAGAACCTTTAGTGATTACCTAGTCTTACCCCCTGTTTGAGGCTGGGTGGATATGTCCAGGGCTTAGCAGAAGGCTGGTTGTTGATCAGAATGAACATCTTCACTGAATTTTCCAATTGACATTCCTGTGATAGAGAGCTTACTATCTTATGAGGCAACCCACTCCACCACTGGATAACTCTGTTAAGAAGTTCTTATATTAAACTGGAATTTGTCTCCCACTTCCTTCTTTGTTTATTTGGGGGCAGGGAGGGAAAGGGTTTCTGATACTCCCCAGGGCCTTAGAGAATAGGCCTAGTGCTTATTTTGCTTACAGACATAGCCTTCACATAATCAGGGCCCATTCAGTTGTTTCTTCTCCAGACTATATATCCCCAGTTCCTTTGGCTGTTTCCCTTTTGTCGTGCTTTTGTGAGCATCCCAGTCATTCTCTTCTTTAGTGGCTTCAGTTTATCTTTTTCTCAGAGGACACAAGTTGTCCCTGTCTGGGGTAAGACAGTACTGCCATCTCTTCCTTCAGCTGATGAAGCTTAGGAAGGCTTTCACTTCACTGGCATCGACTTTATTCTCTGTGGTTTGTGTGAGACGGGGTTCTGCCAAATCCCTGACGTATTTTCCCCAAGTTCCCTTTACTTATCGAGCTGCCCCCACCTCCCCTGCAGCATGTGCCTTTGGAATTGGCTTTTTGGAGGCAAGTGTAGTTGAACCAGTTAAAATCTTCAAGTCACTAGGCAGGCGAATGGAGCCTTTAGCAGATAATTGGCGTTTGCCAGGTTGCTGCGGTGGTGGAACTCTGAGATTGGAGCCTGCCCTTGAGGAGTTTTTCAGTCTGTCTGTGAGGAAGTAAAAGTAAATAAAAATAAGGACTTGAAAGGAGTTACCAAACCACGTGTTGGGATGTCCAAGATGGAATGGAGGGGCCGCCCAGGTTGTGCTCGGGAGTGTCTCTGAGAGGCAGGGAAGCAGTGGCAGGTAGATTGGGAGGAGGCTGAGGTAGGCTGCTGTTGGTGGGAGAAACGGCAGAGCCTAAAAAACTGCTTCACAGATCGCAGTCAATTCCATTCTCCCTTCATGATTTTTACCATTTTCCATGTCATTTGTGCTAATAAAGTTTTTCTTCAAATTGACCTGCTTTAAAAAAAAACAACACTAAAACACCAGTTTAATAGGAAACTAGTAATGAACCCATTATCACCACTGCAAATGGAAAGCCAGTGCCATCATTTGCAGTCAGTAGCGGGTACCTGTAAATAGAATGAATGCAGTGCCGTCAAGTTCTAGCTGATTCTCAGTCTGCTGAAGGCTTTGGGCCCGAGATGTCCTCTTAAAAGAGGAGGTGAGCTAGTTTAGAGAAGCGTTAAGACCAGTATTGGACTGTGACCATTCTCTTTGATCGAGAAGGCTGGAAAAATAATTGGAAGGGGAACAATGTCTCTGAGACGCAGTGCTATTTGAAGCCCTGCCCCACATCTGTTGTCACCCTGTCTGCCCTGCAGGGTGGGGAACGTTGTCGTAGGAAACCCTCCTGGGCGCCCGGGGAGGAGGCTACCGTGCTGTGGGCTGGGTTCAGGGTAAGAGTTTGGCCCCCACTCTGAGGGCCCTCCTGTGCTACCACCGTGGTCCCCTTAGGTGTGAGGACGCCGGCCTGGTTTCTGTCTCCATGTGGAGATCAGTGGGTTCCTTGCCCTCTCTGGGATCCGGAAGCTCCCAAGGCACATGCAGTAATGGCTACAGGAGAAGGATCCTTCGCACATCCTCTGCACCCAGGAAACACTGGGTTGTTTTACAGATGGGGAAACGGGCTCAGAAAGGTGAAGGGATTGCCTGGATCTAAGCCCGGGTATCTTAATTTCATAGCCTGTGTTACTATGCTAGAGTTTCAACGGCAACACTCTTGATGTTTTGGGCTGGACAATTCTGTGTTGTGGGTGCTGTCCCGGGCCCCTACGCATCAGACGGCAGTAGCCTCCTTCCCCCTCGTGACGAGAAACATCTCCGGGCATTGCTCTGAGCAGCACAGTCGCCTTGCTTGGGAACCACTGTGCTGCACCACGAAGCTGTCTTTGTGCTGTCTGCGGATCTGCCTGGCCTCTCTGGAGGAGGGTGGATGGGGCTTAGCGTGCTGTGAGGGGTTGAGTCTGCAGACACAAGATGTTCCGTCTATGCCTGACGGAAAGGCACGACGCTTTTAGTTTTTTCTCCTGAAAATTACCCCTTAGAAAAGAGGGCCGTTCTCCTATTCAGATCTTCACAAAGTTATGTCGTGGACTCATTTCTAACTGCCCGGTGGATGTAATGGACAGACTTCTGTGTCCAGTCCCAGTAAATGGTACCTGCAACCTTCCAGTTGCTCAGGTCAGAAATCTTGGGGGGTTGCCCTTAGTGCCTCTCTCCCTCTCA
Organism: Grampus griseus; assembly: GCF_964374135.1. Lineage (NCBI taxonomy): Eukaryota > Metazoa > Chordata > Mammalia > Artiodactyla > Delphinidae > Grampus > Grampus griseus. The sequence goes on from NC_139017.1 coordinate 167,568,036, forward strand.
CACCCCACATCAGGCTTGGCCTTCAGAATGCAGGTGTAGGCCCATGCCTCCTCCCCATTTCCCCTCCCCACCTCCCCCTCCACCCCTGTGGTCCAGTCACCACCCTTCACCGCCTGGGTGATCACAGTGGCCTCCTAACCCATGACTCTGCTTCCACCCTCACCCCCTGTACCCGATTCCCCACCTAGCTGCCAGAACCATCCTTTAAAGATACAAACAGATTACGTTGGTCTCCTGCTCAAAGCCCTCCAGTGGCTCCTCCACGTGGCCATTGTCGTCACGGGGCCTACAGAGCCTGCAGGAACCGGCCTGCTCTGCTGCTTCTCGCCGCTTTGCTCTCTCCAGTGGAGACCTGCTCCCCGCCTCGGGGACCTCGCCCCTGTCCTTCTCGATGCCTGGGATGCTCGCACCCGCATCTGCCCAGCTCGCTCTCGCACCTGCTCAAAGGCACTGTGCTTTCCCAAGGGCTTCCCTGATCAGCGTGCACGTATTACAGCCCCTCTCCCCCCTTTATTTTTCTTCTCAGCACACAGGAAATAATTTTCATGTAATGGATAAGTGAATTACTAAGCACTCCCGCCATTACTTTATGTTGAACGTCAGGGCGCACTTCGGGGAAGACTCAGGAGCCTGCGGTAGCCCCACTCAGTGCTAGTTCTGGATGCTTGCGGCTGTCCCAGCTGATTGACCAGAAAGGGTGTGCGCTCACAATCACAGGTGCTGGAAATTAGTGCACCTTTTTGGTGATCACTTTAAAACAGTATGTGAAGAGGTCCTGTTATGCCGTCCTGGATCTAAATCTGTAGAATTAATAGGGAAAAACCTCTCATGTCAGGCAGAGGAGTCCTAGTGTCAAGTGACAGCATCATCCTCAGATTCAAAAGCGCTGTTTCTCAGATGGCTTAGACGGAAGTGAAGTTGATGGGCCCTGGAAAACTGTTAGGTGACCCCAGAAGTGGCTCAGGTGAAGACAAAGATACTGATGTGAAAGGCGCAGGTGATAAGTTTGAATGAAATTGTTTCATGAGATGTGAGTGGGAAAATGCGACATTTCTAGATGAATAGTTTATGTGTGACTTGAAATATGTATGACTAACTTGACAGCTATAATTGGTAGGTGTTTGATTATTTCATTCATACTTCTAAAGGTTTATGAATTTGAGTCATTAGTTTTGGCTCTTCACACTGGGGAAGCTGGGAGAATTGCCCTGTGTCGGGGTGTGCATGGGAAAGGTCCCTCTCGTTTTGGGCCTCCAGAGGGTGCTATCCTGTGATTGACTGCGGCTGGTCTGCGGGCCACCTTCCCCGCCCAGATGTCAGAGGAGCAGTTAGAGGAACCTTCTGGGTCACGGGTCTGGTGATTCTTTCAGATTTCGGGGGAAATATCAACGTGGAGACCATCAGTACCTTTATCGACGGTGGAGGCCGTGTCCTGGTAGCTGCCAGCTCAGACATTGGTAAGTCTGACCTGGGAAGTTCTGGTGTTTTCCACCATTTCTCCAGGGAGCTTAGAAAGCTTTACAAATGGAAGCTGACAAATTGGCGCTCACGGGGGGGCCTCAGCCAGGGAGGGAGTGAGGGAACGCCAGTGCCATCTGGCCCCTCCTGTGCTTTCCTGTGACCAGAGCCCATGAGATGAGAAGTGGGTCCTTTTAAGGACTGGGGTCCCTGTTTGTTTGTTTTTCCCTTCTTCTGTTTTTGTCTTTTTCCTTTGTTTCTTTCGTGTTGTTTTGGTGGCTCTTCTTTTACGAAAAGAAGGCAAGAGGGGAGGTTTGACAGATTATTTTTGTGTTTCTTACATCGGACATTTTCAAAGATACGTAGAAGCAGGGAGAGGAGAGTTCCAGTGTTCCGAATCCCATGTACTTACCACCCAGCTGCACCAGTGAACACCACTGACCAGTCTTGTTTCATTCCTTCCAGTGTCGATAGGTTTTTAAAACCATATTGGGTGGGGTTCTTGGTGGGGCAATGATGAGGAAGAGAGAAACCTCGTAAGCCCAGGCTCATCCAGATCAAGTTCGCCCATGCCAGTTACTTCGCTTCCAAGGAGGTTTTTGCGCAGAACCAAGGTCACTGTGCTTGCGGAGGGACAGGGCCAGGTGGTGGCACTTGTCAGTTCAGGCTCCGACTCGCGCAGGCAGAACACCGTGCTGTTGCCCAGGGGTCCAGTGGGCGCTGCGCCCAGCCTGCTGAAGCTGCAGGGCCCTGGGGCTGACTGGTACAGAGCGGCTCGTGAGGACGCTAGGACGAGGGGCACTGCTTAGCCCAGGGCCCGCCTTAGGGTCGGTCAGGCATCTCTTGGGTCTGTACTGCAGGTGACCCTCTTCGAGAGCTGGGCAGTGAGTGTGGGATCGAATTTGACGAGGAGAAAACAGCTGTCATCGACCATCACAACTATGACATCTCAGACCTTGGCCAGGTAATCAGGCCTGTCACCTTCCAGGTTTCAGGGCCTAATAGCAAAATTCAGCCTAGAAACCGGGAGGGCATCCGGAGAGGCTCCGTGGCTTGGGGCGCCTTTTCCTGACCCCCATCTTCCCTCTGCCCCTGCAGCATACGCTCGTCGTGGCCGACACGGAGAACCTGCTCAAGGCCCCGACCATCGTGGGGAAGTCGTCTCTGAATCCTGTCCTCTTTCGAGGTGTCGGGTGAGTGAGCAGCGAGAGGCCCGCAGAAAGCCCGGGGGAGGAAGGGATCGCTTTCTTTTGTCAGGAAACAGCCCAAGCTTGTGACTCTTGGGGGCCTTTCCTTCCCCAGAGGATGTGGGTGAGGTGAATATGTGACGTTAAGAGTTAGGCTCCGTTGTGACAGCAGGAGGAGTGCTAGGGGATTGGCTGTTAGAAAGTAGGGTTAATTCTTAGGAAGAAATGGCTCCTGGAGGGCCCCAGGTCCTTTGGGCTGAGTCCCTGGGGTCCGGGCTGGCCCTTCTCTTGTCCTTCTCCAGGATGGTGGCCGACCCCGACAATCCTCTGGTGCTGGACATCCTGACGGGCGCTTCCACCTCCTACTCCTTCTTCCCCGATAAACCCATCACCCAGGTGAGGGGCCTTCGCCGCCGTGAGGCCTCCCGGCCCTGGGCCTGGTAGCAGAGCACATTTTGTTTGAAAACGAGAAGCAAGGAGAGCACCCTTCTCTGAGGCAATGAAATGAGAAGTTGGTGGGAGGGGGACGAGGGCAGCCACAGCGGGGTAGCGGGGTGGGTCTCAGCTTCTGCCCTCAGCTGGGGCCCAGGCTGGCCCCTCGCCCTGGCTCTCCTAGCTGACGGCCTCGTGTCGTTCCCAGTACCCCCATGCCGTGGGGAAGAACACCCTCCTCATCGCGGGGCTGCAGGCCAGGAACAACGCCCGGGTCATCTTCAGCGGCTCCCTCGACTTCTTCAGCGACGCCTTCTTCAACTCGGCGGTGCAGAAGGCTGCGCCCGGCTCCCAGAGGTAGATGCAGGGGGTGCTTAGGGGTGAGGTCTGGGCGGTAGGTCTGCGTGGATGGGGAAGAAGGAGGCTTTTAGCTAGGAGTGTCAGAGGCTACGTTATCTTCAGGTGCTTTAAAATTATTCGAAGACTTTATATTGTTGATGTTGGCAGTCCAGACTTTTCAGGATAGTGATGGCTTCTCTGGAGATGTTTCAGTAATTGTGTATTTATTGTGCAGGTGACACCCAAAGCAACACCTCACACCTATCCTTCTGTGCTCCTGTTCGCCAGCATCCCTAGATGTGTATGGCCTCTAGGCAGAAATTGGCTGTGTATGGTTTATCTTGGTGGATAGTGGTTGGTTTACCAGGCACCCCTGGAAGGAAGCTGGTCCCAGCGCTCCAGCCTCTCCTGTTTCCCCTTCTGCAGGTATTCCCAGACAGGCAACTATGAGCTAGCTGTGGCCCTTTCCCGCTGGGTGTTCAAGGAGGAGGGTGTCCTACGTGTGGGGCCTGTGTCCCATCATCGGGTGGGCGAGACAGCCCCACCCAACGCCTACACTGTCACTGACCTAGTGGTAAGAGCTCCTTGGAGCGGGAGGGCCCCCGGGTTTTGGCCAAGTTGATTCCGGTCAAAAGCACTTACTGAACATTTCTGTGTTGGGCCTGAGGGGCCTAAACAAGGCTGAATAAATTCATCTTCACTGTAAGAAAGTCAGTTGAGGTGCGGAGAGCCTGCCTAGTAAACCCATACCCTAACAGGTGGCCTTTGGAGGAGGTGTGCTTTTGCTGTGCGAATGCAGAGGTGGGAAGGGCTTTGCTGATTCACTCTGCTAGGAGCGGAATTCACATGAGAAACCACATTTGAGTTGGGTCTTGAGGATGAATCCGTCAGGAAGAGAAGTAGGGAAAGGCGAGAGCAGTGAATATGGAAGCAGGGATGCCCAGGAGTGCCCGGTGCTTTCGGGAAGGGCGGTGTTTGGGTGCGGGCTTCCACGGGCTTGTAAAGGGGTGCAGGTACGAGTCAGGGGGGTGAGCCGGCTGGGTGGCGTCCTCCATCACTGTCCAGGGGCGGTGGGTGGGGCTTGCCCGGGTTTTCAGAACGCCTGGTGGTTCCTGCCAGACTCACTGGGGATTCAGTGCAGCTGAGGGCTGGGGGCGTCCCCCAGTCCCCGGCCACCCCGGCCAACCAGCCTCTCCCCTCAGGAGTACAGCATCGTGATTGAGCAGCTCTCAGACGGCAAATGGGTCCCCTTTGACGGTGATGACATCCAGCTGGAGTTTGTCCGCATTGATCCTTTTGTGAGGACCTTCTTGAAGAGGAAAGGTGAGTGCAATTCTTGCAAGAGAGAACTCTGGGAAGCCTGTCCCTGCCTCGGGCCGGCTCTCGTGCGGCCGACAGACACTGTGGGAAGCCCCTCCTGGTTACGTGTCTCGGCTCTTCCCCAGCTGGCAAGTACAGCGTCCAGTTCAAGTTGCCTGACGTGTACGGCGTGTTCCAGTTCAAAGTGGATTACAACCGGCTAGGCTACACGCACTTGTACTCCTCCACTCAGGTAAGCCAGCTTGCAGCCCCGTCCCCAGCCAGCGCCTGCCCCACCTGGGCCTCCGCGTGGCCAGGGCCTGCCACCTCTGTCGTGTCGCAGGTGTCGGTGCGGCCCCTGCAGCACACGCAGTACGAGCGCTTCATCCCCTCGGCCTATCCCTACTACGCTAGCGCCTTCTCCATGATGGTGGGGCTCTTCATCTTCAGCGTCGTCTTCTTACACATGAAGGAGAAGGAGAAGTCTGACTGAGGGGCCGGCGCCCCAGACTCCTTTCAGCAGACGTGGAGGGTTTTTATAGGACTGCTTTTTCTCCCCTTTATGGTGGGTCTTTTTGGGGGGTTTTGTTTTTTTTAAAGCCACGGACAGTGGCACAGCTTACCTCAGCGGGAGATGGAACAATGAGTACCAAGGGGTGGGGGGGGTTAGGGAATAATTTCTGAGTTTTTCCACCTTGAATGCTAAGTGTGTTTTCACATGTGAAGTCAACTCTCATTTCTAAAATAAAGAGAAACATCGCCCTCAAACTTCATCTGGCCCCCGTTGTGCTTTGCTGATGGTGTGGGTGCTGCTGAGAAATGACTGGATACAAAACAGTAAGTGGGCTTTTTTAGTTTTGCTGAAGACTGGAAATGACAGAGCTTCTAAACGTCAAGGGATAAAATAAGGTTAATAAAGGCCAGTGGGGAAATCACTGAAATTGGAAATCTAGGAAGCCAACAGTGCTTGACTTTGTAACAGAATTATAGAACTGCTTGGTTGAAAAGAACCTTAGATTATGTTCACCTTGCTTTAGGCAATAGTTGTGTTCCTAAAAAGCATGTGTAAAGTTGTATGTAAAATCCCTTCCCCGTCATTGATCGTTTCTTGTCTTTGTGGCGTAGGAGTCACTCTTAGAGCCAAGTATTCAGTTCCAGGCACATACACGTTCTGCAGTTGTAAATATGCATTTAATTCTTCACAATTCCTGTAAGAAACACTCGTCAGAAGGGGAGAATTAGCAAGTTTAAAACACTACTGTTAATTCCCATTTCATCAGTCACGTTAGCTCCGCTAGACTCAATTCAGTAGCTGGACGAGCTCCGTGGCGATGCTTCCTCCGGAGCACCCTCAGAGCTGTTCCAGGACGCGTGACTGAAGTGCAGAGGCTCCCACATCTCAGGCCTCACTTCCGCGTTTTTCACTCTGATACCTGCATACCCTGACCTGTGCGAACGTTTGCCTTAGCGCAGGTAACACGCAGACTCTAACGTGGAACGCAGGTCTGACCCGCCTCAGCTCGGCCTCACCTGCTCGGTCACTAACTTTTCAGAGGTCTGTGAAGACAGGACACGAGCTTAAGGTGGGACTTTTTGGTCAGCAGCTTACACCCGAGTAGCTCCTTGCCTGGGACAGCGGGCTCATTCCTTTGGATTTGTACGCAGAGAGCTGGTCACATATTTAGCGCTGATACACAAAGGGGCCTGGGGATTAGCCAGCGTTTCTTTTTAGCGTTAGTCAGGCCCCCTGAATTCGTCCAGACGAGGGGTTGGCAAACTTGGCCCGTGGGTCAGTCTGGCCTGCTGCCTGTTTTCTGTAGGCCTGCAAGCTAAGAACAGTTTTTACGTTTAAGTGGTTGGAAACAATTGAGACTATTTAGCGACACGTGAAATCCAAATCTCAGTGCCCCTCAATGAACTTTATTGCGAAGCCGCCACACTGACTTGCTTGCTTACGTATTTAAGGCTGCCTTTGCGCTGCAAGGGCAGAGTAGCTGCAACAGCCTGCGTACTGGCCCTCTACAGACAAAGTCTGCCGACCTCTATCCAGACCAGTTTCTTCATTTTAGAGGTAAGAGAACTTCAGTCCACACAGGTTACATGATGCATCAAAATCACACTGCTTGAGCGCGTCAGCAGCTAGACTGTGAACTCGAGCTGTTCCTTCCGCTTGCCAAACCCGAGGCCTTCTCTCTGGCTGGCTGGCCCACCCTGCACCATCTTTTCTCCTGACCGACTCCCACACCCCTCACCTAGGAGCCCCTCCCTCAGCATTCACAGACCATCACGACACAGATACTGGAAGTTCTTTTAGTAATTCATTCACCAGCTCCATCAGCTATCACAGCGCCGCTCTCCACGAGCAGAGGAGGAGGGCTGCCTGACTCAGCGCTTCATACTCCAGGTTGGCCAGGAATAACATCTTCATTCTTGTTTCCACACAGTTCTTCTCTGCAAGCCTGTTGGCCAGCAGAGTGGCGGCTGACTGTTGGAGGAGCCAGCCAATCATCTTGTCTGGTTTCAGGTCCTTCAGGGCTAGAGTACGTTCACCCCAGAGGCTTAAATGAAGCAGGTTAGCAGCGACTCGGGCAGATGGCCTCTGTAACAGGAAGGGAAGCTGATGCTTAGAACCTGTGACAAAGTCTTCACCCACAGCCTGCTTTGTTAATGCATCCTCGTTGCAGGGCCGTCCCTTCTCTGACCCCGAGCAAATTCTTCTCCACCCTTCTCTCTCCTACAATGCCCTGCACTCACCTGACAGACACACACTCCTGGCTTTTCCATGGGTACAAATTGGTGGGGGGCGGGGGGCAGTGTGCATTGCTGGAAGAGCCTCCCCACCCTGGAAGGCCCAGGAGCCATGTCTGGGGTGAGGGGAGTTGTCACGACTTAATGACGGGCAGCAGCGAGCACCTACCGTGACCGTGACAGCCTGCCGCACACGGTGAGGGGTAAGTGGTAGGACAGGAGTTTGAGCCCTGGTCTGTCCAGGCTGTTGCCACTAAACATGCCACCTCAACCGGACCTGCCACTCCAATCCAGGTTTCAAATATGTTAGCCTTTGTAGTAATTTCACAATGTCCAGATCTCTTAGGAGACGTCATCACATCTGTCTGATTAGATCTCAGCTGATTCTTTAAGCTACATCTTCATTAAACATTTCTTAAAACTGCATCTCTTTCCCTCTGAGTAACTTTAAGCAACTAAAACCAAGAGGAGTTGAACTGCTGGAATCCTGACTAATTTGGTGGCCAGCTCCCGTACTCCTATCTATACGCAAGTCTCCTATACTTGGCCTTTACCTTTGTAAGACAGAGGAGCCGCCTGTCACTCTAGTGCTTGCCCAACCCTGACCTTTACTCTGGAACATGAACCGAGGTTTCTATCCACACAATCCCTGTAAGCCTGGGGATGGCCTCACCTTGCTGGCGTCTCGCTGGAGCAGCGACCTCACCAGCTGTCTCGCCTCCGGAGGCACCGACTCGGGCAGTGCTGGCAGCTGAGCTTCTTGGTAACTGCGGCTTTCAAGGTGGGCCCTGCCCTGGCCGTAAAAGGGATTGGGGAGCCCGAAGATTTCGTAGGCGAGCGCTCCCACCGCCCAGGCATCAGCCTTGCTGTAGTCGATCACTGCCCGGGGGCCAGGGCAGGCTGTGGACACCTGCTCAGAAAGCAACCGATGAGCACTCATGCTGCTGGTACTTCTAACTATTCATGCTCCTGCACAGCACCCAACTCACAGACTAATCTGAACTCTGTCCCAGGGAACCCAGAACCTGAGGGAACTGTAGCTCAGATGCAGGAGAATCTGCTCAGCTCTGCTTGGGGCTGACAAAACGCACATCTCCTGGAACATCAGATCCAGATTTAAGCAAAGAGGCAGGGAAGGGACTTCTGATACATTGTGGGTCAGAGAAGATGAAAGTGTTGAGTAAACAGGAAACCTGGTGGGAGAGGCTCTGCTGACGGCACCCGACACGCTCAGCAGGACTCACCTCAGGGGCCATCAGGCAGCCGTTTCCACCACGGTCCACATACCAACTGGTGAAAGGCAACTGCAGGCCGACACGCTCATCAGCCAGGCAGCAGCCGAAGTCTGTGATGACCAACCAGGGGCAGCCGTCTGCAGACGGACAGGCAGAGGTGAGTGGCCGAGTCTCCCCCACCAACCCCCACCCCCACCCCCGCCCGAGGTCCTATGTTTCCACTAAAGCCACCCTCTGGATGTGGGTACGAGGGGCTCACAGGGACTCCGTGTTGACCCAGGAGCACAGGCCAGCAAGGCCTGGACAGCTGCCCACTCGCCGGAGAGCTGAGCGGGGCCAGCCACACAAGTACAGATGTGCCTCTAGGAAATCAAGATCCCCAAGCAAAGAACGGGATAAAATTTGTCCCAATCTAAATAATCTAGTAATTGGAGCTCTCCCAAGATCGAAGGAGCAGCTCTTGTTTTACTGATCAGGTGGTGCTGGCTCAAATGACCGCCAAGAGCCTTTGAACTTGAAACCTCAAATCCAAACCTAAAAAACAGGTGCGTTATGAATTAGTTATTTGTAAAAGGATTCATACAGACTTCCTTTAAAAAGCCAGTTCCTCTAGAATTGCATATTTAATTATCTCAAATCTTCTAGTTCAAAATTGACCAGCGGTATGGCTCTCTTTTACAGGATCCCCAGGCAAGTGACCATCCAGCTTCACTTGAGTGCTTCCAGTGACGGGGAGCTCACTGCCAGGGGCAGCTGGGCTGACATTCAAGTAGTGCTCACTGTTTGAAAATTCTTTCTTATATTAAGCTAAAGTCTACCTCTCTTTCACTTTATTCAAGAAAATGTCCACCACTGAGGTTTCTGTTCTGTTAGCGGACAACCGAAAGGAACCTGGGAACCGTTAACCACCACTCCACGGGTCCTACACAGAGAACAAAAACCTCCATCTTGAAGGAGGGAGTGCTCATCTCTTGTGTACAGAGCTAAGACACAACAACTTAGAACATAAAAATCAAAAAAGACCCAAAGGCTCCTAAACGTCCCCAGACCTAAAGTCCAGTGTGCCCTGGACCGCCTGGAGGTGCAGCGGGGCAACTACCTGCGTCTGGCTCCACGAGGACGTTGTCGGATTTCAGGTCTCTGTGTGCGACGCCCTGCTGCACCAGGTGAGCCACCCCTTCCAGGAGCTGCAGAGTCATCACGGTGGCCAGGCGGGGGCTCGGGCTGTTCCCACGAAGATACTGGCGCAGGGTACAGGAGTAGCTGGCAGAGAGGGCAACAGGGCCTCGGCTACTGTGCACCAAGGATCCCGAGCACCTTATTTCCTATTAGAGTGATGGCCTTTCCTCTTTTTTTTTTTAAATTTTATTTATTTATCTTTTATTTATTTTTGGCTGTGTTGGATCTTTGTTGCTGCACACGGGCTTTCTCTAGTTGCGGCAAGCGGGGGCTACTCTTCATTACAGTGCGTGGGTCTCATTGTGGTGGCCTCTCGCTGCGGAGCACAGGCTCTAGGCGTGCGGGCTTCAGTAGTTGTGGCTCGCAGGCTCTAGAGCGTAAGCTCAGTAGTTGTGGCTCGCGGGCTCTAGAGCTCAGGCTCGGCAGCTGTGGCACACGGGCTTAGTTGCTCCATGGCACGTGGGATCTTCCCGGACCAGGGCTCGAACCCATGTCCCCTGCATTGGCAGGCGGATTCTTAACCTCTGGGCCACCAGGGGAGCCCCTCCTCTTCTTCCTGAACATTTTGATTTCTTTTTTCCCCAAGTATCCTTTCTGTTCCCACCCACCATCTTGAAATTAGGAAGTAAGAGCTGGGGCCTCACATATTAAAAGTAACAGTACAGATGCTTGTTTCCTTAAAAACCCATACGGCAATGCCAGGGGTGCAGGGACGGAGGAAGGAGAACAGTTTATGTTAAGAAACCAGGTGAGGTGAGCATAGAGGGGGCAATAGCCAAAGGTACTAACAGCACTAGGGGAAAAGTATGTTCTGACTCAACACGTGTTTCTGTTTTCATGAAAAGTTGTCCTAAAGGGACAACTGGCCTCCCAGAGGGCGGGGATCCCTCTTCCCTGCAACCCCAGGCTCCAGGCATGCTGCTCACTACAGGGCCTGCCACACCCGACACTTACTTCTTCATCACAAGGAAGAGTGTCCGCCCGTGGCCCAGGCCTTCGGGGTGAAGGCGCGGGGGCAGCACGTCAGGGTAGTCGAGCAGGGCCCCTGGCAGCAGTGGCACAGACGACGTGAAGGCGCGGAAGACGCGGATGACGTTGGGGTGTGCGGCCAGCTGCTTGGGACCCCCCTTGGATCTTCTTTTTCAGACAAGTGGGACAAACATGAGGCCAGTAGCAGATATGACACTTGGAAATATAACAGTCTAAGGCCACATTCAATACTGACATGCATTTATGCGCCCAGCTCCTCGTATCAACTCTGCCCCAGGTGCAGAGCCTGGTTTTGGAAGGAAAACCCACAATGACTCATTGCATTCAGTGACTCCACCAGTCTGTCCACTGTCCATCCATCCGAGGTGGCAGAACACAGTGGAGGAGACCCTGGAATCAGACTGCCTGGGATTGAATCCCACCCCTGCCACTCCAAGTCCTTGGCCAAGTTGCTTAACTTCTCTGGACTCAGTCTCAAATGCAAAAGGGGGACAAGGTGGTAACATACCTCAAGAAGTTGTTAATGCTTGTAAAGGACCTAGAATCTCCTCGATTCCAAGTTCTAGCATAACACTTGGCATGGAGTATGAGTCCAATAAACCTTTGAGTGAATGGATACACATGCAGTTCATAGTAGAGGATGTCACCTGCTGCCATGCCCACACCTACCGCTCAGACACAATGGCCACGTTTGGGATTGCATGAGCAGGGCTGCAAAACCACCTGCCCCTGGCTCAGAGCTGCTGGGACTAAGGGTGAGCACCTACCCCAAGGGCAACAAGCCTGCAGTCATGTCTGAGGCCCAGTGGCTGGCAGGAAAAGGGGAGAGTCTCTCTTTGTGGAGTGAGTGAAGAAATGTGGCAGTACCTGGGCAGTCAGCAATGGAGCTGAGGGTGAAAGGATGCTGTTACGGAGCAGGACCCTACGGGGCCTTCCCCCGTATCCTCTGCTTTAGCTCCTCGCCAAAGTACCTGGATAACAGTATCTGATGCACATTCCTGAGCTGTTTTACAGATGTGACAACCCCCCACCAAATGGAAGGTGCTAACTACTTGATGACCACGGGCTCATGGCCCCCAGACCTACTGGCGCCTAAGGATTGATAATGTTAACCCCTGTGACACCACCCTGTCACCTCACCATCAACCAGTCAGAGAACTGTGCACGAGCCAATCACATACCCTGTGACCCCCTTCCCCTCCCCTCCCCGGCCTTTAAAAACGCTTTGCTGAAACCCTTGGGGGAGTTCGGGGTTTTTTGGGCATGAGCCTCCCTTCTTGCATGGCCCTGCAATAAATCTTTCTCTGCTCCAAACTCCGATGTTTCAGTATTGTTTGCCCTCACTGTGCTTTGGGCACATGAACTTGAGGCCTGAGGGAAGCCAGAGGTGTAGCCATGGGTAGGAAATAAGGACGCTGGGTGGCAGAGGAGGAGGATGGAGCAGAAGCCCAGAGACATCAAGACAACACAGAGAGTTCGACACATGCTCTGTCTTCAGAGCTGCCTCAGTTCCAAGCTTTGAAGCCGGTCCACCATGTGGCCTCGTACAGCTCCTCTGGATTCCACCCAAATGGGCCCCTGTCCTAGGCGATCAAAGGAATCAAAGCATTGTTCCTAGCCTGGGCCCATTAGGGCCAGTGGGAGAGTCAGGATCACAGCACAAGGCTGTCAGTGCCACAGTGGGAAAGCGCTGCCTGGTTGTCACGAGAGCCCAGAGGAGGCGTGTGGCTGTGCTGGGGAGATGCGCGTGTGTGTTTGTGTGTGTTGTGTGTTTGTGTGTGTATATAGAACTGGAGCAGGACCGGAGTGTGTGTGTGTGTGTGTATAGAACTGGAGCAGGACCGGAGTGTGTGTGTGGTGTGTGTGTGTGTATAGAACTGGAGCAGGACCGGAGTGTGTGTGTGTGTGTGTCTAACTGCACACACAAGAGGCCTGTGTGCATCTGGTAAGGGCATATGAATTCACCACGGTGGAGCATAGGGTGTGAACGGGAGAAGATCAGAAATCAGGTGGGAGAAGCAGCCCCAGGAGCAGATCACAAGGGCTGAGTCTGAGGTCCCTAGAGGAGCAAGGCTAGGAAGAAATCCACCCAGTGCTCTCAGGGTCTTAGAGTCTTTCTCCTGAGACAGAGTTGATGTCATCAGTACTTTAGGTAACAGACCTTCTGCCATATTCATCTAATCATTCCGCAGACATTCACTGAGCTGCTGGGTGTACACAGTAAACAAACATAAAAGCCCTGCCCTCAGAGAGCTTTCAGTGCAGCCACAGAGACGATGAATAAATAAGACAAAGACATCTACGATTTAAGGACAGATGGAGATAAATGCTGTGAAAAAACTAAAGTGGGTAGAATACTGGAGAGTGACAGGTCTGCACGGCAGCACCATGTCAGCTGGCTGACGCTTCCACCACAAAAGGAAGCACCAGAGGATAAAGTTAGACCCTAGGGACCAGCTGACACCCACCCTTCCCTACAAAGGAATCCGGAGAAGAGGAGGCCAGGGCTAAGCCCACCAAGCAGCTACTTCCCTAGGCCTGCACCGACCGTCAGTCACACTAGAGCCTTCCAAGCCCTGGAAGGGGTCTTCCACGTATGTTTCCTTAAGTCCCCATTTCCACCTTCTTGCTTCTGATCTACAGACCAACCCTCTAGTAAGTCACCAAAAACGCAGCGGGCCACCTCTTCCTGGGGGTCTGCAAATACTAAAGGGAGCACGGCGTCTCCTCTGGCACAAGTATTATCTTTTACAACCTGTGGGTTTGCAAAGCCAAGGTGAGCTTCGGCTGCCATCCAGACTCTTCCCTCTGTGGAGGGAGCCTCTTTTCCTACTTCTCTGCCTAGCTAATGGCTATCCATCTTCCAAGAGGCAGAACAAACTGTCCCTTCAAGAGGCCTTTCTGAATGGCCCCGAACGCCTGCAACACACGCACCTCTGGGCTCCCTCAACACCTGAGCGTACGCTATTCTAGCACTTACCACGCTAGACTCTGCTCCCGACTTCTCAGGCTCCTCTGTCACATGGAGAACAGGCCATTAAAAAAAAACCTCTTGGCACTATCGGGTCACGGCAGCTGTTCGTGAAGTGAGTGTTGCCTCCGCTGGGGACAGAGTTTGATTTGTTTCCACCTGGGCACTACTTAGGCATCAGAAACCAGATCCATTTCCCATGGTTCTGAACTGGGCAGCTCTGGACGGCCTTCTCTCCCTACTCCAGCGTGAGTCGGCCACCTGCATCTTCCACCAGAGTCGGACCGTCTACAGTCTTTCCCAATTATCCACCAACTGAAAATCCATCACTGACTACATCATTCAGTGAGAATTCATTGACTACTGTGTATCGTGTCAGACACTGTGCTGAGCAGTGAGGGCACAGGTGGGGATTCTGCTCTGTGTGGTGGGCAGATGGGTGCTTACCTGTGAGCGACTGCTCCATACTCCCCGGCCAAGGCCACTCGACTGGCGGGGACGAGCTCCTGGCTCATTGTGCTGAAGATGGCTTCGCTGGATGAGCCCGCCTGGAACACATCCATAATGGATCCAGGGTTACACAGGCCCAAGCAAGTCCAGGCCCTCCTTATAACCTGGACCAGGACAGCTACTGCCTAGGATTGGTTTTGACCTTCAAGCTAAGATAACCTCTCTGAAGTGGGAGGCCAAGTTGAGTGTCTCCTGGGAGAGCGAGGGCAGAGATGCCATCCATGCCAACCCAGAGGACGCTCCCCACACCTCACACTCTTTGACAGCTCAGGTGCCCACGGCAGGAGGAGGGGTCAAGATGATCAAGGCAGGGGCCCTCCTTCCTGCCATAGGTGCCTCCGGTCACCACCAGGCTCAAACCTGACCACCGAGCACTAACGCTCACCCTCGCAGGCTCCCTTCAGCAGACAGGCCCAGCCCGACAAGCCCCCGCTGGATAAACTCGTGCCGAATCACAGAACAGCCCTCTTCATCACCCAGTAAAAAACACAAAACAAGGAAAAGCACCTTATTTCCCTCATTTCATTATGAACAGCTCTCAGGACTTGTGAAACCTGTCAAGAATCCTTTAAGAATCAAGTCTTTTAGCTTTTGTGAATGCATTTGCTGTCGTGCCCCAACCAGTGGGAGTTTTGATACTAAGACTGGATGTTTCCTAGGTCGAGGACTTGGCTACTCGTTAGCTATTAGCCCAGCGTGGAAGTATAGTCTAATAACCTCCATTCCCCAGATCGAAACCTGAACCTGCATCCTTCAGTGTCCAGCATGAGCTGTGGGGCTGTGTCCCACCTTAGCCTTGGAAAGATGCTCTGGGCAGGAGGAAATGCATCAGGTCTTGATGAATTTCCTAACCTCTCCTCCCACCGCCCCCCCATGTAATGGCAAGATAAATTACTCTAAATGGACAGAAGTCTTTGTTTTCAGGTGGGAAAAATACTCAATTTCCCAAAGTGTCGAGTTCTGCAAGAGTTGAGAGCAGAGAGGCGACAAGCAAGCCTTGGGTCTGCAGGGGCGGTGGGAGGCGTGCGGCCCCTCGTGCCCAGCGTGGCAGGTCAGGGAGAGAGAGGCCGGTGCAGACTGCAGCCCTGAAATCAACTGATCGGCCTGGACACTTTAGGAACTTGCTACTCAGTGTGGCTCACGGCCCAGCAGCATGGGCATTGCCTGGGGGCTCGTTAGTGGCGGGGGTCGGGTGGGAGTCTCAGGCTCCACGCCGCAGCAGCTGCCCACGATCTATCTGCCTTCTAACCTGACCCCAGGTGATGCGTGGACATATTACAGTCTGAGACATGCTGCTTCAGACTCTTGTGCAAGAGCGTGAGGCACCTGTACTGTGGAGAATCTGTGTTGTTTCCTACCTACTGCCTGGGAAAAAGCGCCGTGAGGTTCCCCCAAGATGGGCATTTTGAGAAACGGCGACTTTAAAGATGGAAGGCCCCACTCTTACCGAGATGTTCCACATCATCTTGATGGCCAAGGGAAAGGCAGGGGCCAGTGGGGCTTGCTCCTCTTCTCCTCGTGGAATGATCTCTGGGCCTCTCCCTGGAAGAAGCCCGATACTCCCTGCCACCTGCTGGTTCTGGGGCAACACAGGCATGGTGGCCTCATAGACAGCGGCACTGCAGCCCTTGCCAATGGACTTCCCGATCAGATACTCCTCCAGCCGGAAACCCTGCCAGCGTCTAGCGTCCAATGGGTCAGGGAGCAGCTTGTTTTTCTGGGTGAAAACTGCCTGTGAAGAAAAAAAGCAGGCACCGTGAGCCAGGGAGCCCAGTAAGGCTTCAGTGAAGGGATGCGGAGGTACAGTGAGGCGAGCTCTTCACTGACAAGACCAAGAGCCAATAAAAACACAACCAAGTTGGGTTTCACTGCTCGTCCTGGGCTCAGGCCATCCTGCTTTCTCTCTCATTACTCAGAATAATTTTTCTCGAAGTGTCACTTCACTGCAGTCACCGAGACAGCCCAACACAGAACATGAATTAGTTAAGAGGTCAGAACTCTCAAATTCTGCAACGGGCACATCACTCCTTTGCTGCCTGTCAAGCTCCCAGCACAAGCTTGGGGGTTTCTGATTATGGAGACGGCTCCTTCTGCAAAGACCTCGGCAGGCAGGTATTGGACGGTTACCAAGAACTGTGTATGGGCAGAAGCATGTGGTCAGCAGCCACCCCTCCCACTTGGGAATGACCTCAGGCTGCTTTTGCAGGCCAGGGGGTAAAATGAGGGGGCTCCCTGGAGCCGAGTCATCAGGTCCTGTTGTTGGGCTGCAGCCCACAGGCCTGCAAGCCTTGTATCTGCCCAGCCTTGAGACGACTGAAGAAAGAGCCTGGAGACAGTGACAAAGGCATCAATGGTTTATTGGACGGGGCATCTTACACGTCTGCAGCATAAGGTCCTGGAGCAACATCCCAACGTGTGTGGCAGACAGCAGGCAGGACATGGCAGCAATCTTCACTAATCTTCACTAGTCGGGGGAGAAGGAGGCTACCATTTATAGGAAAATTGGTATCAGGTTGGCTCATCAGTTACCAGGGAAACCGGCGGCTGGGGCACGTCCCTCACAGCCCCTCACGTTAATGACCATCAAGAGGACAGATGTTTCCCTTTAATAAACTAGCAGGTGAAGCTGTTTTGGCCTAAGGCTTAGAACAATCATTAGCTGGGGCAGGGGGCGAGCACCTTCCCGTGAGTAGGATGTAAGTGAAGCAGGGACTGGTCCAGCAGGGGATGTACAGAGAGCAAGAGGACGGCCATCTTGAGTGGCCTGACCATACATCTGTCTTCCTGTCTCTACCTCTTAGGAATCTGGTGGGCCATTCTGTTTGCAGAAAGGAAACAAGAATACAAGAGTTCGGAGGGACATAGATGGAAATGCAGGTGCTGTGGGGATGCAATGGGATCGAGGCTATTTCCCCCAAATCGGGGTTCTTGCCTACTCCAGGCAGGTGACATCATTTCTGCAGTCACCCAAACTCTGCCTTCCCCCTCAAATCCCATCTGACCTGCTGACCCCTCCCTCTTCATGGTTAGTCACTCAGCTCCAGACTCTCCCACTCACGTCCTCCCTTCACCTGCTTCTGAGCCGGATGAAACCACACTGCTTTCACGTGTCACTCATCAGGTTCAAGAACCTGACAGGTTATTCGGTACCTTGTCCTGGTACTTCCTACATGGGAAAATTGTTCTGCAGGCTGGTCTGCACTGTCCGTGCTGGTCTCTCACATGCCTCTCCCTGAACCTTTGCTCAAACTATTCCCCTCCCCCGCCCCCATTTCTATTGTCTTCACTCTACCTGCTCATCCTTACTCATCCATCAAGTCCGAACTCAAGCTCCTGCTTCCCCTATAACCAGTCCTGACAGCCAGCCCACAGCAACCTTTCCTCCTGGAGGATTCCTAAAGCACTGAGAACCTATGAGCTAACACACCTCGTATGATAACTTCTAATGTTTTTTAAAAACGAAAGTCTGTCTTGCCTTGCCAACTAGTTTCCAAACTCTGTGGAGTGGAAGCAATATCTTGTAGAGTAATCCTTTAGCAACCATGGTTTTGAGAATGAGATACATGTTTTAAAACTTTTAATTTTGAAATAATTATACACTCACAGGAAGCAGCAAAAAAAAAAAAAGTACAAAATGTCCTGTGTACCCTTCACCCAGTTTCCCACAAGTGACATCTTATAAAAAGCACTAGTACAAAGCCCAGGAAAGTGACAACATACACTACTGTTAACTAGACTACAGACCTTACTCAGTTTTCACTTTTTCTTTTTTGGCCGCGCGCAAGTGGATTCTTAGTTCCCCGACTAGGGATGGAACACGCGCCCTCTGTAGTGGATGCGCGGAGTTGTAACCACTGGACCACCAGGGAAGTCCCTCACCATCTTTTCTGACCTGCATTCTTTCATGTGTGCACGCGTGCGCACGTGTAACTCTATGCAATTTTATCCCCCGTACAGATACATGCAATCACCACCACAATCAAGACAGCGTGTTCCGTCGCCACAGACTCCTCTGTGCCACTTCTTTGTATTTGGGCCACCCCCACCCGTCCCAGTCCCCTGGCAACCAGTGATCTGTTCTCCATCTCCACAGTTTTGTCATTTCAAGACTGTTATATAAATAGAATCGCACAGGATGTAACCTTTTGGAACTGACTTTTTTTCACTAAGCATAATGCCCTTGAGGTTCATTTAGGTTGTTACCTATCGATGGCTGACTCCTTGTTATTGCTTAGTATTCCACTGTATGGCTGTACCAGGGTTTGTTTAACAATTCACCTGCCGAAGGATGTTTGGGTTTTTAATATTTTGCTATTATGAATGATGCTGCCGTGAACATCTGTGTTTAAAAATTATTCTTAAGAATAGTGGTAAAATACACATAATTGGCCATTTTAACCATTTTAAGTGTGCAGTTCAGTGGCACTAAGTACAGTCACACTGTTGTGTAACCATCACCACCATCCATCTCCAGAACTTTCTTCATCTTGCAAAACTGAAATTCTATACCAATAAACAGTGACTCCCCAGCCCCTCTCCCCAGCCCTTGTTCACTTTCCATCTCTATGAATTTGACTAAATACCTCATATAAGTGGAATCATACAGTACTTGTCTTTTTGTGCCTGGCTTATATCACTTAGCATAATGTCCTCAAGCTCCTCCACGTTGTTGCATGTGTCAGAATTTCCTCTCTTTTTAAGGCTGAATAATATTCCATTGTATGTATATAGCACATTTTGCTTATTTTTCACCCACTGATGGACACTTGGGTTGCTTCCATCTTTTGACTACTCTGAATAATGCTATGAACGTAGGTGTATGAGTATCTGTTCAAGTCCCTGCTTTCAGTTCTTTTGAATATATACTCAGAAGTGGAATTGCCGGGATATGGTAACTCTATTTTTAATTTTTTGCGGGAACTGCCATACTGTTTTCCATAGCAGCTACTCATGTACAGGTTTTTGTGTGAACATAAGTTTTCACTTCTCTGGGTAAATGCCCAAGGCTGCAATGGCTGGGTCCTACAACGAATACATGTTTAGCTTTGTAAGAAACAGCCGACTACTTTCCAGAGTGGCTGCACCATTTCATATTCTCACCATTGGTCCAGTTTCTCTGCATCCTCACAGGCATTTGCTACTATCACTGATTTTAAAATTTTAGCTGTTCTGATAAGCATGCAGAGATATCACCTTGTATGTTTAACTTGCGTTTCCCTAGTGGCTAGTGATGTTGGACATCTTTTCATGTGCTTATTTGACATCTGTATCTCCTCTTGGTGAAATATATATTCATGTCTTTTGCCTATTTTATATAGGCTTTTTTTTTTCCCCAAATGCTTTCCAAATGCATCTAAAGGCACTGGTCAGTGTTCTACCCCAGTATGACACCATACAGAATTTTAGCACTAGAGTTGCCAGATCTGGTGATTTTCTTTCAAAAGAAGCCAAATGCCCAAATTTTTAAAATTAATTGGCAACTAATTAAAAATTTTAAGTCACAGAAAGGTGAAGTGTGAGGAAAGGACATGGAGGATGGTAAGCTTAGGGGGTCAAGCTCCTCGGTTTAAAAACAGCCTCCCTAATTTTAAGTAGGATTTGTCAAGTTGGCCGACCTTGGCTTCTGCCAGTTGAGCTGTAGCAAAAGACAAGTACAGAGGCTGGGGACTAGGTCAGGCGTCACCTGCAGCCCCAAAGGGGACAGCGCAAATGTGAGACACTCTGGTGATGAGTAACACGAACTGGGCTGAAAACCAGGAAACATGGGAGACACTGCTTGGTTTTCAACCAGCTGTGTCCTTGGGCAAGTCACCCCACCTTCCATGACCTCAGCGCTAAGCTGTGAAATGCAGGGGCTGTACTAACTCAGTGTTTCCAAACCCCAGGAAGAACGACCTCCCTGGAAGAAGAGGGGATCCTGCCAGCAGATGGCCTTCAGACTTGAACTCAACAATGGTTCTTCCTTGGGTGTCCAGCCTGCCCACCTACCCTGCAGATTTTGGACTTGCCAGCCTCCAGAACGGCAGAGCCAATTCCTTCAAATAAATCTCCCTTTTTATAAACACATCCTATTGGCTCTGTTTCTCTGAAGAAATACAGATTTTGGTTGAGCAGAAACAGAATTCTCTGAGCTATTTAAAACATTTAAAAAGCCCAAGAACCTCTGTGTCTCTAGTCACCTCTGATAACTCTATGCAGGTTAACTAAAACCCATTAGGTCTGCTGTTTTCTCCTGCTGTTCTTGCTTTTTACTGTGGCTTCAGTTATGTCACTAATTGACTAAACTGGATGCAGCCTGGCTGGCACAGTGGTTTAAGGGCACAGGCTCTGGAAAGTCAGACTTGGGGCACTGCCCTTTATTAGCTGTGTGACCTCAGCAAGTTACTGCACCTTTCACCTCTCTGAGTATGTTTCCCCATCCATAAATTGTGGATGACAGGCACCTCAGGAATAGAAGTGTTATTATGATTTAGTTGTCCTTAAATTTTAGAAAATTTATGGAAAGTCATTGGCCTCGGTGCAAGAGGAGCTATAATTAACATATCTTTTAAAACATGCTGAGGAAGGGAAGACAGTAAAACAAAAGTGAGGTCCTGGCCGAGTACGAGGAGATCAGTGACAAAGAAAATGAGTCTTAACCAATGACTGCCCAGAAATTCCAGCTCCAAGATAAACCTTGAGGGGCTTCCCTGGTGGCGCAGTGGTTGAGAATCTGCCTGCCAATGCAGAGGACACGGGTTCGAGCCCTGGTCTGGGAAGATCCCACATGCCGCGGAGCAACTGGGCCCGTGAGCCACAACTACTGAGCCTGCGCGTCTGGAGCTTGTGCTCCACAACAAGAGAGGCCGCGATAGTGAGAGGCCCGCGCACCGCGATGAAGAGTGGCCCCCGCTGGCCACAACTAGAGAAAGCCCGCGAAAAGAAACGAAGACCCAACACAGCCAAAAAGAAATAAATAAAATTTTTTTAAAAAGCAGAGTGTGTTAAATATTACAATTAAATCTTAAAAAAAAGAGATAAACCTTGACCCAGGGCCCCAAATCAGTACATGCCTCCCAGCCCCGCCCCTCACCACACCCACACGCTTAGCCCACGCGCTTAGCCCCGCCCCCCAACCTGACTCCCGCCCGCCTCTGCTCCGGCCCCAGCTTCGGCCCCCGCCCGCAGCCAGAGCTCACCTGGATCTCCTCACAGGCCGAGGCCGCCCGACGGCCCTCCGCTTGCTTCTCCTCTATGAGACCCAGACCCAGCCCGAAGGCCAGAAAGACGGCCCGGCCGCAAGGGCCCGCGCCGCCCCGGGGCCGCCCCACGAACTGCCTCTGGAGCCGCGCCGCCAGCCCGGCCACCGACTGGCGGAAGAAGCGGTAGCGGCCGGGAAGCCCGAGCCCGAGCCTGCGCGGCTCCGCGCCGGGTCCCGCGGCCTGGCCCGGGCGCTCCCCGCGACCCCAGCCCGCCGCGGGGCCCGGCCGCTCCGGTCGCCCCCAGCCGTAGCTCGGGCCAGGCTTGGCCGTGAAGCGCAGTAGCAGCGCTCGGCCCAGCTGCAGGCCCCGGCCCAGCGCCTGTCGCACCGCCATGGCTCCGCAGCCAGGTCTTCCCGGCGCCGCAGGCGTCGGTGACGCCGGACAAAACAACAAACTTCGGGGGCGGCGCCTCTGCGCAGGCGCGGTCGCTAATGGGCGGGGCCACCACTCTGGCGGTTTCCTGGCTGGGCGCGCGAGGGCGCTGGTTAGTTTCTTGCGCTTTTGTACCCAGGGTTTAGGAGTCGCGTGTCAGGGTGGTCCTCAGTGTGAACATCGCTGGTTCTGGGCAAAATCGAATAATTAAGAAGGGAAACATATTTATTATCATCCACCGTGCCAGACTCTTTACATTTGTTAATTTTCCCACCAATGAGATAGGAATGTCATTTTTATAGATACGAAAACAGGCATGGAGAGGGCAGTGAGGGACCCAGGTCGTATGTGTCAGAGCTGAGGTTAAAGTTCACGTTGCCCTGATTGTTGGGTCCTTGTCTCCCAATGCCCTTAGGCTCCTTTCAACAAGCGGTCTCTGCTGGCTTCTTAGGACTCCAAGAGAAATCGCACCCAAAGGCCACATTTTTCAGATTAGTGAACTGAGTCCCCGAGACGTGGAGCGACTTGCCCAATGTCGCACAGCTTGTTAGTGGCAGAGCCCTGTTACCCAAAGCTGCTGTTAGAAATGGCCGATAAAGGGATTAGTACTGATTTCTTTTTTCTTGCCTTTTTTTAAATGGGAATTTTCAAACACAATATTGGAATAGTATAGTGAACCCCATGTACCCATTACCCAGCTTCAACAATTCTCAACAACTGGCCGTTATTTTATTCATCTATGCATACCTTCCTATGCCCCATTCCCCCAACTTTAAAACAAATCCCAGACATCGTATTGTAATGACTTTATATTGTAAATACCTAAATATCTATTGCTAAGTGATAACTCTTTTAAAGAAAGCATAAACAATATTATTATCACCTCTGAAAATATTAACATTAGCTCCATAATATCATTTACTATCCAGTCAATATTCAGATTTCCCTGCTGTTTTGTCTTATTTTACAGTTATTCAAACTGGGATCCAGACAAGGCCTACATGATTTATTTGGTCAGTGGGTTATTCTTTAACAAGGGACTATGCCTTCCCCAGGCTAAGGAGGTATATTTTGTGGTGCTGCCATTTTAAAAACGTTGCTGTAATCATGGCTACCTCTATTCTCTTTACCCCTAAGGATAGTTGTAGGTAAGAGGCCCTGGAAGAGATGTAGAATGTTTTTGTAGGTGTAGCCCTGTATCTCTGTGTGTGACAGGTGAGCTTCAGGGCAAGGAGACATTTGTCTGGCCTGAGACCCACCTCAGCATTGCTTGGGTAGAAAGGCACAGCCTAATCCATTTATTTTTGGGCTCATTTGCAACATTCAGCACAGCTCTGGTTCTGTGCTGTATAGTAAGTAGGGATAGGAGTAAATACGAATAATAAGGCAACTGCAAAAAGATCCATCTTTGAATTGGTGAATTTAAACATATTGAAATATATATATATATATAAATATATATATATATATAAAGTGGGGAGCTGGTAATTTTACTTTTTATTTTATGTATGCATTTACCTATAGAAATGCATACATAGTTTCCCCAAGAATGTTTATAGCAACACTATTCCATATAGTGTAAAACTAAAAACAACTCAAATGGCCATCTACAGTAGACTGGATAAATTGTGGTATATTCACCCAATGGAATACTAAACAGCCATAAAAGTGTCTACAGCTGTAGGCAACAACATGGATATATGTTATAAATATACTGATCAGTTAAAGAAGGCAAACATAAAAAGCAATAAATATTACGTGATTCCATTTATATAAAGCTCAAAGGCCGACAAAATTAATCTACAGTGTTAGAGGCCAGGATAGTGGTTGCCCTTGGAAGGGTAGTTGCTGGAAGGAGACTTGAAGAGGCTTTTGGAATGCTGGTGATGTTTTCTTTCCTAATCCGGGTATGCTCATGTCATGAAAATTCACCTAGATGTACACTTTGATTTGTGCAATTTTCTGTGTGTAATATTTCTGTAAGCATTTTACATAAAGCTTTTTAACATAAAGCGTTTTTGAAAAATTCAGTCTATCTTGTCCCTCTCCCCTTCCCTCTTCCCACTGGTAACCACTAGTTTGTTCTCTAAATCTGCAACTCTGTTTCTTTCTTGTTATATTCACTAGTTTGTTTTATTTTTTTAGATTCCACATATAAGTGATATCATACAGTATTTGTCTTTCTCTGTGTGACTTATTTCACTAAGCATCATATACCCTCCAAGTCCATCCATGTTGCTGAAAATGGCAACATTTCATTCTTTTTTTTCGGTAGAGTAGTATTCCATTGTATATACATACCACATATTCTTTATCCATTCTTCTGTTGACGGACACTTAGGGGTAGGGGATTAAGAGGTACAAACTATTATGTATAAAATAAATAAGCAAAAAGGGTATATTGTACAACACAGGGAATATAGACAATATTCTGTAATAACTATAAACTGAATATAACCTTTAAAAATTGTGACTCACTATGTAGTACAACTTATATAATATTGTACATCAACTATACTGCAATAAAAAATTTAAAAAATAGACACAAAAAAAGAAAAGGTGGAAGCAAATTTAAAAAATAAAATAAAATAAAGCATTTTGAGGGAATTCCCTGGCAGTCCAGCGGTTAGCACTCTGAGATTTCACTGCCGAGGGTCCGTATTCAATCCCTGGTCGGGGAACTAAGATCCCGCAAGCCGCATGGCGCGGCATGGCCAAAAAAAAAAACTCAGTCTAACTCATTCATGTTCTCAAATTTTTTTGAAAAATGAACTTAGTTTGAATAGTGTGATAAAGTTCACAGAATTTACTTAATTGTCATTGCACTCAGTGGTTTCAAACAACAAATACATTTTAATAATGAGCTTTGTTGTATCATAGGCCTTGAGTTGAACTTTGCTCTGCTGTAGCACATATCTCAGTCAGCGTTTTCCTGAACGAACAAAGGATGGGACTTTCCACTGTTTATGGCCAGCCAACATTAGGGAGCATCTTCACTTTGATTCTTCTGATGATGGTGTGATAGAAAAGGCAGGACACCAAGAGAGAGCAA
This sequence comes from Grampus griseus, assembly GCF_964374135.1. Classification (NCBI taxonomy): domain Eukaryota; kingdom Metazoa; phylum Chordata; class Mammalia; order Artiodactyla; family Delphinidae; genus Grampus; species Grampus griseus. Next base: position 167,593,049 of record NC_139017.1, read on the forward strand.
GCAAAAGGCTTCACACTCCTTCCTTCCTGCTTAAATATGAAATTAAGGGACATGTAAATAGCAGGTGTTGCTGGAGGGATCTTCAATTATCTGAAGAGTTCTGGTCCCAGGCTTGCTTGGCCATGGTGTGGACCCCTGGCTGGAGACAGGTGGCCAACTGTTTCAGCAGTTTGTGTGTTCTGATCTCTCCTACGGGGAGAAATGGCAGGCTCCTTGTCATATGCAATCATATTTATTTGGGAGAGACATAAATAAATAAGTAGATGAATTTCCTTCCAATTTATTTATAGAGGCACATGGAAATCAGATATTATCTTTAATTTTTTGATCAATCTCAGAGAATTTTAAATTACAAATTTAAAATGTTCCATTGAAATTGTCCTTTGGAGAAAGGTAAGGAAGAGAAGGTTGGAGAAACTTCACACTCCAGTGATCGCAGGCTCAAACATGGAAACTTAGTCAGTTGGGGCAAAGATCTCCTTTAAAGTTTAAATCTACCCATCTGCTGTGTGTCATTATCATTACAGCTCTTTAATGTTTACTGAGAAGGAACAAGAAGTTCTCTGAGATATTTAATATTTTAACGAAAAGGATTTTCTTTACTCTCCTAGGAATGTAACCTTTTACCATAAGGCTTGTAATGACTATGCAGCTTGTAAGACATTCACTAAGGGGACATTGCATTGATGTTTTTGAGTTAAAGAGTGCAGTTGTTATTGGCCTTTGGGTTTGTTTCCCTAAGCAGCAAATAAACCTGCTGAACCTCTGATGCTTAATCTACCCACGTGTAGAAATGAAATGTCCAGGCTCATATTAATTAACCGTCCATTGTAGACAGTGCAGTTTCTTGTTCAACAGAGAGCACTGGACTCATTCATTTCTCCTTCTGTAGAAAAATCTAAGGTGCTTGTGACACGTCTAAACCAAGCACAGCGTGAAGCTCAATTCTTCAGCAGACCTCTGTATAGAAAGGGCAAGCAAAACAAAACAAAACAGAATAAAAAACAAAAGAAAGGGCAAGCAAGTGGATTTCTACACAGAGAAGCTTCCAGCAGGGATCACAGGGTTCCATGCTCTCCCTTCTCAGGGTAGAGATACAGCCTTATTGTGTGGGCCCCAGGGGCTGCCTTTCGTAGGGATCACGGCCCTGATTCCACTGTCCTCATCTGTCCTCCTGAGAAGGAAGTCTTCCATGGTGGTACCATGTCTCAGGTCTCAGGGGAATCATCCTGAGGTTCTCCCATAATGGTATCCCACGCAGGTGAATTCAGGGATACGGCATATGCTTTTCTGCTAAAATATCTGTTTATACTGCAGATTTAATATTCTGTCTGGGAGTAGTCTCGTTCATTCAGAGAATATTTGTTAAACATCCAAGGCAGCCTTTACTATGCTCAGCCACAAGAATCGGAGGAGAATGGGAGGGGCTGCTGGAGAGGCCACAGGATCCTTTTCCGGTACACACTCTGCTCTGCGGCATCCTGTGTCTTCATTGTACCCTTTTCCCTCCAGGCAGCAAGACTGTATGTATAGTTTTGATAAAGTGCATAATATTCCTAAGAAGCATCATTTAACCTTCCCCCAAAGGACATGGGGGCGAAAAAGGCTGATGCTTATATAAAAATGGAAAAAGGCAAGACTTAAAAAAGAGAACTGTTGAGGGCTGTTTGACCTTCCCTCGTGGACGATGTCCTTTGGCACCATTTCAATGCTCTTTGTCTCCTCCTGGCAGGAGACAGACACGTTTTCCCAGGGCAGCAACATCTTTTATCCACAGACCATTTCAGAAATGTTATCTGTGAATTGCCAGCAGAGGTGGAAGGGGTTTTTGCTAAAATTGTTGACAGAGCAAAGCTGCTGCCCGATCAAAATCCAGCTACTTGGAACTCCTGGGCTGTAGCTTTTAGAGGTTAGAATCCGACAACGGTGGGCAGAGAGCGAGATTTCACTGGGAAGAAGTGTCTCTGTTTCGCCTGGGCAAGGTGGATGCAAATGTGGTGGTGATGGATGGTGGAGGTGCGGTGTTGTTGAGACATTCAGACAGTCTGTGGTTTATGCAGTCCAGTAAGTTTGCTGCCCTGCGGTGATTATTCAAAGTACAAATATGGCTATGTCACTTGCTGCTTAAAATCCTTCACAGGCTCTTTGCCCTTGCCCATTGCTCTCAGGATAAAGCCTAAGCTCCTTAGCCTGGCAGAGAAGGTGCTTCACTCTTTGGCCCTAGCATCTTTCTTGCCGTCCCCCTTCCCTGCCCTTTGTGGTCCAGCAATACCGAATTACTTGCAGTTGTCCCAAGCATCATGCTGATCCCTTTGTCTTAATTTACCTCTTTGAAAGAATCCCCATTCATACTTGAGGTCACCTCCTCCAGGAAGCCTTCTTTGACCTTTCCTAGACTGGGCTAGATGCCCCTACTCTGTCTCCCCTTCTAAACATTCAGTTCTGTAAGGACAGGGATTGTGATTTTTAAACCTTAGATCCCCTAGCACCCAGCATGGGGCCTGCTAGATCTCCAGCCCTCCCAAGGGGGTGGAGAGAGGAAGGGGCTGGGCTATCTTTCAAACTCAAAATCACATGACTCACTCCACCTTCCCAGGGGTGAGCCAGAGGAGAAACCAGAAGGAAACAGGAATGTCAAATAGCTCAATCCCCGCCCACAACAGAATCAACTGCTGAGTTTGCTCTCTAGAATTTACACTACAGTATTGCTAAATGAACCTCCTTTCTACAAGCTTCTTTCTTTTATTCTTTCTGTTTTTTTTTTAAATTAAAAAGTCTTTTAAATAAAAGTAATATGCATCCTCGGTTTAAAAAAACACTAACAGTATATAGAGATGGGCTCATCATGAAAAGCAAAGGTCTCCTGTTCCAACTCCCTCTGAGCCCAGAGGCATGCTATTCTACTCCTTTGGCTATTCCTTCTATGATTTCCTTCAGTTCTCTACTATCTCCTGATTTGGCAGACTGAGCTATTTAAGGCGCAAAGCTGACCATGTCACCCCACCCCACCCCGTCTGACACTGATAGATGCCCTTTGGAATAAGGTCAACTCCTTAACAGGGCCAACCAGGCCTGCTTCTTCTGGTCCTCCTGCCGCCCTTACCCACTTTTCTGTTTTCTTCTTTTTTCCTGTCTATGTACATTTTCAATTTTTACATCTTTAGAGTGACACCCCCTCCTCCCCCCCAACCATGGCTTTGTGGAATCCCCTCCCCTTGACTGTGGGCTGGACTTTAGTGACTTCTTCTAAGGAATAGAATTTGGCAAAAGTGATGGGATGTCACCTTCATGGTTAGGTTACCAAAAGACTCTGGCATCTGTCTTGCTCCCTCTTTTGCTCTCTTGCTTGCTTCTTCTGAGGGAAGCCAGCTGCTGTGTTGTAAACTGCCCTGTAGAGAGGTCCAAGTGGCAAGGAACTAAATGGTAACAGCAACAGCCCATAGGAATCCTGCCAACAACCACACCTGTGAGCTCTGAAGTGGATCCTTCCCCAGTCAAGCCTTTGGATGAGCCTGCAGCCCCAGCTGACACCTTAACTACAGCCTTGTATGAAACCTTGAGATGACCTAGATTAGCCTAGAGTCCTGACCTGCAGGAACTGTGTGATAATAAATTTTTGTTGTCCCAAGCTGCTGAATTTTGGCGTAATTTGTTACACAGCAATAGGTAACTAACACAATCAGTATGCCATTTTTTTTTCCTGTTCGGTCATAGAACAGGAAACAGGTTTTTAATTGCCCCTCGCTTAACTTCCCCTTCCCATACCCCCTCAAAAACTATTAACAGACCAGGTGTTCCTTCCACGTCTGTTTCTGTGCTCATATAATTGTATAAAAAATACTGTGTGTGTGTGAGACTTATTAGGCCATTCCATTATTTATTCTTTTTTTTTTTTTTTTTTGCGGTACGCGGACCTCTCACTGCTGTGGCCTCTCCCGCTGCGGAGCACAGGCTCCGGACGCGCAGGCTCAGCGGCCATGGCTCACGGGTCCAGCCGCTCCGCGGCATGTGGGATCTTCCCGGACCCGGGCATGAACCTGCGTCCCCTGCATCGGCAGGCGGATTCTCAACCACTGCGCCACCAGGGAAGCCCCCATTACTTATTCTTGAACAGCATTTTCTGGCTTCATTTCTGACACAGGTACCCAAAGTACCCCTGGCATCCATCAATCATAGTTGTGCCCTCTTCCCTCCCAAAAGGAAATCCTAAAGAATCTTGTAGTTTACATAAGCAATTAGCAGCAGCTGGCAAGAGCCACAGAAATATACATGCTTCCATTGGAATATGTCCATGGGAATCTGGGACTCAGCTTTAGGGTCCTAAAAAACACAGACAGCCCTGAACAATAGAGCACATGCTGCTCTGAAATCACAGCCCTCAGAACAGTGGGGCTGCAAAATGAAAGTGCTTTTATTTTAAACAAACTTCCCAGCTTCTCTGCAGCCAAATGAGTGTCATTCTTCCAAGGGGACATTGTTCAAATAATTTCTGGAATCCTTTGCAAATTGCCTTCCCCAGTCTGTTTCCATGAAGTATAAGAACACTGGGCTCCGTCCTCCAGACAGTCCTCATTCTTTGACCCTCCCCAAACCGCATTCCCTAATGGGCTGACCCTTCTCGTGCCCTGGCTGAAATATCCCCTCCTCAGGGCTGCTCTGCCCATTCTCAGGCAAGCTCCACTCCTCCTGTGACTTGCCCCTGGAGCACTTTCTTCCCCTTGGGTGGCCCTTGTCATGAAGTACTAGAATCATTTAGATGTCGTTTGCCACAGCTAGACAGAACCCTGTGAGGGCAGGGATTTTATGTCTTATTTACTATTGTATCCCCAGGGTCAGGTCCCAGCCCTGCAACACAGTAGGCCCTCAATAAACAATTGTTAAATGAATGTAAAAGCCTGTTTGCAAAACTCAAATCCATCATCAGAGGACCCAAATTTGTCACCCTTAATAAAAGGAACAGCTGGCATGTATCAAGAGCTTACTGAGGACCCAGCACTGGGCTCTCAATAGGGCATTATTTCCTTTGATCCACACGACAATGCTGTATGCTGGGAACTGTCATCCCTGATTTACAGATGAGGAAATTGAGACTCAGAGCAATGAAATCGCTTGCCCAAAGCCACAAGGTTTGGAGGCTGTTCAACTCTGAAGTTCAAACTTTTAACCATTGTGCTATACGATTTTTTTCTTGTTAAATAGAAAAAAAAATGTTTTGGAAATTTAAAAAATACAGACATGTACAAAGGAAAAAAACCACTAATCTAGACTCGCATCAAGCAGAAGTTTAACTGATGTTAACATCTTGGCCTATTTTCTTTCACCTTCCTTTCTTCTTTTTCTTTCTCCACTCCTCTTTATTGAGAACATTCAGAGGAGTATGCTGGAGGCCGCAGCAGCCACTTCTAAAGAAAGGCAGGATGGCAGCAGGTAGGTCTGGGTGTGTAATGGAAAAGCCAGTCTTAACGGGCAGTAACCCCTGCAGATGCTCTGATCTCAGTAGAAAGGACTCCCAGGGAAGGGGTGAATTACCTGTCCACTTCCTGTGTCCCCAGCCACTTGCTTGCCTGGGAAAGAGGAAAATCTACACCCTATTCATACCCCAGCCACCAAAGCTCACCCCAAGGCCAACTCCTCCAGGGAGGACACCCAGAGCTGTCAGCCCCCTTTACAGGGCCAGCCTAGCTCCTTCCCTTATTCAGCCCTCACCTCCCTAATTGTACCAACAGACAGTCCCCTCCCTGACCCTCCTCACTCCCCAGAAGGCAGCATGCCCCCCGCAACTATGCCCACCCTGCACTTGGTACCCGCCTGGACCACAGTGTGTATTTCTCTGCATTAGTCCTGTTTACACCTCTCTCTCCCCATCAGACGGCAAGTTTCTCAAGGGCAGAGACTGTTTCTTATACATCTTTCCCTCTGCAGTATTTGGCATATAAAAGAGACTCAGTAAATAAGGGCAGCCAGACATCAGCTGTGGGAGAATGGGAAAAACACTCAGAGTCAGACAGACCTGGTTCCAACTCCAGATCTGCCACATCCCAGCGCGTGGCGAGGAGCAGGCACTGTTTCTAGACCATAGTGGGAGTTACAGGACCTGGATTCTGGTTTGAATTTTGCTGCAGTCCTAAAGCAAGTTACTCAACCAGGGCCCTCATCTGTAAGAAGGGGGAGATAGCTACTTCGCCGAGTTGTCAAGTACTTTAAATACAAAATAATCCACGCAAAAGTACTTGACACAGAGTAGGTCCTCATAGAGACATTTGCTCTGCTGTCTAGACAAACTCACGCCTCCCCCTTTATACTTGGGGGTGACAGCATCCAGTGCCCGGGTCTAACTGAGCCCAGAACGACTCTAGGAACGGCCGTTGGCAGTAAGATCCAGCCCAGCGGCCTCCCATCTGGAGAAGGCAGGGGCAGGAAGCCCAAAAACTCTCCACACCAGCTACACAGGTCCAAGGTGCCTGTTTCCTCTCCCAGAAGAAAGAATCCAGGTCTTTCTATAAAGACGAATCACCCTGCCCCTCCTAAGAGCTACAGCAAGGACTGAGACAACAAAACGTGCTCTCCCGAATCAGTATGTTCTGTAATGTTTATAATTAGAAAAGTCGCTCAGAGCAGGATAGAACCTTAGATAGGATAGAACCAAGCAGGATAGCACAGACTTGGCAGGACGGAAGAGAGGGACGGGGGCGCTCTGAGTCCTAGGGAGGACCAGGAGGGTTGCAAGGAGGGGCTGTAGGCCCAGGCTGGAGGGAAACCCTGTATCACTTCAGTAGAAACCCCAGTGCTTGAGTGTAATTTGGAAAAGTCATCTCTGCCCAGCGCCTGTGGGGTTGGGGACCACTAGGCAGGCGTCCCCAGGTCTGTGAGTACATCTTCATGAAGATCTCTGGGTGGCTGTCCCCTTAAGCACGTGTGGGAACCCAGGGTCTCCCAGGCGGTGGGTGTTCCCCGTCCCTCACTGGATCTTCTGCAGGTCCTCGGGCCCAAAGGAGGCAGGCAGCAGCTCCTGGACTGTCCTGACAACGTACGTGCCATCCGGCTTGGTCATGTAGACAGCCCAGTCAGTGCCAAACTGGAAGAGACAAAGCCAGTGTGAGGGAAGCAGTGTGGCCAAGGGGTGAGGGCTGAGGGCTGACCTGGGTTTGAATCTGGCTCTACCTCTTACTGTCTAACATGCGTCTCTGTACCTCGGTGTTCTCACCTGTAAAATGGGAATGACAATAATCATACCTGGTGCATAGAGGGAGGAGCCCATGAAAGATGGCACGTTAAGCAGTTAGCACAGTGCTTGCACGTTGCTAATGGGCGATCAATGCTCCGTTCTCTGATTAAGGACTCACCCAGGGCTTTACAAGAACAATATCTAACCCCTGGGGCCAGATCCCGTCCTGCTGTGAAAAAGAACAACTAATATCTGCTTCCCTTAGAGCCTCTCCATAAGTCCTGACAGCCAGGAGAGGTGGCATGCCTGCCTCAGTCACACCCGACATGGAACATGCAGGATTTCGCCATCTACCCTTTGAGGGAGGGGGATAGTATCCCCATTTTACTGATGAGGAAACTGAGGTTTTGCAGGGTAACGTCAGGAAAGCAGAGTTTTAGCCCAAATCTCTGTCCCCATCTTCCTCTTACATGCTGGCTGTGTGATGTGGGGCAAATGATTAAACTCTTTGGGTCTCTGTGTGTGTCTTGATCTGTGAAGTGGTTTTAGAGACAAAAGACTTATTAGGCAGGAAGATAGGTGTCCTAGGTGGAGAGTTAAATCAGCTGTGGTGTAATGGAGAGAGTCCTGGAGTTGGAGTCAACAGCCCGAGGCTCTGCCTGGCCAGTGCTGAGTCCTGGAGGTGCCTGCAAGCGGTGTCTGGCGCGTAGTAAATACTCCATCAATGGAAGCCATTCCTACTGATGACCTGTGCTTCCTAGTGACCGCTCAGCTTTGCCGTCTGCTGTTCATGCTTCAGTCTGAATCACCAACTTATTACCAGGCACAATCCGTCTCTGGCTTTTTATTTTATTTTACTTTATTATTATCTTTTTAAAGTTTAATTTTATTTCTTTTTTATACAGCAGGTTCTTATTAGTTATCCATTTTATACATATTAGTGTATACATGTCAGTCCCAATCTCCCAATTCATCCCCCCCACCCCAACCACCCCCGCCACTTTCCCCCCTTGGTGTCCATACGTTTGTTCTCTACATCTGTGTCTCTATTTCTGCCCTGCAAACCGGTTCATCTGTACCATATTTCTAGGTTCCACATATATGCGTTAATATACGATATTTGTTTTTCTCCTTCTGACTTACTTCACTCTATGACAGTCTCTAGATCCATCCGTGTCTCTACAAATGACCCAATTTCTTTCCTTTTTCTGGCTTTTTAAAATTAATGTTTTAAGGAAGGAAATTTTTCTGCTTGGCAGGCTCTGCCTGAGGGTATGGGTGTGAGTTGAGTGGAGGTGAGTTTAAGCACCACCAGGCCCCTGGCCCCCAAGCTTCAGCTCTTATTATTTGCATCTTGGTTTCAGCTTTGCCTCTCCCTCCTTCAGCTTTTCCATTCCCCTTCTCTCATCTGCCAGCATCTAATCTGTTTGGAGAAAACAGCAATGAGCAATTGGACTGAGGCGGGGCCTCGGGAGTCAGGGAGTTGGCATTCTGGTGTGCTTTCCTTATGTGGCCTTGGACACGCCATGGTGCTGGGCAGCCGTTTGTGCCCCTCTAACGGGAGATGAAGTGCCTGTTGTGAATTCAGTGCCTTCGTGGTGGCATTTTTCATCTGGATTTGGGACATGAGTTCTGCTAATTGTGCCTGATTTGCAGTCCTGGCAAGAAGCAGAAGGAGGACGGAGATATTTGCATGTTCGAGAGATGCTTTGAAACCCCCAAGGCACAAAAGCAAAACTGAAGGAAGCCCCACTTCCCCCCATTTCAGACAGTTCCCAGAGCAGAAGCCCCCATGGAACAAGCAGGTCCTATGCTGCAAAGCATCATTATATCTCCACTGGGGCCGAAAATAATTTGTTCCATTTATAGGACCGTAAAGGCAGGGAGGCTTCCGCGGGGCGCGTGGGCTTTGCAGTCAGCCTGAACTGCGGTGAATGCCAGCTCGCCACTGACCGGCTGCATGTCATTTCACTTCTCTGAGAAATGGGGGTAATGACCCACACGTCTCTCCAGGTGGGGGGGGTGGAGATTAAATGAGATGCTGTATTTACAGGGGCCAATGACGTCACATCAGAGCCCAAGGGCGTGGGGATTCTTTAAACTGGTGACTTTAGCCTCTGGGGACTCTGGAGGACACAGGCCCCTTTGCGAGTCCACCAAAGCCACGGACATCCCCCCTCCCCCAATGTACGTTTACACATCAAAGACTTCACTGAGCCCAGATTCAGAAGCCACGGCCAGATCCACCCCTTTGTTTTTAGGATTGAAGAAACTGAAGTCTTCCACCAAGAAGATCTTTGTAAAAAGTACATCAGATCCTTTAAGTTCCCTCTTAAAAACAACCAGTGAATTCCCTTTATTCTTTTCTTCCCCCAACTTTTGTTTCAATGTCATAAAATCATTTTAACCATTTTTAAGTGTATGATTCAGTTCTCTTTATTCTTGGAATAAAACATACCCTCCATTCACAGCCTACTGCGTGATTGGCCCCTGCCCACCCCTCTGACTTCACCTCCTATCACCACGCACCCCAACCCCTGCCCCCGTGTTCTAGCCTCTTTGTCCTTCATACGACTCATCCAACTCACCAAGTATATGGGCGTTAAACTTGCTGCTTCCTCTGCCTGGAAATCTCTAGGCCTTGGTCTGCCTCATCTTTTCTCATTATTTATATCTCTGCTCAAATGCCGTCTTCCAGGAGAGGCCCTTCCTGGCCATCTAAAGCAGGGGGTTGGCAAACTTTTTTCCATAAAGGGCCAGGTAGTCAACAGTTTAGGCCTTGCGGGCCATAAGGTCCATGTTGTAACTCCTCATCTCTCCTGTGGTAGGACCAAAGCAGCCAGAGACAACGTGTGAGTGAGTGGGTGTGCCTGCGTGCCAATAAAACTTTATTTACAATGACAAGCAGCAGTCTGGATTTGCCCCTGGGCTGTAGTTTGCTGCTCTGACACTGACCTAGACTCAGCTGCCCCTTCTGTCACTCTCGACTCCTTTTTTCTGCATTCTTTTCTCGGTAGCCCTCATCCCTCTCAGAAACTCTACTGTTGATTTATTTTGCTCCTTGTTTGTCTGTCTCCTGCACTAGACTATAAAGTCTGTGAGTGCCGGGCCTGGCCTGTCTTTTCACTGCTGTCTCCCCAGAGCAAGGTCAACGCCCAGCACAGAGCAGACACTCAGTAAGTATTTGTTGAATGAAAGAATAATTTCCAGTGATTCACGCAAGCTTGGGAAGGCCTTAGGAATCAGCCAACTCAGCAAACAGGACAGTTGCTGTGTCTCCTCGCTGGCAGCTTGGCTCAGCTCCCAAGGCCTGGGGAAGAGCAGGGAGGCATCCGTTCCAGAAAGAAAGGGAAGCTGCTTACCTCTCTCATGACCTGCCGGCAGGCCCCACATGGGGAGATAAAATCATCTTGCAAGTCACTGCGGAAGCAGAGAATCAAACACAGATCAGTCTCTTCGGAGGCCAGAGGACAATTGCTAAAATTCAGGCCCCAAGTCCTGCCCTCCTCCAGATTAAGTCAAATCCCACCAGGCAGTTCCTGGCTCACAGGTGTGCTGCGTCCTAGAGGCTGAGAAGAAGCACACAGAGCTTTCCGCACTTGCAAGAGGCAAGGCCACAGGCAGGACCATTACTTTCATCAGTGAGTTCAGTAAACGTTTAGTGAGCACTTACTCTCACCAACGCCACAGGGACACAAAGGTTAAGGAGAATTTGTCTCTGGCCTTCAGGAGACTGCTCAGCCCAGTGGGTGACATAGAAAACTAGATGAGTTATCATTTCAAACAAAATGCAGTAAGAATGCATGGTAACTAGGAGACCCTCCCTGACTAGGGAGGGAGAGAGAATATTTTATGGTGGAGGTGGCATTTGGCCCGGTCCTTGGAGGAAGTGTAGAGTCCATACGTCACCATTAGTGAGCACCTGCTCTGCCCCAAGCTCTCTACCAGGCACTCGATAGACATTATTTCATTTAATTCTCAGTATAACCTGAGTGTCAGAATGACCATTTTACCTTCAAGAACATATATTCAGTGAGATGAAGTAACAGAGTGCTACTCTGAAGCTCTGGGGTTTTCTGTGTTGCAGGCAAGGGATGTAGTATGTGCAAAGGCCCTGAGACATATGTGAGTCAATGAGAAAACTGGGTTCCCTGTATCGGAGAAAGTCAGAGAAGAGAAGCCTACAGCCAAGGGGTTGTCTCTGAGAGTGAAGGCAACTGAAGGCAGTCCTCCAGCCCTGAGCAGGACAAAGGATGGTGTTTAAAGAAAGAGTAAACTGTAAGAGCCTCCAAGCCTGATGAAGCACCAGAGGTTAAGCCGGTGGCCACCATCACCCTTGCTCTTCTGAGACCCACAGCTCTGTGGTACCTCTGGACGATTACAGGACTTAAAATTTGGTTCTCGATCAGCTCTTCCTTTTGCTAACTACATGTGACTTTGACCAAGTCATTTTAACCCATGCAAGGGTCATTTCTTTGCCTATAAAATGTGGGGAATAACGCCATCCACTTTGTAGGAATGCTTAGAAGATAAAATGAGATCAGGTGTGCAAAGGCCTTGGTAAGCTTTAGAATGCTATACACACACTGTTATCGCCTCTGCTAATCACTGGCACTCTTCCTTCACATATATAAGCTCTGTCATAATTTTAGTACCTTGTCATATACAGTTTTATTACATACTGTGTGCTTTATGTACTGTTGTATAATTAATTTGCCTTATTGTGTATTAACAATAATTATCATATTGTTTAATAGGTGCCTAGAATGTGCCAGGCATCCTCCGAAGTACTTTATAGTCATTATCACATGTTAATCGACGGACATTTATTTATTGAGCACCTACTATGTGCCAGGCACTGTCAGTGCTGGGGATACAGCAGTGAACAAACCAGGCAAAATTCACTGTTCTCAGGAGCTTTTGACTAGTGAGATGAGCCAGATAACCAACCAACCAATCAACCAACCAGTCAACCATGTATCAAGTGGAGACAGAGACAGATGCTATGCATTGAATAAAGCAGCTGAGGGGAGAGAGAGTGGAGGGGTGCTATTTTATTTAATCCCCATGACAACTCCCTTTTACATGTGGAGGTCCAGTCAAAGGAAGCTTCTGCTCATGGAAAGGTGGGTCCTCTCTGAACACACTCTCAGCTTCAGAGTGATCCCATGGGAACGTGAGAGGGTGGGGACCCCTGCCCAGGATGCACCCTGAGCCAGATGAACCCATCTGGTTTCCAGGTGACTGATGTTGCAGCCAGAGCCTCTCATAAGCTCTTTGGAGGCTGGACTCTGTTATTTTTTATTTCATTGCACACATGTTGGCTCAGAGTTTGCTCTATGATAGGCAAGCATGGGAGGGAGCAACAAAGACCAATCAGAGAATCCCTGACTTCAAGGACCTTGCCGTCTGGAAGGGAGATAAAATCTGTGTGCCAATGTCATAACTACAGGCAGACTGTGGTTAGGGTTACGGGAGAGGTGTTCTAAGTGAAATTCAGCCTCCCTTCCATGGCTGAGAAGGCCCTGTATGATCTGGCCCCTACCAAGCTCACCATTTCCTTTCCCAATCTTGTGACATGCATGCCCAAGGGACAGCCCCTTGGAGAGGGTGACCTGCGTTGGGGTTTTCAAGGTGGGGTATGAACATGCATTCGACTGGAATGTTGGATTTGGTCTCAGGTTCAACCACCAAAAGTCACAAGATGGTACATCCTGGCAGCAGAGCTCTGAGAACTGGGAGACAGCCCAATAATAATGGCTTACACTTACACTGCACTTCTCTGGGCCAGGCACTGTGCTAAGGGCCATATGTATATTAACTCATTTAACCCCTTATAACCTTATAAGACAGGAGCTTTGTAGGTACTCTTACCATCTACGTGTTAAAGGTCATGAAAGGTGAAGTGACCTGCCCAAGGTCACAGAGCTGGTAACCAGGATTTGAACCCAGGATCTGTCTACTCTGCCTTTGGTAGTTCTGCAGCTTGCAGAAGTAATAATGATAATGTTAAAACAATAGTTTTAATTTATTGCACACCCCGAGTCCTCCCAACAGCCCAATGGGTAGGCATCACTCTCCACTTTACAGAAGAGCTGGCCTCAGATTGTTGAAGCAACGTGCCCAAGGTCAGTAGTGGAGAAGGATTTGAAACCAGGTCTCGTTAACCCGGGAGCCTGGCCTCCTAAGCATTACTCAACGTTCCAGCCAAGAGAAAGAATGAAAAGCTTGGGAGAAGCATCCCAGAAGGTCCTGGGTGCACGGGGACCTTTTCTCCTCCCTTTCCCTTTCTCCCTCTCCGCTGCCCTTTGCCTCTTCCACCTTGTGCCGGGTGTTGACAGTTTCCTGTGGTTTGTGCTGACCTTAGTCACACACTGAGGCCAGCTTATCAGACTTGACAGGCTGGAAACCTATCGACTTTGATGATGACAGCTAGGACCCCAGTGGGGCAAGCTTCTCTCTCTGTCAGCAAAATCCCACCCGAGCTGAGCACTTTCCGCTTTACAGATCTCGAGGGGGCTCTCTGAGACGATTCACACTCATCATCGTTAACAAGGGAGCTGGCGCCTCGCATTCACCCTCTAAATCCACACTCTCAAGTTAACAAATCATTAGTGCAGTAATGACCGCTTTTCTGGCTCGGGAATGCTGGCGCAGGCAGAGTACCTGGAGAGGAGCTGTTGGGTGCTGGAAAAATGCGTTTTTTGTGTAAACAAGGACATTTGCTAATCATCACTAACGAAACTCAGTCATGCTTTTTAAGAGTAGATAATGACCAAGAGAAAAAGCCTTTCATCTGGAACATTCTAAACAGAGCAGGGCCACCTTGCCATTATCCTTTTGTTGACTTTTCCCCAGAATATCATTATTTTCTTGGATCAGGTTTGAAATTGAGTTACCCCCACCCTCTTTTTATAAAGTGTAATTCACATCCTGATCTCTGTTCGTCCGCACAAAATGTTCCCAGGGCGGCCTCATCTATTCCTCCCAAAGCCGGAGGGAAGCCAGGACAGACCTTGGTCACAGGGAGAGCTCTTGGAAGCTGGGGCCCTTCTCCAGAAGTGCATCCTTGACTTCCGTTACTCAGGGAAGAAAACCTTCAATAATGTGGACCACCTTGGGGGCCAGAATGAGGCCAAATTTAGGATCTTATAGAAGAAATGGGGGGACTTCCCTGGTGTCACAATGGTTAAGACTCCACTCTCTCAATGCAGGGGGCCTGGGTTCGATCCCTGGTCAGGGAACTAGATCCCACACACATGCCACAACTAAGAGTTCGCACGCTGCAACTAAGGGGCCCGCCTGCCACAACTAAGACCTGGCTCAACCAAATAAAAACGCATAAATAAATAAATATTAAAAAAAAAAAAAAGAAATGGGGGCTGGTTTCTGTCACACAGACGCCATAGGCCTTGCTCTCAGCCCCTACATTTCCGTCAGAAAGGTCCTGCATCTCCACCACAGTGAAGAGATCATTCACACCTAGTCCATGACCCATGCACCCGGATGTCCCTAAAGACCAACAGTTGGTCAGCCTTGCAGTCTCTTTCCGGGTGGATTCAAAACTTCCCAAGTTATTTTCCTTGCACCGTTATCTTGCTACGAGAACTCTCTCTCATAGACAATGCAACAGTACACAGAGAAGCAATTCGTCATTAAATCAGAAGCATAATGGGGTCCAAATTAATCAAAGAGCCCATTCACGTGCTTTGAATCCTGAAGCCACTGAGTCTGGGTCCAGGGCCAGTAAGAACTCAACGAATTCCCTTTGAGGGCACACACGTGGGAGCTTGGATAATTATGCCTGGGGCCTGGAGAGAGAGTTAATAAGTGCTCTTGCTCAGCCAGAACCTGGGCTGGAATCTCATCAGTTTAGACCATAGCCTGGGTTTGCCTGGGTGTCACCCCACCAGCTTGTCCTTTTATCCTGGTTCTTGCACCTAGAGGTGATTGATGCCAAGTGAAGGAGCTGGCACAGTGAAGGACGGATCTCAGTATCAGCTCAAGGAGAGCAGGGAAGAAGGTTTCCTTTCCTGGCACAGCATGGCACAGTGGAACGAGCCCTGGAGTCAGACTCTAGATATGTATCTGTCTCGGCTTCGCCACTAATTCCTAGGAAGGTTGCTCATCATCGCTGGGTCTCAGTTTCTTCAACTGTAAAATGGGTATAGTGGCCAGGCAAGTCTATACCAGGTGATTTTTAGGTCCCTCTAGCTTTGTTTCTATGCTGCCTTTCTATTGTATCTTACAGGGATTCTGTTGTGGTTTGCGCTGTTATTAGAACAAGAGCGCGCCTGCCTTTGTCTTAGAGTTGTCTTGCTTGTTTACCTGCTCTTCAGGCTCACCAAGGGCAGAGTCCATTTCTTATTTGTCTTCTACCCTCAGCACTCAGCCCAGCCCTACAGTGCCCCACACCATAGGAAGCGCAGTATAAACGCATGTTAGACGAATGAATGAATGGATGAATAACTGGTGTGTGGTGGGTGCTGGCTGAATACATGAATGAATATTGCTGTGAGCAGCCTTTCCCACTCACCTGGAGATAGCGATTGCCCTGAACTCTTTGTACCCTTCTGAGATGGCCTTCTGGATGGCGGTTCGTTCAGCACAGACGCCCAGTGGGTAGCAGGCATTTTCTATGTTGCACCCTGAGAAGAGAGGAGAGACCAGTGCTATTTGCAGCAGAGCCACTTCCTGTTGCATGTGTAGAGTAGGAGGCTTACCCCATTCCAGTGCTGGGAGGGACCCGCTACTAGGAACAAGGTGCGGGCAAGGAGAGGGCAACTTGACCAGAAGCGTTGGGAGACTCCGTGACCCACTGGTGCAGTGGTTTTTCCCGAGAACCTCCCACTCTCATCACTTATCTGATGCCTGCATTTCGAAGCACAGCCTGGAAGCAGCGACAGCATCACAGGGCAGATTAACTCAGCCTCATCTCCCCATCAAAGGTCAGGTCAGGGCCAAGGGAGATGCCAAGGCTTAAGAAGATGAGCAGAGCCCCCCACCCTGGGTCTCAGAGACAGAAGCCACAGGGTGGGGTGCGGTGGTGATCCTGATTCAAAGATTGCACCTGAGTAAAAAAATTTTTTTTAAAAAATAATTTTTG
The DNA here is from genome assembly GCF_964374135.1 of Grampus griseus. Classification (NCBI taxonomy): domain Eukaryota; kingdom Metazoa; phylum Chordata; class Mammalia; order Artiodactyla; family Delphinidae; genus Grampus; species Grampus griseus. The sequence continues at coordinate 167,609,320 of NC_139017.1, forward strand.
GCCATGCAGTGTGGCATGGCATGTGGGATCGTGATTCCCCGACCAGGGATTGAACTTGTGGCCCCTGCAGTGGAAGCGTGGAGTCTTAACCACTGGCCCGACCGCCAGGGAAGTCTCCAAAAGTTTTGGTGTGGATACCAGCTGTCAGAGTTCAACCAGGGTTCTCTGTGAGTTGTATTGCAAAACAAAACTGTCAAAACCAACAAACTAATGAACAAAAGCTCTCAAGCTTTGCAAAAGATGTTTGTGATTGCACAAAGGGATTCCACCCCAGGGGTGTTCTCTGGAGTGTTCCTGGGGGCAATGGGCAAGGGCTGCTCCCAGGTGACAAAGCACTGGCATAGCCAGATTGGCTGACTAACAGACTCCGCATTTTCAGGGAGGTGAGGCCATGAACCAATGGTCACAGGAGCTGGGCTTTCCCCTGACCATCAGGCTGTCATATTCAGTATGTCACTCTTCATAGCTTGCCTTCTCCCTGAGGCAGGATATTCATTGTTCCCCAGTATTCATTTTCTCCTTCTTCCTTTAAGAAATACAAGTGATTCCCATTCCCATATGGCTGATCACATGGCCACGCAGAGACTATATTTCCCAGCCTCCCTTGCAGCAGAGTACGGCCATGTGACTAAGTTTTGGCTAATGGGATGTGGCCCAAAGTGAGGTAGGAAACTTCTGGATCACATCTTTTGTAAAGAGACTGCTTGCCCTTTACTTCCTTTCTTTTCCCCTCCATAGGCTGGGTTGGGGCGGGACGGCTTTGACCACGTGCTTTATATTCACAGGGATGGAGAAGCAACAGCACAGAAGGAACCTGGGACCCTGGCCAACTCCTGGAACAGAGCTGAGTTGCCTACTTGCCCTGGACCAGCTGCCTACTCTGAATCATCATGTGAGAGAAAAAGAGAATTCTGTCAGGTATGAGTCATTGTATTTGGGGATATTTATTTTTATTTATTTATTTATGGCTGTGTTGGCTCTTCGTTTCTGTGTGAGGGCTTTCTCTAGTTGCAGCAAGCGGGGGCCACTCATCGCGGTGCGCGGGCCTCTCACTATCACGGCCTCTCTTGTTGCGGAGCACAGGCTCCAGACGCACAGGCTCAGTAATTGTGGCTCACGGGGCTAGTTGCTCCGCGGCATGTGGGATCTTCCCAGACCAGGGCTCGAACCTGTGTCCCCTGCATTGGCAGGCAGATTCTCAACCACTGCACCACTGGGGAAGCCCTTGGGATATTTTTGTTACAGTAATTTAACCTGTATCTAACCAAAACAGAAATTTGTGCTAAAAATAAGATGTACCTTTGACCAAAAAAAAAAAAAAAGAAAAATCAAAAATATGTGGTCTTGACTTAGCAGTTGGGCAATAATGTGAAAGAAAATACAGATGTGGCAAGATGGAAAGCTGATGGCCCTTGCTACTCTGCGGCAGGTTATTTGGTAAAACCCCACCCTGCAATAACCTGGAAGGCAAACCATGGTACACACTTTTCTACCTAGGACTTTTCTACCTAGCAATGTGAATCAGCCCTGTGGCAAAGATCTGATTCAGGCTGTCATTTCCACCCAGTCATTGTTTCAGGTGCCTCAAGGTAGCCACCATTAAAATGAGGCAGCAGGGCTGGGCTGGGCAGGGAAGCCAGTTAGTAAAAAAGGGAGTTGGTGGGCTTAAGAACTATTGCACAGAAAGGATTCTTCGGGTGTGCTACTCCTGTATGAAAGTGGAAGCAAACAGACCAGAAGGTTTCTAAGTTTTCGATAGATTTGGAAAGCCAGAGAAACCAAAAGTCTGGCCTACAAAAGCCTGTGATTGTTCAATTCCTAAAGAAATTTGGGGCCCCCAAGACTCCACCATCAGCAGTAAGCTGAGAGAGCTGTGTGCCCCCAAGGAGAGCATTCTCTCTGACACCCACTTCAGAGGTAAGGCTGAGGAGGATAATGGTGGAGGAAGAAGCTCCCAGAGGGCAAAGCCAGGGGCCCCAGTGGGCCGTGGACAAGGGGGTCACCCCCAGGGCAGAAAGGGGAGGCAAGGTGTACCCCGGGGCAGGGAGTTTTCACACTTCTTGCCCAGCAGGTCTGATAACTGCACGGACTGGTGGCCAACAGGTGTTCTGTTTTCCTAATGGGAGATTGGATGACTGTTAGCCTTTCCTGCTCCACATCGTGTATGGCCAGAGTGGGTGTGAAGTGGGGGGCAGATGATTATATTTTAGTTTTCAGGTCACTGGATTAGCAAGGCCACACCCAACCTGAGAAGGTGGGCTGTGCACCACCAAGGGATCCTGCTTTTAGAGCGGGATGCAGTGACTGGGTGGACTTTGGGTTGTCACCCTCAGAAAGTTTATAAGTGGGTCCTACGTGTGGGAAGAACGATGTACGGATACTTACAGGCCACAGGGGGTCTTGTGGCAAAGACTAGTCGTTCCCAGTGTTCACACTCTCAATAGAATCCATTGGAGTTTAGTTGGGCACATGCCTACCCAGCTGGAGACCATGTTTCCCAGGCCCCCCTAGAAGCTTGGGGTAGTCCTATAGGGTTAGCCAATGGGATGTGAGTGGAAGTGTTGGGTGAAACCTGACGCACACTGGGCCAATCAGAGTTGAGCACCTGACCCACACTAGGCCAATCAGAGTTCTCCTGTGTGAGGGACCATCAGTCCCTCTCTAACACCAGGAGCTGGGCCTGGGCCCAGCTAGTTTCCCTTCTTTATGGAGAACACCAACAGGAGGCAATGAAATGGACACTCAGATGAGAGATGGTGGGAAAAGAGTCCGGCCTCCTGATGCCAGCTGCCCTTGAAGCCCAGAAACACTCCAGCTCTGCCACCATTTAGTTATAGGAACCAATGCACCCTCCTTTTGCCTAAAATAGTTTAAAAAATAGTAATCCTATCATTTGCAACCCTGCAGAAATCAGTTAATACAGTTGGGATACAGGACAGGGAGCCATCAGGGAGCTGCAGCCATGGAAGGAGTGGTTGATATTCATCGACTGCCTACTTTGGCAAAGCATTTGTTCATATTCACATGTGAGTTACTGTAGCCTGGGTACGTGGCCCCTAAATGCTCAGGCTCTCTGCTAGGTCAGTGAAAGTTAAATGAATAAATGAATGAGTCTTTCTTGCTCCCTACCTAGTCTCCCCAGACTGGTTCCTGATGCCTGCTGGAAATGGCTTCCTTTAAACATACCCTTGCCTGCTCAGACCTGCCTGCCCCTCCCACCTTTGCCGACCTGTGACCTTGCTGCATTTGACTTCTGCCTCTCCCAGAAGCAGAAGAGCTGCTCCCCGCTCCACTTCCCGTCTAGCAACCCTCCCACCCCTGCCTCATCCCTGCCTCAGGGACACTTTTCCCATTAGACGTGACTCACATAAATCTTGGGTTTTGCTGATGTGATGTTAAAGCAAATGGCCGGACTGCAAAGGGCCCGGCCTCTCAGGATGATTGCCTGTGTCTGCTTTGGAAGTTCACAATGACCTCATGTAGAGAACTCTTCCTTCACTGTGTGTAAAAACTTCAACGGGCCACTTAAGGAGAGGGAGAGTTTGTTCTAGAAGGGAGTGCCCTCACATACCCTACTGTTCAAATAGACTTTTGTGGAAAGATCCGGTAGGTTTTGTTCTGCCCTGGGACCCTTTGCCCTCCTGGCTCTGAGAATTTGGGAGAGGGACTGAACCGCCTTGAGGCTCAGTGCGCTCATTTGTAAAAAGAAGATGACAGCACCTTCCTCGCAGGCCTCCAATGAGAATGAGTTGAGATCGCGCGTGTAAAGCAATGAGCACAAAGCCTGGCACAGAGTAAGTGTTCAGCAGCTGGAGCTGCTGGTTGTTTTTTTTTTTTTTTTTTTACGGTGTGCGGGCCTCTCACTGTTGTGGCCTCTCCCGGTGCGGAGCACAGGCTCCGGACACGCAGGCTCAGTGGCCATGGCTCACGGGCCCAGCCGCTCTGCGGCATGTGGGATCTTCCCGGACCGGGGCACGAACCCGTGTCCCCTGCATCGGCAGGCGGATTCTCAACCACTGCGCCACCAGGGAAGCCCTGGAGCTGCTGTTCTTAATTGCATGAAAGTCAAGGCTTTGGTGGTGGAAGGCCTGTATGACTGAGCTTCTGTTCCTTCCAGACAAGGTGTCACAGTGGCCCTGTCTCTGTTCTTCAGGCAACTTTGAAATTCTTTCCATGACTACAAGGCCCTCGTACTCTGGTGCCAACCTGCCTACCTCCTGGACCTCAATTCCTTTTGCTATCCAGCTGTTCCCCAAGTATATACCTGCCACAGGGCCTTTGCACCAGCTGTTCTAACTGCCTGGAACTCTCCTCCCCCTATAAGCACATGGCTCACTCTACCCAGGTCTCTGCTCAAACGTCATCTCCTTGGAGAAGCCTTCCCTGATCACTCTATCTAAAATTGTTTCCTCCCCCCTCACCTCCCACCCTCTTAATCCATTTATCCTGTTTTAACACTTCACACTTTCCTGAAATGAATGTCTTTAATATCTAATTCCCCCACTATCCCCCAAGTAAAAATTCCTGAGGGCAGGGACTTTGTCTATATTGTACATTGCTGTATGCCCAGGGCCTGGAACAGCCAGTGTGCCCAGGGCCTAAAACAGTGAGGCCAGCGAGGCTCTCAGTTACTTATTATCGAAAGAGTGGAATTTCCCTCTTTAGTGCTAAATCTCTGAGATGCAAAGGAATAACTGTATGTGGGGCCTCTAGCAAGTTCAAGTGTAATTTCCAAGTCTCGCTTCTAAAAAAACAGAAAAAAAGAGGAGGAGGAAGGGAGGAAGGAAACCCATAAACTGTTGATCCTGAAAGGCCAGACAATTTTGTTTTGCTTCCCTAAAGCTCAGGGCACAAAACGTCATCTATACAGGCAAACCAACTCCATTCCCTGCGTTCCCTTCACTGACTCTGAAACACACAGGAGAGACGGGCTGGGACGGCACCAAGTTAGAAATCCATAATTATAAGATTGGACCAGAAATAATACTATGATGATAGTGCTGTTATTACTCATTGCTTTGTTTTAGTCTTTTCTTTCATTGCTCTCCTTTTATCTGCCAGGCACTCATGGAACACTTCATCTGCATTCTGTTGTTAACCTTTTTAACAACTCTGCAAGGCAGATCCTATTCTAACCCCATTTTACAGAGCGTAAATCTGAGGTGGGGGTCAGGGAGTCAACTCACATCCTGACATGACAGATACAAAGAAGTGTCTTTCTCTGTGGCATTTCAGTGAGGCCATGTTCTGAGCAGGTTTGTTGCTTAAGGCAGGGCTGGAGTCAGATGTCATCGAGACATCAGCCAGGGAAGAGATTCACAAGGAGGTGACTGGGACTCAGTCCCCCAGAGAAGAGAGCACTGCCGGAGAGCACGTCCCCCTCTCTGCGTCTGCTCTGCCTTCCGAGGGATCTTAAGATTCGAGCGGGGGTTCATCACACTCAAGCAAGTGGGCCTCGGCACCTTCTGGAGGGCTTCTTAAAGATTTCTCAGCTCCACCCCTGGAGCTCCTGCTTTAGTGGTTCTGGGTTGGAGCCTGTTAACTAGCACTTCTAACAAGTTCCCAGGAGGTGCTGAGGCTGTGGGTCTGGGACCACACGTGGGAATCACTGGACTAGAGAACTGTCACGTTCGCGTTCTTGAAGAAATACTCCACTCTCTCCATGTTCCTGCCTCTGCTGCAAGCGCAACGCACAGTTTCACGAATGGATCCTATTCCAACTCAGCTATAGAGACGAGGGATTTTAGTGAAGCTCATCTTTGTAATAAGCTGCTTTCGAGTGACAGTGCAGAGGACCAGTGGACGAAGCTGGGGTGGGAGGCACAGCGGGAGCGAGGCGTGGAGGGTGGGCAGGGCTGTAAGGAGAGGAAGCTGGTTAGGGAAGCCTGCTTTGACTCACCTAGAAGTGCTATGGGTGGGTCTGGGAGCCTGCGTTGGGTTGAACGCTGTGGAGTGGGGCCATATAGAGCTCCAAAGGGTGGTCCTAGGGGAGAAAGGGAGCCCAGGGAGGGAATCAGGGGCTGGTCGGGGGAAGACAGATGAAGGATTAGGTTTAAAGGTTGAGCCAAGAAGAGCTGAATTCAGCAATTAACGAGGATGTCCTTAAACGTTTTTTTTTGGTTTGTTTTTTAACATGGTTTTTTCCTCGCAAATTAATTACACGTGATCCAGAAAAGTGCTCTCCCTACCTCCCCGCCAAATGGCAATGAAACATACGGAGTGCTGCAAACCCTCTGCGGAAAGGGAGAGACAGACCACCACCCCAAGAGCACGAGCTGAAGGAGAGAAACTCCCCCATCCCTTGGGTGATGCCCGCAGGGTGGTCCTCCATGAGTCTCCTCCACGCCCTCCCACCCGGCAATCCACCATCTCTGGCTGGGGGCCCCGGGCTGACTTCGTCCCCCCAGCCCCCTTGTGTCCCATCTTAACTCTTCTCTCTGTGTCCTCACTGCCCCGTCCCCCAGCATCTCTTTCTTCTCCGGTGAGCTCCTCCTCTCTCTTTCGCTCTCCCCACAGCAGTGACAGAAGGTAATTGTTGTAGTTATTAACTACCATCCTGGTGGCCCAGCTGCGAGGGGCACAAGGCCCTGGCCGGGGTCAGGGGTAATAGAAGAAATAAGATCATCATTATGAGATTGTGACAGCAAAGCTCTCAGACTTGCTTTTGAATTGGACAGAACACCAGCTGCCTCTGAGGGTGCAAACTCCACGGAGGCTGGTCTTTTGTTCAGCTGGAGACAGTTACAGAACTGGGCAGACTTGGCCCGCTACGAGTTGTAAACTCAGTGTCTGAGTTCAGCTGTGCCCTCTCTGCCTCCTAATCATCTCTAATTCACCCCCTGATGCCCTATCAGGTTTCCTCTGGTTGTTCAAGGTCCCTCCTCTCCAAGCCCTGCCTCACCGCCATCTACCCTCCCTTTCCTTCTAAGTGAGGAGATCCAGGGATTCTGGTAAATGCCCTCCATCTGTCCCCCCTCCTCAGCACAGCTCTCTCTGCCCCCTTCTGTGTATCCACATATCCTCACGCAGCGAGGGGCAGCAGGAAAAGCAAGGAATTTGGAAGCAGATAAATCTGACCCTCAGTTACCTCATTCATAAAATGTGCGTTTGGCTCTTGGTTTGGTCTGCTTGGCACCTCCGCAGTCCTTCTTGTGGTAATAGACCCACCCACCCTGCACTGAGAAGGAATATGTGTGTGAATCAGCTGGCCCCATCACGCGACCCCATCACGACAACCGTGATTGGCCCAGGGATGTGCATGTGATTGGAGATGGACCAATCAGAGCCCTTCCCTGGAATTTTTCCATCTCGAGCTAGTGGGGAAGAGTTCTTTCCTCTTTGCTTTTTAAGACTGTAAGAATGTAAACTAGGGATGCCTGCACTCATGTTCCCTGATGCCTGGAGAAAGCCCACCTTTAGGATAAGAGAAAGAAATCAGCATCCAGAAGGCTAAAGAAGAGCATGGTGGCATTAGAGTTCCTGGATCCAGCTGTCCCTGAGGCAAGATCTACCCTTGCCCATTGTGGTTCTGGTTGGTTTCTGGCATTGGCAACTCAAAGTGCTCTGACTAAGGCATGTGACACTCATTGTCTCCTGTCATGTGGTGGCTGTGAGATTACAAAAGATCTTTCATAGAAGTGCTTAGAGAATGCTTAATCCATTGCAGTTATTAATATGGCTGTGGGTCCCTGCCCACCATGCCCCCAGCACAATCCTGCTCTGTCTCATCCTTTCCCTGGTCTCTGTGGCTGGAAATCCTAGAACCATGTTCCTTTCCTTTATTCTAATACTGCCCACCCTAGACCCAGTCCATTAGTCCTGTATAATCCCTCTCAGATCTTTCCTTCTTCTTCGTCCCGTCTGCCGCTGTCCTAGGCCAAACCACTCATTCACGCATTCAACGAACCTTAACTATAGGCCGGGCAACATGTTGTCAGTGAGTAAGACAGACACTGTCCCCCTGACGCTCTTTCCTCTGTCCCAGTCTTCCTCGAGTACCTGCCAGCCTCATTGTCCTCAAACCCCACTTTCCTGTGACTCTTCTCGGCTCCCTACTTGCTACCTCATCAAATCTCAGTGTCTCTACCCGGTCTTCAGAAGTGCTCCGCAATCTGCCTGCAAATCATCACCACCCCCCCATTAACAGTAGAAGCAGCCGCCATTTGTGATATTCTTATTTGGGTCCAGAAACTGTGCTATAAGCACTTTAGCTCCTTTAAAGGCATTAGCTCGTTTAAAGCCTCACGACCGGGGGTGAAATTCAACATCTTTAATGACTAATGCAGCCCAGGCACCAACAATCAGGGAGGACCGCCAGGCCAGAAGCACCAGCTTTGTCCACAGCCGTCCTGAAAGGCCGGTGTTGTGATCTTCGGTTTACAGATGTGCAAGCTGAGACTCAGGAGGGTGAAGGGTCACACAGCTGAGAAACAGCAATGCCAGGATGCAAACCCAGGAGGCTTTAACTCCTCCAGGGCCTGTACCCCATCCCATAAGAACTCCATAAGTGCCCACCGCATAACCCTTTTCCCGGTGACATCAGGTCCTTCCCTGCCCTTTACATAGGCCACACCTCTGCTCACTTCATCCATTCTCTCCTACAATCATTGGTTGAGACTCCCACTTTGAGCCATGGCCTGTGCAAGAGGAGGGGACCTCCGTGGGGGGCAGGGACTGTCATTTCTGCTCACAGTGGTATCTCCAGCACCTGGTACATCACCTAGTAATTGGTGCTCGGCAAATATTTGTTGAATAAATAAATCAATGCAAGGATGGGGAGGGCCCCTCTCTGTACACCATCGGAGGGGACATGGAAGCGCTGGAAGGAATCAATGGCTGATTGAGTGTTCAAGGCCCTGAGACATGGGGTTGGGGTGGATTGCAACGTTGTTTGAGGTGGTGGTTAATGTTTAATGCTCATCTGAGCCCCCGGGCCAGGACTGAATTTCCACATGACACTCAGAGATTCTTTGTTCCCCACAGGAAAGCAAACTTGGGAGTCAGGGGAGCTCTGGGTTCCCATCTCAGCTTGTGATCTTGGGCATTTAACCTCTCTGAGCCTCAGTTTCCTTCTCTGCAAAGGGCCGATATAATAACTGCCTTGAAAGACTGGAAAGGTTAGATGGATAACGTTGAGTCATGGTCCTTTCACAGGGTAGCACACGCTCAAGGTGCTGAAAGATGTTTAAGACCCAGGTGACTCGTGAAACCAGAAAGAACCACAAAAGACAAGAGATAAGATGAACATCAAGGGACCACTATAGAGGGGGAGGTGTGGCTCCCAGCCAGACTCGCAGCTGAGCAGCGGTGGAGGCAGGGGCTCACACCTGGCCCGGGAATGCTGGGGGTGTGGGTGTGGGTGGGGTTACCAAATTGCTGCGCAGGCGGAAGGGGGATTCCTGGCAGCAGGGCTGGGGCTTCCCATCTATCACTCTGGGCCAATTCTCATCTGCCCTGGGGGCAGGGCGATGGTGGGAATGGGAGGGGGGAGGGGCATGGCTTCCCGGCCACCTCCACGCCCCGTTCCCCACTGTCCTAAAAGAGGATGTCCCTAAGCTTAGCAAAAACAAGTCTGAATTTCTGTTCAAGTGAGCTTTTCTATAAAAACAACAAACCAAAGAAAAGGAGCTTAGGAACAGATTAGTGCCAACTCAGATTCCTGTCCCTCCCTCCCCAGGCTGGCACTCAGGGCTGGTTACCCAAACTCTGACTGCCTTCTTTCCCTTAAGACCCTCTGTAAGGCCCACACCCCACTAAGGAGTAACCCCTGGATTCCTCGATTTCACCCCCAGCCATCCCCCTGGATGGTAGGTGACAGGAAGAAAGCAGGGCTTGAGGGACCCTAGCACTGGTCACAGCAACCCGTGTGACCTTGAGCAAGTCATGTCACCTCCGGACCTCGGTTTCTTCATTGAAAAAATGGGCATAACACCTGGCTCAGCGCGTGGGCGGTGACGACTTGCCTGTAGCAGTGGAAGCCTTTGTAGGGTGCCAGACGTAGAGGAGGGCTCAGAAGGTGTTAACCTTCTCCCTCCCAGCTCAGGGACTGCAGATGCTCTGCGTTTATGGCATCCCTTTCTTACTTCCCCTTCCCACTTCCTTCCCCATCTCTCCTCAGCTTCCCAGTCCTCCAAGAACGGAAAGCCACTGGATTTGAGCCGAATATTCATCCTCACTGTCTGGGACAGAAAGCAGGGCAGGTGGCAGAGTTACAGGAGCGGCCCAGGGAAGAGGGGAGAGAGTGCCCCTCCTTCCGCCCTTCCTTCTTGTCCTCCTCTGGCCTCCCACCCAGGCTGCCACGAAGGGGGACCCCCAAGGCACCGCCCTTACCGGAGAAGATCCTCCCGTCCCCGGTGAGGAGGGCGGCCCCCACGGGGAAGCGACTGTAGGGGCAGTAGGCGGACTTCTTGGCCTCCCGGCAGGAGAGCAGCAGCCGCTGGACGTGCTCGGGCTCCAGGGCGGGGCTGGGACTCTTCTGGGCCATGTCGGTCCCCTGGGGACCCGCGGAGGAGTGGAAGGGGAACTCCCAGCCAGTGTGGGCTGGGCCCCACCGCGACAGCAGCTCCTCCCCCGGGGTGTGTCCCTGCCTAGAGTCTCCCAGGTGCGTGCCTCTGGGGATGCTGGGCGGGGCCAGGTGAGGGAGAGGAGCCCCCTTGGTTTGGGGACAGAGGGTGTGGTGTGTGTCCCAGTGTGGAAGGATGCCACTGTGTCCACGTGTGCTTCACACTCTCCCTTGGGGACCACTCCCACTGCTGACAGACTGATGGGTGAGAGGGTCAGGGGATGGGTGCTACTGTGATCTCAGCTGGAGGGAACCTCTGAGATCATCTACTCAGGACGCCTCATTTTTGTTGTTGTTGCTGGCAAAATAGACATTGGGCTGCTGGTAAAAGAAATGAGTTTGCATCCTGGCTCCACTACTTCCCATATGTACAACTGTTGGCAGGTGACGTGCCTTTCTGAGGCAGTTTCCTCATCAGTACAGTGGGGATAGTGACCATCTCTGTCCTGCATTCTAGGATTACAGAACAACTCGAGCTTTGGAGTTTAGTAGACCCTAGTTTGAATTCCAGTTCTGCCATTTATTAGCTGTATGACTTTGGGAAGTTAATACCACCTCTCTAAGCCTCAGTTTTCTCATCTGTAAAATGGGTGCACTAACAGTATCATGTAGCATTTGTAATGAGGATTGAATGAGATACAATTTGTTACCGTGAGCATGGTTGGAGGATCCCATGACGTCATGATGTAAGCATCCTTTGTGACTCCATGCAAATGGGGTTTTTGTCATTAAGTGACCTGGCCAAGATTACATAGGAAGGGCAGAATACCAGTTAGGGCATCCAGAGGCATCCAAATGTCCCCAGACCCGCAGCAAACAGGAGTGAATCTGCAGCTTCTCTTAGGGCTTAAATGGGTGGTGTGGGGAAAGGGAAAGGGAGGGGAGGTGGGGAATGCAGCAGCAGGTCCATGCCCTGCACGCTGGCATCTCTGGGTTCTGCAGTGTAGCATCTTTGTGTCCTGAGCCTGGAGCTCTCAGCCACGTGGAGACACAGGCAAACACCCAGCTGTAGAGTCTCCCCTTCGCCTTCCCTCCCTTCCCTCCTTCAGATTCCCCACACCTCCTTTCCACACATTTGGCCCTCAGAGAAGCAGCTGGTTCCCTCCCCCTCTGTCGCACTCTCCTCCTGGATTTATACCTTCGGCATCTAGAGCAGTTTCCGGGATCTGAGGCAGGGCTGGTGGAGGAAGCAGCGAGAAGGCTCTCCTGCCTCTTCTATCCCTGTACAGCACAGGCACCCCAAAGGCCCTTCCCCCAAGGCTCGAGGAAAGAAAGCAAAGGATGTCCTGGGACCATGTGCACCCACTTGACATGGGAATAATTCTAAAGCTTTTGGTGGCCAAGTAGCATCACAATTGGGAAAAGACTTACGGTGCCCTGCTGGCCTGCCAGGCCTGTTAAGAGGCCTCACTAAGCAACCCTGCATCTGTTCCCTGCCCTGTCTTGACTCACCCCAGCTCAGCTCAGCCCAGCCCTGCCCAGGCCAGGGGCTGGACTCCTTGGCTCCACGGTACCAAGAGGACATGGACGACCTCCAGGCTACTGATGGCCCTTGGTGCCTTCAAAGCTCTTTACCTACCCATGCCATAAAGGGGGACAGTGACCATTACAAACCCAGCTGTGTGGAGCCTGAGAGCCAGCAGCAGCTCTAGAATTCCTTATAGAGGGGGCTTGGGGTGGTCATCTGGATAGAAGGAGAGAGTAGGCCTGGAAACTTGGTTAGAGCTAAGTTATAGATCAACTATAGATAAATATGTATATAAAAACATTTTTTTTTGGCTTGCAGGATCTTAGTTTCCCAACCAGGGATCGAACCTGGGGCCCTGTCTATGAAAGCTCTGAGTCCCAACCACTGGACCACCAGGGAGTTCCCAAGATGAACAATATTAATGGCATTTTCTAAACATGCTTTAATCTCCACTTCACATAAAATTAAGAAAACTTAATTGCCCAGATCAAAGAATAGGAATATCGAAGAAGATGTTTTGAGTGACAATGGAGATTATCAAGGTCACCAAAGCCTCCCCAACCTCCGCCCCCAGGCCTTTGCTCAGTGAGAAAAACCACCCAGAGTCCCCATGTTAGAGTTCAAATACCATTCACTCACTTATTCATTCAATAAACAGTTACTCATGATCATAGCTAACTCTTTTTTTTTTTAAATAAATTTATTTATTTACTTATTTTTGGCTGCGTTGGGTCTTCATTACTGCGTGCGGGCTTTCTCTAGTTGCAGCGAGCAGGGGCTACTCTTTGTAGCGGTGCAGGGGCTTCTCAATGCGGTGGCTTCTCTTGTTGTGGAGCACGGGCTCTAGGCGCGCGGGCATCAGTAGTTGAGGCGCACGGGCTTAGTTGCTCCGTGGCATGTGGGATCTTCCTAGACCCGTGTCCCCTGCATTGGCAGGGGGGTTCTTAACCACTGCGCCACCAGGGAAGTCCCCATAGCTAAGTCTATATGTGAGTGTGACTTGTTTTGGACTCTACGATGTACCATCGGTGAATTTTTTCACTCCTACACCCATACCATAGCTGTCTTTATTATAACTTTATAATAAGTATTGATTTCTGGAGGCCAAATACCCTCACCTCCCCCCACCCCTGCCTGCCACTTGAGCCTTTGCTCTTCTCTGTGCATTTTATAATGAAGTTTTCAATATCCACTGAAAACCTTCTTATCTGGCCTCTGAAGGAATTTGTAAAATGTTGGAGTAATCTATTTGACTTTTTGGAAGAATTTTCTTGTAAAACCATCCTGAACCTCATGTTTTCTTTTAAGAAAAAAATTTAAACGATCAATTGAATTTCTTTAAATATTATAGAGCTATTTGAGTTTTCTATTGCTTCTTGAGTCAGTTTTAGTAAACTAGTTGTGTGTGTTTTTTTAAAGGGTTAGGGCCACTGTAGTGAAAGCCCAGAATCCTAACCACTAGGCCACCAGGGAACTCCCCTATAAAACTTTTCAAGATAATGTTTTAAATGCTTAGAATTATAAAGCAAGCCAGTTGTATTGAAATACAGTTATCAGAATAGTTAAAATATTTGTGTTCTTTTAAATTAGTGCATTAAATAACAAGCTCTAACAGTAAGCCTAATAACTACTGTGATTTTGAAGTCATGATAGGAGTAAAATGTATTTTGGAATACTGCAATAAAGTGATGTGAAAATATTTATGAGTTACATTGGTGGCAAAGTCACAGGTACTGTAATATTTCTGTGATTTGTTGTCTACCTTTATGAATGATGGGAAGGCTAAACTGTAGTTAGAAGTTAGTAAAATTAAAGGCATATTTTTTTACTTCTAAGTTCATGGGCTCCCTGAATTCTATCCAATGACTCAGTGGGAGTCCATGGGCCCTACAATAAGAGCCCTTGCCTCATTTTTTAATCTTTTCTTCCTTTGCTGTGAGTCTGTTATAAATGACGTATTACTGGCTTTAAAAATATTTCTTCTAAAAGTCTCTGTCTTTTGGTCCGATACTTAATCCATTTACACTTACTGTAATTATTGTTATATTTTAGATTTTCCCTGCCATCGTTTTTTTTTTAATAGATCTTTATTGGAGTATAATTGCTTCACAATACCGTGTTAGTTTCTGTTGTACAACAAAGTGAATCAGCCACATGCATACATATGTCCCCATATCCCCTCCCTCTTGAGCCTCCCTCCCACCCTCCCTATCCCACCTCTCTAGGTCATCACAAAGCAAGGAGCTGATCTCCCTGTGCTATGCTGCTGCTTTCCACTAGCTAACTATTTTACATTCAGTAGTGTATATATGTCGATGCTATTCTCACTTCGCCCCAGCTTCCCCCTCCCACCCTGTGTCCTCGAGTCCATCCTCTATGTCTATATCTTTATTCCTGCCCTGCAACTAGGTTTATCAGTAACATTTTTTTTTTTTTTAGATTCCATATATGTGTTAGCATACAGTATTTGTTTTTCTCTTTCTGACTTACTTCACTCTGTATGACAGACTCTATGTCCATCCACCTCACTACAAATAGCTCAATTTCGTTTCTTTTTATGGCTGAGGAATATTTCATTGTATATATGTGCCACATCTTCTTTATCCATTCATCTGTCGATGGACATTTAGATTGGTTCCATGTCCTGGCTATTGTAAATAGTGCTGCAGTGAACACTGTGGTACATCTCTCTTTTTGAATTATGGTTTTCTCAGTGTATATGCCCAGTAGTGGGATTGTTGGGTCATATGGTAGTTCTATTTCTAGTTCTTTAAGGAACTGTTTTCCATAGTGGTTGTATCAATTTACATTTCCACCAACAGTGCAGGAGGGTTCCCTTTTCACCACACCCTTTCCAGCATTTATTGTTTCTAGATTTTTTGATAATGGCCATTCTGACCATTGTGAGGTGATATCACATTGTAGTTTTGACTTGCATTTCTCTAATAATTAGTGATGTTGATCATCTTTTCATGTGCCTCTTTGTCATCTGTATGTCTTCCTTGGTGAAATGTCTGTTTAGGCCTTCTGCCCATTTTTTAACTGGATTGTCTGTCTTTTTGATATTGAACTCCAATGGCTGTTTGTATATTTTGGAGATTAATCCTTTGTCTGTTGTTTCATTTGCAAATATTTCCTCCCATTCTGAGGGTTGTCTTTTTGTCTTGTTTATGGTTTCCTTTGGTGTGCAAAAGCTTTTAAGTTTAATTAAGTCCCATTTGTTTATTTTTGTTTTTATTTCTGTTACTCTAGGAGGTGAGTCAAAAAAGATCTTGCTGTGGTTTATGTCAAACAGTGTTTTTCCTATGTTTTGCCCTAAGAGTTTTATAGTGTCTGGTCTTACATTTAAGTCTTTAATCCATTTGGAGTTTATTTTTGTGTATGGTGTTAGGGAGTGTTCTAATTTCATTCTTTCACATGTAGCTGTCCAGTTTTCCTAGCACCACTTATTCAAGAGGCTGTCTTTTCTCCACTGTATGGTCTTGCCTCCTTTGTCATAAATTAGATGCCCACATGTATGTGGGTTTATCTCTGGGAATTCCATCCTGTACCATTGATCTATATTTATGTTTTTGTGCCAGTACCATACTGTCTTGATTACTGTAGCTTTGTGGTATGGTTTGAAGTCAGGGAACCTGATCCCTCCAACTCCATTTTTCTTTCTCAAGATTGCTTTGGCTGTTTGGGGTCTTTTGTGTTTCCGTACGGATTGTAAAATTTTTTGTTCTAATTCTGTGAATAATGCCTTTGGTAGTTTGATAGGGATTGCACTGAATCTGTAGATTGCTTTGTGTAGTATAGTCACTTTCACAATATTGATTCTTCCAATCCAAGAATATGGTATATTTCTCCATCTGTTTATGTCATCTTTGATTTCTTTCATCAGTATTTTATACTTTTCTGAGTACACATCTTTCACCTCCTTAAGCAGGTTTATTCCTAGGTATTTTATTCTTTTTTGTTGCAGTGGTAAATGGGAGTGTTTCCTTAATTTCTCTTTCTGATTTTTCATTGTTGGTGTATAGGAATGCCAGAGATTTCTGTGCATTAATTTTGTATCCTGCAACCTTACCAAATTCATTGATTAGTTCTAGTAGTTTTCTGGTGGCATCTTTAGGATTTTCTATGTATAGTATCATGTCATCTGGAAACAGTGACAGTTTTACTTCTTCTTTTCCCATTTGTATTCCTTTTATTTCTTTTTCTTCTCCGATTGCTGTGGCTAGGACTTCCAAAACTATGTTGAATAAGAGTGGCCCTGCTGTCTTAGTTACTATAAATATCAACTAGAATGAAGTTTGACTTATACTATAGAAAACTCCAAATAATAATGGTTTAATTAAGAAACAATTTTATCTCTCTTTTAGTCTAGGACTCCATAGTCATCAGGGATCCAGTTTCCACCTTCTTAGTTGTAGCTTCCATCTTCAAGTTTATCTTAAGATTCAAGATTGCTGCTGGAGCTTTAGCCTTCACAAACTCATTCCAAGCAGCAGGAAGGAAGAATCGTGGAAGAATAAAAAGTGTGCACCTCCACTTACACTTCATTAGCCATAACTTAGTTATCTGGTCTCATTATTAGTAGCAAAGGATACTGGGAAACACTTTTTTTGGTTGGGTACATTGGTGACCTGAATAACATCAGGGCTATTTTATTAAGGAAGAAGAGCATGGTGGACTTTAGCAGTCTCTGCTTTAGTCTCCCGACCACAGGTGTGCCCAACCATCAACAGCAGTGGCTCTGAACTTTCATTATGGTACCTGACCCATAGAGGACTGGCCTGCCATCTGGTGGCAGGTTGGTTACATTGGATTCCTTTCATTGTGCAAGTGGCATAGATTTGCCCTCACTGGAATAGACATTTATTCTAGCTATGGTTTTGCATTCTCTTCTGGCCATGCTTTTGCCAGCAACATCATTAGCGGATTTACTGAATGTCTTATTCATAACCACGGTAGTCCAAAGAGCATTGCTGCTGACCAGAGATGTTTTTCAGTGAAAGAAGTAAAGAAATTGGCGGACGAGTATGAGATTCACAGGTGCTGCCACAAACTCTTATCACCAGAATCATCTGGCTTTATGGGTTGGTGACATGACCTACTGGTACTTGGTTAGTATTGGCTAGAAGACAACTTTGTACAAATCTTAAGTGCTGGCCCAAGTTGGCATATGCTCTGATTCAGCAACCAATGCAAGTTGATGTTTCTCTCTTTTCCAGCATCCATGGGTCAGGGAATCTTAGGCTGGATCACTTAGAAATTTTTTGCTCCCCTTTCCCAAGGCCTTGGGCTCTGCTAGTTTAGAGGTCTTGGTATGCAAAGGAAGAATGTTTCCACCAGAGCACCACCGAGGTCCCACTGATTTGGAAATTGAGACTGACATCTGGCAGTTTCAGACTCTTCATGCCCTGGATGAACAGGGAAAAAATGGTGGGTGGGTGGGGTGCTTTTGTGTTGACTAGAGTGACTGATTCTGGTTATCAAGGGGGGAAATACATTTGCTGCTGCACAGTGGGAACAGGGAGAAGAAGTGTGTCTCTGGATCCCATGGAACCCTCTGGGGTGTCTTCTAGTTCCGTGGCCAATGGTTAAAAATTAATGGAAGCAACCCAGTGTGAGTAGGACAACCATGGGCTCAGCTTCCTCCTGAATGAAGCGCAGGTGATCCTACCAGGTAAAATCCTTTGACCACATGAAGTGCTTGCTGAAGGCAAAGGAAAAATGGAATGGATAGTAGAGGAAGGATGTTATAAATGCCTCATGACCAGTAACAGAAATGAGAATTATATCACTTATCTATATATTCTTCCTTCTTTGCTATGCCAGCACCATGCATATATTTAGTGACGGTGCTAATTGTCTCTCTTTCTTCTTCTACCATTTTGTATAGGGTCAAATGTTGGCGGTAAACTGTACAGTTCAGTGCATAGATTATAGAATATGGAATATTGTGGGATTGAGGTTCAAGAAATGAACATACTCAAGCTCCCCGGAGTGGGAGCTGGGTGCAGTTACTGCTGGGACTTTGGATTTTTTTTTCCTAAGGAAAGGATAAGAATGTTCTTTTTTGAGATACCGTTGCATTAATTTGGGCAGTAACATGCTGTGGTTGTTTTATGGACGTTTCAGCATGGAAAGTAGGGTGGAAATTGATGTTGAGGAGCTAAGGAGTGAACTGTGGCAAATACTGAAGACCGACCCTGCTCAGCATCTCTTCATAATGACTTCTACTGTAGAGGCTGGAAGGCTAGAGAAGACATTACCAGGCTCTCTTGCAGCTAGGATTTCCATATGTCACCTGGCTTCTGCCAGGAAGATGCAAACAAACCAGAAATGGAAAGTAGAATTGAGCACTGGGAGGAGGTAGACACATGGCTCTTCTGGGTGTACTGCAGTGGAGGCATTTCAGTTCTTCCGAGGCAGGTGTGGAGGAAGCCCTGGGGCCAGTCCAGTTCCCACCTTCTTGGTGCTAACAGGAGTGTCAGCTGCTTCCCACCTCGGCAGCTTTCCTGACTGTGACTAGGACAGTGAGATTCTTGAGTCAGCAGTGGTGGCAGAAGCTCCCCTGAGGGGCTAGTTTTGCAATGAGGTTTGGGGATTATTCCTGGAATAGAGTCTGCTTCTCAGCCCTTCTAACGCGTTTGAAACCACCCTAATCACCTTAGTTAACCTAAAAATAGTCCCCATGCTCCAAACATCCCAGGGGAGCTCCCAGGCCAGTCCTTTCCCTACTCAGAGCCGAGGGACAGAGGAGTGAGGGCAGAGCTGGTGGGGGAGAAACAACTTCTTCTGGAACTCTCTGCACAGTGGCCTACTCTGGGTAGCACCAGGCACTTGCAGATTGATTTTTTTTTTCTTTTTTTTGGGAGTCAGGAGGGTGGGAGATAACATCAAATAAGGAGATGTACGAAGCTGTGTGGGAAAGGGGACCCAGGAGTCTTGCATTGAAATAATGACAAGGGGAGGCATGATGGATTAGTACCAAGGCCTTTCAGGGGAAGATGGGTATTTGATTCTAATGAGAGCCTCTCTTTTGCATTTTATTTAGACTCTTAGGCAGTGTGTTCATTTCCTAGGGCTGCTGTAACAAATTACCACAAACGTGGTGGCTTAATACAACAAGAATTTATTATCTCATAGTTCTGGAACCTGGAAGTCTGCAGTCAAGGCGTCGGCAGGACCACGCTCCCTATGCAACCTGTAGGGGAAAATCCTTTCTTGCAGATTAATTTTTAACATGATCCAGGGGAGTCCAAAGGGCTGAGTTCCCACCTCTGAGATCATGAGATCCTATTCCCTTCCAGGGGTCTCTGGCCCGTGGGGGAGGCAGCAGGAGAGCTGGACCCAAAGGTGCACCCTCTGTGGCAACCCCCTGTGCATCTCTGACCAAGGTGAGCAAGGATATGTCTGCGGTGTCTCCCTCCCCTCACAGGTCATGGCTGCAAGGACACAGGGGAGGAGGGGGAGGAGTCTGTCTGCCTGGGGGTGGGGGTAGCAGGAAAAGCCCCAGAGAGGAGGTGATACTGCAGCTGGATCTTGAAGGTCAAGTAGTTCACCAGTGAGTTGAGTAGGGAAGGGCATTCCAAGAAGAGGGAACAGCTGGAACAATGGCTCAGAGATGCTGTCCACTTCTGTTTCCCTATAGTGATTAAAGGTAAAATCTTTAAAGTGTCACATGTATGGGGGCTTGTTCTGGGGCCTGCAGAGGAAGATGCAGGGGAGGGTATTCTAGGCCCTGCCAGTCTCAGATAAAACACATCCCAAGTGATTGACTAGATCGGGCAGCCGTGAAATGGGGGACATCAGAGTTTGACGAGTTCCTGTCAAGTGTGCGGTCTTGCGCTGGGCGCTGTGACCCACCTGCCATCCTCACGGCCACCCTGTAGGGGAGGAGGGCTGCCCATTGTACAGATGAGGATGCTGAGGCTCTGAGAGATGAAACCTGTGGCACAGGGTCCTTCAAGAAGCAAGAGAGTGGCAGAACCAAGATCTGACCCAAGATTTTTATGACCCTAAATGCCATCCAGGGAGAGGACAAAAGGTTCAGTAAGACACGTGGCAAAAACGCAGCTGCGTTTTCCTCCTGCCCCTGGGCGGCTCAGTGGAGCTTGGGGCGTTCCCGTAGCAAACCTGGTTCTTCAAAGAGAGGGGCCTTCTGCTCTCCCTGGGGTGGGGCTCTGGGGGTGCAGAGGGCCCCTTTGCTACACAGGGAGACCACGTTCTCCTGGCTTTGCTCCTACTTCTCTGCCGTCTCCATCCTTGGCTTCTCTGCTCAGCCGCCAAGCACGGAGGGGTCTCTGCCTCTGTCTACGTTCACTCCTCTCCTCTCCCAGGTAATGTCATCCAGAATTATGGCTTGAAATGCCATCGAGGATCATCACTTCCAAACTTACGTGCCTCGTTCTTGGAAATAGTCTTGCTTATCCAGCTGCCCACGTGGCTTCTCCGTTTGGATGTTTATTAGCATCGTAACTCGAGGAGATCTGAAACAAAACTTCTGTCCTCACCCGATCCCCAACCTGTCCCTGCCCCTGCCCTGGTCTGTGCCTCAGTTAAAGGGATGATCCGTTACTCAGGCCGCAAACCTAGAAGTGACCCTCTATGCCTTGCTTTCCTTCATCCCCCATTCGCTCCACCACCAGGCTCTGGCTCTACCTTCAAAATACGTTTTGAATTCAGCCACTCCTCCCCATCTTCACTGCTGTAGCCCTGGTCTACGGCACCACCGGTTCACAGCTACACCTATGATTGGTCTTCCTGCTTCCTCTCTTACTCCCTCTCCCGATTCCATTCTTTAAAAAGGGGTCTGCGTGAGCTTTTGAAAACACAAACAACCCCGAAGTTTCCACTAATTGGAATGGAACCCAAAGCCTTCAGCGTGGCTAATGCAGCCCTGCCCACCTCTCTGGCCTCACGTCCCGTGAGTCTCCGTCACCCGCTAGCCACATTCAGCACACCAAGGACGTTCTCTTCATAGGATCTTTGCGCAGGTTGTTCTCTCTCCCGGATGTCTCTTCCCGAGGGGCCTTCAAATGGCATCTGCTTTGAGAGCCTTTCCTGACTGCATCTCCCCACCACTCTCTCCTGTTACCCCACTCACTTTCCTTCAGAGGGTGCCTCACTATCTGGTAACATTAGCTATGGGCTGACTGTCTGTCTAGAATGGCAGATGGATGTCTATCTTATCTCCTGGGCACCTATGGCCTGGCACACTGTAGAGGTTCAAAAACCATGTGAAAGGGAGGGAAGAAGCCTCCCAAAGTACAGTTCAGGGCAAACTCTGGGGCCCCAGAAGAGACCCAAGAGTCCACAGTAGATTTGTCCACCTTGGTTACTTAACCTTATATAACTGCCCATTGGGGCTACCTGGTCTCTGTCTGAAATTCCTTTCTCCCTGCATTCAAGAGTAGTTAGGTTAAAAAAAAAAAAAAAAGAGTAGTCAGGTTAAAAAAAAAAGAGTAGTCAGGTTAAAAAAAGAAAAAAGAGTAGTCAGGTTAAAAAAAAAAAGAGTAGTCAGGTTAAAAAAAAAAAAGAGTAGTCAGGTTAAAAAAAAAAAAGAGTAGTCAGGTTAAAAAAAAAAAAAAGAGTAGTCAGGTTAAAAAAAAAAAGAGTAGTCAGGTTAAAGTCCACCCAAGGCAGCCCTTAACCTCCTAATCTGCAGCCACCACAGGCAGATTTAAGGTGACCTCACAGAATTCTTCAATATCAATTCACCTTACACTGGGGTAACTAGAAAGGCCAACAGAGAGGGTCCCCAAAGCAAAGAAACTTGGCTTCATAATATGATAATAATAATGACTACACTTGACTGAGCTATTATTTCCTGCCAAACAAGATATAATGCTTTCCATACATTTTCTCATTTAATCCTCAGAGACACACCTTGAGGCTGTTGTATTCATTATCTACCGCTGTGTAACAAACCACCTTAATGTGGAGTGGTTTAAAGGAATGACCATTTTACTTGCTCACAATTCGGTAGGCCAGCAATTTGAACTGGACTCAGCTGGGCCGTTCTTTTGCTGGTCATGCCCGGGGTCACTCACGTGCAATCATCCAAGGGAACAAATGGGTTCAGGAGGTTTAACGTGGCTTTGCTCATATGTCTGGAGGTTGGTGCTGACTGTTGACCGGGTCAGGTGTCTCCAGCAGGCCAACTTGGGCTTCTTCCAGCGGATGGCAGAGTTCCAGGACAGCAAGCCCCAGTGTGCAGCATTTTTCAAGCCTTTGCCTGAGTCACGTTTGCTGATGTCCCATTGCCAGAGGAAGTCCCACAGCCAAGCCCAGAGTCAATGGGAGAGGGGACTTACACAAGGAGAGATAATTCATCAGAGGCCATTACTGAACAATCTATCATGGAAGTTAGTATGTTATTATCCATGTTTTATAAGTGAGGAAACGGGGAATCAGAAAGGGTAAGAAACATGCTCCAGGTCACATGGCTACGAAGAGGCAGAGTGGAACGGAAATCCTTGGCCCACAAGCCTCAGGATCTCCACTGCTTTGCAAAGGCAATTAAGTCCCCACTGTGAGGAACCAAATTGCCACCAAGGGAAATGATATCAAGCTCATCTTCACCAGGCTCTCAGGTACACTCCTTTTATTCCATCCAGTCAAAATCACATCAGCTGGGACTTTCCTGGTGGTGCAGTGGTTAAGAATCCGCCTGCCAATTCAGGGGACATGTGTTCAAGCCCTGGTCCGGGAAGATCCCACATGCCGTGGAGTAGCTAAGCCCGTGCGTCACAACTACTTAACCTGTGCTCTAGAGCTTGCGAGCCACAACTACTGAGCCCACGTGACACAACTACTGAAGCCGGCGTGCCTAGGGCCCATGCTCTGTCCACAATAAGAGAAGCCACCACAATGAGAAGCCCGCGGACTGCAACAAAGATTAGCCCCGGCTCACTGCAACTAGAGAAAGCCCATGAGCAGCAACGAAGACCCAACGCGGACAAAAAAATAAATAAATAAATAAGATAAATTTATAAGGACTTCCCTGGTTGTGCAGTGGTTAAGAATCTGCCTGCCAATGCAGAGGACCCAGGTTCGAGCCCTGGCCCAGGAAGATCCCACATGCAACGGAGCAACTAAGCCCGTGTGCCACAACTACTGAGCCTGTACTCTAGAGCCCACGAGCCACAACTACTGAGCCCACGTGCCACAACTACAGAAGCCCGTGTGCCTAGAGCCCGTGCTCCGCAACAAGAGAAGCCACAGCAATGAGAAGCCCGTGTGCTGTAATGAAGAGTAGCCCCCGCTCACCGCAACTAGAGAAAGCCTGCGCACAACAATGAAGACCCAACACAGCCAAAAATAAATAAATAAAAATAAATGTAAAAAAATTTATAAAACAGAAATCGCATCAGCTTAAGTTACTTAACTTCTGCTTCTCAGGCTGCTCATCTGTAAAATGGGTCTAGTAACAGCTCTCTTTTCACTATTTTGTTTATTGTCTGTTCTCGCCCTGCTAGAATGGAAGCCCCTTGAGGGCTGGGATTTTTGTCTGTGCTGTTCACTGCTCTAACCCCAGTGCCTAGAACAGTGACTGGAATAGCGTAGCTTCTCAATAAATCTTTGTTGAGTGAATAAATGGATGGATGGATGAGTGGGGGATTAGTAGCAGGATAGGTGGGAGAAGATGAGGAAAGGATAGAGCCATGTCTTTGAGAAAGCTTAAAAAAAAAAATTGAAAAGCCGCTGGCTTCTCTTCTCTGCCTGGGATGGTTTGCAAACCACCTGCTTGGTCTTCAAGCCTGTGGTGAAGCCCCTCATCCCTCATGCAAAGTCTAATCACGTGGGGCAAGGGGGTCGCCTCTTTTCAAGGACGCCCACTGTTTTGGGCTCTGTCTCCCTTAGCGTTCAGTGTTCTCTCCATCCAGCTGGCAGATGAGGAAAGCAAAAACAAGGCTTGCTCGGGGCAGGAACGTGAAAGAGGCTCACATGCCATTGGCTGGAACGTAGTCACATGGCCACACCCGACAGCAAGGGAGGCTGGGAAATGTGTAATCACGCCTCTGCAGGGAGAGGTGACGGCTTTGGGGATCATCTCGCCAGTCTCTTCCACGACCATTTCTAGCCCAGAGATTTCGTAACCTTGGAATTTTCCATCTCGTAGCACCCGCTTTCCTTACGCCACTCTACTTTTTCTTTTCCATACATGTGTCTCCTTCTAACAGAATGTATTCATTTACTGTGTTTCTTATTTATCATTGGCCTCTCCTCAATGCGGGCCCCACAAGGGTAAAGGTCTTTGGTGTTCTGTTCATCACCGTCTCCTCAGGACCCAGGACAGGGCCTGGCGTGCAGAAGGCACTCAGTATTTATCAAAAGAAAGTTGAATGGATGCGAGTGTGGCCCTCTGGCCTGCAGCCTGATCCTGAGAGCACAGTAAGCCCTAGAGAGATGGTAAGTCTCTCCTCTGCCTGCTGGGAAAGCCACAGTGGGGTCTGGAGAGTGTCCGGGCCTGGCTGAGAAAGGGCGCTGTGCCTGAGCCTTCCCAGGTGACTCGCCCTGTGCAGGTCAGCAACCCTCTTCTCGGGCACAGCTCCACACCCAGGATGCCCGGACCCCTGACTCCATTCAGGCCAAGAGGCTTACCTCTCTGGAGAAGCGGCCATTGCGGCCAAGTCACCTGTACTCCGTGCTGTCCTCATGCACAGGGCAGCCTATACCAGTCCATTTTCCCAGACAGAACCTGATTTTTTATGTTTGTTATTAAAAATATTTATTATTTTGTTTAAAATTTTTTATTGTTTTGGCCACACTGGGAGGCTTGTGGGATCTTAGTTCCTTGACCAGGGATTGAACCTGCACCCTCGGCAGTGAAAGTGTGTAGTTCCTGTGAATTCCCTGGAACCTGGTTTTTTAAATGTAAAACACAGAAGGGAGCTTGGTTCCTCTTTTCCAATTTTGGGGAACAAACACAATGGTCAGGTGGCAACTTCAGAGCATTTGAGCTATAGAGCCGTCCAGCTTCCATAGCCTTCCTGTGCCTCATTTTTGAGAGGAGGAGACAAAGCCCAGAGAGGTAAAGAGACTTGACCAAGGTTACCCAGGGTTCCGGTGACCAAGAACTCCCGGGCAGTGCCCACAGCATGCTCCCAGAGGACAGGTGTCTGCGTCCCCCTCTTGGCTGGTTTCCTTCTCTGGGCAAGTCACCAGTGATGGGAAGGGCACAAGGAGACAAGAAGAGAATGGCTTGGGGCGGTGGTGGGGGGGGATGAGGAGAGACCACCCTGAGCTCCGCCTGGAAGCACACAGTGTGATCAGGGACCAAGCAGAGAGGAGGGTAGAGGCAGCAGAGAAGGGTGGTAGCCTGAGGGCTCCGAGAGAGGCTCTGGTCCTGGCTTTGAAGGTGAAGAAAGAACGTCATCCTGACTGTTGCCTTTGAATCTTTGCAGGATCCCGACCCCCTCCCAACCTCTACGGAAGCTGGCAGCCAGCACTCTCTCCAGGAGCCAGGGCCACCAGCCTTCACAGCCCTGTTGTAGCACAGACACCTCTTGGTGCAGAGGAAGCACCACTGGACAAGCAATCAGGAGACTCGGGCTCTGTCAATTCAAATCATTACTAAGCACCTTCGACTTGCCAGGCGCTGTCTTCAGCAGGCAAGGGCTCTGCCTCATGGGGCTTCTATTCTAATAGGGGAGACTGTTGATGAACAGACAAACACATGCCTGAGATCATTACAGATGATGACAGCAAGCAGGGTAATGGGACAGATGATGGCTGAACAGGTTAGTTTGAGTCGTGGGGAGGGTGGAACCAAGGAGGGCCTCTCTGAGGAGGTGACATTGGAGCTGTGATCTGTATGTGAGAAGGTGGCAGCCATGTAAAAATCTGAGAGAGGTGTGGTCCCTCCCTGGGAAGTGGCAAGTGCAAAGGTCCTGAGGCAGAAATGAGCTTGTGTTTGGACAAATATGACCGGTGAGAGGGACAAGAGGAAGAGTATAAAAAGAGGCTCCTTCCCTTTGTCATTATCTCTGTGGGATTTGAGTACATCTTATCTCCTTATTTGACCCCTAAATTTTGGGCATCTGTAAGTTTAAACAAACCTTTCTTGGTCCTATTTCCAAATTTTATTTTAACATCTTTTGTACAGAGGACAGGATATTATTAGTCTGAGAGTCAGAAGACCTAAATTATGGCCCCAGAGTTTCCAGTAGTGAGAAGTGTGACCTTGGACAAATCCCTTTTCTCATCTTTAAACCAGGAGATTGGACCACAAGCTCTAAAGGCCCTTCTGGCTGAGACACCCCAGCACCGGGAATTCATGTTAACTCTTCTTGATCCTGTTTATTTTCAGCCCACATGTGGATCTGCTCAGCATACATCTGCTCCTTCTTCCAGGATCTGCACACATTTATCAGATGCTTTTAAAAACAAGAGACAACCTGTACAGACATTAGCAGGAGACGGTCGAATATATCATGCAGCTATTAAAAGAAGAATGAGTTACACTGAAATCCCCTGAGCTGGACGGAAGCGCATGATGTAAGTGATAAAACTAGCTGTGGGATGTTAGAGAAAGACTCCCGTTTTTGTGAAAACCAAACGACAAAATCTCTGTGTGTGTGTACGTGGGTTTGTTTATGCTCACAAGTCAGGAGAAAGGTGGGAGAGAATAAGCGGCAGTCTGCAACATTAGTTATCTAGGAGTGTGTGTGTGTGTGTGTGTGTGTGCGCGCGCGTGTGCACACACGTGCACGCTTCCTCTAAAGACAGCAGCACGCTTCCCAGAACCCATCCCACCCTCTGGGCCTGTTTATCAATGGGATTCTGGCAGAGGGTACGTGATGCCGGCCTCCGAGTTTGTGTCCTTTGGGGACTGAGGGAGGTAGAGAGGAATAGTTGTGGGCAGTGTCCACTTGGATCTTGGAATGTCCCTCTCACCTCCTGGCACCTGCGCCTCTACTTCAAAGGCTGCTGAATGATCACAATCTGAGGCTGGTTTTGGTGGCAGGAGATGCACCAGAGCTGTCCAGGGCCTGTGGGATCCAAGATCACAGGCACGATTACAACACGAGAGGCACACGCTCCAGCCTGCTGTTGCCGGCTCCTGCTTTAGGACTTCAGAGGCAGCTTGGGCTGCAAGGGTCTTCCGGGCCCTCCCTGGCCATCCCTCTGACTGCAGACGGATGAAACCAGCTATCCCTCCAGCCTACCCTGGGAGGCGGTGTGTGTGGGGAGCTTATTGTTTGAGCTGCTTCCTGGTCATGTAACTCTCCCCTCCAGGGAATCCCTGCAGATGTCTATTTTAAACCTCCCTTGCGGCGGTCCCTGTTCATTTCCTTTGCCTGGGCTCCTCCCCCCAAATAGGAACCCTTCAGCCTGGATGTTGTGGAGCGGCTTCGCTCCGGCTTTCTTGTCGTAAGGAAGTCGGTAAGGAAGCGCCCTGCCCCGCATACGGTGCTTGATGCTTTTCAAACCTCTCGTGTTGCATCCCACTTGAATGGCTCTTTACAAGAATCCTCTGAGGCAGAAATACCTAGGAGTATTGCCTCCATACTACAGAAGAAATGGGGATGCAGAGCGGTTAGGTGACTTGTCCATGTCCCAGAATGAATAACAGGCAGTTCTGGGTCTTTGACTCTTGAGAGCAGCCTGCTCAGATCCCGATCCCTCATCACAGGTGCCCCCTCCACATGGAAGGTGTCCTGGGAGATTGGCTTAGTGGCTACATTTACATCTGATGAGCCGACTCCCCAGCTGCGGGGGAGTGGACCAGGGTGGGTTCGTGATCTGGGGTGACCACCTAGAGCCTGGGCTGCACTGATCAGCCTTGTGCTCTAGCATTTGAACGAAGGCCAGAAACTGAGTGAAGAGGCACGTGGAGTCAGGGTCAGAGCCACGTGCTGATGGAAGGCATGGAGGGATGGGCACTGTGAGCTCCATCCATAGAGGGAAAACTGGGAAGGTGTGTGAGGGGCAGCCCGGGTGGAAGACCGGGTGACCTCGGAGAGGGACAGGACCTGGGGGCTTTTGGATCCCATGAGCTGCCTGGATGTCCCCAAATCAGGCAACCCTGGCAGACCCTGAAGCTTTTCAACAATCCCCCTTTTCCAGAGGTGGGGACCTGATGATAACAGAGACGGCAGGGCCAGGGCTCTCTTAGATGTAAGCGACAGAAGGCCCAACTCACACTGGCTTAAGCAAAAAGTACAGCTTATTGGCTCAAGGCGCTGAAAACTCCAGGGGCAGACCTGGGTAGGTCCAGTGAGATCCAGGGGCTCAAGTGATGCTTCGGGGCTTGTGGCCTGCTCTGCTTTTCCCTGCTGGCCTCTCTCCTCATGGTGGCAAGATAGCTGCCAGCAACACCAACACGACATACTCCCCACCTCTCAGCAACTCCAGCAGAAAGTGAGCATCTCTCTCCCCAAGAGTTTCAACAAAAGTCCCAGAACTAAGTTCCACTGGCTCTGACCATGTCACATGCCCGTTCCAGAACCAATCTCTGGGGCTAAGGATACAGGATATTCTGATTGGTCAGGCCTGGATCACACGTTCTCCTCTGGAGCCCACGTGTGTGAAGTCAGCTCTGCCCAAAGCCCAGGGACCAACAGCAGAGAATGGTGGTTTCACCAGGAGCATCAGGGCAGTGGGTCTCAAGAAGAGTGCGTTAGTCAAGGTAAGCTACGTGTTGCAAAAAAAACCCCAACATGTCAGTGGCTAACACAGTACAATTTCATTTCTTGCTCCCATCGTTAGCAGGGCTGGGGCTCTACTTCCCATATCCATTCAGGGACCCAGGCTGGTGGAGGCTCTGTCATCTTCATCATATAGCTTCCAAGGACACCCTGGGTGATGACATCCAGCCGGCCAGCAGGAGAATAAAGCAAAGGTTACATTTTGTTTGGTCCAGGCCCTGGGAGTGACACTCAGCAATTGTATTGACCAGAACTCAGTCACATGACCACGTCTCAGTGCAGGGGAGAATGGGGAGGCAGTCTCTACCATAAAGGGGAGATGGATGAATGCTGGGCAGACAAAAACAAGATCCCCCTGAGCTTTCCAAGTCCTTTAGCCTTTGTCAAGGGTTCCCAGCATGCCACAGTACTGGCCCAATCTTCCCGGCTGAGGTCTCCTTTATGATGGCTTGAACTCCACCTTCCCCCTTAATGCCTCACCTGCCCATCCTCTTTCCCTCTCAAGTTGAGAGGTGAGGAGGCTCAGTTATTCTGGATCAGCTGACAAACCCATATGTGCTTTATGGACAGGAGGCAGTCGAGCAAAGGGAGAGAGAGGACAGCTTTGGCTCAGAGACTCGACAGATCTGCGTGTCAACCCCGCGATTCTTTTCGGCTGTCCTTTACTGGTCCTTAAGCCAGCAGCCCCTTCCTCTTCTCCAGAGCCTGTAGCTAAGGGCAGACAGGGACTGGAGGGAGGCTGACCCATCACTCACAAAGGACTGGCATCTCAGCTGGGAAGACTATGTGTCAACACTGCTGCCGGCAGCAGCTAAACATTCATTCATTCATTCATTCATTTACTTCTGAGGTGCTTACTGTTTGCCTGGCATTGCGCTGGGTGCTAAGGCGAAAAGGAGACACAAAAGCTTAAGATATTAGATCTAATCTAGTGTTAAGGCGATCAGGCTTATGTCGGTTGAACAACTGGAGATGAAAATAAGACAAGCTGAAGCTGAACCTTCTACCGTGATTTAGAGATGACGCCACCCCACGGCATGAACAAGCAGCATATTTAGTGTCTCAGGGACCAGGCACCTGATCCCCTCATCCCAGAGCTGTCAGTACGGGGAGCTCCAGGTAAAATGATAATAATCAACGTAATAGCAGCAGCTACAACTA
Organism: Grampus griseus; assembly: GCF_964374135.1. Lineage (NCBI taxonomy): Eukaryota > Metazoa > Chordata > Mammalia > Artiodactyla > Delphinidae > Grampus > Grampus griseus. Next base: position 167,639,159 of record NC_139017.1, read on the forward strand.
TTATGTGCGTCGGGCGCTGTGCTAAATAAATTATCCAAGTGCAAAGCTTTCATTCTCCCAACAGCCATGTAAAATCTAGGCTCACCCACCCCTGTTTTCACAGATGGAAAATCAAGGCTCTAAAAGCCTTCAGAAACCTGCTCCAAGTTATAAAGTTGGCAGCCCATCAGGTGGCAGCCCTGGGAAGGGCAGTCGGGTCTATCTGCTGCTCAAGCCCAGGTCTGATGGCCTGTGTGTTAAATTAAAGATGGCATCTGCCTGGATGGTCCTCCCGCTGCCCAGACAGCGCACCTGGAGGTGGTTGGTCTCCGCCAGGAGCTGCTCTGTACTGTGAGCGGCAGCCCTTTTCTGGGGCTGGGCTAGACCAGAGAGTGTGAAGGCCCAGTCCTGGGGATTTGGAGCTCAGAGCAGACCCTGGGGACGGAGGCTTCAGTTTCTTCCACTGGCCTCATCTCTTGAGCTGCTGTTTTTCTCCCCGAGAATAGCCATCCATCTGAGCAGGGCGTCTGAGGATGGCTCTCCTTCAGCATCTCCAGGCAGAAGCCTGGCAGAAGGAACACTTCTCCACCCCCTTGGTTTCCTATCCCATGATGGCTCTTCCATCTGGCTCGTTCATTCATGTGTTCATTCAACAAGTTAATATTGAGCCTCAGGGTCTGCCCTGCCATGGTCAGGGTACTGAAGGGGGTGGGGAAATGAAGAAGGATCAGTATGAGAGACAAGACACTTCCATATAAACAGGAATCCCGGGGGTAACCTGAGGAGGACCACGAGAAAAGGATAGGCCACGTCCTGTGTGTTTGAGAGGAGAGATCACCCCCAGATTTGGCAGGAGCTGGGGAGGGGTGTGCATTAAGGAAAGCTCTGAGGAGGTGGGATTTGTGCTGGGCCTTGAAGAGAGGGTAGGATTGGACACGTGCAGCGGAAGGAAAGGACATCTGCGGTAGTGAGAAGAGCAGGGACACGGCCTGGAGGTGGGAGCACCTGGCCATGCCTGGGGCCTGGGAGCATGTCCACGTGCAGAACAAGTGCACCAGGAATCAGGACGGCATCAGCGGGCCAGCTTTATCCTCTAAGCTGTGAGCCGTGGCGCAGTCACTGCAGTCACAAGCCAGCGCCTCCGGGGTGGGATCAGGAGAGCAGGAAATAAGGCCCCAGAGGTCCCGGGAAGAGGCTGGCCCAGCTGAGACACACTGTCTGAGCTGTCCCCGGCTGTCTGTTGCTCTCGGAAAGCCCTCCATTGACACATTCACACTCCAGCGTTACTTCTCAGGCCTAGCTGACCCAGTGGACCTAAGACACACACAGCATGGGGGCTGGAAGGAAAGTTTAAAGGGCATCTCACCCAGTGTTTAAAATTCGAAAAAGAAAAACCTGTAGGGTCCCATTATTCAACTGGAATCCCATAAACCCCAAAGGGAAAACAGAGAAGATGCTCCAGTTAAAGCAGGTGGGGGGCGGCCTCCCCATTCTGTCTCCCCATCACTCCCCACAGCAGCTCCTGGGGCACCCCTGGGAAACCTAGGACTGGGAGAACTCGCCCATTTTTATTTTACAGGTGGGGAATCTGGTGCTGGAAAAGAGGCACAGGGACGCCAGATGGCTTCCCAATGCCTCAGGGATCTTCTTGAGCTTGTGTCGAAGATCGGGGGAGAAAGGCAGTCAGTGCATAGGTGGAGGGGGTCTGATTTTCCAGGATGCATCTTCCTCCTTTGGTAGCAACGATGCTTGGGGCCTGCTGGCTGGGGCTGCCCTCAACACCCAGTCTGTAGCCTGGTGGCAGTTGGCACTGTGCTGGCTCCCCTGTGGTTTACCTCATCCTCAACCCACTGTGGGAGGGAAGGTGGACCAGCTCCTTCCTCCACCACACACATCAAGAATAGAGATGTGGGAGTTAGGATTAGTGGTTAGGATTCCGGGCTTTCACTGCCATGGCCCTGGTCAGGGAGCTGAGATCCCGCAAGCTGCACAGCATGGCGAAGAGAGAGAGAGAGAGAGAGAGAGAGAGAGAAAACAACTTATAATCACCGTTGCCAGGGAGAGTGGAGTGGACGTGGGGGGAAGGCACACTAAAAATCCTAATGTAAAGAGAAGAATCCTATGGGTAAAATGGTTGTTCTTCACATGTGCTGGGCATTTTATTATCTGCCAAAGCTTTTTTACAGACATGATTCTATTTAATTCTTATAATCAGCCTGTCAGGTAGATATTAGCCCCCTTCCATTTTACCAGTGAGAAAGGTGAGGCTCAGAGAGGCTGAGCGAGTTGCCCAACATCATACAGCTGGTAAGGAGGCAGGGACAGTCCCTTCACTCTGGTCTTCTAACTCCAGGTCTGGCGAGCATACTGTGAGCAAGGAAAGGAAGGAGGCAGTTCTGTGTGTGTGTGTGTGTGTGTGTGTGTGTGTGTGTGTGTGTGTGTGTGTCTATGCTTTGCGAGGCTGCCAGAGAAGAGTGGAGGGGCAGAGGCTAAGGCTGGGAGCGTGCTTGTGAATGATTATATTGCAAGTGTTCCTTTAATTATACGCATTTCACTTGAGAATATAAGAGCCACAGGGAAGGGACTCCTGGACCGCTAGGACCTAGCTTAGTGCCTGTCCCAAGGCAGGCATTTAGTAAATTTCTGCTGCAAGCATCTGATTAAAGAGGGTGTGCTTGTGACCTTGTTTCTGGGTGAGGTTGTCTCTAACCCCAGAGGCTGCCTTGCAGCCCATCCTCCTCTCCCGGGGCTGACATCTTCCCACTTCCTTCTCTCCTTCTGTATATGGGGAGAAACACCAACAAATCCCCTGGCAATGCATAAGAGGGAAGCAATGAACATGCAGGGCATCCCTGTCACCCCCAAAACATGTGAAGTCAAGCCCAGATTTCCCCTTCAGAGTCCCCCCCGCCCCGATCCTGCCTGGGTTCCTCCAGGGTGAAGCGGCAGTGGTACCCTCTGTTCCAGCAGCTCCAGGAAACAGAACAATCCTGATTGCTGGCGATTGCAGAGGCCACTCGTCTGGGCTCCGGACAACTCTGGGATCAGTGCCCAGCTCAGCACAGAAATAAAGAAGATATCCAAGCTCAGGACTCCTGCTGTTATAATGGTCTGGACAGATCTCTCCAGCTCCTCTGAAAGCAAATTGGGTTGCCCACCCCTCTCCCTTACATCCTTGAGGAGACCCAGCAAATACCACCTGCTTTGACATACATACACATGAATCTTCTCAAAGATACATGGCTGATGAGAAGGCCCCAGCCCAGTGCCCCCTCCCTGCCAAATGTCCCAGAGACACTTGTGTTTGGTGCCCAGGCAGAGAGACATTCCGGGATGCTGAGAAAGACAGCTGACACCCCTTCCAGGCTTGGCACAGGTGACGTGCAGGCGAGGCACCTGCTACTGTCTCCTTTCCCGACATGAAGGGAACAGCTTCCTGGCAGCAGCCCCTTTGTTCCCCCCTATCCTGAGAGTTGGCTCCAGCTGCTAAAGGGGATACTTCCTGGGGTCTTCTCCTGCCCTTTAAGGTTCTGATGATAATCTTTTCACCCCCAGCAGGCCTGGCATCAAACACAACACAGGAGTGGTGACAGGCTGAAAAAGCAGGAACACTTTATTTACAGTGATCATTTGGTGACACATAGATCTTCGGGCTTTTAGTGGCCTTGCTGAGAGACACGTGGGCAGGGGCCCGCTCTCTCTGTTGGGTTACCGCATCCTCCTGCCTCATCCTGCTATGAGAATCCAGCTGCTGTCAGGACCCTCGTGCTCTGACAAGCCTCAACTTGGGGGCATCCCTCCTGTGTCCATTTTCTGGGTAGTCAGTGCGCTCAAGCACTGCCAGAGGTCCTCCTTCCCTCCTCTGGAGGTCTCGTCTTGGTCCTGGTTGTGGGGCACCTAGGGGGGAACCACACACTTCGGTATGCAGAAAGATGGGGGGTGAGGAGTCCTGTGGGGGGGTGGCAGGTGCCAGGGCACAGGCTTGGACAGCCGTCTGGTGCAGAGAGCTGTTACCTGGCCTAGCCTGTGGTTGGGGTGGTGGGAACATCCCAGTCTTCTCCAGAGTCAGAGCAGTGAAGTCCCAGAAGTCCTCCAAGGGGTAGAGAGGCCAGGTATAGAGAACTCTTCCTTGTGTGTATGGCAGCAGACTCAGTTGCCACTTTGGGCCTGGCCTCAGTTCTCCAGGGCTACTTACTCTTCCCCCTACAAGAATGCCTCCCCAGGGTTGGTCTCATCCCAGGGAGGAAGGCTAGCTTGGTCAAGGGCAGGACCACTGCCTCCACCTGGCCAAGATCCAAGGCCACCCTCCTGGATTTCTGGAAACGTCTCCCCCCCCTTCTCTTGAGAGGATGTTTGGGGAGGGAGGGCGTGGTCTATGGGTAAAGAGACTTGGTGGGAAGCGTAGGGGGCAAATCCACAGTGGAGGGCTCCGGGACACTCAGGTGGGGGGAGAGGTGAGCACTGAATTCTGCTGCTCCCCCATCTGGTTCCCCAACACAAGGGCGTGTCAGGGGTCACCGTGAGCCAGGATGAGGCTCGCGCCGACAACAGAGACCACGAGGGAGGCAAGGGCCGGGGTGCCAGGGGGAGCCGTAGCGGGCAGGGCCGGGGTTAGAGGCTATAAGTCAGGCCGGCCGGGTCTGGGGCCGCAAGTCCTGTCCCTTCGGCTCTCAGCGCGCCTGGCCCGCCCGCTCCCGGTGGCCGGCCTTCCAGCGGCGAGGCTGCGAGGGCGGCGGAGGCGCCGGGGCGCCCCGCAGGCTGCACGTCCTCAGCTCCCGGGCCAGGCTGAGCACCTCCGGCCGCTCGCTCTGGGGTGCTCCTTCCTCGAGCTCCTCCGCCTCCTCGTCCTGGTCCTCGTCCTCCTCCTGGATGCTGCTGAGGCGCGGCGCCCCGCGGCCGCGCTCGGCGGCCGGCGGCCGGTAGGCGCACTTGGCGTTGAGCAGCCGGCGCAGCGGGGCGCGGGGCACCGAGGCGGCGGCGCCCTCAGCGAGGAGGTGCTGCTGGCGCACGTGGCGCGCGTCGCTCTGGCGCTGCAGGCGCTTGAAGTCGCTGAAAGCCGCCAGCGCGGTCTGGCGGAGCAGGCGGGCCAGGGCGCGCGCCTTGTGCGCCCGCGCCAGCAGCACGGCGTGGCAGCGCAGCACCACGGCCTTGTGGCGCGCCTGGTGGCGGTAGACCCAGGCGAAGACGCGCGGGTGGCGCCCGTCCGCCGTGCAGTAGGTGATGCGCGGCAGCAGGTAGGCGTGCGCCGGTCTGCGGCCCCCCGAGCCCGCTGAGCCGCTGCGCTCGCACGGCTGCATGCGGATGCCGTGCGGCCCTAGCGTCAGCTTCATCTTGGTGCCCCCGCCCGGCCCGCAGCGCGCCCAGATCTTGCCCACGGCGTCGTCGGTGCAGCCGTCGCCCTTGGCGTGCAGGGTGACGGCGTTGCCCAGGTACCACACGGTGTAGGTCGGGTCCTCCTTGTTGAGCTCCACTTTCTGGCGCCGGCTGCGGAACACGCGACCCAGGCGCTCCAGCGGCCAGTCGGGCAGCAGGTCCGGGCAGGAGCGCAGGAAGCTGGAGAGCAGCGACGTGTAGGCGAGCCCCGGGCTCAGGCTCTTCGCCTTGCACTTGGCCTCGCCCTCCACTAGCACGAATTTGTTACGTCTCCAGGGCAGCATCGCGGCGGCGGCCAGAGGGGCTGGGGACGCCGCGAGCTCACGGGCGTCCTGCCCGGCGGCCGGGGGGAAGGGAGGGCGCGCAGAAGCCCGCGGCCCCGGGCTTTCGAGAAGCTGGGCGGCGCCGGAGACAGTCGGTGCCCAGAGATGCCCAGTGCCAGGCAGGGCTAGCTAGCTTCGCAGATGCCCGGTGCCCAGCCGGGCTGGCAGCCGAGATGCCCGGGCGGCGGCCGAGCGTCCGGGAACAGCGTCCCCCGGGAGTCGCTCCAGCCGTCCGGGAAGCAAGGAGGGGCAGGGGCTGGGCGGGGAGGAGACGCCCCTCAGGCACGAATAGGGGGAATCCCACGGCCCCCGCCGCCCAAATTGCGGCGGCAGGGAGGTCGCCGGAGCCGGGGCTGGCGGCTGGCTGCTCGGAGGGGTAGACCGAGAGAGCGCGACTGCGGTGGGGACTCCTTCACGCGTCGCGGCTCCACCTCCCCGGGCTGCCTACATCACCGGGCGGGACCGCTAGCTCTCTTGTCCCCTCCTCTCGCCCTCCTCTCTCTCCTCCCCCGCGCAGGCTAGCAGTGCTCTTCGCCCGAGACCCAGCACAGGCGCGGTGGATCGGGTTTAATCATTATCGTCGGAGGGGAAGGGGTGGAGGTAGGAATCTCCTGAAATCCACGGGAGGGCTTTGCCAACGCAAGTTTCTCAGGTCTCACTGGTGGTCTCTAAGCTCCTCCTGGAGCGTTCGGTATCCCCCTCCTCTTTCTAGGATTCCCATTGCCCCTCACATCCCTACCCGCATCTCTGAGGGTGGGTTCCTGATGGGCCGGCCTGGCTCACTTGGCCTCTTGTCTGCGCAGCAGAAAGCCAGATGAGGCGGCCGAGCAGTGCAATGGAAAAGTACTGTCGCTTGGTGAAGCGTTCTCCCAGATTCTTCCAAGGTCGTGGGCCAGGCTCCTGCGCCTGAGCTGGGAGACCAGTCACAGCTCCAGCAGCCGGTAGTGGCTCTCGCCTGGACTAAAGCCGGGAGGGTACTCTCGGAGGGTGGGGAACCTTCCAGAGTGGTCCTGGGTCTGTGGGAATTGCAGATCAAAAGCTCCTTTGGCCAAAGGGCAGCCTCTGACTCTCCCGGGATTAAATAGATCCCACTACTGTTTGTGATCACCTCTCCTCCTCCCGGCCACCACCTCCGGGGGGTTTGCATTCATTATGTCATTATCGCAGGACTACCCAGGCTCTCAGTTAAGCAACTTGCCCAAGGTCACAAAGCTGACAGGAGGTGGAACTGGGGCGCCACTCAGGCTCGGGTGACCCACGACAGGACCCTCACTCTTCTGTGAGTCCACCGTATGCTGCATATGGATGGGGCGTTTTCCACCCTCCCCTGAGACCTTCCAGTGGGGCCTCTTACTAGGGAGCGGTCCTAGTGTACTGGCAAAGAGATACTTGTCCCTGGGTATGGGGACACATCTGCCCCTTTCAGGATCTGTTAAATCACAAGCTCCCTAGAATCTCAGGACTGCTCTGATTGGGGCCCAGGAGTCTCCTACAGAGCCAACACCCAAGCCCTTTCGGTGGCTTCAGAACAGGTCATTCGAGGAGGCTTCCAGGTCAGGAATGAGCCCAGAGGCTTGGGCTAGGCCAGGCCAAGCCAGGTGACCTCCCAGAGTGGGGACAGCCTGGCCACATTCGCCCCAGGCCAGCCGGTTGGGCTCAGAATCCCTGGTGGGGGGATAAAAGCAACCCTCCCCCTCACAAGGCTGCCTCACTGAACGCTCCTAAAATGACATGCAAATAAAGACTAGGAAATGACTTGGAATTGCAGAATCTTAGCTTCAGTGGGGCCTCAGAGATTACCTGGTCCACTGCAGCCTCATTTTATTTTTAAGGTGGAAATGTCTTTATGGCTTGTTGCTGATTATAAAAGTAATACATGCTTGTGGTAAAAAAAAAATCACTCCAGAAGGACATGGAGGTCTCCTACTGTCCCCACGCCATAGCCATGGCCTTATTTCTCCATAAGAGGACAGGCCCTGAGAGGCACAAGGATCCACCCACTGGACCTCACTGCCTCGGGGTCCTCTTCCCCACAAGCATCAGGAGGCTGGTGGGAGCAGCCAGTAGCAAAGTTTCCGCTTGCAAGCCTGAGATATCTCCAAGCTTTTGGGAAGGCGTAGCCTCCTGGGGTTGCTAGAGTTAATGTATCATGACACGGGAAGCCCAGTTAAGCTTGAATTTCAGCTAAATGACCATTTCTTTAGTATAAGCGTGTCCCAAGCATTGCCTGCATTCGACCCCGTAACTAAGCCTCCTGCCTCTCAGAGAACAGGAAGGGGTGGGGCGCTGCACTTGGGAGCCTAGTGTAGGCTCGCTCACCTAGTCCTGCTTCTGTTCTGTTCCCACTGCTTTGGGAATATCCTGGCGGGGGGTGGGTGTGGGGAGGGTTACCCGGGACTGCGTTGAGATCACAGTGTGCAAGGGTATGTTTTGTTTGTTTGTTTGTTTTTAATTTTTATTTTTGGCCACGCGGCATATGGGATCTTAGTTCCCTGACTAAGGGGTACCTGTACCCCTGCAGTGGAAGTGCAGAGTCTTAACCACCGGACCACCAGGGAAGTCCTGCAAGGGTGTGTTTATGTTAAGTCCTCTGGACCACAAAGCAGCATTTGACATTGTTAGCCATTTTGTTACCTTGTGGACAACTCACCTTGGCCTCCGTTGCAGGGACTTCCTCCCTCTGGCACCGGCTCTGGGCCACTCCTCCCTTCAGGGGCTCCTCCTGACACCCTCGGGCCTGGTGTCCTGCCTTCGGCTCCTCTTCCTCTAAACTTGTTCCTTGGAAGGGTTCAGCTGCCCTAGAGCTCCCACTGTCCTTTCTATTCAGAAGACTGGAGAGGCTGGCCTGGTCCCATTCATCCAGGCAGAGCTCAAGGCTGTCCCCTCCCTTAAGTCTTCCTTCCCTTCTCTCCCATCCATGGTAGGAGCTCCCGGCTTTGTACCAGAGCAGTATCATCACTGCTTCACAGACTGGCATGTAGTTGGACTTTTTTTTTCTTTTTTCAACTTAATTTTTAGCTCTAGCATATTTATACTGGTATTAGTTGAAAAAGTCATATAACTGCCTTATAGTAGACGTGTAATTAAAAAATCAGTCCCCTACTCCATCCTTTCCCCAGTCTCAAGTCTCACTTCCAAAGACAACCCCTCTTTCATGCATTTTAGATGGAACTTCTGTCATATGCCTCCTTATTTATTTATTTATTTTTCTGTACGCGGGCCTCTCACTGTTGTGGCCTCTCCCGTTGCGGAGCACAGGCTCCGGACGCGCAGGCTCAGCGGCCATGGCTCACGAGCCCAGCCGCTCCGTGGCATGTGGGATCTTTCGAGACCGAGGCACGAACCCACTGCGCCACCAGGGAAGCCCCCTCCTTATTTTTAAATAACACACCTAATTCAGATTTCCCACTTTTTGAAACTTTATCTATTGCCTCTTTTCTATGGAAGGTGAAGATTTAATGCCCTTTCATCTACCCGCATCCCACACATTATTTTCTCTTCCTTCCTCTCAGTTTAGTTATATCATTTTGTTACTGTGGCATCAGTATTCAGTGTTCAAGTATTATGTCTATGTAACTATTGTTCATAGCTGAGCCTTGAAGTGTGTTATGATTTCATTTTTCCTTACTGGACAACATTTTTCTTTTCTAGAGGTATTTAATCACCTTATTAAAAAACAAAAACAAAACAAAACAAAAAAAACTTCCTTATGTACCCATCACTAATTCATCCCCCAACTGTCCAGCGGTACTGTAAAATGTCCCTCTACCTGGTTGAACACACCAGGTGGTCCTTAGAGACACCCCTCCTTAGGCGTCCTCCCTGGGCTCCAACCTGGACTGCTTACCCTACAGACCTGTAGAGCCATTGTCCTGGGACCTTGTTTTACTACCACCCTGGAAATTTCCTTTGATTCTTTCCTGTGTTGGATCCTGTTTTCTGGTTCCCTTGCTTTCTGCCTTCCCCTCCACCCCCGCTCCCAAACAGGGTTTATTTCCTTGCTTTGGTAGAGCATGTATTCCAGTAGCTTTGATTGCTGGTTCTCCTGGGTGTAGAGTTCTAGATTGGAAATAAATTTCCCTCAGCATTTTGAGGAGTTGACCCATGGTTGCTGTTGAAAAGTCAAGCGACATTCTGATACCCGATCCTGTGCGTGTGACTTGAGTTTTCTCTGAACGTTTTCAGGATCTCTCGGAGGTCTAAAGTTCCAAACGATGTGCATTCACTACGGGCACCTCTTGGTGAACCTTTCAATCTGGAAGTCAGTCTCCTAATCTGAAAATCAATTTTGGGGACACTTCTTTTTGCTGATTCCCTCCATTTCATTTCTGTTTTTGTTTTTTTCTAGTTTAGTTGGATGTTGGGCCTCTTGGATTGATTCTCTTAATTTTTCAAAATGTTCTTTCCAATTTTCCATTTTAAAAAATGTTTGTTCTGTTTTCTGGGACATTACCTCAACTTTATCTTCCAACTTTTCTATTTGGATTTTTTTTGGTATGTCTCTTCTCATAATTTTTCACTTCTAAGAGCAATTTCTTGTTCTTTTTTATAGCATCCTATTCTTGTTCATGGACATATTATCTCCTGTTCCTCTCAAAATATTAATTATAGTTGCTTCAAATTTTTTTAAAATTTTAATTGTGGTGAAATACACATAACACTTAACGATCTTAACCATTCTCAAGCGTACAGTTCAGTATTGTTAAGTATATTCACATTGTTGGGCAACCGATCTTTAGAACTTTTCATCTTGCAAAATCAAAACTTTGTACTAACAAAACAACTCTCCATTTCTCCCCCGGTCCCCACCACCCCCACCCCCAGCCCCTGGCAACCATCATTCAACCCTCTGTCTCTATGAATCTGAGTACTCTAGGTACATTATATAAGTGGAATCTCACAGTATTTGTCTTTTTGTGACTGGTTTATTTCAGTTAGCGTAATGTCTTCAGTGTTCATCCATGTTGTAGCATGTGTCAGTATTTCCATCATTTTTAAGGCTGAACAATAATCCACTGTATGTATATAGCATATTTTGTTAGCCATTCAGCCACTGATGGACACTTGGGTTGCTTCCACCTTTTGGCTATTGTGAATAATGTTGCCATGGACATGGGTGTATAAGTATTTCTTGGAGACCCTGCTTTCAATTCTTTTGGGTGTATAACCAGAAGTGGAATTGCTGGATCATATGGTAATTCTATTTTTAAAAAAATAAATTTATTTATTTATTTATTTTGGGGTGGGTCTGCGTTGGGTCTTCGTTGCTGTGCGTGGGCTTTCTCCAGCTGTGGCAAGTGGGGGCTACTCTTCGTGGCGGTGTGGGGGGGGGCTTCTCATTGCAATGGCTTCTTATGTTGCGGAGCATGGGCTCTAGGCATGTGGGCTTCCGTAGTTGTGGCACGTGGGCTCAGTAGTTGTGGCTTGCAGGCTCTAGAGCACAGGCTCAGTAGTTGTGGCACGTGGGCTTAGTTGCTCTGCAGCATGTGGGATCTTCCCAGACCAGGGCTAGAACCGTGTTCCCTGCATTGGCAGGCAGATTCTTAACCACTGTGCCACCAGGGAAGTCCCTCTCATTGTGGTTTTGATTTGCATTTCCCTAATTAGTGATGTTGAGTATTTCTTCATGTGCTTGTTGGCTATTTGTATATTTTCTTTAGAGAGATGGCTATCCAAATTTATTTTTTTGTTGTTGTATCGTAGGAGGTCTTTATAGATTCTGGATATTAACCCCTTATCAGATATATGATTTGCAGATATTTTGTCCTGTTCCTTAGGTTGCTTTTTAATTCTGTTGATCACGCTCTTTGATGCACAGAAATTTTAAATTCTGATGTAGTCCACTTTGTCTCTTTTTACTTTTGTTGCCCGTGTTGGTGTCATATCCAAGAAATCACTGCCAAATCCAATGTCATGCAGCTTTCCCTCATGTCTTCTTCTAAGAGTTTATAGTTTTAGGTCTTATTTTTAAGTCTTTGATCCATTTTTGAGTTAGTTTTGGTATATGATGTAAGGCAAGGGCCCAACATCATTCTTTTGCACGTTGATATCTAGTTTTCCTAACACCATTTGTTGAAACGACTGTTCTTTCCCCATTGATTGGTTTTGGCACCCTTGTTGAAAATCATTTGACCATATATGCAAGCATTTGCTTCCATCTCTATTCTAGTCCATTGGTCTATATGTCTGTCTTTATGCCAGTACCACACTGTTTTGATTACTATAGCTTTGTAATAAGTTTTGAAATCAGGAAGTGTGAGACCTCCAACTTTATTCTTTTTCAGGGTCCTCTGAGATTCCATATGAATTTTAGGATTGAGTTTTCTTTTTCTGAAAAAAAAAATACCATTGGGATTTTGGTAGGGTTTGCATTAAATCTGTAAATTGCTTTGGGTAGCATTGGCATCTTAACAATATGAAGTCTTCCAATCCATGAACACGAATGTCTTGCCACTTATTTGTGTTGTCTTTAATTTTTGTCAGGAACATTTTGTAGTTTTCAGTGTTCAAGTCTTTCCCCTCCTTGGTGAAGTTTATTCCTAAGTATTTTATTCTTTTTGATGCTATTGTAAATGGAATTTTTTTCTTAATTTCCTTTTCAGAAATTGTTCATGCCTAGTCAATAAAATGCAACTGAGTTTTGTAGTTTTGTGCGTTGATTTTGTATCTGGTCATTTTGCTGAATTTACTTATTCTAAGGTTTTTGTGGAATCTTTAGGGTTTTCTAATGATAGTTGTTTTTTGTTGTTGTTTTTATTTCTTTGGTGGTTTTTTTTTTTTTTTGCATTTGGTCTTGTTGCTGCGCGTGGGCTTTAGTTGTGGTGGGCGGGGGCTACCCTTCGCTGCAGTGTGTGGGCTTCTCACTGTGGTGGCCTCTCTTGTTGCAGAGCACGGGCTCTTGGCATGCGAGCTCAGTAGTTGTGGCTCACAGGCTCCAGAGCGCAGGCTCAGCAGCTGTGGCGCACGGGCCCATTTGCTCCATGGCATGTGGGATCTTCCAGGACCAGGGCTTGAACCCGTGTCCCCTGCATTGGCAGGCGGACTCTCAACCACTGCGCCACCAGAAAAGTCCATGACAGTTGTTTTTGAAAGTTTTTTTTTCAGTTTCATGCATTGCTCTTCTCCCTGAGTTCTTTCTCCCTGTTTAAAAACAAACAAACAAAAAAATTAAAAGATGTACATCTCTGACTGTCATGCTTACAGCTTTCCTCTAATGTCTGGTAATCACTATCGTCTAGCCCTATCTGAGAGGCACAAACACTGATTGGAAACTCTGTGTATGGGAGGTGCAGGGGGATGAACAGGACTTGTCATATATGGGCCTCCTTATCTGATGACACACACAGCCAGGTTACAAAGAAACCCTGGCAAAGACTCTCTCCTTGACCAAACTTGGCTCAGGCTCCTCTGAATCCTTTTCTCGACTAGGCTCCCTCCGGCATCACCCAGTTTTAGCAAGAATCTTGTTAAGTCAGTTTAGACAGAATCCCCCACCCTGGATATCTGATCACATTCCTCACCCTCCCATCATCCCCCCTGTTGATAGCTGATCACCTGGGTCTGCCCTCAGCAAAGATCCTGTCAAGTGGGTTTAGGCAGAATCCCTTCTTAGCTCTGACTTTTCCTCTTAGTAATTTGCCCTCCACTGACCCTCCTCCCTGCTTCTTGGCTCTAAATACCGCCTTGTTCTTGTTGTATTTGGAATTGACCCCAGTTCCATCTTGAGGTTTCTCTATTGCAGTCGTTCCTGAATAAAATCTGTTTTTACCCACTTTTCTTCACCCCTCCCCCCCAAATCTGTTTTTACCACTTTAACCACCATCCAGCTCTGGTTTTTTTTTTTTTTTTTTTAACAGCCCTCCAATGTTGAGGTCTGTAGGTCTTTTCTTTTGGGCTGGCCAGGGTCCCCAGGGAGAACTCCTAGAGCCTCCTGGCCATGGGGGAGGGGATGTATAAACCCAGCTGCCAGCATTCTGGGGGTGGAGTAGAGACAGGGCCTCCTGGAGGTCTCACTGATCAGTAGGCGGGCCGCCACTTCATCCGTGTTCAGGATGGTGCCTCCCTGCCCTCGGCCACGCCTGGGGTCCTCAGTCCAGAGGCGCGTTGGGTCCGTCTCCCCAGAGAGGAAAGCCCCAGTCTTCTGGTGCAGGGGTGGGGTGGGATCTCCACGCTGCTCCGGAGAGGGGAAGGTACCTAGGGCTCTCACTGATCCTCGGTTGTTACATCTGACCTGCTGTCACCAGAGATGTCTGGTGCGTGGGGTTCCTGGGTTTCTGGGGCTCCTCAGCATGACACGACTTGATTCTTTCTGGGTTTCCATCCTTTGCTCTCCACTGAGCTTGCTATCCCTTGTCAACATCCTCCAACATGTTGTTAACGCCTCTCAGCGGCTGTCATCGCCTCCTTTTTCTTTGTCAGTTTATGCCACTTTTGTTCCTTTATTGTCATTTTAGTGAGGCTTGGGGAAGGAATGGGGACTTCATCTCAATGCTCCATGTCTAAGGAAAATCTCTCCTCAGTATTTTTCTGATGGTTCATTACTGTGCTCAAGATTCGTGCGTCGCATTCCCTTGGTCTCATTATCATTTGTCCCTGGCAATGTGAACGCACCTCAGTGCATACCAATCGATTAATTAATTCATATTTATTTATGCATTTATTCAGCAGCTTTGTTCTGACAAATGCGGAAGTTGGACTAATCGCCACAGTCCCTTCTGGTTTGGACATTCTGCCATCATAGGAGTCATTGTACTACGTGGGTGCTGAGTTCAAAAGTGGACACCGTGGGGCACCTAGAGATAGGTGGAGATGTGTAAGACGTTCCTGTTGGAGCCAGCCTCCACGACGGCTCCCGGTGAGGCTCACCTCCTGGTATTCGTGCCTGTGTGTGGCCCCCTCCACCCTGAATAGGGCTGACCTGAGTAATGAAAAAGATATTGTGGATATGACATTGGGTGATTTCTTTTTCTTCTTTTTTATTTTTTTAAAAAATATTTATTGGGCTTCCCTGGTGGCGCAGTGGTTGAGAGTCTGCCTGCCAATGCAGGGGACGCAGGTTCGTGCCCCAGTCCGGGAGGATCCCACATGCCGCGGAGCAGCTGGGCCCGTGAGCCATGGCCGCTGGGCCTGCGTGTCCGGAGCCTGTGCTCTGCAGCGGGAGAGGCCACAACAGTGAGAGGCCCGCGTACCACAAAAAAAAAAAAAAAAAAAAAAAAGGATTTATTTATTTATTTGGCTGTGCCGGGTCTTAGTTATGGCGTGCGGGATCTTTTAGCTGCAGCATGCAGGCTCTAACTCCCCAACCAGGGATGGAACCCGGTGGGACCCCGGTATTGGGAGTGTGGAGTCTTAGCCACTGGACCACCAGGGAAGTCCCCAGCACCCAGTGATTTCTGAGGCTAGAACTTGAAGGACATTGTGGCTACTGCCTTGTTCTCTCCTGGATCACTCTTGCTGGAAGGTACCAGCTGCCACGTCATGAGGACGCTCAAGCAGC
The DNA here is from genome assembly GCF_964374135.1 of Grampus griseus. Taxonomy (NCBI): domain Eukaryota; kingdom Metazoa; phylum Chordata; class Mammalia; order Artiodactyla; family Delphinidae; genus Grampus; species Grampus griseus. The sequence continues at coordinate 167,654,330 of NC_139017.1, forward strand.
CCTGCGGAGAAGTCCTCATGGCAAGGAACTAAGGCCTCCTGCCAGTTCACCACCCGTGTGAGGAAGCCATCTTGGAAGTGGACCCTCCACCCCAGTCAAGCCTTCAGATGACTGTAGCCCCAGCTGACATCTAGGCTGCGACCTCATGAGAGACCCTGAGCCAGAACCATGCAGCTCCCAAATTCCTGACCCACAGAAACTGTGAGATAATAAACAGTTATTCTTGTCTTAAATCACTAAGCTTTGGATTTGTTTTTTAGCAAAAGATAACGAACGTAATCCCCAGTCTGTCACACAGGCCCCCAAAGCTCTGATCGCATCCCCCTCTCCCTGCTGCCCAGCTTCCCTCTAAGACCCTCTTGCCTACATCTCTGTGTCTCAGCCATGCTTTACCAGCCTCCTCCCAGCGCCTCTAACCTCTGAGTACCATCTTGCCCCAGGTCCTTTACACATGCTGTTCCCTCTGGTCCTCAGCCTTCTTTCTCATCTCCTCTTCCAGCCTATCCATCTTTCAAGCCATTGCTTAAAAGTCACTGCTCTTAGGGAAGTAGTTCCCTGAACTGTCCTGACTTCCTTGGTTGTGTCCCTCAAAGTACCCTTCAAAGCATTTATCAGAATTGTTATCAATTCATTATTTGTTTTTTTTTTTGTTTTTTTTTTTGGCTGCGTTGAGTCTTTGTTGCTGCACACGGGCTTTCTCTAGTTGCGGCGAGCGGGGGCTACTCTTCATTGTGGTGCGTGGGCTTCTCATTGCGGTGGCTTCTCTTGTTGTGGAGCACAGGCTCTAGGTGTGCGGGCTTCAGTGACTGCAGCACGCGGGCTCAGTAGTTGTGGCACGTGGGCCCTAGAGTGCACGGGCTTCAGTAGTTGTGGCGCGTGGGCTCTGGGGCGCGCAGGCTTCAGTCGTTGTGGCTCACAGGCTCTAGAGTGCAGGCTCAGTAGTTGTGGCGCGCGGGCTTAGTTGCTCCGCGGCACGTGGGATCTTCCCAGACCAGGGCTCAAATCCGTGTCCCCTGCATTGGCAGGAGGATTCTTAACCACTGTGCCACCAGAAGTCCCTCAATTCATTATTGGTGTCATCATCTATTTAATGACTGCCTTCCTTTACTCCTAAGGCTGCAGGTACTCTGAGGGCAGGGAATGCATCTGTCTTTCCCACTGCTAACTTCACACTGCCCTGGATGGCATCAGGAACATAGTAGGTACTCAAAAGATAGTTGCTGAATAGCTGAGTGAGTTTGACTCAGTTTTCATTCTCTCCACTATGAGAAAAACAGCTTAGAGCAAATTCCTAGTTGATGGCAGGTCAGTACATTATTCTTTTTTTTTTTTTTTTTTTTTTTTTTTTGCGGTACACGGGCCTCTCACTGCCGTGGTCTCTCCCGCTGCAGAGCCCAGGCTCTGTACACGCAGGCCCAGCAGCCATGGCTCACGGGCCCAGCCGCTCCGCGGCATGTGGGATCCTCCCGGACCAGGGCACGAACCCGTGTCCCCTGCATCGGCAGGCAGACTCTCAACCACTGTGCCACCAGGGAAGCCCAGTACATTATTCTTAAAGGACAGCACATACACTTTTATTTAAAAAAAAAAAAAGTCTCACTTCTGAAAATGACTCATTTTGTGACCTTGCGCTGCTTAACTTTCCTCCCTGAAAAAGGTAGGTAGCAATTGGTAAAGTGCTTCTCTTGGAGGCCAGGAACTATTTCATTTAGAGAGATTTGGGCAAGGTTTTCAATGCTCTTAAAGTACAATTATCTTAATATCCAGGTGATTGTAAATGATTATATAAGTGATGAATATAAATGAACTGTGATTTACCATGTGGATATATTTCAGTTATAAGGATGTATGTGTGTGTGTGTGTGTGTGTGTGTGTGTGTGCATGTGTGTGTATGCATGCCTTTTGGTGCTAAATTGGTAAACATCTGTGTGTGCATATTTCTTTTTAAAGAAGCGTTTGCTCTAGAATGCTCATGAACATCCAACTTCTGCTGCAGATTTATTGGAAGCTGTCACTGTTTGACTTTGCTCAAAGCTGTATTCATTTCTAACAGTAACAAACCAATATTTACTTATGTGTCCAGAATTACGCAAAACCTTTTCCTTTATCAGAGCCAATCCTCATGATTACTTTTGCAAGATAGGAACTATTATAATTCCCATTTTACAGATGAGGGAACAGAGGCTCAGAGAGGTAAAATAACTTCCCTAAGGCCACACAGCTAGTAACTGACAGAGCAGTAACTAAAATCTGTTTGGCGTGTTCTTACCCTTTGGAAGGATCATGCATGTGTATTTGTTACTAAGAAATAAAGAAAAAGAGGAAGGTGACCAAAATTACTATTCGTTCTGAAGGATTTTAAGCATAAAGGAGCCTTCACAATAGCATTAGTCTGTAATCAGATGCCCCAGTACTGAGTGGTATGAATGTAGGAGGTGAGCAAAGGTGATGGATGAAAATGTTACCTTCAGCGCACCTGTATTCATGAGATAAGCTCGTGCATCCATCCAATTAGAGTCCAGTGCAAAGCAAAATCATGTTTGCATAACAAACAGAACAGCCTAAATAAAGGCTGGTATTTGAATACAGCTGGATCTCAGGAGTGCAGGCAAGAGGAGACTCCTGCAGCCCCACAGGCCCTGAGCGAGATGGGAGCAAAGACAGGGTCAGAGGAGGGGATTTAGAGGTCGGCTTCATTTTGTACTAATGCTGATCTCACTGTGAATCCCTCTACTTGACCCCCTCTTCTAACCACATATAGTCACTCTTTTTTAATTTTAAAATTTTTAAAAATTGAAGTATAGTTGATTTACAATGTTGTGTTAGTTTCAGGTGATTCAGATATATATATATATATATATATATATATTTCAGATTCTTTTCCATTAGAGGTTGTTACAAGATACTGAATATAGTTTCCTGTGCTATACAGTAGGTCCTTGTTTATCTATGTTATATCTTCATTCACTCAATCAGCCATTCAACAAACGATTTCTGACCACTTGATATGTAGGCACAGGGTACAGAGGAGAGCAAGGAATACGTGGGCCCTCTCCTCTGGAGCTTACAGTCCTGCTTGGGAGAGGGCTGTGTGTCACAGGAATATACAGTATGAACTATTATGCAAATAATGATGTAGTTATGTGGCGAGAAGGATGGAGCGCTCTGAAAGGGGCTCCTAACTTAGTCAAGGGGATCAGAGGCCACTTACTTGAGGAAGTCATTTCTTCAGAAACAGAGGAGTTGTTGGGGGAGGGACTATTAAGTAATAAAGAATTAGTGTCTTCATTATCTATGGGTAATAAATCACCCCAAAAACATAGTGGCTTACAACAGTAAGAATCATTTCATTACCTCTCCCGGTTTCTGTGGCTCAGGAATTTGGGAGCAGCTCAGCAGGGCAGTTGTTGAGGTCTCTCATGAGGTTTCAGTCAGATGTTGGCTGGGGCTGTGGTCATCCAAAGGGTCGACCGGGGCTGGAGGGTCCTCTCAGACACGGCTCACCCGTGTGCCTGGCGAGATGCTGTTGGCCATTGGTTGAGGCCTCAGTTTCTCTTCATAGCTCTGCTTGTGTGCCCTCAAAGCCTGGTGGCTGATTTTCCCCGGAGTGAATGAGCCAGGAGGCCAAAATGGAAGCTGCAGAGTGTTTCTCTGCCATAGTCTATTGGTCACACAGGGCCAGCCCTGATCCAGTGGGGGAGGGGACTACATCAGGGTGAGTGCTGGGAAACTGGATCACTGGGAGGCATTTTGGAGGTGGGTTAAGAAGGACACATCAGTCGGGGTTAAATGATGGTGCTCCCATGCGATGCTTTCCTGCAGCCCCCTCCAGGAAGGGTGGCTTCTGTCCCACACCTCTAACCACTGGACCAGCAGTGGGACAGACGTCCTTGTTGCTCCCAAATCAAAATCCCCTTTTCCTCCCTAAAATCTCCCAGGTCACTAGACCATGCCCTCCAGTACTCCTCTTTGCTACAGTTATCTACCAGCCCGGGGGGCCTTCATTCCTAACGTCTGAGCTCCTGGCTCAGTGTTCTCTGCTCTGCCGCTCCTGTTTAATCCTTAGTGACTTCAATATCCACAAAGTGATCCTCTAACATTCCCACCTCCCGGTCCCTCCTCTGAGGATCCTGTCTTCCCATCTTAGTACTCATCCCCACTGTCATACCCTTGACCTTTCCATTATCAAAAACTGCAACCCCTACATAATGTCAGTTTAAAGCATCCCACAGTGTAAGAACTTACCTTCTAGTGTCTCATCTCCAGCACTGCTTTGACCCCACCTGGGCCTCCAATCTTGCTACCTTTCCATCCTTCTCATAGCTCATTTCCCTCCTCCCTCAGCTTAAATCCCACAACTTCCTTGCCTATCCCTGTATTAGTTTCCTGTTGCTGCTGTAACAAGCTGTCACAAACTTAATGGCTTACAACAACAGAAATTTATTCTCTTATAGTTCTAGAGGTTAGAAGTCTGAAGTAGGTCTCACTGGGCTAACATCAGGGTGTCACTAGGGCCACGCTCCTTCTAGAGGCTCTAGGGAAGAATCTGCTTCCTTGCCTTTTCCAGCTCCTATAGGCCATGCGTATCCTTTGGTTCACTGCCCTTGCCTCAATTTTCAAAGCCAGCAACGTTGGGCTGAGTCCTTCTCATGCTGCCATTTCTCTGGTTCTCTCTTTCCTTCCTTCCTCTTCTGCTTATAAGGACCCCTGCGATTACTTTGGGCCTATCTGGACCACACAGGATAACCTCTGCATTTCATGGTCAACTGATCGGCAACCTTAGTTCTATCTGCAGCCTTATTTCTAATTCCCTTCTGCCATGTAGTCTGCTATATTCCGAGATTCCAAGGATGAGGATGTGGGCATTTGGGGGGGGGGACCATTAATTTGCCTCCCACAAACCCCTCAAATTCTTTTCCCTTCCCCAGGGTTATTTTACTAACCTGAGCAAAATCCCAAATCTCGTTTCATCCAACTGTCTACTTATTCCATGTCTGTACCCATGCAGCTCAGCCTGGCTGGAGAAAGACAGAAACCACAGCTCGCTCCACATTCATGACCACTGGGCTTGGGTAGACTCTTAGACCACCAGGCAATTCTACTACATTTCCCTAGTCCATTCACTCTCCCTCTCCTGCATGATAATCTCATACCTCCTCCTCACTCTTCAAATCCCCACACTTCCTCCCTTGTCCCTACTCTCAGCTGAAGCTCTTGCTTCCCCGAGAAAATTGGGGCAATAAGAAGAAAACAGACTCAGCAGTGCATCCACCCGCCCACCTGCACCTGTACTCATATCCTGCCTCCCTCTCACCACTTTAGACCAACAGCCCAAAGCCAGCCCCTCCACTGGAGCTTGGAGGCTGTCCCTGCTCATGTCCTCAAGGTCGTCACTCCAGAGAGCCCCTGCACTTCCTTCTGTGGTATCAGTACCCACCCCCACTCTTTTGGATCATTTTCCCGTCAGCACACAAGCATGCTATCATTTCTCCCATCACACAAAACCAAACCGAAATAAAACCCTGTCTCGATCTGACATCCTCTCTCCAGCCAATGCCTATTTCTCTGCTTTTCTTTACAGCAAAACTAGAAAAAGTGCTCTCTTGCTTCTTGGGTCCAATTTCTTGCCTCTCACTTTCTTGGATCTGCTCACATCCAGCCTTGGCTGCCACTGAGCTTCTCAAGGTCACCAACAACTGCCAAGCTGCTAGATCCAGTGGTGGATTCTCCGTGCTGACCTTCCTGGGCTCTCAGCAGCGTTTGATACAGCTCACCCCTTCCTCCTGAACATACTGCCTTTGTGTCCTCACTTGGTGTCCTCTGCTCTCCATGGCCACTCGTCTCAGCCTCCTCTGCTGAGTTCTCCATATCTCCTTGACCTTGAGATGTTGGAGTGCCCCATGCTCCCTTGGTGATCTCATCCAGGCTCTTAGCTTGAAATACCATCTTACAAGCTAACCACCTCCAAATTCTATCTATAGCCTGGACCACTCCTGAATCCAGACTCTTTCCTTCCCTCCACTTGGAGGTCAAATAAACTTCTCAAAATTAAAATGACCAAAACCAGGGATGGCCATGCCAGCCTCTCAGTTAGTTACTCAGGCCAAGAATTTTAGCATCGATCTTGACTCTTTTCTTTCCCTCATACCCTCAACCAGTCTGAACCAGTTCATGTCAGGTCCACTCCCAGTACATCCAGGATGTGACCCCTTCCTGCCACCTCCACTCCTCCCAGCCGGGTCCACCCACTTTCACCTCCTGCCTGGAGAGAGGTGCAGCAGCCTCGTCACGGCTGTCCTGCCTCTGCCCTGGGCCCTACTCAGTCTATGCTCAACGCAGGGACCCTTCTAGAAGGTAAATCCAATGAGGTCCCTCCCCTACTCAAAACCCTTCAGTGGCTCCCTGTCATAGTCTGTTTGGGCTGCTGTAACAAAATACCATAGATTGGGTGGCTTATGAATAACAGAAATTCCTTTCTCACAGTTCTGGAGGCTGGGAGGTCCAAGGTCGAGGCACGGGTAGATTCGACGCCTGGTGAGGGCCCACTTCCTGGTTCATAGACGTCATCTCGTTGTGTCCTCACATGGTGGAAGGGGTGAGGGAGCTCTCTGGGGTCTCCTTCATAGGGGCACTGATCCCATCCATGAGGGCTCCACTCTCATGACCTAGCCACTTTCCAAAGGCTCCACCTCCTAATATCATCACATTGAAGAATACGTTTGAACGCATGAATTTTGGCGGGAGACAAATATTTGGTCTATAGCACTCCCCATGGGCTACCAGGCTTCAAATGAGCAGCCTAGCTGAACTTGTCCCCTGCTCTCCTTTTCCTTGATGTGATCACTCCCCACTGGCCTCCTTGCTGGTCCTCTAACAGGCCAGGCACACCTCCACCTGGGAGTTTTCAGACACCCACAGATCCCCTTATCTCTGCCTTCACATCTTTGCTCAAATGCCACCTTCTCAGACCAGCGTGCTGACCATTCCATTTAAAACTGTGACTCCCTGACCCTGACCCTTTGCCAGCACTCTCTGCCCTCATCCTCTGCTGTATTTTTCCCCACTGACCCTTGTCACCATCTGCGTTCGTTTCCTGTTGTCCCTGTAACAAATGACTGCAAGCTTAAAACAACACAAATTTACCCTCTTACACTTCTGGAGGTGAGAAGCCCAAGACAGGTCCACAGAGCTGTGTTCCTCTTGGAAGCTCTAGGGCAGAATCTATTTCTTTGCCTTTTCTACCTTCTAGAGCTGCCCACATTCCTAGGCTCGTGGCCCCCTCCTCCACCTTTAAAGCCAGCAGCATAGAATCTTCTCGCTCTGACCTCCTGCCTCCCTCCCACAAACACCCTTGTGATCACCTTGGGCCCACCTGGATACTCCAGGATAACACCCTCACCTCAGGATCCTTAGCTTGATCACATGCGCAAAATCCCTTTTGCCACGTAAGGTGACACATTCACAAATTCACAGAGATTAGGATGTGGGCATCTTTGGAGGGCAGTATTATTCCACCTACCCCACCTTCTGATAAACCCTATGTTACTTCTTTGTTTATCATCTAGCTCCTCGAGGGTTTGGACTTCTCAAGGAGGATTTTGGTCTGTATCCCCAGTACCTAGGACTATCCATGGCTAGTAGTAAATGCTCAATAACTATATTTTGAATGAACATCTGTTGTTTTGGCCATGGCTGTGTTTGACTGTTCTTGAGATATGTACCACCAGCAACAGCGACTCTGTTTGAAAGCACGTACCCCCTATGTGCCAGGCGGCGTCAACAGTGCCTGGGGGAGCTTTGAGGAATGCGTTGGGCAGCCCCCCAATCCAGGCAGCCTGATGGGAGGCTGCATTTTCCTTCCCTCAGCCATTTTTTTTCAGGCTGCTTCAGTGCAATTTGATTGAATGCTTTGACGCTTATCAGAGTCCCGACGTGGAAGGCTTGGTCCCGCCCCACCACTCCAGGAGATGTCTAGAAAGAACCTCGTCTCTCTCAGATTTGAGCCAGAGATTCATCTTCAGTCTCGCAAATGGTATTTTGTTACCATGGCAACCAGACTTCTAAAAAAACGATGTCAAGTAACATGCGGATCCCAGTGCTCATGGCAACCACCATTCTGCATATTTTGGGGAGCAAATGTGTCTTGCCTTCTTCCTGCCTGAGTTGAGGAGGGGGAAGGTGAGCTTAGCAGCACAAGGTTTCCTTCCAGAATTGATGAGACGTTGAGGTTTGGGGCAATAGCAGGGTCAGAGGCTGGACACCTCCTCTAGTGTAAAAGCAGCTGTTTTCTACGAGGTCACATAACCAGTGCCTTCCACCCCACCCCCCATGCTCGAAAGGAGATCTGTCTTCTGCCTCTCCTGTCTTTGATGTTCAAACCTCTGGAGGCTTGCTTGGGTTCTACTAGGGAGATACACGGTAACACACACACACACACGCACACACACACGCACAACCCTGTGGGCTGAGGATCTGAAAGGTGTAGGCATCACTCTTCCCTCATTCTCGCGTGTATTCGCTCATTGATTCATTCATGTGTTCCCTCAGTGAATATTCACTAAGAGCCCACTACGTGCCAGGCCCTGTGCTGGGGCCTCTGAGGCAAACAGGACGTGATTCAGGATGTGATCCTCATTCTCCAATCCAGAACCTTACAGAGGAGGTAAGTAAACACACAAATTACTCTGAAGCTTGAAAGAAAAAGGCGTACATAAGGCACAGAAAGGAAGGGAGCGATTAACTCTGGCGGAGGTGTAGGTGGGAGTGGAAGACAAAGAACCCAGCCTTGTTTTAAGTTCTTTTACAGAAAAGATTGGCCAAACTGTATACATTTGAGGAAGATGTAAGAAAAGATCTCTAACAGGTTTCTCAAAGGCATTTTTCACTACATACTCCATTGCCTCAACTGAAGACGCACATTTTCCCCCATTATGTTTCTGAAATCAGCATGTGTTTTACGATCAAGTATATATTCGATGAAATGTTCCTTTCCCTCATCCCAATTAAATGTATGGTGTGCCTTAGAATCAAAGAAACATGAGATTTCCCTTTTCTTCATTCCCAATATTCATTAGTAACTGAGCCTGAGACCTCAGAGGATCTCCTTGGGCTTGGACTCTTCGTTTCTTCTCTGAAGAAGTGCAGCCTTTCCCATTAGACACGGGGTGTGGTTCAAGTTAGGAGCATTTCGAGGGGTGTCTCTGCACTGGGCGGCACCTTAGCTAGTGTTTAAGAGGGTGGGTTCTGGAGCCACACGACCTGGGTTCACGTCACATCAAGGCTCCATCACTTTCTAGCTGTGTGGCCCCCTCGGAGCCTCGGCTCCCTCATCAGCAAGGCTGTCCTACTACACACTGTTAGGGCTGGTGACCCTTCGGTTTGTCCGTTCCGGACACACCAAACTCTGTACACTGAATACAACATAGCAGAAAGATCAGTTTACTGCGAGGCTTTCAACCTGCGAGTTGGAAACTCAGGGCCACAGGAGCAGTGAGTTCCAAGTTGCTCACAGATTAAGGGATTTCTGGGGGGGCAAATGCTGAAGATACTTGGCTTTTTCAGCTGACTGGTTGCCTTAGTGGTCTGTTTTTCCTTGTCTCTCTCAGATTTGAGCCTGAAATTCATCTGCAGTCCTCTCTAGCACATGGGTTTGTTATCTCTCTTCCAGTCCTGACAGGTGATGGTCACACGGTTTGGGGACTTTTCAGCAGTTTCTTTTACTCTGACATGCCTCTGCTCAAAAGCTCCGTGCTGCTTACAGAAGAGAGTCCGGACTCCACAGTTCCTGGAACCTAAGTTTTTTGATACAAATTTATTGAAATATTGAAAGGACCGCCATGATCTTGCTCTAATGTGTCTTTTCAGCCTTTTTCCCCACTACCTCTCCCTGACCCTGGTGGAATCTATTTTTCTGTAACTCAACTGGTGCATTTTTTAGGAACCTCACGTTATCAAACTGTGTTGTTTAATAATAATTGTTTCAATAGAAAAATAATAAAGGCTAGAGTGTTTCAGTTTTGGGGTTTTTTTTTGTTAATTAATTAATTTATTGGCTGCTTTGGGTCTTCGTTGCTGTGCGCGGGCCTTCTCTAGTTGCAGCGAGTGAGGGCTACTCTTCATTGCGGTGTGCGGGCTTCTCATTGCAGTGGCTTCTCTTGTGGTGGATCACGGGCTCTAGGCGCGTGGGCTTCAGTAGTTGTGGTACGCGGGCTCAGTAGCTGCGGCTCACAGGCTGTAGAGCGCAGGCTCAGTAGTTGTGGTGCATGGGCTTAGTTGCTCCGCAGCATGTGGGATCTTCCTGGACCAGGGCTTGAACCAGTGTCCCCTGCATTGGCAGGTGGATTCTTAACCACTGTGCCACCAGGGAAGTCCCAAGAATGTTTCAGTTTTTAAACACTGAGAGTTGTCTTTGGCTGCTCATCAGACCCTCCTCTCTTCCAGTCCCAATCTCCAGCCTCTAGACCACAAGGGTGAGCACACGTCCCAGACTGGGCAACCATATTATCCTATCTCTTGGCCACAGTGATTGGTCCAGGCAAAGACATATGACCCAAGACAGCCAATGTGAGGTCTTCCCTGAGATTTTTCCCTTGTCGTCCACCTGCCTCCCCACCCTGCCCTAGTTCTTTTTGCACGATGAAGAGCTTAACCTGACTTCTTGCAACTATGATCTAATTGAAAGGAGAAAGACTAATGGTGCTAGGAGAGACTGAAGCAAACCGGCAGAGGAAAGCAAAGGAGGGGAGGAGGGAGAGGGGAAGGGGAGAAAAGAAGAGAATGAATAAATACTGATGAATTTGAGCCCTGGGTCCATGTGTCCTAGAGGCCAGCTTCACCACTATGCTTTTCCTACTTAGAATATTGGGTCTATAATTCTTCCATTTTGGCTTAAGCTAGTTTGCGTTGGGTCTGGCTAGGACTACAGCAAGGCAAGCTTGCTTGTATGCTCCAGAGAATGAGTGTCCTTAAATTTGTACCCTAGACTCCTCACTGCCTAGTCTTGGCCTGAGTTAAGTTTCAATGACTTGTAACTGAATGAATTCTTGGCTAATAAAAACTCTGCTTATATTTTGTAATTGCAAGTTAGAAACATATTAGTTTCTATTTGATCAACGTATGAGTTGATCAAATTAGCCAAATACATTTAAATATTAATGAGAATATCCTGAAGAACACAGACAACTGGGTCAAAGCCCGTGGATTTCTAGGCTAAGAAAGTAATCTGTAGCCCATTTCACAACTGCCAACCACTGGCTTGGTTATAACAGAAGCTGTGAATTAGAAAACATGATCGTATTGGTTATAACTCGGTCATATATCATTTGTAACCTTCTCAGAGCTCCTGTCACTCTGACTTGTCTTATGGCTGGTAGAATGGACGCTGAGAATTCATTCCTCACTCCTCGGGTAACAGTGCCTAGAACAGTGCTTGTTGCACGGAAGGCACTCAACTGGTATTTGTTGGATTGAACTGAACAGCACCTGATCTCTGGACACGTCTCTCCTCATACACGTCTAATAGCGGGTATGTCACTTCTAGGCTAGTCAGTGTTTTTCCTCCCCTGGCTTCAGTGATTAGCTCAGGGATGGATACGTGACCCAAGGCAGTCCATGAGACTCAGATTCCTGGACTTTTCTTGAAACTAGTGGGAACGAAAAGTCCTCTTCCACTGGGGTTGCAAAGCTATGAGGATGTGGTTCTGGGGATCCCAGTGGCCATTTTATGACCTGGGGAATGACTGTCAAAGAATGGAACTAACAGAGGAATGAGACAGAGAAAGGTGAGTACTAATTACATTGATTTGAGTCCCTGTGGGATGGGGGGGGCAGCTGTGGCTCACTCTGGGGACATAGACACTGGCAGCAGCCATATTTGAGAGCTTTGGTCACTGCTGCCCACATCTTAGGATCCTCCCTCTAGTTCTTTAGTGCCAAGACCTGACCCCACCCAACAGCCTGTGGGCACCAATGCTGAGGCTCCTCAGGCCAAACAACTAACTGGGCAGGGACACAGCCCCTCCCATCAGCAGACAGGCTGCCTAAAGACCTCCTGAGCCAACAGTCACCTCTAGACACCGCCCCCTAGACAGTCTGCCCGCCAGACACTCTGCCCCCCAGAGGGCCAAGACCCAGCTCCACCCACCAGTGGGCAGGCACAGGCCCTGCCCTCCAGGAAGCCTGCACTAGCCTCTAGACCAGCCTCACCCACCAGGGGGCAGACACTGGACAGTAGAAAACCATGATCCCACAGCCCGTGATACCTACCCTGGGACTAGTTGGGCCCCAGCCCTGCCCACCAGCAGGCCAACGCAAGCTTTGGGACACCCCGGAACCCATACTCAGTTGTGTCAGGAACTGGTCCCCGTCCCGCCAGTGATCTGACACAATCTCTGGGATCCCTGGGCCCTGCGGCCAGACTCCAGGACCCAGCTCTGCCTGCCAGTAGTTTAGCACTAACCCTGGGACCTGGCTTCACCCACCAGTGTGTGGGCAACAGCCCCGGAATCTTTGGAACCCTGACTCCACCCACCGGTGAGGCAGCACTAGCCCTGGGGTCCTCCAGGGTCCTGCAGCCAGGTTCCTCATGACCAGGCCCCACTAACCGGCAGCCAGCAGCATCTGTACAAGGCAGGGCTTGGCAACCAGCAGGGCTACGGGCCAACCAAGCCTACCAGACTGTCCACACAGTCAGCCCTCCACAAAAGAAGGACCCATGCAGCCCTCTCAGGGGGAACCCCTAGAGCATGTAGCTTGGGTGATGAGAGGGACACACAGGACATCTCCTACAAAGGGCCACTTCTCCAAAGTCGAGAGACATAACTAACCTACCACATACGTAAAAATACAAATAGCAACTTAGACAAAATGAGGTGACAGAGGAATATGTTCCAGACAAAGGAACAAGATAAAACCCCAGAAGAAGGACTAAGTGAAGTGGAGATAGGCAACCTACCTGAGAAAGAGTTCAGAGTAATGATCATAAAGATGGTCAAAGAACTTGGGAGGACAATGGATGCACAAAGCGAGAAGTTAGAAGTTTTAAACAAAGAGTTAGAAAATATACAGAACAACCAGAAATGAAGAATATAGTAACTGAAGATTACACTAGAAGGAATCGACAGACTAAATGATATAGAGGAACAGGTCAGTGAGCTGGAAGACAGAGTTGGGGAAATCACTGTCACTGAACAGAAAAAAGAAAAAAGAATGAAATGAGGACAGTTTAAGAGACCTCTGGGACATCAAATGCACTAATATTTGCATTACAGGGATCCCAGAAGGAGAAGAGAGAGAGAAAGGGCCTGAGAACATATTTGAAGATATAACAGTGGAAAACTTCCCTAACCTGGGAAAGGAAACAGTCACCCAAGTCCAGGAAGCACAGAGAGTTCCATACAGGATTAACCCCAAAAGGAGCACACACCAAGACACACTGTAATAAAAATGACAAAAGTTAAAGATAAAGAGAGACTATTAAAAGCAGCAAAGAAAAAGCAATGAATAACATACAAGGGAACTCCCATAAGACTATCAGCTGACTTTCAGAAATTCTGCAGGCCAGAGGGAGTGGGACAACATCTTTAAAGTGATTTGAGTCCCTGCATCCAGGCAACCCTGAGCTTTTCACTCATTTGAACAAACATATTCTATTTCTTCTTAACTGTATTAGATTTGGGCTTTTGCACTTGTCTCTGAAAGAGCCCTCATTAATGCAGTTAGTTTTTAAAATCTGTTCGTTTTTAAGATGCCCTTGGTGGTGGTACTTACCAATGCCAGTTCACTGGGATTACACAATGAGGTTTACTATCTCAGTGACAAGAAGTTCAGGGATGGAGTGCCTTCAGGCACAGTTTGATTAAAGCCCTGGCTCCACTTCTCTATGATTCTCTTAGCCTTGCCCTTCTCCACGTATTGGTCTTGGTGGCAGCAAGATGGCTTTGACAGTTGCATTACCTCCAGATGTATTTGTCAGAGGAAGAAAAGGGACCATGTCTTTGCTTCTTAAGAGAGGATTTCCCCGGGGGCTTCCCTGGTGGCGCAGTGGTTGAGAGTCCGCCTGCCAATGCAGGGCACACGGGTTCATGCCCCGGACCGGGAAGATCCCACATGCAGCGGAGCGGCTAGGCCCGTGAGCCATGGCCGCTGAGCCTGCGCATCCGGAGCCTGTGCTTCGCAACGGGAGAGGCCACAACAGTGAGAGGTCCGCGTACCGCAAAAAAAAAAAGAAAAAAAAAAGAGAGGACTTCCCCGAAGTCCCTCAGCAGACCTTCCATCCAGCTCATTGGTCAGAACTGGATCACATGCTCATTCCCAAGCCAATCCCTGGCAAGGGCAATGGGACCACCATGATTGGCTGGGGCTGAGGCCAAAGGTTCGCCTCCCTGCAGCACAGGGTCCCACAGCAGGTCCTACATTTACCCCTTCCTCTCCAGCATCTACAGTCTGTTTTCTTTTCGAGTTCCACCCTATCTGTCCACACAGAGACAACTCCCTCCCATCTTAAGGAAAAGCTCTTCATTCGACCTTGCACCCTTTCTAGCCACCATGTTTCTCTCCTGACTTCCATGAAAATTAGGTGGGCTCATGGTTGACAGAACTCAAAGGAAGTTACTGAGGTGTACAGAAGGGCTCTATATTCAGCGTCTTCCTCAAAATGGACAGAGGCTCAAGAAGGTAGAACCAGGGCCGAGGAGGTGGAGTGTCAGAGATACAAGATGGCAGTAGACTCCCTGTGAGGTGATGACTTCTCCACCAGGGGAACTATTCAAGCAAAGGCTGGATGACCCTCTCTGGGTCAATGTAGAGAGCTTCTCCTATTGGGAGTGAGTTTGGATTGAGTCTGTTCATTCATTCATTTATTTATTTATTCAACAAATATTTATTGAGCACATACTGTATGCCAGGTACTGGGCTAAATACTGAGGATGCAGCAGTTAACAAGACAGAAACACTCCTGGGGTCACTGAGCTTAGGGGTTAGCAGGGGAGATGGACCTTAAGTGAATAATTATACACATAAAAATATAGTTACAGGTATTGTAGGATGACCCTCAAAGTCCCTTCGAATCAAAGATTTATGATTTTTACATATAATGCTTAGCTCAGTGCCTGGCACATAGTAGGTGTTCAGTAAGTGTTAACTACTGTAGGTATTCCCTAACCTTGGAGCCTACGGCAATGTTTCCTCCTCTGAACCTCTGTATTATTTATGTCTGAGTGGTACTCATTTGCCATTCAGACATACTTTTATTATTAAACTTTGAATTTGTTTATCTGGTGACTACAGTAAACATTTTTTCCCCCAGAAACTATACTATTAACCTACTAAATGATGCTGAACAGATTCAACTGGTTAAAAAACAAGAATTGTTCACATTCATCCACTTCCTTGCCTATCTTTTGCAAGCCAAGAACACAAATAATAATTAAAAGGAGAAGAATTCCTAATATATCTACAGCACTTTCCGGCACATCAGCTTATCTGGGCCGACAGCAGTCCTGTGCAGAGAGCAGGAATATTATCCCCCCCTTCCAGCTGAGAAAACTAAGGCTTAGAATATCAGTTTTCCGGTACCTGGGGAGGAGAGTGCTGCTTCTTCCAGTTCTCAAGCAGCTTGAATAGAATCCCTGCTAAAAGACACCTGGGGAATCATCTACTTCTCTCTTCCCACTTTACAGATGAGAAACTGAGACTCAGGAAGGTGCTGGGACTTGACAGTAATCACGTGGCTAGTAAATGGCAGAGCTGATGTAGGACTCAGGACAGCTGACTGCCAAGCCTGTCCTAATTCACCCTTTCCTAATACACAGCGTGCTGGTCCTTCCCACTGACCAACAGGTGCTGTTAATAATTAAGGGTGGGGTGGGAGGGAGGGAGACGCAAGAGGGAACAGATATGGGAACATATGTGTATGTATAACTGATTCATTTTGTTATAAAGCAGAAACTAACACATCATTGTAAAGCAATTATACTCCAATAAAGATGTTAAAAAAATAATAATAATTAAGGGTGGGTGGGGGATGGGGGATGGGGGTGGGGAGAGGGGTGGGAGTGAGGGGAGGGGGAGGGAGGGGGTCCCGCATTTCCCAGGTGAGGCTGGAGGTAAAGGTAGTCACAGGGCTTGAGGCTTACCTGGGTCCCTGATACAGCTCAGTGTGGAGCCACAGTCAGCCTCAGGGCTCCGCTTACATCTCCAGCCCGCGCCGTTCCTTCATCTCCCTTTCCTAGGCCCTGGGCCCTTCTCCCTTGCTGTTTGCCTTCTACATCCTGTGCTCTTGGCGCCCCCTTGTGGCTAAAAGTATCCACTGCCGCCTTGACTGCACCTGTTCCCGGGAAAATCCGAGAGATCATGAAATGTGGAGATGAAGGGCCCTTAGAGATAATTTTACAAATTGTTTCCATTTTTCTTGGTGGAATCCTGCCTTCCAGACTAGTTTCCCAAATGTATTGTTATTGACTAACTCTCTGAATAGGAATAACGTGTGTGGTTCAGGGTAGGAAATGACTCCCATCAATCACCAAGTTGTTTGTAGCGCCAAACAACCTGAACGAGATAAAAGGCGGTAGTTTTAGTGCGTAAGCATATAGCTCTGGAGAAGGATGAAGCTGGGTAAACTCTGCCACTTCACCTCACCGAACCTCAGTTTCCGCATCTGTAAAATGGGGATAAAAATAATACCTAACTACTTCGTAGGGAGATGGGAGAATGGCATGGAAAGCACAGTGCCTGGAACACCATATACAAAAATTAACTTGTGTGATATATAGGAAAGTGGTTAAGATACCAGATCCTAAGAGATCTCATCACATGGAGAATTTTTTTCTTCTATTTTTAGTATCTATATGAGATGATGGATGTTAACTAAACATATTGTGGTAATCATTTCACAATATATGTAAATAAAATCATCATGCTGTACATCTTAAACTTACACACTGATGGATGTCAATTATTTCTCAATAAAACTGAAAAAACTTAACTCAAAATGGACCACAGACCTAAATATAAAACATAAAACTATCAAACTTTTAGGAGAAAACATAGGAGAAAAATCATTGTGATTTTAGGTTAAGCAAAGATTTCTTAAATGCAACACCAAAAGCATGATCCATAAAAGAAAAACCCCGATAAATTGGACTTCATAAGAATCAATAACTTCTGCTATTCAAAAGACAATTAAAGAGAATGAGAAGTCAAGCCACGATATTGAAGAAAATATTTGCAAATCACATATTTTGTAAAGGACTTGTATCCAAAATATACAAAGAACCCTCAATAATTAGAAAACAACTCAATTAAAAAGTGGGGAGGGCTTCCCTGGTGGCACAGTGGTTGAGAGTCCGCCTGCCGATGCAGGGGACACGGGTTCGTGCCCCGGTCCGGGAAGATCCCACGTGCCGCGGAGCGGCTGGGCCCGTGAGCCATGGCCGCTGAGCCTGCGCGTAGGGAGCCTGTACTCCGCGGTGGGAGAGGCCACAGTAGTGAGAGGCCCGTGTACGGCAAAAAAAAAAAAAAAAAAAAAAAAAAAATTCCTGGGAGATAAAAATAGAATCTGAGCAATGAAATAAAGTCTAACCTTTAAAAAAAAATAGTGGGAAAAAGATTTGAGCAGATACTTCACTCACAAAGATATGTGGGTGGCAAGTAAGCACATAAAAGATGTTTGACATCATTAGTCATTAGAGAAATGTTTAAAATCAAAAGAGTGATTATACCAAATGTTGCTGAGGATGTGAAGGGCTTGGGATTCTCATATACTGGTGGGAACGTAAAACAGTGCAACCATTTGGAGAACTTCTGGGCAGTTTCTTAAGAAGTTACACATCTGCCATATGGCCCAGCCATTCCTGTCCTAGGAATTTACCCAAGAGAAGTGAGAGCATTTGTCCATACAAAGACTTAAACATGCGTGTTCAAAGCAGCTTTATTTGTAATAGTTAAAACCTGGAAACAACCCAAATGTCCATTAACAGGTCAATGAATAAACAAATTGTGATGGATTCACATAATGGAACATTACTCAGCAATAAAAAAGGAATGAACTATTAGTGATACACACAACTATATGGATAAATGTCAAAATAATTATTCTGAGTGAAAGAAGCCAGAGAAGAGAGAGTACATACCATGTGATTCTGTTTATATGAACTTTTAGAAAATGAAAACTAACTTACAGTGATAGAAAGCAGATCTGTGGTCACCTGGGGATGAGGTGGAGTTTAAATCATTATAAAAAGAAAAAGGTCTCCCTGATACCCTGCATGATGTCAGGGGGCATGTCCAGCATAGTATCCCTGGGTCCTACCATATCTGGGAGAGTACATTGGATGGGTTAAATGCTCATTAAAAATATGCTGACATTCGATAATTCCTAATAATTATTATGTTAGGGGCTCTCCCAAGGGAAAGCTCTGTAAGGAAAGTGAGTGATAACCTGATGTGATTGTCAACACTTTTTCTATTTTTTATTTCCTTTGGCACACCTGTGTGACAACATCAGCGCAGGATGCCTGCTTTCATATTTATTCATTTTATTTATTTATTTTTGGCTGTGTTGAGTCTTAGTTGCGGCACGCGGGGTCTTCGTTGAGGCATGCGGGATCTTTCATTGCAGCTTGGGGGCTCTCTCGTTGAGGCACGCGAGCTCAGTAGTTGCAGCGCACGGGCTTAGTTGCCCCCGGCATGTGGGATCTTAGTTCCGCGACCAGGGGTCGAACCCGCATCCCCTGCATTTGAAGGCGGATTCTTTACCACTGGACCACCAGGGAAGTCCCAGCCTGCTTTCAAATCTATCAGGTGCCTGGACCCTGCCAAGTGTCTCACTGGAATGGACAGCCTATGAGGGCATTTACCCAGTGACTCATAGGGAAACCAACAGCCTAAGTTTGGAACTCAGTGCTTCCAGTGGTGATGTCCTTAGTAACCCCATCTCTCCCAGGACTGCTCCCCCTAGATTCTCTGCCTGGTACCTTAGGAACTTACCTCACTTTCTCTAAGTCAGAGGCTTAACTTGTGATTAAGTGAGGAGAGCCATTCGGAGCTGAGAATGGTTCCCTAGGGATATCTGGCTGTGGCCGAAATTGCCCATCTTTCATCACTCCTACCAAGGTCCACGTGATGTAAATTTCAAAATATCCCAATAGGATCAAGCTCAGCCTGGCTGATGAAGGATTTCAGCCTTTGGCCAGAAAAAAAAAAAAAAAAAAGGCAGGGTTATTTAAAACCAAACTGCTTTAAGAATGACAATCTTTTATGGAAAACAAACTTATGGTTAGCAAAGGGGAAAGGAGGGGGAGGGATAAATTAGGAATTTAGTATTAACAGATACACACTACTATATATAAAATAGATAAACAACGAGGACCTACTGCATAGCCCAGGGAACTACATTCAATATCTTGTAATAACCTATAATGGCAACGAATCTGAAAAAGTATCGATACATATGTAACTGAATAGATATAAGAATAGATATATATGTATATGTATAACTGAATCACTTTGCTGTACACCTGAAACATTGTAAACCAACTATAATTCAATTTAAAAAATCTGATGTTGGAAACCCCTCCCCCCAAAAAGAATGATGGTCTTTTTTTTTTTGCGGTACGCGGGCCTCTCACTGCTGTGGCCTCTCCCACTGCGGAGCACAGGCTCCGGACGCGCAGGCTCAGTGGCCATGGCTCACGGGCCCAGCCGCTCTGTGGCATGTGGGATCTTCCCGGACCGGGGCACGAACCCATGTCCCCTGCATCGGCAGGCGGACTCTCAACCACTGCGCCACCAGGGAAGCCCGGTCTTTTTTTTTTTTAAACATCTTTATTGGGGTGTAATTGCTTTATAATGTTGTGTTAGTTTTTGCTGTATAACAAAGTGAATCAGCTATACATATATATATATCCCCATATCAGAATGATGGTCTTTTAATGAGCTCCCAAGGAACTTGTAAAAGGGTCTGAAGAATAAAACAAGAAATACCACTGATACCACAGATATACAAAAAATCATAAGAGAATACTATGAACAGTTATATACCAACAAATTGGACAACCTAGAACAAATGGAAAAATTTCTAGAAACATACAACCTGCCAAGACTGAGTCAAGAAGAAATAGACAACTGGACAGACTGATCACTAGAAGTGAAATTGAATTTGTAATTTTAATAACTCCCAGCAAACAAAAGTCCAGGACCAGATGGCTTCACAGGGGAATTCTACCAAACATATAAAGAACTAACATCTATCCTTTTTAAACTATTCCAAAAAACTGAAGAGAAGGGAACACTCTCAAATTCATTTTACAAGGCCACAATCACCCTGATACCAAAACCAGACAAAGACACCACCAAAAAAGAAAATTACAGGCCAATAACTTTGATGAATATAGATGCAGAAATCCTCAACAGAATCTTAGCAAAACAAATCCAACAATACTTAAAAAGGGTCATACACCATGATCAAGCTGGATTTATTCTAGGGTCACAAGGATGGTTCAACATTCGCAAATCAATCAATGTGATACACCACATTAACAAAAGGAAGGATAAAAATCACATGATCATCTCAATAGACGCAGAAAAAGCATCTGACAAAATTCAACGTTCATTCATGATAAAAACTCTCATCAAAGTGGGTACAGAGGGAACATATCTCAACATAATAAAAGCCATTTATGACAAACGCACAGCAACGCAATACTCAATGGGGAAAAGCTGAAAGCTTTCCTGCTAAATTCAGGAACAAGACAAGGATGCCTACTCTTGCCACTTCTATTTAACACAGTATTGGAAGTCCTAGCCACAGCAATCAGAGAAGGAAAAGAAATTAAAGGTATCCAAACTGGAGGGGAAGAGGTAAAACTGTCACTATTTGCAGATGACATGATACTTTATATAGATAAGTCTAAAGCCTTCACCCAAAAGCTATTAGAACTAATAAATGAAGCAAGGTTCAGGATACAAGATTAACATACAGAAATATGTTTCATTTCTACACACTAATAAATAATGAAAATCAGAAGGAGAAAGTAAAAAAAAATTCTGTTTAAAATCACATGGAAAAGAATAAAATACCTAGGAATAAACTTAACAGAGGAGGTGAAAGACCTACACTCTGGAAACTATGAAACACTGATGAAGGAAATTGAAGATGATACAAAGACATGGAAAGATATCTGTGCTCTTGGATTGAAAGAATTAATATTGTTAAAATGGTCATACTACTCGAAACAATCTATAGATTTAATGCAATCCCTATCAAAATACCCATGACATTTTTCACAGAACATATAATCCTAAAATTCATATAGAACCACAAAAGACCCCAAATTGCCAAAGCAATCTTTAGAAAAAAAAAAACAAAGTTGGAGTTATAGCCCTTACAGGCTTCAGACTATACTACAAAGCTACAGTAATCAAAACAGTGTGGCACTGGCACAAAAACAGACACATAGACCATTGGAACAGAATAGAGAGCCCAGAAATAAACCCATGCACCTATGGTCAATTAATCTACAACAAAGGAGGCAAGAATATACAATGAAGAATAGATGGTCTCTTTAACAAATGGGAAAACTGGACAGCCAAATATAAAACAATTACATTAGAACATTCCCCAATACCATATACAAAAATAAACTCAAAATGGTTTAAAGACCTAAATATAAGAACAAGAACCATAAAACCCTTAGAAGAGAACAAAGGCAGAACACTCTATGACATAAATTGTGGCAATATTTTCTTGGATCAGTCTCCTAAGGCAACAGAAATAAAAGCAAAAATTAACAGATGGGACCTAATTAAACTTAAAAGCTTTTGCACAACAAAGAAAATCACTGACAAAACGAAAAGACAAACTATGGAATAGGAAAAAATATTTTCAGATGATGTGACTGACAAGGGGCTAATATCCAAAATATACAAACAGCTCATACAACAATATCAAAATACAATATCAAAAAAACAAATAACCCAATCAAAAAAATGAGTAGAAGACCTGCATAGGCATTTTTCTGAAGAAGACATACAGATGGCTAACAGGCACAGGAAAAGATGCTTAACATCACTAATTATTAGAGAAATGCAACTCAAAACAACAATGAGATATCACCTCACACCTGTCAGAATGACTATCATTAAAAAGTCTACAAATAACAAATGTTGGAGAGGGTGTGGAGAAAAGGGAACTCTTGTACACTGTTGGTGGGAATGTAAACTGGTGCAGCCACTGTGGAAAACAATATGGAAATTCTTCAGAAAACTAAAAATAAACTTACCATATGATCCAGCAATTCCACTCCTGGGTATATATCCAGAAAAACAAAAACACTAATTTGAAAAGATACATGCACCTCAGTGTTCATAGCAGCACTATTTACAATGGCCAAGACATGGAAGCAACCCAAGTGCCTATCAACAGACAATTGGATTAAGAAGCTGAGATACATATATATATATATATGTATATATATATATATATGAATATTATGCAGCCATAAAAAAGAATTAATACTGCCATTTGCAGCAAGGTGGATAGATCTAGAGAATATAACTCTTAGTGAAATAAGTCAGAGAAAGAAAAATACTGTATGATATCATTTATATGTGGAATCTAAAAAATAATACAAATTAATGTACATACAAAACAGAAACAGACTCACAGACATACAAAATAAACTTGTGGTTACCAAAGGGGAGAGGAAAGTCGGGAGGGACAAAATAGGGGTATGTGATTAACTGATACAAACCACTATGTATGAAATAGAAAAGCAACAAGGATATACTGTAAGCACAGGGAATTATAACCATTATCTTGCAATGGATATACTTAATCCCTAGCAATCCCTTGCAATAACCTATAATGGAGTAAAATCTGCAAAAATACTGAATCACTATACTGTACACCTGAAACTAACATAATATTGTAAATCAACCACACTTCAATTATTAAAAAAAAGAAACAATGTTTCATTTAAGAATGACTTTTTAAAAATGAGCTCCCAAGGAACCCCCTGGAGAATATAACAAAAGTCCCCAAATAGTCAGAAACCTGTAAACAAGGACCCCTAGCAGTGGAGACTCTCCATTGGTTTTCAATTTTACAGCCTTTTTTTGTGTGTGCGCTTTTCTTTGCTGTGATCTAAGAATAC
The DNA here is from genome assembly GCF_964374135.1 of Grampus griseus. NCBI lineage: Eukaryota > Metazoa > Chordata > Mammalia > Artiodactyla > Delphinidae > Grampus > Grampus griseus. The sequence goes on from NC_139017.1 coordinate 167,677,481, forward strand.
AAGAATTTCGAAGATTGGGACTGACATAGGTACACTAATATGTATAAAATGGATAACTAATAAGAACCTGCTGTATATAAAAAAAAGAATTTCGATGATTAAAAAACAAACAAACAGGTTAGATCATGCCCTGCGGGTTCTCAAACAGCTTTACTAGATCCCATCCTCAAAATGATGAAGTTAAAATGGTTTGGCAATTAGCGACCTACGGGATGTGGTCCCAACTTCCTTTTCAATTACTTGCTCCATGCTCTCTGTCATGCCCTTGGCTCAGACTGTATCAGCCAACTCTTGATAGCTTTGCACTTTGCTCATCTTGCTCCCTCTCCATGAAAAGTCTTTCCCACTCCCATCCTGTCACTCTACCCACCATTCTGTTTACAGAACTCAAATTCCTTCCCTCATGAGGAGAGTAAGCTGCATCCCTCTACCGGAGGCCTTTGTTGCCCTAATTCCATTGGACCTGGGATAATAGATAACTCTGCCTGGGTCTGTTTCTCTACAGACCCTAAACAGCCAAGGGGCAGAGCCTGGCTGTATACAGTTGTGTCTCCTAGTGTCCAGCCCAGAGCCTTGGATGCAGGAGGTCGTTGGTTATGGAGTGACTGGTGTGTTCATCTTCCTCTTTTTAAAATTCAAGTTTTATTAATTTGAAACATGCCATGCATTCACATTAAAAAAGTACAAAAGAGTGAAGAGTCACTCTGTTCTCTAGCCACCTAATTCCTTCTTATGGAAACAACCAATATTATTTTATTTGTACGTATATATTCTCCTTCCTTTCTGGAATCAATGAGATCACACTCAAACAGTTTACAGTTTGCTATTTCACTTTGCTATACTCATATACACATGTATTAAAATTTTGTTTAACCAACTGACTATTGAAAATATTTAGTTTGTTTTCATTCTGTTGTTATTAAGAACAGTGGCACAGTGGTTGAGAGTCCGCCTGCCGATGCAGGGGACACGGGTTCGTGCCCCGGTCCAGGAAGATCCCACATGCAGCAGAGCGGCTAGGCCCATGAGCCATGGCCACTGAGCCTGCGCGTCCAGAGCCTGTGCTCCGTAAGGGAGAGGCCACAAGAGTGAGAGGCCCGCGTACCACAAAAAAAACAAAAACAAAAAAACCCACAACCCCCCCCCCAAAACAATGCTGCAATTTATACTGTATATTTGTTATGTTCACATGTGTGAGTATTTACACAGGAAGAATTTCTAGAGTGGAAATGTTCAGTCAGTGGGTGTGGGCACTTTTAATCTTGATCAGCATTGCCTAATGGTTCTCCATAAAGGAGTCTCTGTCCCCACACCTTTGCCAACACAATGTGTTATCAAACTTTTGACAAATTTTATTAAAAAAAATAAAGTTAGATCTTATTGTAAGTGTGTGTGTGTGTGTGTGTGTGTGTGTGTGTGTAACAAATTCATGATCATCCCTTGGGTTGAAAATCATCAAAGGCATGTGGTGGTCTTGACAATCTGGAGATTCTAACCCTATGTTCATAGAGTGTAATTCTTATTTGACTCCTAGCATAATTAAGGAATGGGGTAGGAAAACGTCATGGATAGCCAGCTGCTTTAATAAAGAGATTTTACTTTTTTAGAGCAATTTACAGCTTTTAGACGCATTTTACATACATTGATTTTGGCCATTGGGTACATTCCTGTATTTTCAATTTAAAGCAGAACCTGGACACAGCTGAATGAACACATGCTTTGCAGGTTGATGTTTTGGATAAAATTTTGAAGTATCTCTTGATTATTTTATGAAGGAGATCAGAAAACAGTTTGAAATCTGCTCTATAGATGTGTTGTGAGGATTAAGTGGTATGATGTTCGTAAAACTTTTTGTCACAGTGCCTGACGCATAATAGGCACTCAAGAGCTGCCTCCCTCCCTCCCTGTTTTTTGGCTGCGCTGCGGCGCAGCATGCGGGACCAGAGATTGAACCCATGCCCCTTGCAATGGAAGCGAGGCGTCTTAACCACTGGACCGCCAGGGAAGTCCCTGTAGCTGTAATTATTAGTTAATAAAATATGTTGTTATGTTTTGTCGGCAGATTAAGTAGTTGTCAATATCTTGGTGATATAACCTGCCTTCTTGGAGGTAATAAGCTCTGTTGTCTGGTAAATTCCTCTCCAGCACTCATTAGCAGTGTGACTTGGAGCACACCCCCTAACCTCTCCGGCCTCAGTTTTGTCACCTGTAAAAAGGAAGAATAAAAGCCAAGACTCAAGGTTTGCCCTGAAGCTTAAATGTGTAATACTCACAAGTGCTTACTAAACATTAATTCTCTTCTTTCCTCCCAATCCAATGGCGGAGTCATCAAACGACCCATCAAACAACGCGATAACCCCAGGAAACCTGAAGGACTGAGACCGTGGCGATGCGGGCGATACAGTTGCAGCCAATGCACCAAGTGTCGAAAGGTCACGGAGCGCCTTCCGGTCTGCTCTGCCCTGCCCCACTTCTAGTTCCAGGTCTTGCGTCATCGCTGGGCGACCGGTTGCGCGTTTCCGGGAGAGACAGTGCTGGCGGTGCGATTCCGGGTGAAGGGAGGTGGCGCGAGGCGGAGGGCGGGGGTCGCGCGTCGTGGGGCCTGACCTCGGCGGCGTCCCAGTCCGCGCCCAGGGCTCGGCGCAGCCATGGAGAGCGGAGGGCGGCCCTCGCTGGGCCAGTTCATCCTCCTGGGCACCAGCTCTGTCGTCACCGCTGTCCTGTACTCTTTGTACCGGCAGAAGGCCCAGGTCGCCCAAGAGCTCAAGGTCAGTGCTGGCACCCGTCTGACCTCAGCCGGTCATCCTGCCCGGGGTAATGGTGAGCCCCCGATTCGCCGTGGGCCGTTCCACCCTCGGAAAAGATCCAAGAGAAGGAAACAGGTTCTGAGAGGGTGTCGCCCGGCCGGTAGACGAAGGAACTAGGATCAGAACTCCGGTCTTGTGATAACTGCTTTACCGCCCCCTTTCTCCTAAGTCCCTCTCATTATTCAGAATGAATCTTGACTTAATTATTTTATTCGACAAATATTTATTGAACACCTGCTATGCGCCAGGCGCTGAGGGTATCGCGTGGGTGGAACAGACAGAAGCCCCTGACCTCATAGAGATTCCATTCTAGTCCAACCAGACAGACAATAAACAAGTCAATCAGATGGCGTGACACATGGGGATAAATACTACAGAGTAATGCAAGGAAGAGAGGAAATGGAGTGCTGGAGAAAGGGTGACATTTAAATAAAGTGACACTTAAATAGGGTGACATTTGAGCAGAGCCCAGGAAGACTTGAGGGGGGCAGTGCAGGTGCCTGGGGAAGAGTAATTCAGACAGAGGGAACTGCAAATACAGAAGCCCTAGATTTACCCACTACATAACCACTCAGCTCCTTGCTTCTGAAAGACTTCCTTTTTATATTAATAGCCCTTTAGAAAATGCCACTCCGTTTCCTGAGCTGCACTTTACAACTTACACAACACGTTTCCATCTTGGTTTTAGTTTCTCTTCACAGTAATTTCTTGGGGTAGTTAAAATGACCTCCGGATTGCAGATCAAGAAATCGAGACTCCGAGGAAAGGTCTATACAGCTAGTCAGCTTGGAACTTAAACTTACGTCTTTTGATTCCAAGTATAGGATTTTTTCTTGTTGACCACATTGCTCAGTTGTGAATGTGTGAGCAGCTCATGAGAGATGGACCTCATTAGGTCAGAGACAGGATCTTATTTACTCTTCTTTCCTTTTAGGTTCTAATCCAGTGCTTAACAAAGAGTAGATGCTCAGTAAATATTTGTGGATTTGTTTTAGCTGCAATTTCATAATACAACAGTTAGGGCTTAATTTGACATTTATTTGAAAGACGGATTCCTAGACCTAACTTCATTATCATCAGATTGTTTACATTAAGAGCTTAGAAACAAATGTGCGAAATCCCTGCCATGAAGGGAGTTTTGGAATCTGCCTGGAATGCACCTAGTTACCAAGGAATTGAATTTGTGGTGTGAATGACATCCTGGTGAGATGCCTTCTTGTTTGCTTAATTAAATAAGTCACTCCTGAAGTGATTGGCTGCCATGAAGGAAGTTTTGGAATCTGCCTGGAATGCACCTAGTTACCAAGGAATTGAATTTGTGGTGTGAATGACATCCTGGTGAGATTCCAGCTGCCTTGTTTGCTTAATTAAATAAGTCACTCCTGAAGTGATTGGCTGTGATTGTAACTGATACCTTACTTTCTGACTCCGAATCAGAAATCACATTGGTATCAAGTTGGTGGGAGGTGGGATCCTCTGAAGCAGTGACCCACCTTTGGGTGACCTTAAAAGCTTTGCTGATTAGTTCCTAAAGGAGGATGAAAGAAATAGCCCCTTCTTGGAAAAACAGTTGGGACTTCTTATATTTTAGGTTCTAATTTCTTGATCAGATCATAAAACTTATAGAGTAGGGCTTCTGTCTTATCCTTTTGCATCTCTCATAGTGACGGGAATGCATATTTATCGCATGCCTACTATGTGCCAGCCCCTGGTCTGGATTCTTTCACACTTAAGTTTCATTTAATCCACATGAAAATCCTGTGAGATTGTTTCCCCCACCTCTTACAGGTTTTGAAACTGAGACTCAGATGAATTAAGTTGCCCAAAGTCACAGTAGATGCATTGAAGCTTGATTCAATCCCAGGTCTTTCTGACTGAATTCCCCCTCCCTTTTTAAAAAAATTTAACCAACTATCCTGTGGTGGATACTTTACTAGCTGTGTGACTTTGGGCAAATTATTTCACTTCTCTGAGCCTCAGTTTCCTTATCTGTAATTGGGGATAATAATGTCTGCCGTATAGGGATGGTATGAGCATTAAATGGGGTTATGCATTTAAAGTGCTTAGCAGAGTGCCTGGAATGTAGTATATCTAAGTGCTTATTTATTTGCTAATTTATTCATCAAATATGTATTTAGTGCCTGCTATGTGTCAGGCACTCTCTCAGCACTAGGGGGACAGCAGTGAACAAGACCAACAAGGTCCTAGCCCTCCTAAGTTCAATAGTCCAGTGGAGGGAGAGACAGATAATAAAGGAGTAAATAAACCGAGGGTTAGTTGTTGTTATTGCCATTGTTTTTGTTATCTTCCCAGTGTACATGGTTAATAAGTTTTTATTGACCTTGCTCCTGTGTTTTACTGCGTAGCAGCAGCTTAAACTTAGAGTGACCTTAGTGTGTATCCAGTACCTCCTCACCTCTTTAGAGGTTACTCGTCTGGCGTCCGTAAGATTTGTTGATGGAAATACCTGAAAGCAGGAACTGTCCTTCATTCATCCCTGAATCCCTAGCGCCCAGCACAGTGCCTGGCTCAGGAAGTGTTCAGTGGTTTTATTAATTTTATCTTTCTTTTGGTGTAGCAGTAACAGGCTTGGTTGGTTCCCAAGCACGGCAGGTTGGAAACTGAATTGGAAGGGATGGAGAACTGGGGATTGTGAGAGGAGGGTAGCAGCAGAGGTAACTGTGCTTGCCTGATTATGAGGGAAGAGAGGCAAACTGCGAAGTAGAAGAATAGCGTTTGGCGCCAGTTCTCGAAGCCTTGCCTGTAATGCAAAGGCAGCCCTTCATTACGATGCCTCATGCAGAGCGTGAACTGACGAGGGCCCGGTGATAACTGTACCTACCACGGCCCGAGCCCCGACCACGTACTGGTCACTACTTGAGGTGCTTTTACGCATAAGCCCTTTGGCTGCATGGTTCTGTGTTGTCAGGAAGAGATCAAATTACATTCAGATCTGTGGGATGCAGATTGATTAGTATCTTTTATATTTTTGTCTTAAAAAGTTAAAATGAAAAGGAGTGAATGTTTGGTTAACTGGAGGAAGAGTGTAAGTGGCACCCCCATTCTGCAGATGGCAGAGATGAGGCGCTGCCCCAAGCCTGTTTATATGGTTCTGGGACACAGCTTCGGAATCAGATTCTCCGTAGTCTCCTTCCTGCCTGATGTCCTTAGTCTCTCAACGTGAAAAACGTAAATAGTCTTTTTTTCTTTTTTCACTTGTTTGAGCATATCAGTGTTCAGCAGTCAGTTCCATGTGTTGTTTCCATTTAGGGAGCTAAAAGAATCCACTTGGGTGAAGACTTAAAGAGCATTCTTTCAGAAGCCCCAGGAAAATGTGTGCCTTACGCTGTTATTGAAGGTATGTTTATTTATTGGTAAGATGAAGAATAACTCCCTCTTCTGAAAGTTTGGTAAAGATCTTCTTGGCTGACATTGAGGGCCTTTTGTAGCCTTGGGGCAGTGGTTCAGAACTTGGACTTTGGGGTCAGAAAGACCTGTGTTACTGCTGTGTGATCTTGGCAAAATTATGCAACCTTTTCAAACCATCATCGCTCCATCTCTAAAATATACGTTACAGGGTTGCTGTAAAACTGAAATGATGTGATCCGTGTAAACTGCTTAGCAGAGTGCCCCAAAGCATAACTTATGGTGATGATGTTTTCATCATGTTGATTAATTAAACTCACTCAAACGAAAGACAAAATTTAAATTACTTTAAAGGAAAGGGCGGAACAGTTCTTCAGAAATAAAATAATTTGTTTCCATTCAGGAGCCGTTCGGTCTGTTAAAGAAACGCTTAACAGCCAGTTTGTAGAAAATTGCAAGGGGGTGATCCAGCGGCTGACGCTTCAGGAGCACAAGATGGTGTGGAACCGGACAACTCGCCTCTGGTGCGTAGCCTTGCTCCACGGGCCCAAACCGCACAGGTGGTCGGTTCAGGTGTCGGTGTCCTGGCCCTGTTTCCATGTCTTCAAGCTTCTCCCGAGACAGGGCGGAGACCGGTCTCTCAGTGCTGCTTATATTCTTGTGCGTGGTCTGAGCACTTCTTCCACTGCCGTCACCTAGGCGTCCTGTCCAAATGCATATTCCTGGGCTCTGTTCCAGACCTACTGAGCCAGAATTTCCAGGATAGGGGACCTGGAGTCTGTGGATATGCATACTAAGGTTTGAGAAACACTGATTTATGGCATGGGTTAATGAAAGTACCTGTTAAGATAATTTCATGCTATTACATGGAGTTCCATTTTTCCAGCTGATCGTAGGAGGGTTTTGTTTTGGATTTCTATTTTATTTTAATTTTTATTGTGGTAAGAATACTTAACCTGAGATCTTCCCTTTTAACCAAATTTTAAGTACAACAGTACAGTCCTGTTAACTCCAGGCACAAGGTTGTACAGGGAATTTTGAACTACTCATCTTGTAGAAGTGAAACTTTACACCCGGTGAACAGCAACTCCCCATTTTCTTTTTCCCTCAGCCCCTGGCAACCACTGTTTTACTGTTTCCATGAGTTTGGCTACTTCAGATACCTCATGTAAATGGAATCGTGCAGTACCTGTCCTTCCTTCCGTCTGCCTCAGTTTGCTTTGCTTAATGTCCTCCAGGTTCATGCATGTTGTCACATGCGGCAGGATTTCCTTTTTTTTTTTTAATTTTTATTTTTATAAAGGCTGAATAGTATTCCCTTGTTACGTATGTACCACATTTTCTTTATTCATCTGTCGACAGACATTTAGGTTGTTTCCCTTTCTTGGCTGTTGTGAATAACCTTGCAGTGAACACGGGAGCACAGATGCCTCTTCTAGATCCTGATTTTAGTTCTTTTAGATATGTCCTCTGAAGTGGGATTGCTGGGTCGTGTGGTAGTTCTATTTTTAATTTTTTTGAGGCATTTATTTAAGATTAAAAAAATCAGTCTGTCTTACAGGGGCAAAGGGAAATAAAGATTAGCGGTGATCTGTGACAATATTTGTTGCCCACTGAGATCGCCTGAGAACCTAAAAAACCGAGCTTCCCTCTTCTGAGGCTCTGGACAATTGTGATTTCTGTTGTACTCTTCCACTTGCTTCAGACTTCAAACTGTCCTCCTGGCATCGAGGTGCTCTCCACCCCTGCCCGGGTGCGAGGTATCTGCCATCCTTTGTTTTATCTTGAGTTCTCTTGTAGGAACGACTGTTCCAAGATCATTCACCAGAGGACCAACGTGGTGCCCTTTGACCTGGTGCCCCACGAGGATGGCATGGATGTGGCCGTGCGGGTGCTGAAGCCCCTGGACTCGCTGGATCTGGGCCTGGAGACGGTGTACGAGAAGTTCCACCCCTCCGTCCAGTCCTTCACGGACGTCATCGGCCACTACATCAGTGGGGAGCAGCCCAAGGGCGTCCAGGAGACCGAGGAGATGCTGAAGGTGGGGGCCGCCCTCACGGGGGTGGGCGAGCTGGTCCTGGACAGCAGCTCCATCCGTCTGCAGCCCCCCAAGCAGGGCATGCAGTACTACCTGAGCAGCCAGGACTTCGACAGCCTGCTGCAGAGGCAGGAGTCCAGCGTCAGGCTCTGGAAGGTCCTGACGCTGGTGTTCGGCTTTGCCACGTGCGCTACCCTCTTCTTCATCCTCCGGAAGCAGTATGTGCAGCGTCGAGAGCGACTGCGCCTCCAGCAGATGGAGGAGGCGTTCCGGGAGCACGAGGCCCAGCTGCTGAGCCGAGCCAACCCCGAGGACCGGGAGAGTCTGAAGAACGCCTGCGTCATGTGCCTGAGCAACTTCCGGTCTTGCGTCTTCCTGGAGTGCGGGCACGTGTGTTCCTGCGCCGAGTGCCACCAGGCCTTGCCGGAGCCCAAGAGGTGCCCCATCTGCAGGCAGGCGATCACCCGGGTGATTCCCTTGTACAACAGCTAATGGTCTCGAGGCCCCACAGTGAGACCCCCCGCCCCGCTTCAGGGCTGTTTATCTCCAGGCCTTTAGAAGAGCAGTGGTGGGCGGCTGTCATCTCACAGCCCCAGCAGCAGAGGGCGGCCTTTCCAACGTGCAGGGGACCTTTTCCGGCACTGAGCACAGACTCACAGCTGCATCCCGGGGCAGGCGCCGTGGCGCCGCGTCCCTTCCCTGGAGGCCCTGAGCGTGCGTGGCTGAGGACAGCTCACCGCTCAAGTGCCAAAGTCAGTGGCCTCCAGCTTTTCTGTTCTGGTGTCTTCTTGTCCTTTCTGGTGAGGTGTCGGTCCCTGTGGACTTGAGCCTTGAATGACTCGGCCAGAGGTGGGGCAAAGTTGCCTTGCGGAGCCGCTTCTGAAGAGACTGCGCAGTCTCCTTCCCCCTTGCTTACAGCCCGGAAAAAAGTTGTCAGGCTGGACGCGTCACTCGAGTCCCTTTCCCTCACGTGCTGGCCTCCTACACGTGCGCACACGTGTGTCAGGACAAAAGGAAGTGAAATCCTGCATCTTCCCCCTGCCTGACAGGGCGGGACTCTGGTCAGAGAATGGAGAGAGGTCATTTGCGGGGGCACTTGGACCGGTGCCCATTCAGTGATCCCCGTGGCAGTGAGGATGGGGCCGCTTAGCTGCAGCCCTGCTGGGGCCACTACGGACCTAACGAGAGGGCCACCGGAGCACGCGTCCGCCCTGGCTTGGAACTCCCGAGGCCTGAGCGGGCTGAGGGCTCTGCTTTTCCCAGAGGAAGCAGTAAGGGCACTGCTGCCCCAGCCTCGGGCTTTCCCAGCTCCACTCCAAGGCTGGCCCCCCAGAAAAGAAGCAGCCGGCATCCTGAGCGCAGAGCCTCTCGCGGCCCCCCGGCCCATCCCTGGAAAGTTCACATCCCGTGGGTGTAATCACACCGCCCTTCTCACAGGCCTGCTCAGCCCTCAGCTGTCCCGCTCGAGGTCGTGAGTGTGGAGAAGTGGGGAAGCCTCTCTCACCACCTCTGAGTGTCCAAGGCCACGTGCACGGCGCTTTCCTCTCTCGCTTCCCTGGCTTTGAATATCCATGCCCGATCCTCCTTTGTGCGGGGGAGATGGGGGTGCTCTCAGGGGGCTGACGTCGGTTCTCTGCGCGTCCAGCATGGACGGCACAAATAAAAGACGTTATAGCCACGTGTCAGCCTCTTGCTTGGAACGAGAGTTCAGCAGCTAGGCTGAAGCTGCCCCGGGATGGCATTGAATCCTGTTATGGTGGAATGAGCTGGGGACCTGGAGGCCTCTGTGCATCCTTCCTTGGCTGCAAGGTGGTGCAGCTCGGTGATGCTGAAGCGCGGGGGATGCTGGGGGGTGCTGGGGGGTCTCCGGTCAGCCTGAGAGAGGGCCACCCCGGAGACGTGCCCGCAGGTCACGCCTGGCCTCGCTGAGAGTCGTCTTTGAAGACATCTGTGCTGACGTCCTGAACACAGGCAGTGGGATTTCACCTGCTGGGAGAATGGGACGGGTGTTGGGGACAGCAGGGAGGACACTAACATATGTACCGGATGCTCTTTCAGACTTTAATTTCATTGTAAGTCGATGCTCACAAGACCCTGCAGGCTCTCATGGCATCTCATCCTACAGATGAGGAAGCAAGGTCCGAGGGGGGATGTTCACTGGCTCAAGGACACACAGCAAGTAAGGGTGGGGGTGGGGTGGGGTCCACATTTAAACTCCCAGCTGCTTCAGACCCCTGACCCTCCTCACGGCGGTGGGGCTAACGGGTCCCTCAGTGCTAACGGGAACGCCCCACAAGGTGCTGGTGCCCCACGTCAGTGGACGAGGCCACACTGGAGGAGGAGGCGGACGTGCGAACCCACTTGCCCATAGTGAGTCCTGTCCAGGGAGGCGGTAAGACCCTGGCTTTACACATAGGTGGCAGGGAGCAGGCAGGGAGAGGGGGGACTGATGGGGCTGACCTCTGAGCGTGTCAAAATGTCTGCCGTTTTCCTGTGTCCTTTCAGCAGACACTTTGAACGAGGGTCCAGGTTTTAGAGGATGAATGAGCTGCCTGTGTGTGGGGACGTGGGGGGCTTGTGTGCTAATCTGTCAGAGTTCAGCCCTTGGCATTAGATTCCATGAGTAGATCTGATCACGTGATGGAAAAGCAGCAAAGGCAGCCTGCCCTTACCCCGGTCTGACTCAAATCCTGGGCAGACCAATTCTGTGTGGAGTGTTCCTCCAAGTGGAGTTGAGTTACCCATCGTGGGAGACACAGGAGCAGCACACCGTCTCTGCCTCAGGAAGTGGCAGCTGGTTGGGAACACGAACACACACGTACCCAGATTACGGATCTGAGGTCCACACTCGGTCCTAGCCTGGCTGGACTGAGACTGCCCCATGCTCTCCATCACCCGTGCCAGTTCCCACCTTCCATTTAAGGAGCCTCATCACCAGCAGGGTTGAAGGGGCTTAAACCGATCCGTGGGACTGAGGCTGGGGGTTGGAGGTGACTTGGAGACAAGGAACTGACCGTGGGGTTGTTGTGAATTTTGACTCAACCCTTATGCTCAGCCTCTAATCGTAGGCAGACAGCATTAGGCAGGGATCGTCTTGAGTAATTGCTCCTGGTGTTTTGAAATTCTGTGCGAGGCACTTGATAAGCATGAATGCTTGCAGTCCTGCAAAGTGGGTATTGTTCCCCCTGTTTTACAAGTGAGAACAGCGAGGTCCAGCAGGGTTACGTTTTGCCTACAGCCATGCATAGTCATGAGCCTGGCAATGTTAGACTCTCCAGGTATCAAGTATGTTTCTAAGATTTAGGGCGAACCAGCAGGGGAGGCTATATCACCCCTTTTTACAGCTTATGTGATTTGCTCAAGGCTATCAAGGTCTGACTATAAAGCCCTTTGCCTTTAGTCACATTGAAGCTGAGAGGCTAAGAGGGGAAATTGTTCAAGCAACAACTGAAGCCAGTCAGCACCTTGACAGTCACGAGTCACATCCCCTGGTTCTGTAGACCGCAGGCTGAGGCTTATCCTGGTGGAGCAGAAGCCAGGAGGCAGCTCTCTGGAATCCTAAGTCATTCAGAACGGTGATGGGAAATTCAAACAGCAAACAACGTGACAAACCAGGCCAGTCTCTGACACCCTTTGCAGCCCTGGTCCTAGGCTGGGTGTGGACAGATCTGATGGGGATGGTCCCGCAGGGCCTCGTGAACGCTCAGAGGCAGCGGCTGTCAGGTTGGTATCCTTGCCGGGCAGTTGTTCACCTCAGAGCCATTGGCTAACTGTGTGCTCTGTGCCTGGGGTGCGGAAACAAATGATGCAGTCCCTGCCCTCGCTCAGAATTTTTTTTTTTTTTTTTCGCGGTACGCGGGCCTCTCGCTGTTGTGGCCTCTCCCGTTGCGGAGCGCAGGCTCCGGAAGCGCAGGCTCAGCGGCCATGGCTCAGGGGCCCAGCCACTCCGCGACATGTGGCATCTTCCCGGACCGGGGCACGAACCCGTGTCCCCTGCATCGGCAGGCGCACTCTCAACCACTGGGCCACCAGGGAAGCCCTGAGAATTGTCTTTTACTGTGTCCTTATTGTTTGAAAACGACTAAGCCCCACGGGTCGGATGGGTGCCTCTCGGCTGTTGGAGTGTTTGTGGTTCACAGAATGTCGCAGCTGGGATGGCCTTTGAGATTAGCCTGGTTAGAGCAGATTCCCTGACCATTCAAAATAAAGCAACCAAGGGCAGGGTATCCTTGCCGAAGGGGAGCCAAACAGAGAACACCTACCCCACAGAGCCTAGAATGATCTATTTAAAACACCAATGTGACCACGTCCCTCTTCTGCTTGAAGTCCTTCCCCTGGCTCCCTGTCACCTCCAGGGTCCAGCCCTGGTTCCTGCAAGGCGTATGAAGGCATGTGACCCAGCCCTTGGCCACCTCTCCAAGCCTCTCCACATCTGTCTCTCTCACGCTTGTGGCTCCAGCCACACCGAGCCGATGAGCTTCCTTAAACACGTTGCTGTTCCTGCCTCCTAGCCTTTGCTATTGCCGAGTCCTGCCCCTGGCATTCTGGTCCTTTCTTGACCTTGCTAACATCTCCTCACCCTTCAAAACTCAGCTTTAGGTGTCCTCTCCAGAAAACCCTTCCCTGACTTTCCCCACGCAGGCGGGGTTAGGTGCCCCTCCCCTGAGATTCCATAATCCAGTCCTGTTCCTGCTCTGAACCCATGTCTCGGGCAGGAGCTGTATCTTATTTCTGCTCCAGCACAATTTTTTTAGGTCATCACTCTATACTCGTTAGAGCTAACATTAGGGCTTGCTCTTTGCTAGGTACCGGCGAAAGACTGGACGCGATCAATGTCATTTAATCCTCACTGTGAGCTATGTGTTTGTATTATTCTTACTTTAAGGAAAAAGAAGTCAAGGCCCAGAGAGGTCAAGTTGCTCGAGCACCCAAGAAAGACAGGATTTAAGTCCAGGCAGTCTGACTCCAGAGCCCGAGCCCTTAACCACTGAAAGTACATGGAATGAATGAGAAAACCAACGAATGAGATAGTGGATGCGGGGCCAGCAATCCTGGGAGGCTGCCTGTGGGAGTTGGTTTTTGGACCGGAGATGAGGGCCATGGCTTGGTTGTAAGGAACAAGGGAAGGGCCTCTCTGAGGGCCCAGATCCAAGATGGATTGTGTAAGAGAAACATCACGTCCAATGACCTGCCCAGAGCTTTGAGGGCTCTACACAGGAAAGTCAGGACAACGTCATTGCGTGGTGGTAAATGGTCCGGACTGGGAGCCCAGAGGCTGCCTTTCTCTCGGGTCCTGGCTCTGTTGCTGTGTGATCTTAATGGAGTGATGTAACCACTCTAGGCTTCACTTCTGTTTGTGAAAGGAGCAGATTGGATTAGACGCTCCCCAAGGCTCCACTCAGCTCTGCCATTTTGCATGTCTGTGACACAGCGAGTGGATGAGGAAGGAGGGAGAGCAGTTTCGAAGCCCTGAGATGAAGACCCTCTTCAGGCGAGCTGCCTGCTGCAGACTCAGAGCCACGTTCCCGGAAAGCCCGGGAGATCAGCACATTTTCTCTCTAATTAGATAGTGTTAACTTATCAATTTTGAATGAGCTAAGTTTCCATGTACGATGTCCTGAATCGCTCCCCGGGGTGCTCATTAGTCATTTCTCTTGCAGCTGCTGCCTTATTGTTCTTCAGATGCCAGCCGAGGGACCTGGCATTTCCCTTCCCCTAGAATGGGGCACGTGAGGCCAAGCCAGGGACACTGGCACTGGTCAGAGGGGCTGCCCAGGCCTGGGGGAGGGCCCTCAGCTCTCGACCTTTACCCTGTGTCCCTGCCAGAGCCACTGCCTCACATTAGGTGCCTCAAATCCAGATTCCTCTAGGATTGGGCTGTGACCCTGGAGGGCCACAGCTGAACTCAACAAGCACTTATTAAGCACCTAGTGCACCAGGCACCTTGGGTCTTGAACCTGAGTGGTCTCTAGGCTGGGGAGAGCGGGGTACATATGAAGTCATACTAATATTAACGTCCAAATTGCCATAACTTCAGCCTCCCCCTTCCATGGTCTTCCCTGGTGTTTAAGGTGCTTCATAGGATGGGGCTTCATTCATGCTTGCAGTAAGTTGGCTCACAGTCTGCATTTCTTCCTGCCCTTCCCCACCCCAGGGCTTGTGATGGGAGCCCGCTCATGCTGCAATCTCTACCATGACCTCCAGGTGGCGCTGTACTCCTATGGTTGAGGCCGCTGGAGGCCTTGCGGGAGAAACTGAGGTGGCGCTTCCGAGGGCGGGTGCAATTTTCTCTCTCCTGAGGCATGGGGCACAGGCCTGAGAGAAGAGCCTGAGAAGGACCCTGGGCTGCTGATCCCAGGTTCCGCGCACAGGCTGGGAAGGGGAGAAGCAGGAACGTTCTCTCTGGTTCCTTCCTTTCTCTGCCCAACACACCAGGAAGCCAGGTGCAGATGTGAAAATTCTGAGAAACCCAGAAAACTCAGGGGAAAAGAATCCTGCATTTCTCTCCCTATAATTTTCCAGGCATTCACATCTTTAAATATACTAACCATGATTTCTTTCAACAAAAAATGAGACATGCATAATGCATCGCATGTTCTTAAAATACCCAGATGACTTCACACTGGTAAAGGAGGCTTAAAAAAATTGTACGGCATAGATTTTGATTTTCTCCCCAGAAGCTTTCTTAGTGGAGAAATCCTGCTTCTCCCAGCCCGGCCCGCTTCCCTTGCTGTCCTCTCCTCTGCCCTGTCTTTGCCTTCCTCCCTCCCTCCTATGTGTCAAGTTTCTCTGTCCCCTTCTCGGCAAGGAAAGAGAACCGGGAACTGCTTTGCTTGGCAGTTCTGCCTCTCATCTGCCGCTGTTTGCCTCTTGCCTTTGAGTGTGCGAAAGTTTCTTCCTCTGCGTGTGGATCTGTCTTCCTCTCTGAGGCTGTTTTAGCTTCTCTCCTTCTGTTGGATGCTGTCTGTGAGTCTGTCTCTCCTCACATCTGTCTCCCCTGCACCTGGCTCCTACCCTCCCAGACGGCTCTCTCCTCCTTCCGGATCCCCTGCTCAGCCCAGCTTCTGGCGGGGCAGGGCGCGGAGGGCCTCTGTGCCCTGCGGTGGCCGCTCCCCCACCTTCTACCCTTCCTACTACATAGGAAGTTCCTCTTCTAGGAAGAGAAAGCCCTTCTCTCGGCCCCCGCAGGCCCTGGAGGGCTTTGGGCAGTGGGACTCACTGCATGAAGCTGTCCCTTCCTCTTATCCTAGTGACCCAATCAGCATCTCATCTGATCCTCCCAATCTCCCCTTGAGGCTGATCTGGTTACCCCCACTTTACAGCTGAGAGGAATTCTGGCTCAGACAGTGAAGTGACTGCCTGGAGGTCACACAGGTAAGAAGGGGTGGAGCTGGGATTGAACTTCTGCTTTACCCTCATCTCACTTGCTGTCACCAGGTGCAGCGCACAGAGCTCTGAGCTGGTCCTTGGGAGACCTGGGGTCTCGGTCCTGGCTCTGTTTCCGATCGGGCAGCTCATCTTTCTCGTTTGGGGTTGACTTCTCCCCACCATGCAGTGGGAAAATGCCCCTCTCTGCCCTGCCAACCTTACAGGTTATCACGGATATCAAATGATATTGCATCCGTGGTGGTGGTGGTGGGGGACGTGCTTGAATAACATCGTGTGGGAACCCAAGGGTCCAGAGCATGTCCAGTCCCCTCGCTGGGAACCTGAGCTCAGAGGTCAATGGCCACATCGTTCTGTCCAGGGTTGAGCCCACACAGGTCTGACCCCAGGTTTGGGGGAGAGTCAGGGTGAGGGCGCCTGGGTTTAAGGTGTAAAAATCTCTTCTGTTGTCACAGGATACTGGTGGGGAGTGTCGTTTACGGGATCCAGTCCTGCGTTCTTTATCTGAAGGGCCTTTGGGGTTCAGAGATCCGCTGGAAATTGCGCACACAATTTTCTGTATCTGGGAAAGAGAATCCATCTCTTTCATTAGATTCCCAGAGAGGTCCTCAGCCTGCAAGAGGCTTGGGCAGTGATTTACATCTCCTCAGTTTGTGGGTAGGTGGAGGTGCAGAGACTAGAAGAGGCTTGTCTCTGCGCACCCGACTCCCAGGTATCCTCAGGAAAGTGGTGTCACCCAACAGTTGTGAGCTCGGCCTGGAGTCAGACCTGCTGCCTCTCCTGGGCTGTGCTGCTTTGGGCTCGTCACTCAACTTCTCTGGCCTCAGAGCCCCTAAGGAGGACATAGAGAGAGATGACAATCCCAGCCACCTTCTCCGGTTGTCAAGCGTGGAAATGTATTCCCGGGGCGTGGGAAGCGCTTCATAGAGATTGGGTGGGAGAGTGGCAGTCAGAGGGCTACCGTTTCCGAGCCTGATGGAGTCAGTTCCTCCTTAGTCCCCATTAGTGGTCGCGATTTGCTTAGCTCATTTTCTGGTGAGGTCAGGGGCTCTTCAGTCAGGGGACTTCAGGCCTCTCGGGAGCCTGGGTGGGAGAAACCTGGTATGCAGAGCCCAGGCTCTGGAGCCAGACCACGGTCCCCAGCCTCCTGAGCCTCCACCATTTGTCCATGAGGCTAGCATTGTACCTGCCCTCGTCTGCACCCCTGCCCCGCCGGAGTCGTGCCGACATGGCCATGGTGCCTGGCCTCTCGGCTCTCCTCTCCTCCTGGCCTGGGCCTGAGTGAGGCAACTGCTTCCCAGGGTGACACGGAGCCCCAGCACCTCCCACCTGCTCGTTCGGGGCTGGTCTCTCAGAGGTCCTAGGACCACACCCCACCGCCATCCTCTGTGTGAGGACATGCAGGGGTGGGGGGAGGACAGTGCAGTTGGGACACTGGTGATCCCTTCTCACGTTCTGGTGAGATTAAGTTCCTCAGCTCCCCCCAGGTGTCCTCACTATTTCTGAAGTTTTCCTAAAGAGCTCATGGGACTCTCACTTCGTGGGTTATTGGTATAATAAAATCTTAAAAAAAATTACCCTCGGACCTCTTTAGTTTAAAGGAACCCAGCAGACTTCATCGTTGAAAAAAGCCATTTTATTTTGTGACTGACTGATTGTGTGTGCGGCTGGAGCTTCCCTCCAGATACAGTCCCGAGCTACAGTGAGAAGCAGGGGTGTGAGACCCTGAGCAGGAGACCTGGCTCCAGCCCGCCCCATGGGCACCCCTTTCCCTACCTGTGACGGGAGGAGGTGGGCCTAGATGAACTCTAGGGCTGGTTTCATGCGGAGGCTTCTAGAACTCTGGGCATTCTTTGGAGACCCTCTGGGGAGTATGAGGGGCCCGAAGGGGGGCGTCCTGAGCCCCTATCTCCCCAGCAGCTTGCCCTTTATCTACTTTTTATCTCTGGAGGTTCCTTGTAAGATTTTATTTGAAGAAAGGGTCTTGGTAATTAAATAAAAAAAGCAAACTTTTGGGG
The DNA here is from genome assembly GCF_964374135.1 of Grampus griseus. Lineage (NCBI taxonomy): Eukaryota > Metazoa > Chordata > Mammalia > Artiodactyla > Delphinidae > Grampus > Grampus griseus. The sequence continues at coordinate 167,695,096 of NC_139017.1, forward strand.
GGAAGGGCTCTGCCTGCCACAAAAGTCCTGCACAACTGTTTGCTGAATGTAGGGAAGGTGAGTGAACTATTCTTGGGTTGTTTCTTGATTCTAGGTCTGAGCTACCCCCAGTCGGCTAACATGCTTTTCTCTCACTGTGTGTGTTTGTGCATGTGTGTGTGCACGCACACAGGCGTGGTGCGGAGGTGGGCTGCAGAAGCCTTGCCTTTCAAGGCGGGTGGGGAACGGGCTGCACCCAGGTTCCAGTCCCCGAGGTGAGAGGCGTGGGGGTGATGTGGGTTTTTATCTGGCCTGGTTCAGAGTGGTAGTACCCTTCTGGAGGCCACTTAGACTCTCTGGAGGTGACCAGCTGGCCGTTGCCATGACACCGCATCCTGGCCTCCCCTGCTGGGCCATCGAGGGTCTGAGCCAGTCCTGGCAAGGCTCAGCATTCCCAGCACTCCGCCCCATGGGTTACTGGGCCTGAGCTGCCAGCAGATGCCCTGCACCCAGGGCTGAGACACCACCATCTTCTCTAAGTCTCGCCATTACCCTCTGATGCCATGGCCTGTGACTCAGTTTCCCCATCTGGGTAGGAGGGAGGGGAAGGGAATAAGGGGAGCAAATGCACGCGGAGCATCTGTTTTATGCGGAGACCCATCTGGGGCTGACTTTCCCTTTTTCCATCCCATCGACACTAGTGCAGGGTTCAGGGCACAGCAGGGCCTTGCAAATACGTATTTTTAACCCTGGAACATCTGTGCTGGAGTCCCAGGGTTTGGTAAAGGAGATTTCAGGTGAGGTTTGAAGGAGAAACCCCCCCACCTTTGCCTCAAACAGGTTTTATCTACTTTAGATTTGAGAGATCTGGTTGATTTTGTAGCTGAAAAAAATGTGATTTTTCTCCAAGTTTCCCATTTTGTGATGTAGAGTCAGAGGCCTAGAGGCGAGAATCAGCTCATTCAAGGTCACAAAGAGAGTCAACAGGTAATAATAAGAACTATGTTTACTGAGGACTTACTGTGTGCCAGGCATACGATACATGTATAATCTTCCCTAGAACGAACCACCGAGTAGAAATCATTATTACCCCCATTTGACAGATGAGGAAACTGAGGCACGATGAGGCGAAATAACCACAGAGTTGGGAAATGACAGGGTAGGAACTTGATCTTGGCTGCCCAGTGAAGGCCATCCCCGTCACCCTGGCCTACTTCACTAGACTGTGTACCGCCAGGTTTCCTTGATGCGTGGTGGGGAAAGTGGTCTCCACTCCTGCCTTACTTGGTCCGTTCCTCCATCTGGACCTGGCATCTTCAACACAGCCCTGGGCATCTGGCTCACAGCCAGCCTCTTGGCTTTGTGGGGCAAGGCAGGGATGGAGCCCCAGGGTACGTGAGTGCATCCAGGTCTAGGGCTCCAGAGTAAAGCATGGCCCACTGAAGGATGAACAAATGGAGGACCGAGTGAGGCATTTGAAATGGAGACAGTTGGGAGGGGTGGAGGTGGAGGAATACCATACTGATTCACACTTTCCCTCGCAGAGCTGCGTGCCCCTGGAGGCATCACTTAGCCTTCAGGAACCTTGTCTGTAAAATGGGTCTGACTGTCCCAGTCCTGCCACTTCTGGAGGCTAAAGGGAGCCTCTAGGAAGGGAACAGTCATGGTAATGCCTTTCTGACAGTAAAATGCCATGTGCCTGAGAGGAATGTGTGGGTAAGGGGCTGGGTATTGAGTTAGGAAGGTGTGGTGCTGCCACCTTTAACCTTATTTGGAACAAGGAAAGGTAAACATGCAAACAGATGGGGTGTAAAACCCAGCTTCTCTTTTTGCTCTCAGTTGCTGTGTGTGCAGGGATTCGTCAGCCCTCTCTGTGCCTTTCTGCGGACCTTCAGTACAGGAGGACTGTGGTAGCTACTCAGCGTGAACACTGCTTTGTTACTCGGCAGTAAAGAAGGAGCCAGAGGAGTGTGAGATTAGTGGAGTGGTCTCAGCCCTGCAAGCTGTCACCACTGCGGGATGTCCCCTATAGGGGCCCGGAATCACAGCTGGGAAAAGTGGCTTCTCCTGGTTCCATCGGTAGCCTGTGACCTCGGCAAGTCACATACTCTTTCCGCTAACGGTTAAACAGGCATGCACTGTCTCCTCTTTCTACCTCAAAAGGTGTTTATTTTGAGAAGCAAGGTCGATAATGGATGTGAAGATGCTTTGGGGTGTGGTGGGGAGGAATAGAAAGACTGATACAAATGTAAGAGCTTCTTGTAACAATCATCCTGCTTGTTATGCTTTTGTTTTCTCTTCCAGCACTTGGCCTGGTGTTAACCTCAAAGCAAACACTTGGAAAAGCCTTAATGAATGGAGACAGGTTGCTTGTGGAGTGGAGCAAAGGAGGCCAGAGACCTGCTGCTTATGCCACTGACAAGCTGTGGGATTTGGAGAAAGCCCCTGACCCTCTCTGGGCTTCAGTTTCCCCATTTCTAAATGAAGGAGGCTGGACTGGGTCCTCCTTAAGGATCCTCCCAATTCTGACGGCTCTGAAATGGGAATGAATGAAGTGCTACTGTTCTTTCTCCCTCATTAAGTCATTTCGCAAATGTTTAGTGCACCTCCTTGCTCAGCCAGGCCCCGAGAGCCTGATGCTAGCTAGCCCCATGTCCCATTTTACAGCTGAGATCATGGAAGTTCAGAGAAGGGATGTGACTTGCCCAAAGTCACACAGCTAGCAAATGACAAGGCTGAGATTCAAACCCAGGCCTGAATCCAAAGGTCATGCCTAGTCCATCTGCATCCCGGTTTCTCAGCCCCTTCCTCGCCTCTCCCCAGGGTGCCTGGCCTCTGGAGGCCTGGGATCCCCTTTACACAGTTTGGGGGAGGGGCTGGGCTGGCTCCTCTCAGGCAGCCTCTCTACCATATGTTTTGTCACTAAAAAACACCTCCCCCCTTCCGTCCAGCCCACCACTCACCCAGAGTCCTAGATTTAAGGTGCGAGTGAACCTGAGGATGCTCTTTCGCTATTGGTGGGACCCCTTGCAGGGCAGCTGGTGGAGCCAGTTGAGACTCACCAGGGGACCAAGATGTGTTTCCTTGCCCTGCCTTCAGCAAACTGCATGACCTTGGGATGGCTGCCTCTTTCTGCGGTCAGGCTGGTCCTACCGCGTGAAGGCGGTCTCCAGGGGGAGAGCAGGTGCTATCGGCGCTGGGCGGGGATAACGAGCCCTCCTCGCGCACCTTGCCCCCTCGGAGTTACCATCTGCTCGGCAGACGCGCCTCCCAGGACCCTGGGGTTGCCCCAGTCTCCCTCCCGGGATCCAGAGCCCGCTCCTCGGCTCAGAAGCCTCAGTCTCTCCCCAGGGCTCGTGGCAGTTGCTGGAAGGGAGGTCCCCAGGGGCAGAGAGCTGCAGGCCCGGGACGTCCCCGGCAGAGGCAGTGGACGCCAAGAGCCGGGCATCCCTGGTGAGGCCGGCGTAAGAAGGCGCTCCCCGCTCCTCGGGGAGGCTGGGCTGCCCTCTCCACCCCCCATCCGCCTCCACCCCGAGGCCCCGCGGGAGCCCGAGTCGAGAGACCTGGCTGGGAGCAGGGCCTTCCAGGGCGAACCGAGTGGGAGAGGGAGGGTGTGAGGCCCAAGGGGCCGGGCCCTGAGAGTCTAGAGTGGGGCGCAAATGTGATGGGGGCAAGGGGTTCCCCGGTTGGCGCCGGCGGGGGAGACCGTGTCCGAGGGTCGCCGAGTGCCCTCCGACCCCTACCCCAGCATCTGGCCTCCGGGGAGACCTGCATCCATCTGTCCTTCCCCACGTGTGCGTCGTAGGTTCCCCTTCCCGCTCCCGGAATCCCCACTCCCCCCAGCTCTCCGCGGGAGGCAGAGCCGGTGGCAGGTCCCGCGCGGAGCCGCCGCGCACCGGCTCGGGACCGGTAAACACCCCGCGGGAGGAGGCGGCGCCCGGAGGCCGCCGGGCCGGGGCGGGGCTCACGGGGGGCCCCTCAGCGCGGGCGGGACGCGGGTGCTGGGGGCGGGGGCAGGAAGCTAGCCGCGGCCCGGGCCGGCCTGCGCTGCCCCGTGACGTCGCTCGGCTTCCAGGGATCTGTCCCCGCGGCCCGGGTCCCCTCCGCCCCGCCCTCCTCCTGCCCTCCCCCCGCCCCCCGCGGCCTCGCCTCCGCGCCGCGGCCGGCATTTCTCGCTCGCAGCTCGCCCGCTGGCTGGCTCTCGGTCCCGGCCTCCTTCTCCTCCCTCTGACTCTCCTCCTTCCCTCTCCGACCCTCTTTCTCTTTCTCCCCTCTCCCTCTCCGATCCTGATCTAGTCGTTCCCTCCGCCCTTTCTTCTCCTCCCTCTTGCCTTCCTCTCTCTCTTTCGGTCGATTCCCCTGCCTCTCATTCTCTCTGTGTCTCTGCTTCTCTCCCCGTTTCCCTCTCGGTTTCTCTCTTCCCCCTCCCTCCCTCCGGGCTTCTCTCCCACCCCCCACCCGTGCCCTCCCTCCACCCTCGCTCCCCTCCCCCTCCACCCCTCGCAGCCCAGCCGCTCGCAGCTCCCCAGTCAGCCTCCCCGAACCAGCGCCGCCGCCGCCCGCACTCGCCGCAGGACCGGCCTGTCCGGCTTCCCGGGGTGCGCCCTCCTCGGCCCCGCGCCCTCGGGGCTCGCTGGCACAGCCTCCTCCCCCGGCTCACGGCCCCGCCCGGCCCGGCCCCAGCCCAGCGCCCGAGCGCGCCGAGGATGTGAGTCCTGCTAGCCTCTGCCGGAGCAGCAGCCACTCGCGCGCCGCCGAGCCGGAGCGCAGCGCAGCGCAGCCTCGGGCGCTCGCGGGGTCGCTCGGGCCGGCTGCGCGCTCCTGCCCCAGCGGCGCCCTCCGGCCTCTCGCCGGCGCCAGCGCCGCCGCAGCCCGCGGGCGGTCCTCGGCCGGCCGTCCCCGGCCCCAGCGCCGCTGACCCTGTCCGCCGCGGGCGGGGACGCGGGCGGAGGAGGTGCCGCCGCGGAGCCCCCGGACGCGACCATGTCGGAGGTGCTGCCCTACGGCGACGAGAAGCTGAGCCCCTACGGCGACGGCGGCGACGTGGGCCAGATCTTCTCCTGCCGCCTGCAGGACACCAACAGCTTCTTCGGCGCCGGGCAGAACAAGCGGCCGCCCAAGCTGGGCCAGATCGGCCGGAGCAAGCGGGGTGAGTTCGCGGCCACCTCCTCCGACACCCGTTTTCCGGGCACCCAGGCCTGGCGGAGGTTTGCGGGGTTTTCCCGCACCCGGGAGCCCGTTCCGACCCACTAACATCTCATCGCGCAGAATTGGACCGGGGGGGGGATCCCGCACTGCGGGTTCAGCTCCGGCTGGCCTCGGGAACCCCTCCCCCTCAGCTAGATCCTCGTTGGGGTCACCCAGGGGGCGTGGCTGCATCTCGCTGCAGCAGGGACTGAAAGGTTATATCCCGGTTCCCAAAGTTTGATTTTTTGATTTATACCCTGCCCCCGCCCCTTTTGCGCCCCTTTTGCGCAGTGTAGTAGCAGCTGAACTCGATCTACAACCCGGGGTGGGGGGAGTCCTAGGGCTCCCCGGGGACGGCGTGGGGAAGGGCTGGTTCCGGCGGGGAAGGTGAGGGGCTTTCGGATCACACCGGCTTTTCATTGTTCCTTGGCAGGGGGAGGGGGTTTGCCGAGCCTGGGCGCTCGGCGCAGGAGCTAGAAAAGCCCCGTAGAGACTGGGACGCGCGGGGGCTCTAAGAGGAGCTCCAGAGGCGCGGGGACAATGAGAAAGACCGATAGCTGCCGTGAGAGACTGAGACGCAGAGATAGGGAGGAAGGCGGAGGGGGGAAGTAGCGGGGAGGCCGAGATGGGCAGAGACCGAGACAAAGCTAAGGAGAGAGAGAGTCAGAGCCGGAAAGACAGCGAGCCAGGAACGCAAGTCTGGGGAGGACAGAAAAGCAGCTGAAACAATGAGGGCAACCGACACCCCGGACACAGAGAGAGGCCCAGAGACCTCGACAGGTGACCGTCGCGCCGGGAGACTGATGGAGGGACCGAGGAAGGCGAGGCTAGGTAGAGATAGTGAGAGAGGTGAAGGACGCAGAGAGGCAGATGCGGACAGGCGGGCGAGCCGCCGGCGGGCAGCGAAGGGAGGCTCCGACCTCTGTAGCTGCGAGTGCGGAGAGGCCAAGTCAGCCCGCTGGCAGCGCGGAGGGGGGCTCCCGGCCCAAGCGAGGCCAGAATCCCCGACGGGCTGCGCGCTGTGCAACCGGCCCCTGGCGTCCCTCCTCGCTCAGCGCACCTCAGCACCCCGCCTCGGCTACCGGCGCTGCGCTCGGGGCACCCGGGAGGATCCCAGGCCCGGAGCCCGTGGCTCCTCCCTCCCCTCCCTCTCCCGCCCAGGAGCCTTTTTTCCAAATAAATGCGCCCTCCAGGGTGGGTGGGGGCCGGGGTGAGGACCAGGCCGGTGCGCGCCTAGGCTGCCACCAGGGCTGCGGGATTTGTGCTCTCTTCGCTTCCTCTTCTCAGGACCATGCTGGGACGCGGCCTGGGGGAGGGGGAGTGGTTGAGAGGAAAGCAGCAGAGGGACCCCTGGCCGAGCAGAAGAGGATGGGGGCTGTGTTAGCACGCGTGGAGACCCCTTCCCTCTCCTTTCCTCAGTCTACCCGCCCCTCCGACCCGGGCGTAAAGCGAAACTTAGGGACCCCTGGCTAGGCCCAAGAGCGCTCACCTCTCCTTTTCTCCCCCTTTTTTTGCAGTTGTTATTGAAGATGATAGGATTGATGACGTGCTGAAAAATATGACAGACAAGGCACCTCCTGGTGTCTAACTCCCCTAAAGACAATGAGTTAAGGGAGAGAATAAGAATGAGAACGGCGATATCAGTTATTGGCAAAAAGCATGAAAAGAGAAAGCACTTTGAAATTTATTACTAGCTTGCTACCCACGATGAAATCAGCAACCTGTATCTCGTGTCAGGCCGGGAGACAGATGAGGCGTGAGAAGAAGGCTCTGGGCTTCTTTGCAAAGATAAAAATTAAAAAGAAATTTTTAAAAATTAAAAAAATCACTATATATATATATACATAAAGAAATAAAAAGAGAAGTCTCAGTTGCAGCTATTTGTCAAAATTAATATCCATTTCTTTTTCTATACAGTGAATATTGCGCAATTATAGATCTGGTTTTTGAACCACTTAAATAATGAAGCAGCAACACCGGGTGTTTTGAGGTGTTGGCATTCTTCGCTGATTTGGCTGTTCCCAATGTTTACATTATTTAATCTTGCAAAAATGATTCTCTGCACTTGGATGTGAAATGCTGTCCAGTTTTATTTTTTTATGTTGTTATCCTTGGATGTACAAAAAAAAAATCAGAAAATGATCTCTATAGATATTGCATTCTATTTTGGTCATCTTTTGAAGTTATCAAGAATGTGTTTAAAACAAGACGAGAACTTTTCTAAGGAATCATACCTAGAAAATAATCATCGCTTTATTTTAAAATGAATTGTAAAGCTTGTGTTTCTTTGTTGCTGCGAGCTATTTGCCCAAGTTAATGCAAATGAACACATTTTATATGTCAGGAAAAAAAAACCACAAAAAAAACAAAGAAAAAAAAATGCTTGAGCTTTTTCTAACCTCTTCCTGCAGTCTGTTGTGTGAGCAGCCTGTTTTTTTCTCTAATATTGTGTCCGTTTATTCTCTTTAATGGACTGTAAAAAAATGTAATCACAAGAGTGCCAAATATCTTGAAATGCCAAAAGGCATTTTGGTTTCTTTTCTTTTCCCTGTGCTCTGAGTTCACGTAAAGGAATGCTTGGAGTGTCTTTTTCTGTTATTTATAGGGGTTCTCTTAGGGCACACCAGCTGCCTGTTTTGCATGGTATTTGCAAAAATGCCTCTTGCGTGAGGAATCTTTTCCCGTTTTTTTGTTTGCAACTTTGGACCTCAAGAGGTTTCTTCCTTTCCCTACCCTGTTGCCTCTTTTCTTAATTCAATATTCTGTATGTTGCACCTTTAACCAGCACACAGGGCTATTTCTTCAATGTACAATAAAAGAACTGTTCCTGTGTCTCACTCTCTTTTCTCGGCTTTGGTTCTAGGGAGCTTGCTTTTTGTCTGCTGGTTGCAGATGGGAAGGCGGGAACGGTAGCTTTGGTCTGTGAGGCGAAAAGGTGGTGTGGAGGCCACCGTGGGTTGGGCTCAGGTGATAGGAAAGAAGCTGGAGTGGCAAGGCCATCCCTGGAGGGCAAGTGCGTCCAGTTTGGATTTGCGTTGGGCTCTCCCAACTTCTGTTGGGTTTCTGCCATCCCTGGTGGGGTGTGGGGAGAAGGAGGCTGGTGTGCTGGTTGGCAGGGAGTCAGCCTCGTGAAAGGCAAAGTTTGGAGGCTGGCAGGCTTGGATTCAAATCCCAGCTCCTTCACTTCCTAGCTCTATGGATTTGAGCAAGTCCCTTCACTTCTTCAGGCCTCAGTTTCCAAATCTGTGAAGTGGGGTTAATGTAGCTCCTACCTCGAAGGTTGGGAAGATTCACACAGCACCCAGCACATAGTAGCACTCAGCATCAGATGCCCAGGTAATCCTTCATCCTGGGCCACCCGTCCTCAAGGGCAGGGCTGAGGAGGACCTATGCTCTTTGCCCTGCACCTTTGTCTTCCTGAGTTCACAGGTCCTTCCTGGAGGGATGAGCCTGGTCCTCTGGGGCCCACAGCCCGATTGGATTTGTCTCAGGCTTCCCCAATCACCGCTCAAAAAGTCTCGTTATGAAAAAAAATTCTCAGCCCCTTGTTGGGCTCAGGACAGTTAATGGCAGCGGAGCAGGCCCCTGGGGGAGGAGGGGTTGGGAGAAGGATTTTGGCTGAAGAAAGGCCGGGAGAGTTTTTTTTCTCCTGGGCCGCTTGGCATCCAGGAGTCCCGGTGCCGCCGGGAGCTTTTAATGTGTTTGTTGTAAAACTGTCAGTCGGGGAGTCACAACACAGCTCACAGTGACAGGAGCCTGAGTGTGACTCAGACATCAGGTAAGACAGGCCTGGGTGGGGAGAAGGAAGGGGGGCTCCAGAGGGCCTGTGGGGAGGGGGGTGATGTCTCAACCCCCTTCTCAGGGGTGGAGGCCCAGAGCCTCAGGGGGACCCAGTGGAGTCCCTATCAGGCATCATCGGGAAGGCAGGCAAGCTGGAGCTGGCGGTGTCTGCAGGACGATGGGGGTGGGGTGCCAGCTGGATTTTCCCAGGCGTGTGACCCTGTTCCCAAACCTGGCTCTCCTCCCCGCTGACCCCAGAGAGTCCCAGTGCTCGGAGCCGTTGGGCCTTTAGGTACCACGGAGCCCAGCTTTCCCCTGTGCTCTGTCCGCATGAAGGTTGAGGGGCCGCCTGGCAGAGCTAGGGGCCGGGCCCACCCTCTGTGCAGCGTCAATTTGCCAAGAGGAGAAGGAACCAAATGAAAAGATTCTTTCAGAAGACAGGTGTCTGTCCGCACCCAGGAGTCATTACCGCTTACCTGATCAAAGCGCCGTGCAATTACAAAGCGCTTTCCGTTCCAAGCCTCACATAATCAGCCCAGCAACCCTGGAAACCCACAGCCCCTACCTCTCTTTAGGAGGTGAGGAAATCGACACCCCAGAGGGGCTAAAAGGCCGGGCACAACAGCCATACTCACTGAGCTCTTACTGCAGGCCCGGCTCGAAACGGCTCTATGAAGCAGGTGTTACCTGTGTCCTGATGATACAGTAGAAACCAGGGCTTGGAGGCATTAGGTAACTTGTATGAGGTCACTCAGCTGGTAAGTCGGGAAGCACTCTTGAACCCAGAGTCCGGGCTCCAGGATGGGGCTGCAGAGTCACCTGTCCCCAGACCCAGGCTCAGTCCCAGCTGCAGCCATTGTCCTTCAGCTTTAAATATCCTTTTGTTGGTTTATTGTTCTGAGCCTGGGCTCTCCCGCTCTTCTGCCAACAGACAACTGACTGCATCAGGGGTCAGAGGGAGGCAGAGCATCTTAGCTGACCACTTGGATGTGGTCAGCTAAGACCTGGAGCTGCCCTCTGCTGGGAATGGGGGAGCACGGGAGCCCTTGGTGAGGCTCGGGTCCATTTTAATAAGTGATGTATTAAAAGGTTCCTGCTGGAGGCCACCCCACCAGCCGAGGCAGGATTCTCTGGGAAGACAGAATCTGCCTTTCCCGCAGATTCCGATCAGCAACAGAAGAATATAAATCTTTTAAATATACTCGAACATCGGGGTAAACATTTGTTGAGAAGGCACTTTAGGGACTGGGCAGATATCAAATTATACCAAGTACACGATATGTTTGAAGTATCTGGTTAGGTAGCAGTAAATACGGAAAAGGCCACTAGAAGTCCGATCTGGGGGAGGGTGTCTCGAAGCCTCCAGGCATCGATCGAGCATCCTGGGCTGCATTATTCAAACTTCATTAATCGAATGCTTGTAATAAGCATCCAGCTCCCCGGATTCTGCTTCCTTGGCCTTTCCAGGCTGACAGCCTGAAGGAATATCAAAAAGCACCTCTAAGGGGGAAATTGGCAAATTAAGTTTTAAAAGAAAGTGACTTGAAAATTACTGCTGTCTGGAGGCCACAGATGAAGGAGTGAGCACCGTCGCCTGTGCAGACAGCAGGCAGCTGGTTCTCGGCCCTCAGGGCCCAGCAGAGGGGGTGGATTTCAGGGTGGCTACTGAGCACATAGAAGGCATGAGTTTGGGACTTCGGTGACTTGGATTTGAAACCTCTCATATACTTTCTCGTTTGGACTTGGGGCCAGTTTCTCAAGCTCTTTGGGCCTCTGTTTCTTCTTCTGGAAAATGGGGATGGTGGCAATGCCAGTAGCACGAAGGATTAAACAGGAGCCCCCACTCCTCCCAGGTGCAGGGCCTGGTGCGTTATAAATGTCAGTCATCAAACATGAAGTGCCTACTGTGTGCCGGGTAATGGTCTTTCAAGACCTGGCAAACAGTTCGAGGTGTGTGAAGCTTCTTTGCAGATGGTTTTTGGCAGCCCAGAGCTGACACCCTGAGGGGACAGAGGGGCAGTGGAGGCATCCCCGCGGGGGTGGGGTGGGGTAGAGGAATCAGCTCACGTCTCATTATCCCCATCAGTTCCCCAAAGCACCCCAATCAATACAATCCTAAGTAAACCTGTGTGCTTGCTCTCCGAAGGCAGTTGAGAGGAGTTTCCTACCGGCTTCCAACCAGCCTGCCGCAAGCCTTCCTCCTCTGGATGGAGACTAACAAATCCTGACTTCTTGCCCTGGGAAGGAAAGAGCTTGGCTTTCTGCTTGGATCCCCTCTGTCAACAGGTCCTCCATGATTTTCATTCATGTGACAAATATCAACTTAGCACCCACTTTGGGCCAGGTCCTGTGCTAGGCTAACTGAATATCCAATGATGAAGAAATGGGAGTTTTCCTTGGGCTTGAAAATGATAGTTGCCATGGCAATGAGGTTGGGAGCTAGGAGCTTGGAGACCCCCAAAGTCAGCAGCTCAGATCCTTCGTGCTGGTAAAAAGAGGAAAGCAAAGAGAACTGGGTCTTGGGGACTGCCTGAAACGCAAACACATGACCCTCTTTTAAAAAATATAAACTTTTACTTTAGAATAGTTTTAGATTTACAGAGAGGTTGTGAAGGTATTACAGAGTTGCCACGTACCCCTAACCCAGTTTCTCCTATTGTTCACATCTGACATTTCCACAATATGCTTTTCACAACTAAGGAAACAACACAGGTACGGTACTATTAACTGAACTCCACCGGTTCCTTCAGTTTATACCTAATGTCCTTTGTCTGTTCCAGGATTCCATCCAGGATACCATGTTACATTTATTTATTTATTTTTAAAATTTATTTATTTATTTTAGGCTGCGCTGGGTCTTCGTTGCTGCACGTGGGTTTTCTCTAGTTGCGGGGCGAGCTTGCGGAGCACGGGCTCTAGTAGTTGTGGCACGCAGGCTCTAGAGCTCAGGCTCAGTAGTTGTGGCGCACGGGTGTAGTTGCTCCGCGGCAGGTGGGATCTTCCCGGACTAGGGCTTGAACCCATGTCCCCTGCATTGGTAGGCGGATTCTTAACCACTGTGCCACCAGGGAAGCCCCACATTACATTTAGTCATCCTGTCTCCTTAAGTTCCTCTTTGCTGTGATCATTTCTCAGATTCTTCCTGTTTTTGATGGAGTCCTGGTCAGGTATTTTGCAGGCTTTCCCTCCACTGGGGTTTGTCTGATGACTTTCTCATGCTTCAGCTGGGGTTATGGGTTTGGGAGGAAGACCATGGAGGTAAATAAAGTGTCATTCTCATCACATCCTATCAAGGGTACACACTTTCACCGTGACCGATCACTGTTGATGTTGACCTTGATCACTTGGTTGAGGTAGCATTTGTCAGGTTTCTCCAGGGCGAAGTTATGCGTTTCCTTCTGGTTTCCATACTGTCCTCCTTGGAAGGAACTCATTATAGCCCACTTAAGGGGTGGGAAGATATATTCCCCCTCCTCGAGGGGGGGAGTATCTCCATAAATTATTGGGGCTTTTCTGCCCAGGTGATGTGGGTGACCCACTTTTCAGCCGGTCAACTTTGCCCCTCTGTTGGGTAAGCCCACTGTGGTTTAGATGTAATCATGAGTTAGAGGCAAACCAGGGAAAAACAAAAATGCCCACAAGGCCCAGGGTGCTGCCTGATGACCGATAGATGGAGCCTTACAAAAAAAAAAAAAGATTAAACACAATTAATAAAAGCAACTTCCTGTGGAGGGGGAACTGTCACCCTGATTAGAAACTGTGCAGAATTTGCTCTTGGAAACCTTCAGGCAGCTGCTCTGGTTTATAAAATCTGCCTATTGGAGGGAAGGAGGAGGGGAAAAAAAAGGTTGTCATTATTCCAGAAACAGAGATTCTCCCAAACCATATGCAAAAATAAATCCTCCGCGGCGACCGGGCTGTATCCAGGGAAACCTGGCAGCTGGGCTGGAGCTTGTGGGGTGGCCCCGGGGGGGATGGAGAGCCTGTGTCCACGGGCCCCACTCGCTTCTCCGGAGAAACCAAGAGTCCCAGAAAGACAGCCCCACCTTGCTGGCCCTGGGCCCCCATCCCCATCCCACCCTCCCCCTCTGAGATGAGGACTTGGTTGATCTTATTACCTTTCACACTGGAAGTCTCGCCTTTAACCCCGGGCAGCACACACCCACTCGCTCCGAGGAAGGTCCTTGACCCAGAAACAGCTGTTTGAGGACAAAGGGTCACTAGAGGGGAAAGGAGGTTGGGGAGGCCAGGCTGGAGGGAGGAGGAGGACCTGGGAAATGGGCCATGGGAAATCCTAACAGAGTAGCGATGGGGGCTGGGCAGGCGGGGTCAGGCAGTGATGACACAAAGTTGTCAGGGAAAGGTATGTCTGGTAAGACAGAGGGCCAGTGGCTAAGGGCTTAAAACAGGGTGGGCTGGGAGGATGTTTGGGTAGAGGAAATTAACTGATTAAATCCCTATTCATTCAGGGATTCAACAGCCCCGTGTGGGGGTGGGCCGGGTATTATGCTTGGCACTGGGGAGACAGGGCTGGGGAAAGCAAGGCCTCCTCTGGCCTTCACAGGCCTCCCTGCCTGGTCAAAGACCATTCGATGACAGGGAAGAGGTTGAGAAGGCAGGGGTGGACCCACAGGAAGCTTAGGAAACACTTGGGGAAGCCCAATAGCATGCTGCCAGCATCCACAGAGGGTGTCTTGGAAAAGATTGGTGACTGCTTTCCAATCCCCAATGTGCCCGTAACACACTGTGGGGTGGTCGCTGTGCGCAGGTATTTTGCCTCTCTGGGGTTCCTTTTCCCAATTTGAAAAGTAATATTTACAAGGTGCTCGCTCGAGGCCAGTAACTGTTCTACACTCTCTGCATTTGATTCATTTAATTTTCACAGTAACTGGGAGGTAGTTACTGTTATTATTGTTCCCATTTTCCAGATGAGAGAAACCGAGGCACAGAGCAGTGAAGTCACCTGCCTAAGGTGGCACAACTAGAAAGTCATGGAGCTGGGACTGACCCCAGGGAGGATGATCCCAAGAGTTCCTGGTTTCAACTGCGCCAATATAAGGAGAGGGTCGGGCAACGTGACTTCCTACCGCTTCTGGCAGCCCAAAGGGCGCAGGGTTCTGAGCCTAAACCGCCCATCCTCCTGTGGGGGAGGGGAGGCTGAGGATCCGGTTGGCGGGTAAACCCTGGACCAGGCCAGGCGGTTGCCATGGGGACGGCTGGGCGGAGGCGGCCAGCCGAGGCTGGTTGCCCCGAGGGGCAGTTCCGGGGGAGCTCCTCCACTGGCAGGGAGTGGCCCGAGCTAGCACCTGGGGCCGCGTTTTCCTGGCAGACGGAGCCACAGTAATTCTCCCCTCTCGGGCAGGGGAGACCACAAGTCTCCTGCAGCCGTCTGAGCCTCCTCCGACCTGAACTCAATCCCCCACGAAGCCGCACTTATCTCCAGTTCATCTGCGTGAATTATTTACTGTGGCTGGCGGCCTCCCGCCTGCCTCCGCCCTCCCTGTCCGCGCGGCTTTTTCACATCCTGGTTTGCAGCAGCCCCTCTTCCTCCCGATCCAAGGAGCTCGACTGTCAGGCCTCAGGGGAACTTGGGGCAGGAGCTCCCCACCTCCTCAAGGCCTCACCTGGACATCCTTGTCTGTAAACCGGAGGGAGCACTGGATTGGGTCGGGAGTATTTGTTTAATTCTCCCAGCAATCCTACCAATCAGGGGCACCATATATTATCCCCATTCCACATATGAAGAGGCTGAGGCCAGTAGGATTTGAATAACCTGTCCACCATCAGGAAGGAGCCAGAAGTGGAAACAGCTCTCAACTCTTACCCACTCCTAAGCGGGATGCCGTGATGCCTCCTTAGCCTGAGGGCCAGTCTTGCGGGCCGGTCACATCTGTGACGTGCCCTACGCACAGGGCAATGAGCCAGCCCCGTGTGCCTGGCCCTGTGCTGGGGTTCTGGGGACACACAGATGAGTCAGGCACAGCCCCTGCCCTCCAGTTGCTTCTGTCTGGAGTCGGGTGGGGGTAGGGGACAGGTAGCAGGCAAGGACAGACACGTTCATGACTCCTTATGTGGGAGGAGTTGGAGGGCTGGGCACTGAACAGGGAGTTCTGGGGCGGTGAGAGACCCTTCAGTGAGCAGGTGGTTGGGGGTGGGGGGTGGGGGGGGAGCTCTTGGTGTGGGGAAGACCATAGCAGCGGGACGGAGGCTGGCAGGCTTGGGGTTTGCTTGAGAAAGGGCAGGTCCTCGGGGAGGGGGGTTGGAACAGGGCATTCGTGTTGGCGCCAGGGTTGGAGGAGGAGGGGGCTTTGGGCCAGATCCTGGGGGTTCTTGAAGTGCGAGCTCAAGGGTCTGTTTAGAGCAGTGCTTCTCACGGGGTAGGGGAGAAATTTGCCCCTCCAGGGGACGTTTGGCAATGTCTGGAGACCTTTGTGATGGTGACAACATGGGGAGGAGGGTAGAGCTAGTGGCATCTCATCGGTAGGGGACGGGGATGCTGCTAAACATCTTATGGTACCCAGATTTATCCAGTCCCAAACGTGCCGGAGTTGAGACATCCTGGTTTAGAATGTGTTTAAGAGCCTTTACGACGAACCAAAGTAAGACTTTGGGCAGGACACCTATCTTCTCATGCCTCAGTTTCCTCCTCCCTAAAATGGGCTGAGTATATTGGGTAACGTTTGAGGTAATAGCTGTCATCTTTTTCACGCGTACTGTGTGCTGGTCACACCCTAAGCACGTTACAGATATAACAATAACATAATAACATCATCCAATCCTTATAACCCAGTGACGAGTAATACTACTACTAACAACAAGCTTTCCCAGGGCCGCTTGTTAAGTGCCAGGCCCTGTACTAAGGGCAGATATTCATTTATTTAATCCTCACAACACCTCTACGAGGTAGGCACTATTATAGCCTCCATTGAACAGCTGGGGAAACAGAGGCACCAGAGGATGGAAGGACATGTCTCTCTGAGGACAATGTCTGTCTTGTTTTCTGCTAGCTCTCCAGGATCTAGAACAGTGTCTGAATAAATGTTGAGCAGGAAATACATAAACCCTTCACGAACCTCCTGCAATTGTGAAGAAACTGGGGCACAGAAAGGTTGAGGGTCTTGTTTGGAGAAACACAGCAGGACCTTTACTCCCTTGCCTTCAGGCCGAGGCCTCGGGAAAGCCGCTGGGCAGCTTCTTCTCTGGGCCACTGGTGGCTGGCTCTTCCACTGGAGCTTGGTTCTTCCGCTGGCAGGAAGGGAGCTTGTGTGGGGCACTTCTGAGATGCCCAGAGGGCGAGAGCATCGGGGTCTCCCTAGGGTCCCGGCTGAGCCGGAAAGGACTGGCATCTTGGATTTTGACCAGACCTGGAGCTCGGTCTGCATGAGAATGTGTCTAGTGCCTGGGATTGGATTTGTCCGCTCTCCTGGTGAATGTGGAGAGATTTCCAGTTTAATCTGACCCTAGTCCCGACCTCAGGAGGGTGAGTACCTGCAGGGCTCTGGGAGAGTCAGACACGGTGCTAGATGATCTCCGAGTGGCTGTGCCGTCTGCAGGCTCCTTGCTCAAGGTGCACATCTCGGCCGGGCCTCAGAGCAGCCCGCAGAGGTAGCTGCACTGTCCTCACCCGCAGACAGGTGCAGAGAAGTGGTAACTTACTTGTCCAGAGGCGACAGCAGAGAGGCTTTAAGCCCGCCTCTCTGATGCCTATATCAACTTGAACCCTAAACACACATTCATTCCACAAGGGGCCTCGGGCTTATTACTTTACTTTTCTGACCTTCATCTGTGAAACGGGACCATGAATCCAGGTCTCAGAGGATTGCTGGAAAGATGTAAAGGCGATAATAACAAGGAATACCCAGCACCTAGTAGGTTGTTTCCCTGAACTTCCTGGGGATCCATCGAGTTTGAGCTTTGGGGTAGCCCTGGTGGGTGGAGTGGAGCCAGTAGTTGAGGAAGCGGGGGGCCAAGGGTGGGCAGAGTTTTGGGAGAAGGCCTCTAAACACTGCCCTGTACTGCTCCATGAAGAACGGTCCCTCCCAACTGTCTCCCTGGGTCCCATCCCCTGATTCTGTGCTGCCCTTAGGCTGTAAAGTGGGTGATGCTGCTTCCTGGGAGTGGGTTGTGCAGCCCCCTCCTCATTCCCTAAACAGTCAGTGGATCAATGGCTGTTAAAAGAGCAGATGGGGGTGTGGTCTACCCTGCAAGCCTCCTGTCCTTCCACTTCTTCATAAAACCGCTACGCCCTGGCCACGCTGTTCTTTCCAGAATGTCGTACTTTTTTGTCCCCGCGCTTTTGCATATGCTGTTCTCTCAGCCTCCCACCCCTTTTCATCTTGCCAAATCCTACTCATCCTCCAGGTTTCAGCTGAGTTGTGACCTCTTCCAGGAAGCCTTCCTGAGGCCCTCCCACCTGAATTAGTTCCCTGACTTAGGCTCCTGCAGCCCTGATGCTTTCTGTCTGTCCAAGCACTCACCCCACTGAGTGTCACAGCTGGTCAGTCCTCCTCCATCAGACTGTGTTTCCCTCTTGGGTGGCACTGGGGCTGTCTTGTTGGTCTCCATATCCCCAGGGCTTCACACAAATTCCTGGCACGTAGCAGCTCCTCAGGGAACATTGTCGAATTAATGCTGTAATAATAACCATCTCTTGCATATGTACAGCTCTTTTTCAGTTTCAAAAGGCTTTTTATGGCAATTATGTCATCTGATCTTCACAAAGAACTTGTCATTTACGGTAGGCAGGGTTAGCCCCGGAATTTCCGTTTTACAAGGGGGAAAACGAGGCTGGAAGAGATTAGGTGTGTTACACAGGTGGCCGGTGGGACAGGTACACTGCCCACACTGTCTTGCCCAAGGCAAGTGTGGAAATGTAATGTATTTGGTCCAGAGTTCTGATTCCAAGCTTTCCACCTCGGGAGGGGGTGGAGAGTTGGGGGCTAGAAGTTGTTGCTTTCAAGGGCTGGTGAGGAGCTGGGGCCAGCTTTGTGTGGTGGTGATGGGCTGGGTGGGTGTAAACTTATTCTCTGGAAGGGAAAGAGTAGGAGGCAGTGGCTTTCTTTTGCAAAAGATCGTTCACCACTGTGCTGGGGATGGTATAGAGCCCTGAAAATTCAGGAAAAAGGTATCCAAACTACGGGAATGACTGAGTAAACTGGAGTCCATCGACTTGGAATATTTAGCAACTATTAAAAATAATATTTCTGTGGTTCATGCCTTGACATGCGAAGGCACGTATGTCATAATGCTCAAGGCAAGAAGGAGAACATAAGTTGGACCTACGGTAGGAGAACAGTGTTGAGGAATGGTTTGAATCCCAGCTCTGCCCCTTTGTCCTGCAAACTCAGGCAACCTAACCTCTCTGTGCCTCAGTTTCCTCATCTGTAAAATAGGCATAATAATAGTCCTACCCCGTAGAGCTGTTGGGAGGATTAAATGAGTTAATAGATGTAAAGCACTTAAAACAATGCCTAGCATATATTGTGTTAAGATTTCGTTAGTCTCCTTTTAAATTTTTATTGGAGTATAGTCGATTTACAATGTTGTGTTAGTTTCAGGTGTACAGCAAAGTGAATCAGTTTTACATATACATATATCCACTCTTTGTTTTTTTTTTAGATTCTTTTCCCATATAGACCAAAACAGAGTATTGAGTAGAGTTCCCTATGAAGATTTAGTTATTCTTATTAATTATTATCATCTCAGCTATGGAAAATATATATAAGAAAAAATAAAAAGATGGAAGAAAAGGTCAATGGTGTTTTTTGCAGGGATGAGGTTACTGGATGATTTTTACTTTCTTTTTTGCCACTTCCCTAAGTATTCCCTTTATAAAATGTATTCTCTAAATATTTACAGTGGGGATGTATTACTTTTATTATCACGAGAGGATAAGCTATTTTCCCCCAAACCACAATAGTGGGGAGACAGACTCAGTAATACTTTCCTTTTGGAAAGGGGGGGCCACAGGGAGTCACCTCCATAACTAACACCCGGGGTGCCCTGAGAACACACACATGTCAACATTTTTCTTCTGCCTGGGTCAGCAGCTCCCAGGTAATCTTTCCCCAAACAGATTAGGCTGACCCTCTGTCTCTCATCTGCTTGTTTAATAATTTTATATGATGCCCATTGAAACAAAGAGCTGAGCTGTTTAAATACCCACAACCATAAGCTGTCACCACCTGATGACAATGAGAATTCCCCAGGCAGGGTGCATCAGAGATGAAATTAAATCACTCTGACCACCCCTGTCATCATCACACTCTCCCTCTATCCAGGGAGACAAGGGCATTCACAATGAAGGAAATGCCTACTGCTGTGTAAGCTGATCCCAGCTCTGTCAGTCGGCTGGCCAGGCCGGCAGCCTGCCGGGGGAAGGGCGGCCAGCTGGTCAGCATATGACTCAGCTGAGCACACAGTAGGTTTTCAATAATTACTCCTCATCAAATTCAACTGGAATTTTGTTAGGTCTGGCTGATGTGCGTGACTCTATCCTAGGCACTGCCGTGTGTCCTGGTGGGGAGAGGGGGTGCAAAAGGATGGTCTTCACCTTTGAGGAGTAAAGGCCCATAGGTCCTTTTAGTTTCTTCTACTAAGAATTGCATGAGTTCTAGGCTTTTGGGATGGTGGTCCCTGACCTAGGGGGTCTAGGCTAGACCTTGATTTAATTTTTCTCCTGAGCCTTCTTGGGATAAGTGTTCATGTGACCATGGTAAGCATCATTGCAACATCTTGCCAGCTCTCACATCCCCATCCCCCTATTTTTCATGCGTCCATCCATCCGTCTGTCCAATATGCATCTATCCAACAGTCCATCTGTCCATCTATCTATCCATCCAACCATCCAACCATCCATACATCCATTGTGAAGCTATCTAATGGTGGATAAATAATTACATCCTAGTGTCAGGGTTTTAAATCTGCTTGTGGTCTGGGAGGCAGAGAGATGACCAGACCCTGAGGTGACAGGGCAAGTTCAAGGTTCTGTGAGTGCAGAGAGGAGAATTCTGACACCCAACTGGAGCCTTGGGGGGGGAGACTGTGCGTCGGGCACCATTGTTGCAGTTACCATCACCACTGGGATTCCTCTGACCGGTGGTGGAATCATTGGCGAAGGTGACCTGTAAACCTCGGCACGGTCCCTGGCATGCCTCCTCCTCCCTGGCACCCTGACCCTTGCCCCACCCCCTGGCCCCTATTACCTACTCTGCTGCCTTTCCTGGCCCTGTTCTCCACTCTCCCCTGACTCCTCTATCCCTACCCACTACCTGTCAAATGCACCTGTCCCCAGAGCCCTGAATCTTGCTGGATGACAACTAATTAGGTTGCTAAGCTTGTGTAAATGGGCCAATGGGTGTTACCATGTTCCAGCGACACCCTCCCTGGAACCATTTGTCATCACCACCGTGATCTAGTATGTGCATTTGCTGTGCACTATGAAACACCTATTGTAAACACTGTGCATTTTTCAGCACCAACTGTGTGTAATTATCATGTATTTTGAGCACTGAATGTGAGCATTGACTCCATGATTGAACATCTCATGTGGGCCTTTATTGTGAATTTCAACTGGGTTTAGATTTCAGCTTTCTCCAAAAAATAGCATGTTGGAGTAAGGAGGAGGAGATCCTAGTCAGACAGACCTGAGTTCAAATCTCATAAAACCTCTTGCTAGCTCTTGGGTAAGTCATCGGATATCTCTGAGCCTCAGTTTCCTTATCTGTTAAATGGAGACAGTAATACCTACCTGGACGATCGGGTGTTGCAAACCGTCAAGCACCTCGTAGTGTGAGAGTCATCCAGGAGCTTTTAGTGCCTTGCACGTGTCCGCCTGCAGAGGGGCTGGACGTGCAGGGAGCATTCCGAGTGGACCAGGATGTCGGGGGCTGCGTCCTGGGCTGACTGTGACGTGGTGTCCAGGGGGTGGTACCACCAGAGTGGAGTAAGACTGGTTGGTACCTTGTCATCCTCCCCTGGGTCTAATTACACAAGGTCTTGCAGGAAGTGTTACAAGCTGAGGGTGAAGATTTCACCCACTCAATATCCCCAGGGCCTCAGTCACCACTGCTGGGTGCCCTCCCTTACTTTCCCCCTTGGGGATTCATGTCATCCACCCCTGCATCTCTGTATTCCTTACTCTGGCCTCCCACAAAGTATTCCAAGCCCATTCCTTATTTTTTTTTTAAAACAGAGGAAAACAAACAAGAGTTTAATAACATGTATACCTCCTGTATACATGGGAGATACC
The DNA here is from genome assembly GCF_964374135.1 of Grampus griseus. Classification (NCBI taxonomy): domain Eukaryota; kingdom Metazoa; phylum Chordata; class Mammalia; order Artiodactyla; family Delphinidae; genus Grampus; species Grampus griseus. The sequence goes on from NC_139017.1 coordinate 167,716,292, forward strand.
TAGGAAAACTGAGTGACTTCCTTTCCCTTGGGTTTTGTTTTTTTAAAAAAATAAATTTCTTTATTTATTTTTGTCTGCGCCGGGTCTTCACTGCTGCACGTGGGCTTTCTCTAGTTGAGGCAAGAGGGGGCTACTCTTCGTTGCAGTGCGGTGGGCTTCTCATTGCAGTGGCTTCTCTTGCTGCTGAGCACTGGCTCTTGGCGCGTGGGCTTCAGTAGTTGTGGCTCGCGGGCTCTAGAGCACAGGCTCAGTAGTTGTAGTGCACGGGCTTAGTTGCTCCGTGGCCTATGGGATCTTCCCGGACCAGGGCTCGAACCCGCATACCCTGCATTGGCAGGCAGATTCTTAACCACTGCGCCACCAGGGAAGTCCCCTTTCCTCGGCTTTTGCATCAGCAAAAAAGACAGTCCTCTTGGAGTGAGATCCCTTGTAGAGGCCTTGCCCCTCACGTGCTAATCCATCTGCACATTCGTTCAGTGCATGTCTATTAAGTCCTACTGTGTGCTGAGCCCCGCGCACGAGATAGGGTGTCATGGATGACAGGGATGGCAATGAGCTTGGATGCAACTGATGAGTGGTGCTAGACATTCCTCCCCCCTTCCTAAGGGTCTGTTCCCAAGACTCAGTAGGGTTAGGGTCAATGGTGTGGCTTGGGACTGATACTTGATAATACAATAAAAAGCATAAATTTGTACTTGGACACACCCACCTGATGCTTCTGGGTTCGAACACTGTGTCAATATGTCAGACCTTTGGCAGACCATTGGAAATGGGGTGATCGGAAGAGTCGTTGCAAATGGGAGATACTGCAGATGTGAGATTACGATCTTGGAGGCAATGGGTCAGATGACGGGGGTGGGTGTCACTGGGCTGGGTGCTGGGGGATGTATAGGGAGAAGGGTGGGGGAAGAAGAGAAGAGAGGAGGGAACAGAGGAGAGAGCCCTGGGAATAGTCCCTCGAAAAGACTGGGAGGCCAGAAGAGGCCTGTTCTGAGAGATGGGATGAGAGCTTGAGGAAAGGGCGGTGGTGATAGTGTCAGAGGAGATCCAGCGCCTGGTGGTACCTGGGCATTCATGGCCTTGCGTATGGTCACCTCTGTGACCGCGAGGCAGGAAGCAGGATGTAGGAAGTCGGGAGCTAGAGGAGATGGGGCGGGGCCGTGGGGCACCTGGGCCATTCTTTGGAGGAGGTGGGCAGTGAGAGGGAGGGGGTGCTCTTGGGGTGGGGGACAGCTTTTGGTGGGATGCAGTTGGAGGCAGAGGGAGGGGTCTCCTTAGTGCTGTGCATATACTCGGTGTGGACACAGTGTTGGCCGGTCACCTTTTGATGTCAACGGTGCCTTTGTCTCATTCACCAAGTCCTGCCAGCTAATGGCAGCTACTCCATCCCTCAGGAACTACTAAGCACCTGTTATGGGCCAGATTCTGTTCCACAGAATGGAGGACAGCTGTGAGAAAGTGGACAGGCTCCTAGCCTTCAAGGCTCTTCCCCTCTGGGGTGGGTAACTCGACTAGCTTTCAGCGCTGATGAGATAAAATGGAGATAAGAGCCATCGGGCTTAAATCAGAGCAGCCGCATGTTACTAATGGTACAGAATAAGGCTTTATAAAAGGGGTGAGACCTCAGTCAAGTGGGAACGTGTGGGGCCATCTGTGTGGGCTGCTCCTCTGCTTCTGGGGTCCAGCCTGGGGGTCGGCCAGGCTGGCAGTCGGGAAGGAGAGCAAGGACAGACTGGAACCCACATCTGTCTCCCCCACCTCCCACCTTGATGCCGGGGACACCTCCCGGATGAGGCGGCCCCCTTCACCATGGAGCTGCACACATACTTGTTCCACGACTCGGAGAGGTTGAAGGCGGCGATCGGGGGAGCCGGAGGGGCTGCAGGATCAAGGGCGTCTCTTTGCCAACAAGGTGGGCTGTAGATGAGTGACAAGGGCGTACCGGGCCCCGACCTTCAGACCGTGATGGAAACATACAGCTGCTGGTGCTTCACTCTTGCCTTCCAAACCCCGTGCGGGATGCCTCTTGCTCCCCACATCACCCCAGCACCATCCAGGGGAGGGAATTTGGGGAGTTCCATGGACACAGCGCAAAGCTAGCCCAGAGATGAAGGGGGACGATGTGGTAGAGACGACAGGGGCGGGGTTTCTTCACTCCGGTGGGTGGGGAAAGCCCCTCTGAGGAGGTGGCATTTGTGACAGGACCTGGCGGAGAGAACTTGGCACGTTCCAGGCGCAGGGAGAAGGACAGGGCAGCTGGGGCTGGAGATGAGGGGAGAGTCTGAGATGAGCCGAGAGGAGCCATAGCGGGCAGAGCCTTGCAGGCCATGGTGGATCCGATTCTGGTCTCTGTGGGAAGAGGTTTAAGCCGGGCAGTAATGTGGCATGGTTTCAGCCTTTGAACGCTCACTCATGCTGCTGGATGGAAGAGGGGCTTTGGGGGGTGGGGTGGGAAAGACTGGGAGTGGGGGGCAGTTGGGAGGTGATACTACAGTGCTCTAAAGAGGAGATGATGCATATATACACTACTATATATAAAATAGATAACTAATGAGAACCTACTGTATAGCATGGGGAACTCTACTCAGTGCTCTGTGGTGACCTAAAAGGGAAGGAAATCCAAAAAAAGGGGATATATGTATACGTATAGCTGATTCACTTTGCTGTACAGTAGAAACTAACACAACATTGTAAAGCAACTATACTCCAATAAAAATTAATAAAAAGGAAATATTTAAGAAGAAAATATTTACACAAACTGTGAAAGAAAGAAAGAAAGGAAGGAAGGAAGGAGGGAGGGAGGGAGGGAGGGAGGGAAGGAAGGAAGGAAGAAGAAATAAAGAAAAAGAAAGAAAGAAGGAAGGAAAAGAAAGAAAGAAGAAAGGAAGGAAGGAAGGAAGGAAGGAAGGAAGAAAGAAAAAGAAAGAAAGAAAGGAAGAAAGAAAGAAAGAGATGATGACAGCCGGAACCGGGGTGCTAGCTGTGAGAAGAGAGAGATGTAGTTAGATTTAGACTCTGGGTCTAATTTGGGGATGGAGGTAGGATGGAAGTGGGTTTTTGATGAAGGGTAGAGAGGCATTAACGTTCTCAAGAATAACAGAGTCATTATCCTGAGCTCCTTTGGTCTTTGCCTCTGAGAAAGGCTGTCCTTTCGCTAGTGGCTTCCTTGCTCGTGGCCCCTGCCCTCAGTGGCCATGAGAATCCATCCCCTGTTTCCCCTCCTCTCTCCTTCCCGCAACGTGCAGGGCTGCCCCCACCCCCATCTCATCCTCCCCCACCTTGGCGGGTCTCTGCCTTTGGGCTCCAGGCAGCTGTCAGCACCACAGCATCCTGTGCCTTTAAGATGGGGAGAGAAGGGCCAGATGAAATCTGTCTCATCAAAGTCCTGCCTTAATGAGAGGCAGAGAGAGAAGATAATAAAAGCAAGAACTAGCCTGGGGGGAAAAAGAAAAGATTTTTATCCTCCCAACCCTTCAAGTTCCCCTCTGGCTCTGAGAAGCCTCAAAAGATTTCTCCCCGAACATGAGTAATACCGGCAAAAACGCTGTCCTCGGAGCAGAGGGAGAAGATGGAATGATTCTGTGTTTGATTAGAATTTATTTCCAACCTGCAGCCTCCCTGGTGCCAACCTCCCACGCTTCCCTCCCCTGCAGAGCTTGGCGGCCAGAGAAACAAGGCAAGGAAGGAGAAGGGAGAGTGGGGAAGAATCTCTTGGCTCTGGAGAACTTCCCGGGATAGGGAGAAGAGAGGGGTCCTCCACTTGCTGCCTGTAGAGAGAGTGGCCAACGGGGCTGCTGGTCTAATAAGACTGTGAAAAAGAGCCACTTGGCCTTCCTGGGGTCCAGGGAGGGATGGTTGATTGGAGCAGCCAGTCAGGCTGGGCTACTAGCTTGCTGTGTGATCTTGGGGAGCTCATATACCCTCTCTGGTCTTTCCTAATCTGTCTTCAACAAGTTTTTAAGGACCTTAGTGGCTATGATTTTAGGACAATTGCAACATGCCTGTCTGGGAGCGAGTTTGGTTCTCACTGGGTTGGGTCCAGGGAGGTTCCCTAGATGACAGATTGGGGAGTGATATGGGGCAGGGAGGAGGGGCCAGGACAAGACTGGAGTATTGAGACTTTGGGACGAGGGCTCTCTCCTTTCTTGGGTTGTCTCTAGGGAACTAGGTAAATCTTACCGAGTGACTCTCTCTCCTTCCTCCATCATTCATTCATTCATCCATTCACCATTTATTCACCACAGGCTACATGCTCGATGTTGTGCTACATGCGGTTAACAAGACACAGTCCCCGACCTCACAAGGCTGTCAATGTGGTGGGGGAAGGGCAAGCACAAGGCGCTGGGGACACTGAGGAAAGTCCCCTGACCTGGGCTTTGGAGGTCACAGGCTTCCTGGGGAAGCTGACGTCTAAGCTGGGACCCAGAGAGGGAATGGGAGGAAGGCAGGAGAGGGAGCCTCAGGAAGAGGGAAGGGGTAGCAGAGGCACAGGGTGAGAACAAGCGATAGAAACAGGCTGGTGTGACGGGAAGGGGGACGGGGGTGGGGCAGCATGGGTTCGGATTTCACTCTGGGGACCTTGGGGGCCGTGGGGGGCTCTCAGCAGCATGTCTCCAGGAAGGCATCCGGCCAAGCACATTTCATGTGCGCGTGAGAAGACACGGGGGTGGATTTATGACTCCCGGGTCTCTCAAAGCCCCACCCTCTGGGGCTCCCTTCTCTCACCCTGGAAGCGGACAGTTACGGTTGAAACACACGTGAGAGGGAACCAGGCTTCTTTAGCATGGGTCTAGCGCTTCAGTGGGTAAAGGCTCTGGAGAGACGGATTTTGGCTCCATCACGGAGTCTCAGTGCTGGATCTGGCAGCCCATGGCGCAGGTAGGTGGCTATCTGTCCAGCTCTGGAAGGAAGGGTGATTGGGATGGACAGACTTCATCTTGGAGTAGAGAGCCATGAGCCCTGGAATGAGCACGGACAAATCTGGTTTCCCAATATTGGCTCTGCATGCACAAGCTGTGCATCCTTGAGTAAGTCACTATACTTCTCTGAGCCTCAGTTTCCTTATTTGTAAAATGATATTAATAGCATCCACTTCCCAGGGCGGTTTGGAGGGTTAAACAAGATGATGATGGTGGTGGCGGTCATAGTGACATTGATGGTGATGACAATGATATTAACGGATAATGTTTATTGAGTCCTAAAATCTTTTAGAGGATGTTGCAATGACAGTTGAGGTTTCCCCTTCAGGACCAAGATACTCATCTCCCAGTTTCCAGGAGTGTTGCCGGCCGAAAGCTCACTGCTGAGTGCCTCCTTGGAACTGCCCTCAGCCCAAGTCAAGGTCACACCTGTTCCCGGAGCACGGTGCCCTGGCCTCAGTGTGCGAGAACTCAAAGGGTGATCCCTGCCCCAGAGCTCCAGATTGCAGCAACTGCAGAGCGTGTCATCTTCTCCTTCTGCCCAGTCCTGCTTCCAGCACCCCCTCACAGGTGCTTTCCCTGACAAATCTCTTGCATCCGAATCTTCATCTTAGAGACAGTTTCTCAGGAGTCAGATGTGGGACAGCCCTTTGCCTGTACTGTCTCAGGTCATCCTCTCAATAGCGCTTTGCAGGAGATACCACGATTAAACTATTCGAACAAAGAAGGAAACTGGAGTAAAGAGATGAAATCTCTGCTTGCAGCCGCGTAGGTAGTGAGTGGCAGAATTTGCACTTGAACACAGGGTAGCTGACCCCTCAGCACAGCTTCTAACCGTCCTCTGGAGCCTTGCCCATCACAGGCGGCCAGCAAAGGGCAGTAAGTGGTTAACACCCGTTTCTGTGGGGTTGGCTCTGGACCTTTGGCACTTGCTTTAAGGACCGCCCCCAGCCCCTCCCCCCTCCCCATTTTGCCCACAGCCAAGATAGTAGCAGCAGCAGCCTTCATGAGCCGGCCTGCGTGCCTGTATCACGGTAGAAAACAGCACCTCTCTCGGCCACCCACTCCCTAGCTGCCGATATAACACCGTTGTTACCACCACCAGGGTGGGTGTCTTCGCCTGCGCCGCCTCACATGAGGTTCATGCCTCTGGGGAAGCTGCTGGGAGGAGAGATGTGGAACCTGATCTTGCCTTACCCCGAGATCTGAGACCCCAGAGGACTGACCGCGCATGGACCTGTGAAGAGCAGTATACTGGTCGGGCGGAGACCTGGCTCTAGTCCCTGGACCCCCACTGACTCAGGAGGGGTCCTTGTGATTTTTGGGCTTCGGGTCCCCACCCAAAGATGGGCAGTGGACTTCCAAGATGGGCAGTGGACCTCCAAGATGGGCAGTGGACCTCCAAGTGAACTGGTGTGACGCAACGGTCCTCCACGTGGATGCCTCACGACTTCTGCCTCTTCCTCCCTGCCTCCCTCTGAATGACCAGAAAGCCATCTCCTTATTCACCAGTGTAGAGCTTTACGGTTCAACACCTTCACAGAAACGGTCACACTGGAACCTCACAGCACCACCGAGAGGCTGGATGATGGCTTTCTCTTGTCAGATGATAAACAGGGGCTCAGAGAGGGGCAGCGACTTGCCTCAGGCCATTTGATCTTTTGAAATTTCTTGATATTCTCTCATTTTTAACCTACAAATAAAAGAAATATATGTTGCCTAATGTGAGACCTGAGAGCTTAGAAGTCATCCCGTCAGATCCTTTTGTTTGACAGATGGGGACCTGAGGTGCCCCTCCCCCCCCCACCCCCCCCCCCCACCCCCGGGTTGCACAGTGACCAGTGGCAGAGCTTCAGCCAGGACCGAGTCTGGGGCTCGTTCCATAACCCTTAGTTGGGTATTTTTCAAATTTCCTGCCATAAATTATTTCCCTTTTAAGCCTAAAACCTAAACCACTAATAGGAAAGCACACACCGCACAGACTTGTGGACTTTAGGCCCCTGTTTCTGATTGCCTGTTCGGGAGGGGTGGGTGCTGGGCAGCGCTCTCACTGCGATGACTGGGCCAGCTTCACCTTGTAACACGCAGCTGCGGGCGGGCACGGTGGAGGTGGCTTCGTGTGTTTACTTTCCTATCGTGGTGGCCCAGGTGGCCCCGGGAGGAGGTGAGGCCGAGCAGCAGGGACAAAGAAATGTGTGTGTTCGGGCAAATTTGGGGAATTAACTCTGAGGTTGCTCCCGGGAGAAGATGATGTTTTGAATTGGGAGTTATTATACATTTGAGCTCACTGCCTTTTAAGGAACACCTTTAACTGTCCTGTTTACAGATTTATTTACACCTCGCTCAGTTTGAAAAAGAATCTGAAGGGGCAAATTATTTAATAAGATTGTGAGTATCTTAAGGGCAGAAACTACCCCATTATCTCTCCTCTCCTGACAGGCTCAACTCTTGGTTTCCCCCACCCCTTGCCCTCCCCTGGCTGGATCTTCTGCCTCTCTCTGTTGTAATAATCTATTTCTGTGTCTTTGTTTTCCACTGAACTATGAGCTCAGTGAGGACAGAAAATATGTATTACACGTTTCAGTATCTCATCCAACTACCTATCCATCCATCCAATAAGCAAACAGGCATCCAACCATCCGTCCGTCACCCACCTGTCTATCCAACACCGATCCATCCATCCATCCACCCATCCAACAGGCAGACATCATCCATGCGTCCATGCATGTCTGTAATCACCCATTTGTGTAACGATCCATCTGTCCATCATCCATCCATTTATGTATCCATCCTTATATCCATGCAACTGTCCATCTATTCTTTCAAAACCCAAGAGAGTTGCACAAATGAAGCCAAACCGGATGAACTACAAACAATCATCCTCTACCCTATGCTCATTTGGTTCCAAGCACTGTGTTAAGCGTAGCACATATATTAACTAATTGAGTAAATGAAACTAAAATCTCCTCAAGACTCCATGAGGTAGTATTATTTTTTATAAAGTTATTTATTTATTTTTTGGCTGCGTTGGGTCTTCATGGCTGTGCGCTGGCTTTCTCTAGTTGAGGTGTATGGGCCTCTCATTGTGGTGGCTTCTTTTATCGCGGTGGCTTCTCTTGTTGCGGAGCACAGGCTCTAGTTGTACGGGCTTCGGTAGTTGTGGCTTGCAGGCTCAGTAGTTGTGGCTTGCGGGCTCTAGAGTGCAGGCTCAGTAGTTGTGGTGCATGGGTTTAGTTGCTCCGCGGCATGTGGGATCTTCCCGGACCAGGGCTCGAACCTGTATCCCCTACATTTGCAGGCGGATTCTTAACCACTGCACCACCAGGGAAGTCCTGAGGTAGTAGTATTATCACGGTATTTCAGATGAGGAAAGTAAGATGGAGAGAGTTTTAGTAACTTGCCCAAGGTCACATGGTTGGTCAGCGTCAGAGAGAGCCCATGATCTTTTTTTTTTTTTTTGCGGTACGCGGGCCTCTCACTGTTGTGGCCTCTCCCGTTGCGGAGCACAGGCTCCAGACGCGCAGGCCCAGCGGCCATGGCTCACGGGCCCAGCCGCTCCGCGGCATGTGGCATCTTCCCGGACCGGGGCACGAACCCGTGTCCCCTGCATCGGCAGGCGGACTCTCAACCACGGCGCCACCAGGGAAGCCCAGCCCATGAGCTTTTGCTTCACCATGGTGGGAAGTATTCCTGCGGGAATGATTTAAGCTGACTTGTACATCCTCCCCGAAACATCTTAACCTCTCTCGCCCCCAGTCTTCATCTTTACAAGCTCTGGCTATCTCCCCCTCCTTTCCCCCATTCCCTCCTAGTAAGGACAGAGGTTCCTGCTCTTAATCCCCGAGGAGAGAGAGAAAGAGTGAGAAAGGCCTGAGGGGCATTCTCTCTCTCAATCCGGAAATGACAGCGCCACCTAATCCTTTTGTCTGCCTGTTCCACTTTTCTTTCCCCATTTCCTTAGGTAACAGCGCCCCTTTCTTGGGATAATATTTCCTCTCCCATTTTAGTCCTAAGGGGGCCAGCCCATCAGCGTTCTACCCATTCTTGCTGTGGGGACAGGAAACATCCTGATTAGGCCAGTCATATCCGCCCAGACCTCAGGCCACAACACCAAGGGTAGAGATGGACATGTGACCAAGTCTGACCAATCAGAGCTCTTCCTTGGGATTTTTCTAAATGGAGCTGGTAGGGAACATGTCTTTTCCCAGATGGTGAAAAGTCTTTAAAGATAAGAGTCCTGAGCTCTTTGTAGTTGGATAGAGAGTGGCACCAAGACACTGAGAAGAAGAGGGCATCCTGGAAGCACCTGAGGCCCAGGTTCCAGCTGCTCCTGAAGTCAGCTCCACTTCTGACTTCCCCTCAGTTGGTGTTCAGGGCAGGAGTGAAGGGGGTGGATAATACATTTGCCATTTTCCCTCGTGGTGTGATTCTGTTTCTGTCACTTGCCATCCAAGAATCCTGGTGATCACATTGCTCAAACTCAGCAACTCAAGTATTGTCCTTGGTTCAGCCCTTCCCTTTACCTCCTCATCCAATCAAAACCAAATTTCTTAAATTCTACCTTCTGATGAGTTCTCACCTCTGTTCACTTCTCTCCATCCCTACAGCCTCCTGGATTATTTGTGACTCCTCCTGGGTCTAGGCTTACCTCCTCCAGTCTCTCACTTTAGCCAGAGTAATCTTTATAGCACACTAGTCTGACCTGGTTCTTCCATAGTTATAAACCCTTCAACAGCTCCCCCATTACTCCCAAGATAAAGTCTTAGCTTAAAAAAAAAAAAACTTTTTATTTTGAAATAATTTTCTATTTATAGGAGAGTTGTAAAGATATTACAGAGAGTTTCCGTGTATCCTTTACTCATTTTCTTCCAATGTTAATATCTCATATAACCACAGTATGTTTGTTAAATGCAAGAAATTAACATTGGGACAACTCTATTGACTAAATTACACCTTCGTTTGGATTTCACCAGTTTTTCCAGTATCATCCTTTTTCTGTTGCAGGCTCTGGTCCAGGATACCTGGAAGTCCTAGGTTTTAAACCGGGCCTTGGAAGCCTTTTGTGATCTTGGCCTCTGTTTACTTCCAAGCCCATCTCTAACCCCTCACCCCACCCCTTTCTGCTCAGGCCACCCTGAATTACCTGCATTTCATCCAAGGGGCCAGGCCTTTGCTGTTCCCTGTCTATCTGAGGAGCCCCATTTCCCTTTCTTGACCTCACACACTTATTCACCTTTTAAGCTTCTATTAGGTCAGCTCACCTAGGAAGCCTTCTTGACCAAACCCAGCTGACCCCTGGACTTCTCCAGCTGCTCTGTGCTCTTGCCATCCCTGTACTCTTTATCCCAGATTTTGATGATCTGTTTCCTTGTCCTCCCCATTGGGTTGAAGAACCCTGGGGCCAGTGCCCTGCTTTATTTTTCCCTGTAGGAACTCAATGAATGCTTGCAAAATGGATGAAGTTAGGAAAAAGTCAATACCCATACAAGTGTCAGCGATAGCTCAGAGAGAGAAATCTGCTGGCCAGGGTAGCCTCCTTAGCTTGACTCTTGCAAAATGAACTAGTAAAGTCACATTTATTGAGCACAGACTATGTGCCAGACACTACTCTAAGCACTTTACCCGTGCTAATCGAATTCTCACGAAAACTCTGTGAGGTATGTACCATTTTTCTCCCCATTTGACAGATGAAGGAATAGAGGTGAAGCAACTCATCAAGATGTGTAGCTATTAGAGGCAGAGCTGGAATATACCCTGAACTGCTTCTTCTTTGCTAAACTTTGGTGTGTGTGTATAGCCTATGGAGAGAGGTAGGAGGTAGAATTCCAGGCCGGGGCAACTGGTAAACCAAAAGCATTTTGGAAGGTAAGCATGGAAGGTAAGCACAACCCAGGTTCTTGAAGAGTTTCCATTGTGGGGGGATGTGTTGTTGGTTACCCCTGAGGGTGACAGATTGGGGGACAGCTGTTTGGAGATGTGGACCTGGAGGAGGGGAGGGACTGCATGCTGGTGACAGAGGCCACTGATGCCCTCTGGAGTGTAAGTTGGCCAGAAGCTAATTCATGAGAATACTCTGAGGATTTGGAGCAACCCAAGAGGAGAATGTCTCAAGGAAGGAAGAACTCAGAGGTCCAGAGACAGCAGAGCCATCTGCGCCAGGGTAGGCGTGGAGTCAGGAAGAACCTGCTAAATTCCCACGAGGTGAATACTGTCATTCAGCTGGGCACCTGCAAACTACCACCATGTTTATCATTGATAGCCTGGGACTTCCTCCGGCTGAGTTGAATAGCTTTGTACCCTAAATGGAGGTGCACCTCCCCACATGAGTAATAGCTACTATTTGTGCAGTGTTTATGGAATAGACCTTTTCTACTCTGTTGTTTTCAATTCATCCTTTCAATGCCCAAACAAGGTGGGCATCATTTCCGTGTCCTGGTTATGGATTAAGAAATGGAGACTTAGGAGGAAGATGACTTACCTGAGGTGAGACAGATAGAAAGGGACATAAAAAACATTGAATGAATGAATAAATAAGAACTGAAACCAGGACTGTTTGAGTCTGGTTTCTGTTCCTTTTCTACAACTTTTGAGAAAGGGTATTTTGTGCCTAAAACTGGAGCGCCTGGCACATTGATGAGGGTTCAATAAAGAGCTGTTGAATGGAGGAATGAAAGTGGTATCAGAAAGAAATAGGAGAAAAAAAGACCCTAATCACATAAAAACCTATGATCAGTTTGTAACTGGCACAACGCGCCTAGTACCTCATTCAATCAATTCTCAACACAACTTAGCTGACGAGAGGATTACTCTCTCCATTTCGCAGGGGAAGGAAGGAGACTCAGGAATTAGGCAACTTGGTGAGGGATCTCACAGCCAGTGAGCTGTATAGACAGAACTAGAGCCCAGGGCTGATGTGGATTATTTGTGCCATTAGATGGTCACCTACCCACACAAACACACAGACACACAGACACACACTAAGATACATATATACACGTACTCACCCACAAATATGCCCACAGACACACCCGGACACACAGAGACAGACACAGGTACGCACACAGATACACAGACACAGAAAGACAAAGATGCACAGAGATACAAAGACACACCTAGAGACACACACAGATACACACAGACACACACTCACAAGTTGTGGTCTTTGGAGAAGATTCCCTGATGCCTTGGCTAGTGTCTCTACCTGAGTAAATCTTGGGGAACCTTCTTTTTGGGTGTTCCCTGGCTGGTTGCTTATTTAATCTCTCCAAAGAGTACACAGAACCGAGCTTTCTGGAGAGGCAGAATCTCCCTTCTCCCACTCACTTCTAGCTTTTCTGAGTGGAGGATGGAAAATCCAACTGGGAAGGCGCCGGAGGAAGGCGAGAGTGATGAAATCACCAGGAACCGGGAAGCTGTTCCCCACTGGAGTCAACTGCTTTGCATAGGCTTTGATTCTTTCTAAAAAGGGCAGGTGGTATCACTCTAGCTGGCTGGGCTGTGGGGCTCCTGGTGCTCAGGGGCAGTCAGCTCCCTTTCCTATGGAATATTACCACCTTCTAACCTCCACTGACACCGTAGGAAGACTTACATTCTCTGTGGAAGCAGAAAGAGCCCTGGGTTTGGAGTCAGTACAGTTTCAAATCAAGCCCCACCCCTTTCTGACTGTGTAACTTCGGACAACTCACTTGGAGCCTCACTTTTCCCTTCTGTAAAAGGGGGCAGTAGTACCTCCCTCCTAGGCTATGGGGAGGATTAACCAAGGTCATTTCTGTGAAATGCCCAGTATTGAGCCTGGCCCCGAACAGATGCTCAGTCAATGGTGAGCATTGACTTCTCCCACCAAGTACTCTTTCCCTTCTTCCTTCTCCCACCAAATACCCTTTCCTTCCCCTTTCAGTGTGGCTGGTTCCTTGACAGTCACATTGGGGTCATGGGCATCTCCCCATCTCCTGGTCGAGGCCCTGGCACATAGCAGATGATCCACAGATATGTGTTAAATGACTCCTTCCAAAGTCCAGGTCTGCTCTTGACTCTCCTGTGTCCCCAGACTCAACAATGGATGTTCATGTCCTTCAGAAGAGCAGGCTGAGCTCCTCCGCCTGGCATTTGAAACCTCTTGTGATCTGACCCCAGAGTCACCCCCCCCCCAGCGCTGTTCTTAGCTCTTAGACCCGGGGCCACTATCCAGGACCTGTGCTTCCTGTATTTTTTTTCTTGGCTGTGCCACAGAGCTTGTGGGACCTTAGTTCCCAGGGTTCAAACCCGGGCCCCGGCAGTGAAAGCGACGAGTCCTAACCACTGGACTGCTAGGGAAGTCCCTCCAGGACCTGTGATTTAGAAGGTCTGAATCTGGCTTTCCTCTGGCCCAGCCCATCTCCACGGGGCAAGCAGTCTGCAAGCCAAGGGGGCGTGTCCACCCAGAAGCCACACCTCCCCCTCTGGACTATGCTTTGGGACCCAGGCCCCCCAATTCCCTGCACGAATGGCCCTGAGTTTGCTTCCAGGAGCTGCATGGGCTTCTTCCCCGGGTCATCCTCCTGTAGTTAGATGCACGTTTGGGGTGTGTGTCCCTAAGTCTAAGCGATAACCAGAGGGTGGCCCCTTGTCAGACCTGTGATGGTGTTTGGCCATGTTCACGTGAGGCTCCACCTGTGCATGGGAGGCCCTTGTGTCGCAAAGAGAAGGGGGAGAGCGATGCTCCTGCGCAGATCTCCATTGGGGCGGGTCTAGTGCTCCCACCCTTCCTACCTCCCTGCAGGAAACAGGGTGCTTAGGTGTGGAAGCAGGGAGGTGCGCGTGTGGGTTTGGAGGCTGCTGCGTCGGGCACTCTCCTGCTCTCCGGGCCTGGAGCCGTGCTACCTGTTGGCACCACCTCTGGGCAGGGCTGGGCTGTTCTGTACAGGGGGAGGGGGTGTCCACACTCAGGGGACAAGGTGGTCATGAGTGATGCCAGGAGGTCCTGAGGAGGTGCTCCCTGGCGCTGGCTTGGGACTACACTGCCACCTGTGTCTCTAGTCTAATTTTTGGCTGATGAAGTAGGGCCACTGCAGAAAGGGGACAAGGAGTGCAGGGACAGTGAGAACCCCAAACCCCATCCAGGGCCAGGGCCTGCTGAGTCGTTATCGGGTGTGTACCAGGAGCAGCCCTAGCGAGGGGCTGAGCCAGGTCACAACTGCCTCCAGCCGGGCTTTATTTGCCAGTTTAGAGAGAGCCTGGCCTCCAAGAGGTGCAGACTCAGTCCTCAAGTAGAGTCAAGGCAAGGGAACGGCTGGAACAAGGGAAAGAATGGTGGAGCCGGCACTTAAACTCAGACTCCTCTTAGTCCCTTGCTTGGTCACTTCATAGAGGTGTAATTTATACACAAGAAAATGTGCCAATTTCAAGTGTACGATTTGATGAATTGTGACAAATATATACAGTTGTGCTACCGTGACCACAGTCGTGATATAGAACATTTTCATCACCCCCATGTCGCTTTGCAGTTGCCCCTTCCCGCATCCCCTGGGCCCAGGTAACCAACGACCTGTGTTCCGTCACTGTCCTTTTGCCCTTTGTAGAATTTCACATAGACGGAATCATACGGTGCATGTCTTCTGGGTCTGGCTTCTTTCATTCAGCACAATTATTTTAAGACTCACCCACGTTGTTGCTGTGGCGGTATTTCATTCCTTTTCACTGCTGAATAGTATTCCACTGCATCCCATTTTGTCCATTCACCAGTTGATGGACATTTGGGTTGTGGCCAGTTTTTGGCTGTTACGCATAAAGCCGCTGTGAACGGTCACCAGATCGTGTGGGTGTTTGTCTGCATTTCTCTGGAGTGAAATTGCTGGCTTACATGGTACGTGGATGTCAAGTGTTTTGCGAAGAGGGCCTGCTACTTTGCATTTTCACCAGCTGTGAATGAGAGTTCCAGTTCTTCCTCATCCTTGTCAACAATCCAACCCAAGACTCCTGCCCCCGAAACCCAGCCAGTGGTGATATGTGGACTGAAGAATCTTGGTTGGGCTGCTCATCTCTGTGAGGATCTTAGGCTGAGAGACTAACAAGAACCTCCAGGGATGCTAAGCTCTGTGTTGCCATTTTACAGATGGGAAAACAGAGGCCCAGAAGAAGAAGGGACCTATACTTCTCTGACTGCTGGCAGAGCTGGGAGGAGGTTGTGGAGTGGAGTTAAAAGCAGGAATTTTGGAGTTGGGTTAGGAATTTTGGAGTTGGGTTAGATTCTAGTCTTCGTTTAACCAATTGCTAACCTCTCTGAGCCTCCACTCTTCCTTCTATAAAATGGGGACAAAAACAACCTCATAAGATAGATGGGGAGGATGAAGTGCCTGGAGCTTGAGAAGTTCAAGAAACTGAGCACTTACTACGTGCCGGGGACTGGTGCAGGGGACATAGCAGAGAATGAGATAGACACAGTCCCTGTGCTTTGGGGGCTTCCAGACAGTGACGGGGGGGAACAGATTATAAATAAGAAAACAAATAAAATCAATCATCATAAATTGTGACAAGTGCTGTTTGAAGGAGCCAAACTGATCTATTTCAGAGTCTCCCCAGAGAAATGCTATTTAAGGTGGGATCTGAATGATGGGGGAGGAGCTGACCATGGGGGCAGGGGGTAGTGGTGGCCTTCCGGGTGTGGAAACAGCATATGCAAAGGTGCAGAAGTTGGAAAGGGCGGATTGTATTTCAGGCACAGAAAGGGCAGTGAGACCCTCGTACAGAGGTTCAGGAGAGAGTACTGTGGAGACACCAGAGAGCTGGCCTGGGGCTTGGCTGTGCTGTGCTTTGCAGGAGTTTGGACTTTAGATGAAGAGCAGACTTATTTTAGACACTGTGAGTGTTGGTTGTTATTATTCTTCCTCTTATTTTCCACCACTCAGGGGTCTTCATTCCCAGTTCATGCCTCTTTCCAAAAGCCCAGTGTGGGCAGGTGCAAGGCTGTGGTCTGCAGCCAGCTGGGCCTGGGCCCCCACTCCGACCTCGCCGACACGCCTGGCAAACCGAAGAGCACCAGCTGGCGGGTGGGGGGTGGGGAGACCATCTGCTGGCCCCTATTGTCCATCAACCCATTGTCGGGTCCACGCCCTCTGCTCTGAGGACAGCGGGGGACAATGGGGGAATGTGATCCACCGGCTCCTGTTTCCCGGCCTGGGCCCTCGCCCCCGCGATGACACCAGGAGAACGCCCCCCAGGGCGGAGGCCGGGGCTCTACCAGGCGGGAGGCGGTGCCGCACGCATCCCTCATCATCTCCCTGGCAACCGCAGCTGCCGAATTGTTGGTTGGAGGGTTTTTTTTAGCATCCTGGGTGGGGGGTTTCTTCCTGTATCCGCCTGGAGGGTGAGGCGCTCTTGGGAAACGATCTGCTTCTTGCCTCCTGAGGGTCCCAGCACCTGGCCTGGCGTCTACGGACTCCTCAGGCCCCCTGGGAGCCCAGCGCAGGAACACGCCAAGTCAGACCCCACACACGCTTAAGATGCCAGCTCTTGGAGGCATCAAAATAAACTCAAATTATATTTGAGAAAAAGCTCCACGTTATCATCACCCAAGGAAACAGAACATTGTTAAACTTTGTGCTCAGTTTATGGTTGGGCATTGTGTTTATCTGGACTTAACATGGGGCAGTGGGGGGCACCGCCCTCTTCGCAGTCCTCAGGGGACATGAAGGTGGGGGAGCAGAGCCCTGGGCAGCTCCCCTCTCATCCCTCTGGTGCAGAGATTCACATCTTGCAGGGCAGCTTTGAGAGTGACTGGGTAGCAGCCGGTGAGGTCTGCTCTTTGGCCATCCAGAAGCCAAAAAGGTGGTAATATTAGAAGGGTGATCATAAAAGAAACCAGACAGTGATAATGATAGCCAATGTTTATTGAGGTTTTACTATGTGCCAGTAATTGCCTTATATATGTTAACTCATTTAATCATCACCATAAGTCCAGCAGGTGAGTACTATTATATCATCCCCATTTTATAGATTGCGACACTGAGACACAGAGAGGTTAAATGTATCGCCCAACATCACACAGCTACTGGGTGACGGAACCAGGATTTGAATCTGGCCAGCAAGGCTCCATGCAATGAGCTCTTACGCCCTTTCTCTCTGATTCCTGGTGGGCACAGGCATAGCTCTCCGTTCGGGAGATAAGTGCCAGCCCCAGCCCCACTCCAGGACAGAACTCTGGGGAGATTAGAAACAAAGAGCCCAGGCTCCGGCAGACTTGGCATAGGCTGGGGGTGGGAGCTGGACCGACCCAGGTTGGTGTCCCCACCCTGATACTGATTAGCTATGTGACCTCCACCTCTGTGAACTTCACTCTCCCCATCTGTACCTTGCTCATGGGGTTGGTGTGAGCATTAAATGAGTGAGTACATGTCAAGCGCCTAGAACACTCTGCTCAGAAGATGCTAAGGCTGACTGTTATCTTTGCTTTTGCTCCCCTTTAGGGCGATCGTGGGGCTTGAATAATGAGTGAAGACGCTTTGTATGTGGAAGATAATTGCACAAATGTCAGGGCTCAGTGTGACATATAAGTACGGAGTGTTCAGTCTGGAGAGCAGGAGGGGGTGGGGACTGAGAGGAGAGCCATCTTCCCGGGAACTGAGTGTCAAGTGTCAGCTCGGGGGTGGTAGTGAGGGCACCAGCAGCTACGAGGCAAGGAAAGGTGGCCTGTCTGCACTGCCCCCTGAGCCCCAGGAGAGAGTCTTAGGCTGGGACCCTGGGGCATGATCCTCTCCCTCTCTGGTTCCCCATGTGTAGAATGGGTGACTGGGGACTAGCTGCCTTCTAAGCCCCCTATCCCAGCCCTGATCTTCTGTGACTTGGAGAATAAAAGGATGTGTAAAAATGAAAGTGGAAATAGACACATGGTGTGGTAGATCGATTGCAAAAATTGTCCCAGTTCTTCCCTTTTCTCTGTCATCACATCATTTACAAAATGACTTCGCAGCTTCTGCCTGCAAGAAGTGGAATCTATTTCCCCGGCATGTGAGCCTGGCTGTCCTGGTGATTTGCCGTGGTTAACGCAGAGTGGAGGAGGTGGTACTGCGCTGGCTCTCAGCTGAAACCTCAAGAGGATTTGCAGCTTCCTCTCTTTCTCTCTCTCTTTCCCTTGCCTTCTCCCTCCCTCTCTCTCCCATTCTCTCTCTTTATCTCTGATTCTTGTGATGCCATATCAGCAATTCTGGGCTGGCCTGCCGGAGGAGACTTATGGCCCAGTCACTTCTGCCATCCCTGCTGACTACCAGCTAACTGTCAGACAGGTCAGCATGAGTCCATCCTAGACCTGCCAGCCCCCAGCCCACCTGCCCGCTGTCAGCAGACCCGTGAGCTGGACAAGCTGAGATCAGCTGAGCCTGGTCCAGAGCAGCTTATCCACCCAGCTGCTTGCAGACTGGTGGGAAAGTAAATGTTTATTGCTGTGTGCCATTGAGGTTTGTGGTTGTTACACAGCATTACTGAGTCAGTAGATGACTGATACACACGGTCAGCAGAAAAAAGTGTGGCTTTGACCCACGGTCTGACCCCTGCTGGGATTGTCTATTGCTCTCCTGGGGGTGGGGGGACAAGGCAGGGTGGGTTTAGTGTACTGGTTGAGAGCTTAAGTTCTGGACTGACACCGACTGCCCTGCTTCAGACCCCAGCTTGTCCACCTTCTAGCTGTGTGGCTTTGGGCAAGTTATTTAACAGAGAGGTCTCTGTGTTCTCTAAAATCTAGATAATCATAGAGCCCACTTTGGGGTTTTTATGTGGATTAAGTTAATACATGAAAAACTCTGCCCATGTGTAGTTTTCATGTGTTTAAGATCTAAGATAAATGTGAGATTGAATCTTGATTTTACCATTTACTGGGAGTGTGACCTTGGATCCTTTCTAAACGGCTATGTCCTGAACTGTAAATTGGGAATCCTACTAGCATCTTCCTCATAAATGAGATTGTGTGTATAAAGGGCCTGACCCAGAAGATGCTCAGGGAATCTCAGTTTGGGGGAAGGGCTTCCCCTGCAGATCCTCCCCTTCTTTGCTCCAGCTCGGCCTGCCTGCTGCTTCTGGTGACATGGAATCTTTATTTTATTTTATTAAAATTTTTTATTTATTTATTTAGGCTGCTCTGGGTCTTAGTTGTGGCACGCGGGATCTTCCTTGATGTATGTGAGCTCTTAGTTGCGGCATGCATGCGGGACCTAGTTTCCCCGATCAAGGATTGAACCTGGGCCCCCTGCATTGGGAGTGCGGAGTCTTACCCACTGGACCACCAGGGAAGTCCCGTGACATGGAACCTTAGAACCGGATGTACGTTGGAGACCAGCTCTAGTTCAACTTTCTCGTTAGACACGGGGAAACTGAGGCCCAGTGTGGGACTTGCCCAAGGCCACACAGCGTCAGTGGCTAGAACCCACGCATTCTGACCTCCAGCCTGGTGAGTCTTCTGTGATGCTGGGGTGGTCGAGCCCCCAAGAGGTATGTGTGTTCTGGGCTTGGTGGCTCGAAAGAGCAGACCAAGCTAGACCCTGCACCTTGTTCTGCACAGGCCAGATGGGAGGACCAGGCTCTCCCTGGAGGCTGAAGCCTCTTACTGACCTTTCCTATGAGCCCATCCAGTGCTGGTGCTGGAGAGGTCCCAGAGGGGTGGGGCCAGGACCCTGAGCTTGGAGCGTACATAGGCCGGATGTTTAGGTGACTAGTGACCCAGGTCTCCATAGAAGCACAGAGGGCAGCTGGCCAAAGTTATTCCCCTGGGTTCTCCTTGGGGAAACCAAAGCTCAGCTTGGTGGGTCCTGTCCCGGATGCCCATTTGGGCAGAGGCAGAGTCAAGCTTAGCACCCAGACCTCCTGACCCCCAACTTGTGGCTGTCTGCTCAGCTTCCTGTCCCACCAGCTTGGCTCCTGGCCCTGTGGGTGTAACAGAGAGAAGGCAGGAGTCAGGAGAGAGGAGCCGGCCCCGCCCAGGCCTCAGCTGGCTCTGGGAGCCTCCCTGGGGTTGGTCCCCAGTGATTACAGGGCTGCCAGGCTTGGCTGTGGCCCAGACACCCCCTCCTGGATCCTCCCAGGGGAATGGGTCACTGACCTCATCATCCGTAAGGGCTGAGTCAGGAATTCCCCAGGCGCCAGCCTGCCCCTGTGGTTGACCCTCCAGGTCTCAGCTTGTCTCCAGCGAAGAGGCAAGGGCTTCCCTGCCTCTTTCTGCCCCTTCCCAGGCCAGCCTGGCAGGGCTGAGGGTGCTGTGTGTGTGCGCCGTGGAGCGTGTGCACGGCTGTACGTGTGCAGTGTGGGCTTCCTCTCCTGGTGTGCTGCACGGACATGACTCCCACGCATGCCGTGCTCGTTGTGTGCTCACTGTGTATGTGGGTGTGTTTGCATAAGTTCTTGCTGGGCCCTTTTTCTGCCCAGTGTATGGGTGTCCTATGTGTGTGTTGTGTGCATAAGTTGTGTGCAGTGTGTGTACAGGCACTGGTGGATAAGGCAGCCCTTGGGGCAGGTACACATGCACTCACACCCTGAGCATGTGTGTACGCTGTGTGCACTGCCCGTGACCTCTAAGCGTGTGCATGCGGTGCACGTGTGCACAGTGTGTGTCCACTTAGTGTGTGTGCATGTTGTGCGTGCACACGGTGTGTGCACACGTGTGCATATTGTGTGCATGTACACATTGTGTGTGCTCATTGTGTTGTGCGCACACATGTGTGTGTGCACACGTGTGTGTGTGCATGTTGGGTGTGGGCGCACACAGTGGTAGGTCCTCTGAGGGCCAGGGTTGGCTCTGTGGGTGGGCTGGGGAAGGGCTTCAAGGTTCAGCGTTGCGTGCGTGTCTGCCTGGTCCCGCAGCTCAGCTCACAGGCCCAGGGAGAGAGAATAGCCTGTAGGGACCTGGAGGCGCATGGATCGCCCTGGGCTGGAACTTGCACTGGATGCTGGTGCCACTCAGACACCTTGACACTGACATCTCCTCCTGGTAGAGACGAGGGAGGCAGGTCCTCGGGGCCTCTCTTGCCCTTTGATATTTGGTCCTCTTTTGCCTCTGGGACCCCTGCTGTCTTTGAGGGTCCTACACATAATAGGTCCTTGAACCGCTGTGCAGGGGCGTCAGGCTCCAGGAAGCTCCGCAGTTTTACCTGACCTCACAGTTGGCCTTGCTCGGTTGGCATCCAGGTCCTGGGTTAGAAGGAGGGAACGATAACATCTGAAACTTGCATCCATCCATCCATGTGTCCTGTAATCTAGGCATAAGACACAGCATTGTTTCTTCCCCCTGCACCCCTTCCAGGGCTGCCATGGCAACGCAGAAGTTGGCTCACCATCTGCTGCCTGTGGGACCTCAGCAGGCCTTTACCGTGCTAGGAATTAGTGTGGGGAGGCAGTTGACCTGCTCGGGGGACGCCATTGGCCACATCTGGCACCTCTCAGCCTTGGAGTGTTTGGAGATAATGCAGCCTGGAGTCCCTCGGGCTGCTGGAGAAGCGTGGACATGGAGAGAGCCCATGGTTCTCCCTGGCGCTAACCTCTCCTAGTAACATCCTCTCTCAGGGAAGGCTCTGAGACTTATTTACACTAGAGTGCAAATGACTAACCCCTTCTGGGAGGGCAGTGGGTTGGGGGTGTGTAGAAACCTGGACCTAATAGAACTTAGAAGCTTAAATGATCAGATTATCAACAGGGAAGATTTTAGGAATAATAGGGAAGTGTAGGGATATTAAAAACAATTTATAACTTAGTTGCTAAGGTGGTTCTGGATATGCATGGGAGCTACTGCAAATCTAACTCATCCTTGGGTGTCAATGGGAGTTGGGGAGGGACCCGTGCCTCATCTGGCCTGTATCCCTGAGGCCTTTGCCTGTGTTGGGAGCTGAGTTTTTCCTCCTGGGCTCAGAGGTTCCCTCTACCCCCACTGCTGGGTCCTCTACATTTGTTTTCTTTGGGAAAATGTTCTCCCTTGGATGCTCCGTGCTTAGTGTAAAAAGAGCAGTGGGGAGGAGGAGGGAGTCAGGATTCCAGTGGGGGAGTGAAGTGGGGGGTAAGGTGGGGTGACTGGGAGGGGTGGGTGGGAGAAGAGGAGAGAGAAGGAGAGAAGGGGGGTCTTAAGGAAAATGAGACCAGTTACAGGGTTGGCTTGAATCCTGATCTGCCACTAGAGGGTGCGTGAATGTGGATGAGTGACTTCCCCTCCCTGTGACTCAGTTTCTTTATCTGTGAAATGAGTACAATAACTTCCCAGGGTGGCTGTGAGGACTGGGGAAGATGCATGTGGAGGCCTGGCATGGTGAGAGCATGCAGCAGCTGCTTCTGCACCCCTTCTTCCCTTCTGCTGTCAATTCTGTGTCAGAGAGGGAAGTTTCTAGACTCTGCCTCAGGCCCTCACTCTTAGAAGGAAGATGCTCTGGCATCTGAGCACATCTGCTGCTGACCTGGGTCCCACAGTCTGCCTGAGCAAGGAAGCACCTCCCTCAGGCAGTGGGCAGGTCTCACCAGCCTCCTTGCCAGGCGACAGGTCCACAGGCTGGGAGTAACCCACATAAATTGAGGTCGGTGTACTGTGCGGAGCTGGGATGCCGGAGTCCTCCACCTCTGGGGCCCCCGGCCCAATCCCAGGCCCAGGAACTGGGACAACCCGGGAGATAAACAGAGGAGTCATCCTCAAAGTGAAGCCCACCTCCTCGCCACCCCCAACATCCGGCCCAGCAAGGCCCCAACAGCACCCAGCTTGGCTTGGTAGGGAAGATAAAGGGTACAGATGGGAGGGGAAAGGGGGGGGGGAGCAGGGCAGGATAGCAAACCCTCTCCACCAGCGAGCTCCTCTCTGTGAAATTCTAGCATCTGCAAATTTATTTCTGCCAGCAATTTACCTTTTCTGCAAGCAAGAGAAATCTGTTCTTGTTTATGAGTCACTGCTTTTTCAGAAAGATTAGAAGAAGAAGCATCTGCAGTTGGGAATAAGACAGTGGCAGGGCCAGTAAGAATGAGCCTGGCATCAAGTCTAATGTGGTCTCAGTCCCATTCAGCCAGAGGTGATTATTTTGTTGGCTGGAAGTACATGGCTTTACTAATATCCACCCGGCATCCTTTTTGGATAAAGCAAACATTTTTTAAGTAAATAAACTTTGAAGCTTAAATCGAAAGCTTTACTTGACATGATGTAATAAACTGGAAAATATGCTCTCCATAGAAACCTGTTAGGAAATGTTAAAATAGTCTGGGTTGGGGTTTAGCGTTAGATTCACAGCTGGGGCTGCGGAAGGATGGCGGGACCCTGTTTCTGGGGAGTAAGGCTGGCTCCTTCCTGTCCTCTGTGGGGACACTGCCACTAGGCAACTCCCTGGGGGGTTGCCCTTCCAGGGGCTGCCCTCTTCCCTTGGGTGCTTCAGTCAGGCACCTCAGGCCACACCTGGTGGTGTAGAGCCTGCCAGTTGTCCCCGGTATATGTGGCCCTCCAGCTCAAGACCACATTTCCCAGTCTCCTTTGCAGTTAGTCTGACCATGTGACTGGAATCAGCCAATAGGATGTGAGTAAAAGTGACATAGGCAATTTCTGGGTTGGGCCCTTAAAAGGACAGGACTGAACTTTCCTTTCCCTTCCCCTTCTTCCAACAGCTGGAGCAGACCCCTTGGACCCCAGCATGGAGGCCCATGTGAAGGCTGGCAGAAGTGCCCGGTTATGTACTTTTGGACCGTCATGTGAGAGAGAAGTGAACTTGTATCTCATTTAAGCCAATGTATTTTGGGGTCTATTTGTTACAACAGCTTATTTTGTACCCTACCTTCTTCATGTGGCAAACACAGCTTGATAACTCACCCAAATCCTATAGTGATGTACTTGTGTGTAGTTCAGCCACAATCAGTATAGCATTGTGGTTCAAAGCCTGTTAGACCTGCGTTCAAATCCCTGCTTCCTCACCTAGCAGCTGCGTGACTTTTGGCAAATTACCTAATCTCATGACACGGGTAATTTCAGCAAGAAATGCCTTTTCACATGGTGACCCTGTGTCCACATGCATGTGTCACTGGAACAAAAGTTCATGCGACAAAACACCGTTATTACCACCAGTACACGCTGATATTTTCTATTGCAGTGGTTCTCAAAGTGTGGTCCCTTAACCACCCACATCAGCATTACCTGGGAACTTGTTAAAAATGCAATTTCTTGAGCCCCATCCCAGACCTGCTGAATCAGAGACTCTGGGGGTAATGCCTAGAAATCTGTTTTAACAGGTCTTCTGGGTGATTTTGATGAGACTAAAGTTTGAAAACCACTGTTTTACTCCATTAAGAAAATGGAGATTATTCACCTACTAAATTGATCTCATAACCCACAAATATGAATCATGAGTCATGTAGACTTAAGGGATATCTGTTTCCCTGCTAGCACTCATTTCTTCTTCTCCTTCTCCCCCTCCCCTCCCTCCTCCCCTCCTCCTTCCCCTCCCCCTCCCCTCCCCTCCCCTTCCCCTCCCCTCCCCTCCCCTCCCCCACCCCTCCCCTCCCCCACCCCTCCCCTCCCCTCCCCCTCCCCTCCCCCACCCCTCCCCTCCCCTCCCCTCCCCTCCCTCCTCCCCTCCCTCCTCCCCCTCTTCCTCTTCCTCCCCCTCCTCCCCTTCCCCCTCCCTTCCTCTCCCCTCCCTCCTCCCCCTCCTCCTCTTCCTCCCCCTCCTCCTTCTTCCCCTCCCCCTCCTCCTCCTCCTCCCTCCTCCCTCCTTCTTCTTCCTAAAATTTCAATACAGGAACTAACTCTGGTCCATGACTCCAGGGATAGGTCAAGACAGGTTTAGCCAACTGAAGCAGTGGTTGGTTCAGGGATGAGCATGTGATCTTTGTTGTCCAGTGAAATGCAATCCTGGGACCTTTGCTGGAACTACTGAGAAAGAGAAGCTTTTCTCCCAGGGGTCACTGAGCTGTAGGGCCGCCCAGAGCCGCCCATTCTGCTGGAGGAAGAGCTTGGAGGAGGCTGCCTGATGCTGCAGGCATCTCAGAGGAGAGGAGCTGAGGGATGGAGGAGACAGTGCACAGATGCTTTCGGCATCCTGCATCATCTTATATTTGAATCCAGGCACAGCTGAGGGTCTACCTCGAGCATCTCCGGAGCTGAGGAGGTCACGGAGCTGGAGCACAGGTGCAGTTCTGATGTTCAGGGAGCTTGACACCCTCGAGGTCTCCTTCAGTCGGTGTGGTGAGGAGCTGGAAGTAAATGCCCTGGCTCCTGTTCTTAGAAGGACAGTGCGCAGATGCTTTCGGCATCCTGCATCTCCCAGGTTGCTGCTTCTCAGAGGTTCCAGAGGAACCCAGCTCGTGTTGTTTATGGCAGCAAATTTGAAAACACAGCCTTTATACTCTTTGTTCCTTCCTTGCCTCAGTCTCCTCTCTCTCTCACTCCTGCTTCCCAAATAAACCACCTGCATCCAGGTCCTTGTCTCAAGCTCTGTTCTCACAGAAACCCAAGATGAGAGAGACAGAGTCCTGTTGACCTTTTTTTTTTTTTTTAATTGGGGTATAGTTGTTTTACAACGTTGTGTTAGTTTCTACTGTACAACGAACTGGAGTTCCCTGTGCTATACAGCAGGTTCTTATTAGTTATCTATTTTATACATATTAGTGTATATATGTCAGTCCCAATCTCCTATTGACCTTTGAGCGTTTGGATCCAGCCAGACCTGAAACAAACTCTACTCCTGGACTTTTCAGTTAAGTGAGCCAAAAAAAATTCCCCTCTTTTTCGCTATGTGTATAGTGATCTACTACTGTGTAACAAATTACCCCCAAACTTTGTGGCTTTAAACAACAACATTTAGTATCAGTTTCTATGGGTGAGGAAGCTAGGGGTCCTCACGGGGTCCCCTGGCTCGGAGTCCCTCATGAGATTACATAAAGATGTCAGCTTAGGCTGCGTCAGCTCAAAGCTTGACTGAGAAAGGATCTCCTTCCAAGCTCACTTCTCGTGGCAGACTTCAGTTCCTGATGGGCTGTTGGATTGAGATCCTCAGTTCTTTGCTCTCTGTTGGTCAAAGGTGGCCCTCAGTTCCTTGCCATGTAGGCCTCTCCATAGGGTAGCTCACAAGGTGGCAGTTGGCTTCCACCAGAGCGAGCAACACAGAAGCCAGAGTCTTTTATCACCTAAATTTTAAAGTGACATCCCAACATGTTTTGTAGTATTCC
Organism: Grampus griseus; assembly: GCF_964374135.1. Classification (NCBI taxonomy): domain Eukaryota; kingdom Metazoa; phylum Chordata; class Mammalia; order Artiodactyla; family Delphinidae; genus Grampus; species Grampus griseus. Next base: position 167,742,346 of record NC_139017.1, read on the forward strand.
GTATGTGAGAAGCAAGTCACTAGTGACCCTAATCTTAACCCTAACCCTAGCACACACTCAAGGGGAGGGGATTATGCACCGACACAAGTACCAGGAGGTGGGGATCATTGGAGCCATCTTAGAAGCTGTCTACCCCAAGCTACAAGGAGTAAGAGCCCCTAGGTCCAAGGCACAGAGCTGGAGAGGTCTTGAGCCTCAGAATGGAGCTTGAACCCCAAAACCCACCTTTGATTAGTCCCAAGGAAAGGAGAGGTTACAGGCATCTTGGGGACACTTGGAGAATGGAGAGTCTGCAAAGGTTCTGGTGGGCAGGAAATGGGAGAACGAAATGGAGTGTGGGCGTCCCCCCTATGACTCAGGGAAAACCTGCAGAAGATCATTGCTGTTCTCTTCATTAAGGGCTATGCTCTCTGTTGGATCTTCACCATGATATTATGGTACTAGCTAACCTTATTTAATATTTATTCTGTGTCCGACCCTGGATGAAGAACTTCACGTGCATGATCTCATTTAATCCTCCTCCTGTGAGGTCAGGCCTGAAAGGATTCTCATTTTACAAGATGAGGGAACTGAGGTGCAGAGAGGTTAAGTAACTTGCCTGAGGACACACAGCTATTAAAGTGGTGTCACTGGAATTCATCAGAGACCAAGCCTTTACCTGCCAGGTGATCAAAGCCATCTCAGCTCAGTGACATAAAAGCATTCATGGAGGCTTGAACACGTTCATTCACTCAGAGCCTTAATCTCACTACCCCTTCATGCAAGGTCTTAAGTTCCTTACGCTTAACTTTCCTGTTACTGAGTTTTCATTACTGTCAGGATTTATAAACCTCCTTTGGGTCATGGAGGCTTTAGAGAAAGTTTTGAAATCTATGGACCTTCTCTTCCACCCAAAATGCACTCATGCACTCAAAGCCACATTTGCCGTATGAATATAGGTGGCAATTGGCTTTCTGAAGGGTCCCCTCCCATTGGCTCAACTCAGGTCATGTGGCCACCCTGGAACCAATCACTGCAGTCTAGGGGGTCTGGTGCTCTGATTGGCCAGATTCTTAGGGACAATGGCATCCCATCCTCTCATTTTACAGATGCCTACAGGGGAAGAGTGACTGGCTTAAGGGCACACAGCATTGTTAGGCCCAGTCAGATTCAGGCAGTAAGGCATGACTATCCCTTGGCCTGCAGGTTCCTCCCAGGCTGGGGTGTGACAGACTCATTCAAGTATTCCCAGCCACCTGTTCTGGGCCTGGCACACAGTAGGCATTTGATAAATAGTAGAGAAATTGATCTGCAATGCCCCCTGAGGGGAACAAAGGGTGATTCAATGGAAGTTGAGGATAAAGTATGTTTACCCAGGGAGACCCTGGAACACTGTCCTGCAGGATGTTATCAGATATTCCATGAAAAAAGAAATTGCCCCATGAGGACGTAAATTTGTGAAACACTGGACTAAACAAAGTGGATTGGTTTCTTTACATTAGAACTTATCAGAAGTCTTAATAGGCTCATTGCAGGGAATCCCCTCAAAGAAGGCTATAGCATGCAGTGTTTCCCAAGCTTGTTTGACCATGCAATCCTTTTTATTAAGTGATTTTCTATTAAGTGAGATTTTTGAAGGATTAGTGTTTAGAGAACCATATTTTGGGAAATTCCAGGAACACCAGGATCAGCATGGACCAGGGTGGTCAGGGAAGGCTTCTTGGAGGAGGACAGGCCTCAGCTACATTCAAAGATAGGAGGATTAGGAGAATCAGAGGAGAGCAGGGAAGGTATCCCAAATGAATCACAGGAAAAAGCACTAAATATTATATAGCACATATGAGTGAGAAGACATATTGGTCAAGACTCTATTGGACACAATCATCAGAAGTGCAATTCAGACTGGCTTAGGCAAAAAAGGGAATTTATTGGTCCATGTAACTGATTTCTAGCGTGGCTAGATCCGGGTACTTGAACCATGCCCTCAGGGATAAGTATTGACTTTGTTCACAGACAGGCTCTTTTCTGGGGGAAGGGGGCCTGGCATCTCCAGGATCACGTACTGCAAGCTAGCAACCTCAACAGGAAGTGAGATGCTCTTGTACAATAGTTTCCATCAAAGTCCCAGCATGAACACTCATTGGCTCCGCTTGGGTCACGTGCTTACCCGGGTACCAATCACTGTAGCCCAGGAGAGTTGGTGCTCTGATTGCCAGATCCTCAGGAGTCATAGCAACCCATCCTCTCATTGACAGATGAAGAAATTGGAGCCCAGAGATGAAAAGTGATTTGCTCAAGGTTGCAGAGCAAGTGAGTGGCAGCATGAAGACAGAAACTTTCAGTTCAGGCCTCTTTCTGCTGCAGCTGATGCCTGGGGGCCACTTAGATCCGTGTGGACCAAGCAGAGTGCCTGCTGGCATCTTCATATTGAGGGCTGTGGTGGGGTCCTGCCTAGAAAAGAGGCTAGAAGGGACGAGAGTTCCAAAGCCTTGAAGGACCACATAGGCTGCAGGAACAGCGGGTGACTGAGTTGTCTGCTGAACAGGTGTGGGGTGGGCTGTGGTCCGGGAAGTCAGAAAGAGCAGGTGAGGGGCAGGTAGAGGGAATGGCTCCCTGGTTTCTAGTGGGGATGAGCGGGGAGGGGTGTGTGTGGGGGGAGGACCTGTCAAAATGGGGTCTGTCGGAGGTTTAGGGCATCTAGCCAGCTCTCCCTTCTCCCTGAGTTTCTACACCCAAGCTCTTGCCTGGCGCTTAATTCTACCTTCTGAATATCTCTAAACAAGCCCCTTCTCTCTGGTTCTACTGACCCCACTCTAGCCTGGGTTAGCATCACCTTGCACCTGGCAGCTGACAACAGTCTTTTAAATGGTCTCACATTCCCATTCTTGCCCCACCCCCGCCTCGATCTGTTCTCTTCCTAGCACTCTGGGTGCCCTTTTAAAAACTCAAATAAGAGGTCGTCACTAAAATTTTCAGTGGCTCTCCATTGCCTTCAAGATAAAATCTAAACCGTGGCCCCTCAGCATCTCTCCTGCCTCTTCCTGGGGAATTGTCCCCATTGCACTCCAGACACACGGATTTCTCCTTTGAACAGGTTTCTCCTTGAATGTGCCACATCGTCTTACCTCTGAGCTTTTGCACATGCTGTTCTTTCTGCCTGAAACACTCCTTTGCCCTCTTCCCCTGGCTAAATCCTGGTCTTCCCTCAGATTTCGGCTGTGTCCCCTCCTTTCCTTTAAGAAATCTTCCCCAGTGTCTTCCTTAAGACTGAACTGGGTCCACCTGCTACAGGCCCCCATAGAACCATCTCCCTGAGAGGTGAGGAAACTGAGGTTCAGAGAAGGAAGGGACTCATCAGAGGTCACATGACTAGCAAATGGCAGAGCTGAATTAAGTTCAGTTCAATAAATATGGGTTGAGCCCTTACTCTGGGCCAGGCCCTGTGGTTATGATGACAAACCAGACCAGGTCTCCTGCCCTAGAGGAGCTCTCAGACCAGTGGGGGAGACAGACCTGTAAACCCGGGTGAGGACAGGGCTGAGGGAGCTGAGAGATGGGGCTGCAGACCTAATCTCAGGGAGACATGGAAAGCTCCAGGTTAGGGTGATGTCTGAGCTGAGGTTTGATGGAAAGATGCCCTAAGCGCATGTGCAATAATTCATTTACTCACTGAAAGAATGAATGAATGAATGGATAAGCACACCTGCATATTTTGGGATGTAGATGTCAGGGGTGTGTGCATGTGTGTGAGGAGATGTTAGAATGAATTGACATCCCTACCTCTGTAACTCACATAATATTGTGCATTGTCTATACTTCAATAAAAAAAATTAAAAAAATAAGAATTAAAAAAGAATGAATTGACATCCATTAACGTGCAGGTGATTGTTAGTATGCACTCAAAAAAACGCTGTGTCTATAGACATGTACCTAACAGATGCACTCATAAAAGTATATGTATATGAGTACAATTACGGATTTACACTGTGTATACAAGCACATCAAGGCATATCATGGTGGAACCAGGCTACCTGTTCAAATCTTGGCTCTGTCATTTATCTGTCCTGGGCAAGTTCACTCTCGGTCAGCTTCCTCATTAATCAAATGGGGAAAATAATAGTATCTCCTTGACTAGGTTGGGTTCTTTAGATGCAGAGCCTGAGGCAGGCATTCTTACACAGTGATTTATTTAGTGGGAAACTTGAAAGGGAGTTAGGAAAACAGGATGGAGCTGGAGGAGACACTGAGCTGAGATGGGGGTTCAGCTAAAGTCTAGTCTCAGCCTGATCCCATGGGGAGCTCTGGAGCATGAATGACACCAGAGTTAGCCCACCTTGAGGGAAGGAGGCCAGTCTTGGCCAGCCAGTCGTTGGCTGTGTCCCCCTGACACTCCACCTGGAGGAGGAAGTCATCTCCCAGGCATTTTCTGGTGAGGCATCTCGGGTGGCTGAGGGCAGTATTCCAGAGAGGGGGCAGATGTGAGCCAGTAGGAGCCCACATCACAGCAGCTGGGGGACCCTCTGCACCAGTAGCCTTTACCACCCTCTTGCTTCTCCAAATGAGGTCCTGGGAGCCACTAGCATGGGCCTCTCCTGGGGACTTGCTAGAAATGCCTTATCCCAGACCTGCTGACCCAGATCCTGCAACAGGATCCCCAGCTCCAAGCACATGAAAGTTCAAGAAGAACTGTGTAAACCAGCCTCACTGGGTTGTGGCGAGGGTTAAATGAGGTTAAGGTATAGAAAGCACTTAAAAGAGCATCTGGTCCACAGTAGGTGTTGTTATTCTTATTTGCATCCAGGTATGCTGTGCTCGTTCGCTTATCCAGATTCTTAATATGTGTAAATATACGAGTGCAGGGAGGATAGGCTATATAATTTGCAGGATTCAGTGCAAAATGAGACGTGGGCCCCTTGTTCAAAAATCAGACAGTGGACAGAGCCTTGGACCAAGCATCAGGCCCTTGTGAGCTTAAGGGGCTGGGTGACCACACAGGTGGCAGGAAGAGGCAGCCTGAGTGCAGGCATGTGGATGCGGAGGTAGTTGTTTGAGGCCCTGATGATTCCAGAGTTTCCTTTCTACGGTGATTTGGCCCATCCTTCTAGTTTTACAGACGAGGAAGGCCTGCAGGGGGGGTACTGGACTGGGGATTAGACTCCAATCTCCCATTTCCCGGTTCCGCCCGTCACCCTCCACTAGCGCGCTTTTGAGTGTCTGAGCTTGACTTCGGGGAATGGTTGAGAGAACTTGCAGCGGAGAAATGTTCTCTCACGTTTGCGCTCTGTGAAGAGACTTTTGAGTATGTTCCTCCGTGAATCGTGGGTCTCCATTCCCAGCGAGCTCTCTCTTCTCAGGAAGGGGTGTGAAATTTAATTTGCACTAATTATCCCAAAGTGAGAGGAGCGGGAAATGAGTTGGCTCGGCACATCCGGCCTCTTCCAGCAGCTCCAGTTCCCCGGGTGGCAGTTTATTTATGTGCAAGGGGGGTAGGGTGGGGGTAGGCTGGGGGTGCTGTTACCAAGGCCACTGCAGCTGCTGGGATTTGGGGGTGGCTGGGTGGGGAGGCCAGATGGACGGAGGGGAGGCCGGATGGATGGTGGGGAGGCCGGATGGACGGAGGGGAGGCCGGATGGACTGTGGGGAGGCCGGATGGACGGAGGGGAGGCCGGATGGACGGAGGGGAGGCCGGATGGACGGTGGGGAGGCCAGCTGGAAGGTGGGGAGGCCAGATGGACGGAGGGGAGGGAGTGCGTGAGGGCTGGGGCGGATCTGAGGTGTGTGCCCTTGCGATTGTGTGGTGGCCTTCTTCTGCCAAGCCCCCCTGCCCCCCACCGTCTCTAATGGGGGAGGGTAGAGGACGGGGAAGGGGAAGGAGGTCCTTCTTAGCCCCAAGTTACCTGGGCGAGGCCTTTAGCAGCTCTACCCCAGGAAACAGACGGACTCTCCCAGTCTGGAGGGAGAGAAAGTTTCAGGGATTCTCTGGGGTAGGGGTATCCCTCTGAGGCCCCCAGGGCCTAGGCTGAGCTGGAGGGTAGAGACCCAGAGAGGCGGCTGGCAGAGGGAGCACCGGACAGGGAGAAAGCGGGACTCTGGAGCCAAGGACAAAATGCCCTGTCAGTCTCCTCTTGTTCCTGTCCAGCCCCTTCCTCTGCTCCAATTCTCTGCTTTCTCTTCTCTCTTCTCACTTCTCCCCTGCCCCTCCCCCTCTTCTTCCCCCTCCTTCCCTCCCTTCCCCCTTCCTCTCTCCCCAGAGACGCTCTTTCCTGCTACCACTAGAGGGCGCTGAGGCGCCACGGTCGCCCCTGGTTTATCAGCCTAGGACTGGCTGGGGGCGCTTTGATGGGGTAGGTGGGGCAGGGTGCGGAGGCCCTGCAGCAACTGGGTCCTCAGTAGAGCTGGGCCGATTCTAGCCTGTTTGGAGCCTGGGGCAGGTCTGGGCTGCCCTTCAGGGCAAAGGATGTTGCAGAAACCTCCGCCTAACAACAGGAGAGGGGGTTTTGGAGGGGAGAGAAGGCTCCCTTGGGCTCCCTTGGGACTTGGAAGGAAGGAGCCTGGGTTTCCATCCCAGCCCTCTCACCTCCTGGCGTGTGGTGTGAGCTGGTGCAAGTCACATCACCTCTCCAAGCTACTGATTCCTCTTCCGTAAAATGGAAGGATTCAGTTGTGAGGACTGGATAGAATACGTACAGGAACGGAGGCAGAGTAGTCAGTCAAATGGGAGCTCAGAAAAATTAAGTGACTTTCCCAAGATCACATAGTTGTCAAATGTTAGGTCCAGAATTAGATGCTAAATCTGTCTGAATCCAAATCTGTCCTCCTAACTGCTAATAATGCATGTGGACCTGCTACCACTTTTCCCAGTTGTCAATGAAGTAACAATTGGGCGGCAGCTGAGTATTATGTGGAGAGAGAGAGGGATTCTAAATCTCTTTTAAAATATAAAAATTGGGAGAAATGGGTGCTTATCAGTCATTCACTCTTTAGTGCAAATTATTTTTATTATTTAAAAAAATATTTATTTTTGGTTGTATCGGGTCTTAGCTGCGGCACACGGGACCTTTTGTTGCAGCGTGCAGGCTCCTCTCTAGTTGTGGCATACGGGATCATAGTTGCCGCTCGTGGGCTCAGTAGTTGCGGCATGTGGGCTTAGCTGCCCAGCCGCATGTGGGATCTTAGTTCCCTGACCAGGGATTGAACCCACGTCCCCTGCACTGGAAGGCAGATTTTTAACCACTGGACCGCCAGGGAAGTCCCTCTTTAGTGCAAATTAGTAGCGTCTTTCCTGGCCCTGAGATTGGGTGTAAGAGGAGAAAGTAATAAGGCAGCATGTGTGACTAAGGGGCAAGGGTGTCTAGGCTGGGGGTGTTGCTGTGGGCAGCATGAGGGCACTGGCAACCAACAGCATTTAGGGGAGCAGACAGGTTAGAGAGCTGACCCTGCTACTAACCTGCTGTGTGAACTGAGCCAGTCCCTTTCTCTTTGAGGGTGTTGTCTCCCATTTGTACAATAAGGATGGTGAACAGCATGATACCAAGGTCTCTTCCAGATTAGAAAATTGATGCAGACTCCTGGGAGTTTGACGTGGGGCAGCTGTAACTGACATCAGAGGCCCAAGAGTAACCCTAGAGTCCTAGTCTACATCTGGGTGAACTCCCCATAGAAGTGAGCAGGGATGGCTGAGCTGAGCTGTCTGGTGACCGGGTTGCTGGGGGAACCGGGGGGCTGGACCAGCCTGTTTTGAGCCACCGCCCGCAGCTCCAGTGCCCAAGCTTGTTGAGTTATCACTCTTGAGTTAGAGCCTTCATCACCTCATGATTAACTTGGGCTTTTTACTGTGACCCACCCAGAAGCAGAAACAGAGATTCCGGTATTCTGAAGTAAGCTGGGCTCAAATATAGCTTCAATTGCCCTGTGAGGAAGGGGCTGCCCTTTCACAAACTCCTTCCCTGCTTCCTCCCCAGCCCTGGAAAGTGCCGTAGGCAAGGGGAACTAGAATTGGAGACAGTCAGACCTGAGATCTAAACCTGTCTCTTTTAGGCTTTGTGGCCTCAGTTAAGCCACAAAACCTCCCTGAGCCTCACTTTCCTCATCTGGAACATGGGGAGAAACCCACTTGCCTCCTTGCCCTTGAAAGGATTACAGGAGGACATCTGGGAGGTGCCTGGTACACAGTAGGTGTTCAATAAATGCCAGGGGATTCTGGGTCAGTGCCAGACCTGACAGACATTGATGGTTTCCCTAGCAATGGCCCTGTTTCCTTTAGATCATTGCACAGTCTCTGGAGGATCCTCCCTTGAGATCGAGGGTCAGATCTGCAAGGCGGTGAGCAGGGTTAGGCAACGTCTGCAACCTCAGAACAATGACACATCCCCTCTTGTTTCTTCACTTTGGGGCCAGACCCCAGCCCTTGGACAAATGCACAGCTTGCAATTCTGTAAGATCGAATCTCAGGTACCTGGTCAGCTTCCCTCCCCGGCCCACCCCAGCCTCTCTTTCTCCTCTAAGCTCTGCAATGGGATGGTTCAGGCCCCTAGACCAGAGGTTTTATTTTTAAGTCCAAAAGTTTTAAGTCTCATCAGAGTTCTATAAGCACACATTTTAAAGAATTAAACAGTTCTACGAGGCTTATTATAAAAATCAGAGGTCCCCTGATCTCACTGCATTTCCCCCAATCAGAGAGGCAAACACTCTGACTTCCTTTTGATGACTATTTTGGTTTTCCTTTTCATATTTCTAAATAATATGCTTGTATCGCTGCTTCTTAAATTTTCAATTTTTTGTCAGTCATTTGCCTTTCTTTTTGGCAACAGTTTTGAGGTATGACTCACATAGCAGATAATCTGCCCATTCAAAGTATACAATTCAGTGGTTGTTAGTATATTCACACAGTTTGCAACTATTACCACAATCAAGTTTAGAGTATTTTCATCAGCTCAAAAAGAAATCCCATACCCTTTAGCTATCACCAATTGACCCATTGTCCCCAGCCTTGAGGAACCAGTAATCTACTTTCTGTCTCTATATATTTGTCTGTTCTGGACATTTCACATGAATAGATCATACACTATGTGATCTTTTGTGACTGGCTTCTCTCCCTTAGCCTAATATTTTAAAAGTTCATCCATGTTGTATTATGTATCAGTCCTTCATTCCTTTTTTTATTAAATTTTTAAAAATTAATTTTTATTGCACTATGGTTGCTTTACAATGTTAGCCTCCACTGTACAAGAAAATGAATCAGCCATATACATACACGTATCCCCTCCCTTTTGGGCTTCCCTCCCATTTAGGTTACCGCAGTGCATTAGGTAGAGTTCCCTGTGCTATGCAGCAGCGGTCCCCAAACTTTCTGGCACCAGGGTCCGGTTTCCTGGGGTCGTGGAGGGGATGGTTCAGGTGGTAATGCTAACAAACGGGGAGCGACGGGAGCGGCCGAAGAAGCTTCGCCCCTCGCCCACCGCTCACCTCCCTGTGCAGCCTCGTTCCTAACAGGCCGCGGTGTCAATCCCAGTCTCTCAGTTCCTCCCACCCCACCCCTTTCCCCCTTGGTATCCATACTTTGTTCTCTATTTCTGCTTTGCAGATAAGGTCATCTGTACCATTTTTCTAGGTTCCACATATATGCGTTATTAAACGATATTTGCTTTTTTTTTCTGACTTACTTCACTCTGTATGACAGTCTCTAGGTCCATCTACGATTCTACAAATGACCCAATTTCGTTCCTTTTTTTGGCTGAGTAATATTCCATTGTATATATGCACCACATCTTCTTTATCCATTCCTCTGTTGATGGACATTTAGGTTGCTTTCTTGTCCTGGCTATTGTAAATCGTGCTGTTATGAACATTGGGGTGCATGTGTTGTTTTTTTTTTTAACATCTTTATTGGAGTATATTTGCTTTACAACGGTGTGTTAGTTTCTGCTGTATAACAAAGTGAATCAGTTATACATATACATATGCCCCCATATCTCTTCCCTCTTGCGACTCCCTCCCTCCCACCCTCCCTATCCCACCCCTCTAGGTGGTCACAAAGCACCGAGCTGATCTCCCTGTGCTATGTGGCTGCTTCCCACTAGCTATCTATTTTATGTTTGGTAGTGTATATATGTCCATGCCACTCTCTTACTTTGTCCCAGCTTACCCTTCCCCCTCCCCGTATCCTCAAGTCCTTTCTCTAGTAGGTCTGTCTCTTTATTCCTGTCTTGCCCCTAGGTTCTTCATGACCTTTTTTTTTTTTTTTTTTAGATTCCATATATATGTGGTAGCATATGGCATTTGTTTTTCTCTTTCTGACTTATTTCACTGTATGACAGACTTTAGGTCCATCCACCTCACTACAAATAACTCAATTTCATTTCTTTTTATGGCTGAGTAATATTCCATTGTATATATGTGCCACATCTTCTTTATCCATTCATCTGTCGATGGACACTTAGGTTGCTTCCATGTCCTGGCTATTGTAAATAGAGCTGCAATGAACATTTTGGCATATGACTCTTTTTGAATTATGGTTTTCTCAGGGTATATGCCCAGTAGTGGGATTGCTGGGTCGTATGGTAGTTCTATTTTTAGTTTTTTAAGGAACCTCCATACTGTTCTCCAGAGTGGCTGTTTCAACTTACATTCCTACCAGTAGTGCAAGAGGGTTCCCTTTTCTCCACACCCTCTCCAGCATTTATTGTTTGTAGATTTTTTGATGATGGCCATTCTGACTGGTGTGAGATGATATCTCATTGTAGTTCTGATTTGCATTTCTCTAATGATTAATGATCTTGAGCATTCTTTTATGTGTTTGTTGGCAATCTGTATATCTTCTTTGGAGAAATGTCTATTTAGGTTTTCCCCTTCATTCCTTCTTATAGCTGGATAATATTCCAGTGGATAGACATACCACATTTTGTTAATCCATTCATCCATTGTTTTCACCTTTCGGCTATTATGAATAATTGCTGTTATGAATATTTGTGTACAAGTTTTTGTGTGGACGTATATTTTCATTTCTCTTGGGTATATTATACCTAGGAGTGGAATTGCTGGGTTATAGGGTAACTTTATGTTTAGAGTTTTGTGGAACTTCAAGACTGTTTTCCATAGCAAGGTGCACCATTTTACATTCCCACTGACAATGTATGAGGTTTCCAATTTTTCCATATCCTTCTCAACACTTGTTATTATCTGACTCTTTGATTATAGCCATTCTTGTGGGTTTGAAATGGTCATTGTAGTTTCGATTTGTGTTTCCGTGATTGCTAATCAAGTTGATTATATTTTTATGTATTTTTGGACATTTGCATATCTTTTTTGGAGAAATTTCTATTCAGATCCTTTGCCCACTTTTAATTTGGATTATTTAGATTTCTATTACTCAGTTGTAAGAGTTCTTTATATATTCTAGATAAAAGTCCCTTATCAGACATATAGTTTACAAAGATTTTCTCCCATTCTGTGGGTTTTTTTTTTCCACTTTCTTAATAGTGTTCTTTGGGCACAAAACTTATTAATTTAGATGAAGTTCAATTTACCTATTCTTTTTCTTTTGTTGCTTGTGCTTTTGGTGTCACATCTAAGAACTTATTACTAAATTCAAGGTCATGAAGATTTACCCCAATGTTTTCTTCTAAGAATTTTGCCATTTTGGCTCTTACATTTAGATCTTTGATCCATTTTGAGTTAACATTTTTGTGTATGATATGAGGTACGAGTCAAACTTTATTCTTTTTTTTTTTTTTTTTTTTTTTGTGGTATGTGGGCCTCTCACTGCTGTGGCCTTTCCCGTTGCGGAGCACAGGCTCCAGACGCGCAGGCCCAGTGGCCATGGCTTACGGGCCAAGCCGCTCCGCGGCGTGTGGGATCTTCCCGGACCGGGGCACAAACCTGTGTCCCCTGCATCGGCAGGCGGACTCTCAACCACTGCGCCACCAGGGAAGCCCCCAAACTTTATTCTTTTGCATGTGGCTATCCGGTTGTCCCAGCATCATTTGCTGATGAGACTGTTCTTTCCCCATTGAATGGTCATGGTACTCTTGTAAAAAATCAATTGACCATAGATGTATGAGTTTATTTCTGGACTCTCAATTCCATTCCATTGACATATATGCCTATCCTATGTCAATATCACACTGTTTTGATTTCTGTAGCTTTGTAATAAGTTTTGAAATTGAAAAGTGTAATACCTCCAACTTTTTTCTCCTTTTTCAAGATAGTTTACTGTCCCTGCTGGTCTAGTGGTTAGGATTTGGTGCTCTGGCTCAAGATAGTTTGACTATTTGAGGTCTCTTGCAATTCCACATGAATTTTAGGATTGGATTTTCCATTTCTGCCTGATACGTCATTGAGATTCTGACAGGCATTGCACTGAGTTTATAGATCAGTCTGGGGAGTAAAGCCATATTAACAATATTAAATTTTATGATCCATGAACATAGGTCATCTTGAGATTTATTTAGGTCTTCTCTATTTTTTTTCCAACAATGTTTTGTAGTTTTCAGATTATAAGTTTTGTACTTATTTGTTAAATTTATTCTTATTTTATTCTTTTTGATGCTAATGAAAATGTTATCTTAATTTTATTTTTGGATTTTTCACTGCAACTGTACAAAAATACAATTGAACTTTGTACAGTCATTTTGTATCCTGCAACCTTGCTGAACTTTTTAGTTCTAATAGTTTTTAGCAGATTCCTTAGGATTTTCTTTACTCATGATCATGTCATCTGTGCATAGAGGTATTTTACTCCTTCCTTCCTCACTCCCTTCCTCCCTGCCTCCCTCCCTCCCTCCTTTCCTTCCATTTTTCCTCCTCTTTCCTTCTTCGGGACTAATTACCCTGGCTAGACCTTCTAGTACAACGTTGAATATAAGTGGTGAGAGAGGATAGTCTTGTTTTGTTCCTTATCTTAGGGGAAAAGCATCCAGTATTTCACCATTAAATATGATGTTAACTGTGGATTTTTCATAGATGCCCTTCATCAGGTTGAAGAAGTTCCCTTCTATTCCTAATTTTTTGAGGTGTCTTTTTTTTTTTTGTCATGAAAGGGTGCTGGATTTTGTTAAATGCCTTTTCTGTGTTTATTGAGGTGATCACGTAATTTTTATTGCATCTTCAACATCATTTCTTTTTTAAATTGAAGTATAATCGATGTACAATATTATATAAGTTACAGGTGTACAATATAGTGATTCACAATATTTAAAATTTATACCACATTTTTAGTTATTATAAAATATTGACTATATTCCCTGTGTTGTACAATATATCCTTGTAGCTTATTTTATACATAATAGTTTGTACCTCTTAATCCCCTACCCCTCTATTGCCCCTTCACTCTTCCCTTTCCCCACTGGTAAGCACTAGTTTATTCTTTATATCTGTGAGTCAGTTTCTTTTTTGTTATATTCACTAGTTTGTTTTGTTTTTTTAAGTTTCTACATGTAAGTTATATCATACAGTATTTGTCGTTCTCTGTTTGACTTATTTCACTTAGCACAATACCCTCCAAGTCGAGATGATCATGTGATTTTTAAAAATTTTATTGATATCATGCATTACATTAATTGATTTTCAGATGTTATACCAACCTTGCATTCCTGAGATAAATCCTACTTGGTCATGGTGTATACTTCTTTTTCTACATTGCTGGATTTGGTTTGCTAGCATTTTGTTGAGGATTTTGAATCTATATGCGTAAGAGATATTGGTCTGTAATTTTCTTTTTTTGTGATGTCTTTGGTTTTGGAATCAGAGTAATACTGGGAATATCTTTATTTCTCTTTCCTTTTTTATTTTTATTGTTTTAATTTTTTAATTTTTAAATTTTTTGCGGTATGCAGGCCTCTCACTGTTGTGGCCTCTCCCGTTGCAGAGCACAGGCTCCGGATGCACAGGCTCAGCAGCCATGGCTCATGGGCCCAGCCGCTCTGCGGCATGTGGGATCTTCCCAGACCGGGGCATGAACTCATGTCCCCTGCATTGGCAGGCGGACTCTCAACTACTGCGCCACCAGGGAAGCCCTCTCCTTCTTTTTTTAAAGGTAGTTTTACTGGGTATGTGATTCTTGGTAGGCAGTTTTTGCTTTTGTTTTTTTCACATTGAATACATTATCCCATTGCCTTCTGATCCCCATGGTATCTGATAAGAAGTCAGCTGTTAACCTTATTGGATTCCATTGTAAATGAGGTTCATTTTTCTCTTGCTGTTTTGAAGATTTTCTCTATATATTTGGCTTTCAATATTTTTGCTATTCTGCATTTGTCCTACTTAGAGTTTTTTGAGCTTCTTAAGTCTGTAGATTAAGGTTTCTCATCAAATTTAGGAAGTTTTCAGGCATTATTTCTTTCTGCTTATTTCTTCATCTCCTTTCCTTCAGATGCTCCCATTATGCATATATTGGTACATTTCATGCTGTTCCCAACATCTCTGAGGCTCTTCATTTTCTTTCATTCTTTTTTCCTGTCTGTTCTTCAGATTGCATAATCTCTATAAATCTGTCTTCAAGTTTGTTAATTATTTTTTTCTGCCAGTTCATATCTACTGTTGAGCCTGTCTAGTGAATTTTTCAGTTCAGTTATTGTACCCTTCAGTTCCAAAATTTTCATTAAAAAACCTTTCTATTTCTTTATCTTCTCTATTCAAGAAGACATTGCTATCAAACCTCTGTTTACTTCTTTAAGAATGGTTTTTAACCTTTGATAATATTTATAATAGCTACTTTGAGTTCTTTGTTAAATCTGACATCTTGTCACTCTCACAGGCAGTTTCTGTTGCTTGCTTTTTTTCTCATGTGTGGATCAAACTTTCCTATCTCTATCCATGTCTTGTAATTTTTTTTTTTTTTTTTTTTGGAAATTGGACTTTTAAAATAATGTAGCAATTTTGGTCTCCTTTGTGGGTATAGTTTTTGAGGTCATTGTCTGATATTTGTTCTGACCCCAGGAGCGTTCTTCTTATCTGTCTCCTTCCCTGATTCTTTATGGTAAACTAGTCAGTTTATGGTTTAGTTTGTGTCTCAAATGGACATACCAGTCTTCTCTTAGTTGTGTAAGATCTCCAAGCCAGGGCTCTGGAGCTGGGGGTGGGGACAATAGTACCCTTCTCTCCAGGTGTCATCCCTGCTTTAGGAGCTGGGCACTTGGTGGAGTGGGAGGGACTGTAGCCTTTGGTCTTCTCAATTTGCCTCTCCTTGCATGAACATCTGCTTTATGACTGAGCCAGAATGAGGGTGATTGGGGTGCCAGTATTTTTCAGCATGCCACTACCAAGGTATCTCCTCCATTCCACTGGTGGGGGCTAGGGAAAAGAAGGGAGCCCCCATTCTCAGCTGCACTCACCCAGAATGTAGCCTTTGCAACAGTAATCTGGGGTAGGAAGAGAAATACTATATCCACCCCTTCTTGGGAAGATACTGCAGGCCTCCAACAGGGAGCAAGGGGGAGAGAGAGTCCTGTGCTAACTGTTGTACTCATCTGGAATGGAGTTTCCATAATACTGAGCTTGGAGAGGAGAGGGAGGAAGTAGATCAAAGTGCAAATGCCATAGACTCTTACTGTTCTTATGGAGTTATATTAGGTTTTCTTGAATAAATGTTTCTTCATTTGCTGTATGCCCTTAGGACAATTTCCAGAGACTTTAAATGGCTCCAGAGACTTTAAATAATTTTCAGCAGTTTCACTGGGGAACAAGTCTGCATAACTCCTCTCATTGCTATGTCAGAAGTAGAACTCTAGCTATTTGACTTTACATTAAGGAAGATGAGGATTAGCTCTCTTTGCTCTCTTCCTTCCCCATCCTTACCTTGCTCTTCCCATTCCCCTCTCCTCCCAATAATGTGATGAATCTTTCCTTTCCTGTGCAAGGTTTTGTTTTCCCTAATTGCCGTTTAAAAAGTACCTTTGTTTGCCTATACTTATAACAAGGAAAACCCCCAAACTCTTGGCTAATAGTGTGACTCTCCTCTCAAGACATTTGGATTCATTTCTTCTTCCTGAAGAAGTCTTCCAAGGCCTTCCACTCTGCTTCTGGTTGGATGGGTTGTTTTTGACCCCTGGGATGCACAGGTATCACCCTGGGATCCATCACTATCAACCTAGAGGATATCTTTTTCTCTCTCAGCTCCCTGTATCTCATGTCTTCCTCTTTCTTGGTTTTCTCCTTTGTTTTGGTAGAGCACATCCTCTAGTCGTTCCTGAGAAAAGATATATGGGATGAATTTGTTGAGATTTTGCACGCCTGAAAATGCCTCATCCTTGATTGGCTGTTAGTTTAGGTATAGAATTCCAGGTTGGAAATTATTTTCCTCCAGAAAATTTAAAGGCTTTGTTCTATTGCCTTCTGGCTTCCAGTATTGCTGTGAAGAGAAGGAAGCTGTTCTCATATATTATCTTTTCAATCTGGAAGCTCAGAGAATCTTCTCTTAGTTCCCAGAGTAGTGACATTTCATGACAGTGTGCCCTGGCATGGGCCTGTTTTCATTTATTGTGCTGGACCCTCTGTGAGTCCTTGAAATCTAGAAAGCTCTTCTTCAGGTCTGTGAAATTTCCTTAAATTATCTTATTGAAGATCTCCACCCTCCCACTTTTTCTATTCTTTCTGGAACTATAATTATTTGAAAATGGAACTCTTGGACAAGTCCTCTGATTTTCTTTCTTTTCTCTCCTATTTTCCTTATCTGTCACTCTAGAAGAGCTAAGCCTGGTCTTCCAAATTTTGCTTTTTAATTCCTGCCATTATATTTTTAGTTTTTAAAAGCTTTTTTATTTTGTGCTCTGCATCTCTTTTTTAAAAATGACAATCCTATTTTAATTTCACCTGTGCATGTCTTACATTATCTCTTTGATGATATTAAGACAGGTCTTTTTTTTTTTTTCTTGCTATTCTCTGTTATCTTTGAGTTGGTCTTTTTTCTTTGGTTTATTTTTATATTTCACGTTAGAGACATTCTTCTGATGTCTGGTAAACCTCAGTTTTCTGTGCATATTTAAAAATAGGAAAATAGGAGCTGACTGGAAGCTCTGAATACACGCATAGTTCTTGTGGGCTGTGTACTTTTTGCAGGGTGATCTAACCAGGCTGTTTAGTTGGAAAATCTCCAATGTTGGTACCTCCAGGGTTTCTCTAGGTTTTCTCCTTGGTCCATCATGTTCCCCAGAGAAAGCTCTTTTAATTATCTGCCTGGAGGGTGTAAGTCTGGCTGCCAGTGTCCTGAGAGCAGAGTGGTGGGAGATGAATGAGGTCTTCCCATCCAGCTTGCTCATGTTCCCTGAATCTCCCTGTCATCAGTAGAGTACCATCCCATGTACTATGCTGTATGCCCTTAGGACCATCTAGAGATGTCTGGTCTGTGATAAGAGCTTGTAAAAACAGCCTCTCAAGTAATCCTCTTTATTTGAACTGCCCTTTACCCCAACTTCCAGAGGTATCCAAAACAGCCAATTATGAGTCTTTGGGGATTTTTTTTTCCTGATTCATTTTCCTCAGTTGTCCATTTATTTTCCAGCTCCTGAAATTTTGTGGCTGCTTTTTCCTCTCCCATTCTCCCCATCCTTCTGTGCTCATACCTTCGAACATTTAAAGAAATCCCTCTACTGTTGTTTTAGCATTTAAGATGTGGGGAGAACCAACTCCTGGCTATGTGTGTCCAATCTCCCATCTTTACACGGATGTCTTCTCTTTGTGTTGCCTTCCCCATTGCGGTAAATGGAGACTCCATGCTTTCAGTTGCTGGCATCCAAACTTTGGAGCCATCCTTGACTCTTCTCTTTTTCCTATACCGCACATCTAATCTCTCAACAAATCTTTGAGCTTTACCTTTAAAATATATCCAGAATTCACCACCTGCACTGCTACCACCCAGGGCCAAGTCACACTGTCTTTCACCTGGACACTCCAGGAACCTCCATGCTGGCCTTCCTCTTTCTGTCTTTTCATGTTCTACAGTCTGCTCTCCACACAGCAGCCTTTTTATCTGTCATATCCCATCACTCCTCTTCCTAAAACATTCCTGTGACTCCCACTTCACTGTGAAATAAGAGCCCAAATCCCAGCAAGGCCAACAAGAGCCTATGTGATCAAGCCCCACACACCTTCCCAGTCACACTGGCCACCTGGCTATCTCACACTATGCAAGCCAGGTCCTTCCCTGGCTCTTGCCTTTGCCTGGAGCACTGTTCCTCCAGATACCTGCAGAGCTCACTCCTTCACTTCCTTCAGGTTACCTCTCTTCTTCCCTAGGCCCTCTCTATCTTTGTTATCCTACTTTATATTTCTCTATGGCAACTCTTGAGATTGGACATATTTCCTTGTTTAGTTATTTATAGCTTATCTCCCCTCTCTAGAATGCATAGTCTTGAAGGCAGAGATTTTGACTTATTTTGTTCAGTGGTATATCCCCAGCACCTAGAACAGTGCCTGGCATATAGTAGGTGCTCAACAAATATGTGTTGCATGCATGAATGAATGAATGTTTGACCCCAGCCCTGACTCTGGGACTGACCTTATTCTGGGCAGGAGATTTGAAGAGCTCTAGGTCTACAGCCCTTTACTCCATTCATTCGTTCATTAATCCACTTAACCATCTATGCATTATTGTTGCTGTTGTGAGTATTAATATTCAACAGCTAGAAAGTGGCAGAGGGAGATTTGGCCCCACCCTGTCTGACTTCAAAGCCCTGGCTCCCAGGCATGCTGCAAAGGCAGGCCCTCCACAAGGTTGGGAGAATAAGGTTAAGACCTGGTTCCTCGCCTTGGGCAGGAAGTTAGAAGAGAGCCTGGCCCCAGGCTGTCCATGCTTATAAACGTCTCGCTGCTGGATAAGCAGTCTCTTGTGAGAGGCTGACAAGGTCCAGCTCCAATGATGCTGCCTCATGGAAGCCCCCCAGGACTGTCCAGGGCAGAACAGCTGCTCCTTGCCTGCTGTGTCTGGTCTGTGCCCCTCCTTCTATCAGGGTTAACATCTGATTTCTTATAATCGTCTGCCACACTCTGTCCACCCTCAGCTGTGAGCTCTTTTGAGATAGGGGCTGGGTCTTGTTCAACTCAGTGTCCCAAGAGCCCAGTGCAAGGCCTACAGCTGGGGAGGCACTAAAGAAGCAATTGAATGGGATGAATGATGCAGAGTAGGGGCGTGGTTGAAATGGGGTCCTGAGTTCAATGTCAAGCTCTACCACTCACTAGCTGTGAGTGTGACCTGGGGAACTTCATCAACTCCCTGAGCCTCAATTCCCTTATCTACAAAATGGGGAGAAAAAAAAATCCCCCATTCCATGAGGATTCAATGAGTTAATGAATGAAATCTTTTTGCGCAGTGCCTGGCACGGAATAGGCCTATAATTAGAAATTGCTGCTCTTCTGAGCCAGGCCTCTCTGGCCCCGGCCCACTGGCTCTGTACCCCCAACAGCAGGTGCCCCTGCCTGACTTCTTACTGGTGCCCAGGGCAGCTGGCTGAGTTCCTGGTCCAGCAGCTTGGCCCTCTGTCATTTAAGGATTGGCCTCTCTGCACTTGGAGGTTGGCCTCCAAACAGCCTGGCCCTGACACGTCATGTCCTTGCTTGCTGGCCAAACTGGAGAGAGTCATCACTGGGGCAACTGAGCCACCCCTGGTGTAGCAACAGGGCAGAGGCATCGGATGAGGAGCAGTGCCTGGGATGCCCACAGGACAGGGGCTGCTGCGGGAGCAAAGGCAGGCAGGGGTGTCTGGCAGGGATGTAAGGGAGAGGGGGAGGACTGATTGGGAGTGGGACTTGCCTTGAGGATATGGGGAAATCTATATTTTGGTTGTGTTTATTAAAAAGTCAAAAAGAGGGGCTTCCCTGGTGGCGCAGTGGCTGAGAGTTCACCTGCCGATGCAGGGGACACTGGTTCATGCCCCAGTCCGGGAGGATCCTACATGCCACAGAGCGGCTGGGCCCGTGAGCCATGGCCACTGAGCCTGCGTGTCCGGAGCCTGTGCTCTGCAATGGGAGAGGCCACAGCAGTGAGAGGCCCGTGTACCGCAAAAAAAAAAAAAAAAAGTCAAAAAGAGTTTAATCAAGGCATGTAGATTTCAAAAGCCAGTCTTCTTTGGCAGATCATAAGCTCCATCTAAAATCAGGGTCCTTAAAATTTTGGGGAGGAGATCCTATGATTCCTTCTTTGAAGCCTTGAGATATGGGGCTGGGGGCTTGGGGTGGACTTTCTGTGGCCTAATAGACATTCCCAATAGTACTCTTCTCCTGTATTGTTACTAATTGTTAAATTCCTGAATTCCCTCCAAGAACATACCATGGTCAGGTCTATTCTACTTTTGTGCCCCTTTTGTGTCCAGAGCAATGCTTTCCATATAAGCATAATTATTATAGTTGTCATTTTTTCTCAGTTTTTTTGAATTTTATTTTACTTTTAATACAGCAGGTTCTTATTAGTTATCTATTTTATACATACTAGTGTATACATGTCAATCCCAATCTCACAATTCATCCCATCACCACCACCCACCTGCCCCCACTTTCCCCCCTTGGTGTCCATACATTTGTTCTCTACATTTGTGTCTCTATTTCTGCCTTGCAAACTGGTTCATCTGTACCACTTTTCTAGATTCCACATATATGCATTAATATACGATATTTTGTTTTCTCTTCTGACTTACTTCACTCTGTATGACAGTCTCTAGGTCCATCCACGTCTCTACAAATGACCCAATTTCGTTCCTTTTTATGGCTGAGTAAGATTCCACCATATATATGTACCACATCTTCTTTATCCATTTGTCTGTCGATGGGCATTTAGGTTGCTTTCATGACCTGGCTATTGTAAATAATGCTGCAATGAACACTGGGGTGCATGTGTCTTTTTGAATTATGGTTTTCTCTGGGTATGTGTCCAGTAGTGGGATTGCTGCGTCATATGGTAATTCTATTTTGAGTTTTTTAAGGAACCTCCATATTGTTCTCCATAGTGACTGTATCAATTTACATTCCCACCACCAGTGCAAGAGGGTTCCCTTTTCTCCACACCCTTTCCAGCATTTGTTGTTTGTAGATTTTCTGATGATGGCCACTCTCACTGGTGTGAGGTGGTACCCCATTGTAGTTTTGATTTGCATTTCTCTAATAATTAGTGATGTTGAGCATCTTTTCATGTGCTTCTTGGCCATCTGTACGTCTTCTTTGGAGAAATGTCTATTTAGGTCTTCTGTCTATTTTTTGACTGGGTTTTTTGTTTTTTTAATATTGAGCTGCATGAGCTGTTTATATATTTTAGAGATTAATCCTTTGTCCGTTGATTCATTTGCAACTATTTTCTCCCATTCTGAGGGTTGTCTTTTCATCTTGTTTATAGTTTCCTTTGCTGTGCAAAAGCTTTTAAGTTTCATTAGGTCCCATTTGTTCATTTTTGTTTTTATTTCCATTACTTTAGGAGGTGGGTCAAAAAAGATATTGCTGTGATTTATGTCAAAGAGTGTTCTTCCTATGTTTTCCTCTAAGAGTTTTATAGTGTCTGATCTTACATTTAGGTCTATAATCCATTTTGAGTTTATTTTTGTGTATAGTGTTAGGTAGTGTCCTAATTTCATTCTTTTACATGTAGCTGTCCAGTTTTCCCAGCACCACTTATTGAACAGTCTGTCTTTTCTCCATTGTATATCCTTGCCTCCTTTGTCATAGATTAGTTGACCATAGGCATGTGGGTTTATCTCTGGGCTTTCTATCCTGTTCCATCGATCTATATTTCTGTTTTTGTGCCAGTACCATATTGTCTTGATTACTGTAGCTTTGTAGAATAGTCTGAAGTCAGGAGACTGATTCCTCCAGCTTGTTTTTTTCCCTCAAGATTGCTTTGGTTATTTGGGGTCTTTTGTGCTTCAATTCAAATTTTAAGCCTTTTGTTCTAGTTCTGTAAAAAGTGCCATTGGTAATTTGATAGGGATTGCATTGAATCTGTAGATTGCTTTGGGTAGTATAGTCATTTTCACAATATTGATTCTTCCAATCCAAAAACATGGTATATCTCTCCATCTGTTTGTGTCATCTTTGAGTTCTTTCATCAGTGTCTTTTTAAAATTTTATTTATTATTTTTGGCTGCATTGGGTGTTTGTTGCTGCATGCGGGCTTTCTCTAGTTGTGGTGAGCAGGGGCTACTCTTCGTTGTGGCGCGCAGACTTCTCATTGTGGTGGCTTCTCGTTGCAGGCTCTAGGTGCACAGGCTTCAGTAGTTGTGGCACACAGCCTCAGTAGTTGTTGTGCACGGGCTTAGTTGCTCCATGGCATGTGGGATTTTTGTTTGTTGGGAGATTTTAAATCACGGTTTCAATTTCATTAATTGTGACTGGTCTGTTCATATTTCTTATTTCTTCCTGGTTCAGTCTGGGAAGGTTATACCTTTCTAAGAATTTGTCCATTTTATTGGCATAGAGTTGCTTGTAGTTGTGGCTCAGTAGTTGTGGCGCACAAGCTTAGTTACTCTGCAGCATGTGGGATCTTCCCGGACCAGTGCTTGAACCTGTGTCCCCTGCATTGGAAGGCGGATTCTTTACCGCTGCACCACCAGGGAAACCCTCTAGGTATTTGTTGATTTCCTTTTTGATTTCTTCAGTGATCTCTTGGTTATTTAGTAACATATTGTTTAGCCTCCATGTGTTTGTGTTTTTTTATGGTTTTTTCCCTGAAATTTATTTCTAATCTCATAGTGTTGTAGTCAGAAAAGACGCTTGATATATTTCAATTTTCTTAAATTTACTGAGGCTTGATTTGTGACCCAAGATGTGACCTATCCTGACTGTCACACAGAGTGAAGTAAGTTAGAAAGAGAAAAACAAATATCGAATATTAACGCATATATGTGGAACCTAGAAAAATGGTACAAGTGAACCGGTTTGCAGGGCAGAAATTGAGACACAGATGTAGAGAACAAACGTATGGACACCAAGGGGGGAAAGTGGTGGTGGGGGGCGGTGTGATGAATTGGGAGATTGGGATTGACATGTATACACTAATATGTATAGAATGGATAACTAATAAATAAATAAATAAATAAATGCATTAAAAAAAAAAGATGTGATCTATCCTGGAGAATATTCTGTGTGCACTTGAGGAGAAAGTGTAATCTGCTTTCAGATGGAATGTCCTATAAATATCAATGAAATCTCTCTGGTCTATTGCGTCATTTAAAGCTTGTGTTTCCTTATTAATTTTCTGTTTGGATGATCTGTCCATTTGTGTAAGTGAGGTGTTAAAATCTCCCACTGTTACTGTGTTACTATTTCCTCTTTTATAGCTGTTAGCATTTGCCTTATGTATTGAGGTGCTCCTATGTTGGGTGCATATATATTTATAATTGTTATATCTTCTTCTTGGATTGATCCCTTGATCATTATGTAGTGTCCTTCCTTGTCTCTTGTAACATTCTTTATTTTAAAGTCTATTTTATCTGATATGAGTATTGCTACTCCAGCTTTCTTTTGATTTCCATTTGCATGGAATATCTTTTTTCATCCCCTCACTTTCAGTCTGTATGTGTCCCTAGGTCTGAAGTGGGTCTCTCGTAGACAGCATATATATAGGTCTTGTTTTTGTATCCAGTCCGTGAGCCTGTGTCTTTTGGTTGGAGCATTTAATCCATTCACATTTAAGGTAATGATGGATATATATGTTCCTATTACCATTTTCTTAATTGTTTTTGTAGGTTTTTTTCTTCTCTTGTGTTTCCAACTTAGAGAAGTTCCTTTAGCATTTGTTGTAGAGCTGGTTTGGTGGTGCTGAATTCTCTTAGCTTTTGCTTGTCTGTAAAGCTTTTGATTACTTCGTTGAATCTGAATGAGTTCCTTGCTGGGTAGAGTAATCTTGGTTGTAGGTTCTTCCCTTTCATCACTTTAAATATATTGTGTCACTCTCTTCTGGCTTGTAGAGTTTCTGCTGAGAAATCAGCTGTTAACCTTATGGGAGTTCACTTTTATGTTATTTGTCATGTTTCCCTTGTGGCTTTTCATAATTTTTCTTTGTCTTTAATTTTTGTCAGTTTGATTACTATGTGTCTCAGTGTGTTTCTCCTGGGGTTTATCCTGCCTGGGACTCTCTGCTCTTCCTGGACTTGGGTGGCTATTTCCTTTCCTATGTTAGGGAAGTTTTCAACTATAATCTCTTCAAATATTTTCTCGTGTCCTTTCTCTCTCTCTTCTCCTTCTGGGACCCGTATAATGTGAATGTTGTTGCATTTAATGTTGTCCCAGAGGTCTCTTAAGCTGTCTTCATTTCTTTTCATTCTTTTTTCTTTATTCTGTTCTGTGGCAGTGAATTCTACCATCTGTCTTCTAGGTCACTTATCTGTTCTTCTGCCTCAGTTATTCTATTGATTCCTTCTAGTGTATTTTTCATTTCAGTTATTGTATTGTTCATCTCAGTTTGTTTGTTCTTTAATTCTTCTAGGTTTTTGTTAAACATTTTTTGCATCTTCTCAATCTTTGCCTCTATTCTTTTTCTGAGGTCCTGGATCATCTTCACTATCATTATTCTGAATTCTTTTTGTGGAAGGTTGCCTATCTCCACTCCATTGAGTTGTTTTTCTGGGCTTTTATCTTGTTCCTTCATCTGGCACAAAGTCCTCTGCCTTTTCATTTTGTCTATCTTTCAGTGAATGTGGTTTTCATTCCACAGGCTGCAGGATTGTAGTTCTTGCTTCTGCTGTCTGCCCTCTGGTGGATGAGGCTATCTAAGAGGCTTGTGCAAGCTTCCTGATGGGAGGGACTGGTGGTAGGTAGAGCTGGGTGTTGCTCTGGTGGGCAGCGCTCAGTAAAACTTTAATCCATTTGTCTGCTGATGGGTGGGGCTGAGTTCCTTCCCTGTTGGTTGTTTGGCCTGAGGCAACCCAGCACTGGAGGCTACAGGCTCTTTGGTGGAGCTAATGGCAGACTCTGGGAGAGCTCATGCCAAGGAGTACTTCCCAGAACTTCTGCTGCCAGTGTCCTTGTCCCCGCAGTGAGCCACAGCCATTCCCCGCCTCTGCAGGAGACCCTCTAACACTAACAGGTAGGTCTGGTTCAGTTTCCTATGGGGTCACTGCTCCTTCCCCCTGGGTCCTGATGTGCACACTACTTTGTGTGTGCCCTTCAAAGGTGGAGTCTCTGTTTCGCCCAGTCCTGTTGAAGTCCTGCAATCAAATCCTGCTAACCTTCAAAGTCTGATTCTCTGGGAATTCCTCTGCCCGTTGCCGGACCCCCAGGTTGGGGAGCCTGACATGGGGCTCAGAACCTTCACTTCGGTGAGTGGACTTGTGTGGTATAATTGTTCTCCAGTTTGTGAGTCACCCACCCAGTGGTTATGGGATTTGATTTTATTGTGATTGCGCCCCTCCTACCATCTCATTGAGGCTTCTCCTTTGTCTTTGGATGTGGGGTATATTTTTTGGTGAGTTCCAGTGTCTTCCCGTTGATGACTGTTCAGCAGTTAGCTGTGATTCCAGTGCTCTCGCGAGAGGGAGTGAGTGCACGTCCTTCTACTCCGCCATCTTGAACCAATCTCCCTTTTTCTCAGTTTTATTGAGAAATAATTGACATACATCACTGTATAAATTTAAGGCATGCAGCATGATGGTTTGATTTACATTTAGTTATCTTTTAATGAGCACTTACACCAATCCTGAAGTAGGTACTAATTTATTCCCCATTTGAGGATGAGGAAATGTGGTTCAGAGAGGTTAAGAGGCACAGCTATGGTCACATAGCTGGAGGTGGCACAGCTGGGATCTGACTCCTCTGAGGGCTGTCTTATGAACTGTGTCAGACTCCCTCCCTCTGTCATACTGAGCAAGAGTTTGTTGAATGACTGACAGTGTTGACATGTGGTGATGGATGGATGGGTTTGAACAGCTGGCCTCTGCCAGCTGCAGCTGTTCATCAGGGACAGGAAGAAAGAAGGTGAGCTGGGGCCAACCCATCTGGGGGCTGGGGTCAGGCCTGGAGATCTACCAGAGATTCAGATGTTCTGGTGGGGACTAGAGCCACCCAGGGTCATTTGCAGACTCCAGATGAAAAGGTAGAATCTGGGCTCCAAGGCAGAGGATTCTCCAGACTCCATTTAAACCCTTCCCGTGCTGGGAACCGTCCTCTTCAGGGATGAATGGCAAGATTCTGTAGCTGATAAGTCTTGATCCCAGCAACCAGGTTCAAGAGCCTATGTCTTAACCACCATTCAATGTGTCTTCCCTGGTCTAAGCACTCTCATTGGCTACCTGGATTCCTGCAATGGCCTCTTCCTGTTTTCCCTTTGACTTCATCTACTACCCTACACCCCTTGGTCCATGCAGCCACACTGGCCTCCTTGCTGGTCCATGAACATGCCCAGCTCACTCCCACCCCAGGGCCTTTGCACATGCTTCTCTGTTGTTCAGAATGCTCTGTGTCATCCAGGTCGTTTGCTTGATTTGCCTCCCCTCCTCAGGCCTTTGCTGAAATGTCTTCTCAGTGAGGCCTTCCCTGATCAACTTTTTAAAAATTCAAACCCTACTTCTCAGCACTCTCTACCCTCCACTTTATTTTTACATAGCACTTATCAGCACCTGACATTCTTTTTATTTTACTTATCTATTGGTTGATTATCCATCTCCCTTGACTAGAATGTAAATCCCACGAGGACAAGGGATTTTGGTCTGTCTTGTTCATGGCTGTGTCTCTAGTGCCTAGAACAGTACCTGGCACAGAGTGGGTGCTTTGTAAATATCTGTGCATGAATTCCCTGAGCTTGCTTGAATCCAGGATCTCTTTATCACCATATCCTTGATGAAAATGTCCAGAGACAGATCCGTGGTACACCATCTGAGACATGCTGCAGGCTGACATTGATTCGTTTATCATCATCCGTCAAATCGGGTCATTTGACAGATTATGGACCTACTTAACCATCCAGTCCCTCAGCCCTGACATGTAAGCTCCAAGAGGAAAGGAGGTGGGTCTGTTTTGCTTGTTCTTTTTCTTTTTGAAAAATTTTATTTATTTATTTATGGCTGCATTGGGTCTTTGTTGCTGCGCGCGGACTTTCTCTAGTTGTGGAGAGCGGGGGTTACTCTTCGTTGCAGTGCACGGGCTTCTCATTGCAGTGGCTTCTCTTGTGGCAGAGCATGGGCTCTAGGCACATGGGCTTCAGTAGTTGTGGCGCACGAGCTCAGTAGTTGTGGTGCACGGGCTTAGTTGCTCCACGGCATGTGGGATCTTCCCCGACCAGGGTTCGAACCGGTGTCCCCTGCATTGGCAGGTGGATTCTTAACCACTGTGCCACCAGGGAAGTCCTGTTTGTTCTTATGAACAAAATATATTTAATACTTTGCTTTGCACACTCTAAGTGTTCAATACATGTTTGTAGGAAAAAAAAAACATCAAAAGAGCCGGCAGGGACAAGGTCTCAGCTAAAGTAATCTACAAACTATCTTGTTTTCTTATGATGATTGTCAATTCCCACAGACCCTTCCTGCCCCTACCCCTGACACCCCAGTCTTGGTGGGGGAACAGCACCTGTTTACATATAAATATCTTAGTGTCCTGACTGCTCTGAAAGGAATGAACTGAGAGAAATCAAGTGATACCCTTCAGGAGAAGCAGTGAAAATAATATGCAGTTTAATGTATTTATACACAAATAGTTTGCTCTGACTAGAGGCTCTGGGGAAACCGGAGAGAGTCTGGCTGTGTGAGTGGAGAGTGGAAAAACAGAGAGATTCCACCCCTCTCGCTTCATGGAGGTCACATGGGGAACTGGGTCTCCAGGCGCCTTTAAAAATTTCATTTGTTTGGTGCCTACTAAGCACAAGAACTTTATACCAAAATATCTCATTTCACCCTCATAACGGTCATTTCCTCTCTTTCACAGCAGGGGAAACAGAGGCACACAGGGGGCCAGTGCCTTGCCCAGGGCTGCAGAGGGGGTGTGGGAAGGGCAGGGAGGGGGGCCCAGTCTGTTTGGTTTCCATGGTCTCACCTTCACCTGAGCCGCCTGCTCTGGGTTAAGGGTTTGCCCCCCCCCCCCCGTGGAGGAGGCAATCAAGCCCTGAGACAGTGGGATGGACTAAATGACCTCCCAGCCACCTCCCTTATGTCCTTCCTTCCCCAGGATCCCTGGTTCCTGGGCCAGGTGCTTCAAGATGGTGGCCCAGGTGGTCCTGCGTCACCGTATGAGCTGTGACCCCAGCCAGTGGGGCTGCACCACCGACCGAGGCTGGGGAAGTGGGAGGAGGGCGGGGAGGAAAGCAGGGAGAGACGCTTTCCCGATCTGCGGTGTCAGCCTCGGCTCTGGAAATGAAATGCCTTTTAATTTCAACGTCTGCTTTTCTTTTCCCCTCCGTGATGCTGTCTGGTGCCAGGAGGCCCTTGGCCACAGGATGCACATTTAACAAATCCAATAAAGCCTGTATTTGGCTGGCTGCTGGCTCCCTGGAGCTGGGCTGGCCTGGGACACATTACCTCATTCAGGCTCCTCACCTGTGCCTGGGGGGCGTGGGGGCAGAGAGCAGGATCGGCCAAGGCGCTGGGAGAAGCAGAGGTTGGAGGTGCTGCACTGCTCACCGGGGGACAGGTGATGCCTGGGGCAGGGTCCCGAGACCTGAGTGCCGGTCCCAGCTCTGCCACCAGCTAATGGTTTGACCTTGGGCAATCCCTGGAAACATTGGTTCTTCTGTGAAGCGGCAGGATTAGACTAGGTCAGTGGGCTTTATATTTTTTAAGCAGCAAAACCCAATTTCCCCAAGTGGAATGCACTACGGAAGTCTCCTCTTGGAAGGCTCTGGCCCTTGGTTACTCCTCCCCTTTGTGGTTTTTTGTTTGTTTGTTTGTTTTCTTAAAGATGGCAAGCTTGTTCCTGCTTCAGGACCTTTGCACTGACTTTCCCTTTTGCATGACTACCTTCCCCTAGAATGCTCTGTGCGCAGCTGGTGCTTCTCTTGTCAGCTGGGAGTTAGCTCGGATGTTACTCCCTCAGAGCCTTCTCTAACCAGCTTGTCTAATGATGTCCTGCACCCCGCAGTCATTCTGTACCCAATCGCCATTTTACTGTGTCCTCAGCACTTATCACTGCCTGATATTTCCTTGTGTCTTTATTTGTTAACACGTTTATGGTCTCTTTTCCCCACTAGCTTACAAGTTGCACGAGGATAACTTCGTCTCTTTTACTGCTCTATTCATAGCAGCAAACACAGTGAAGGTACTCAATGTTTCCCTGATGAACGAATAAACGATTATCTAAAACAGTGAAGGTGACGCTGCTCTGGTGTGGAGGGCTGTGTACCCCACTGGCTGGACCACCCCCTCACGACCTCCAACCTCCCACCGTCTTTGAGGTCCCTCCCTGTCCCCCCATTGGGATGTCACAAAGCCCAGTTTGAAAACCACTTGGACTTGGGTATCTCTAAGGCTCTCCTAGCAGCTCTGACCATCCGTAGCCAACTCCAAAACCACGGTACAGCCAAGAAGCGCTGGGGTTTCAGAGAAGGGCAAAGTGAAAGCTGATTGCAGTTGTCTCCGAGAAGGTGGCCCTTAAATTGGTTTGGAGCTTTAGAGCTGATGGAAAGAGGCTTTGAGGAGGAAGAGAAGCAGAGGTCATGGAGCAGAGAGGAGGTGGGAGATGTGGGCCTTCTTCAGACACCTGTGAGCCACCCAGGTTGGCAGGACCCAGGGGAGATTAAACAGGAAATGTTGGGCACGGCCAGCTATCGGAGGGTCTTGAGTGCTAAGGTGGGATGCTTGTGCCTGATTCGTGATGTGTGGCGGTCCGCACTGAAGCTTTGAGTGGGACAGTGGAATCGTCAGGGCCTTGCATGTGGGCTATAAGAGGGAGAAGGCAGAAATGGAGGCAGGGAGACTGGGGAGGAGGCTGAGAGACGATGAGGCCTGGGCCATGGCAGCGGGGATGGAGAGAGGGATGGGATTCAGGAGAGAAAGGGAACTAAGAAGGGAGCTGGGACTTCCCTGGTGGCGCAGTGGTTGGGAATCTGCCTGCTAATGCAGGGGACACGGGTTCGAGCCCTGGTCTGGGAGGATCCCACATGCCACGGAGCAACTAGGCCCGTGAGCCACAACTACTGAGCCTGCACGTCTGGAGCCTGTGCTCCACAACAAGAGAGGCAACGATAGTGAGAGGCCCGCGCACCGCGATGAAGAGTGGCCCCCACTTGCCACAGCTAGAGAAAGCCCTCGCACAGAAACGAAGACGCAACACAGCAAAAATAAATTAATTAATTAATAGACTCCTACCCCCAACATCTTGGGAAAAAAAAAAAAAAAGAAGGGAGCTGATCTGGCAGTGGGCTCATATGGAGGGAAAGGAAGAAGGAAGAGGCTAAGATAAACTGAAGTTTCCCATCAGCTTATGGGGATGAGGCTCTGCTCCAGGAGGAATTGTCCTGGAGGACTGTGTTGGCGGGGATGGTTGGGGAGGGTCAGGCTTGTGGACAGCCCATATCCCAGGCCCAGAGAGTAAGGCTTCACAGCTCAGCTGCTCCACACCTCAGGCTGCCTGGGCCAAGAGGAGCCTTTGGGGCAGCACTTCAGTTTGGTTCCCTCCCCGCAGGCCCCGGGATTAATGTGCTAATGGTCACCCAGGGACCTCAGCAGAGAGTGGGGATGACTCAGTTTCGACTCATCCCCACTGCAGAGAACAAGGCACACCATGAAAAGCACTGGAAGTGCCCGGCCGGGGGAGCCTCCTTTGGCTATGAGGGCTGGCGTGTCACGGGCATGTCTGTGATGGTCTGCATTTCCCAAGTGACAAGGACAGGGTCATCTTCTCAATCCTACAGGTCATCCCCTGACCCTCTTTTCCAGCGTGAGCCCTGAGCACCCCACAGTCCTCGCAGTTCAGACAGAAAAGGGAGGAGAATTTATTTAGGGGCATGTTTTAGAATTTGGGGGTGCTTCTGGGATAGTGTGCCCAGACTGCCAGAAATAGAGGGCATTCTCTGGATGTCTAGAGTGAGTTCTGGACCTTGGGGAAAATATTTTGTAATTCGAGGATAGATTTCAGAATTCTAGGCTTGTTCCAAAACTCTGGGCTCTGTTTCAGAATTCTCGGGAATGTTTCAGAAGCCTAGGGAATTCTGGGATGTATTTCTGAACTCTGGGGGCCTGCTGGAGTCCTGGGCTGGCTCCCCATCATTCATCTCCTTGGACTTGTCTTTTCTGCTGTGATCTGCCTGTACACATGGTTACAGGGAGGCAGTTGCTATGGCAACAGTAACCGTGGGGTGTATCAACTCCCAGAATTTACTCTGAGCCTGTGACATTTTAGCTGGTGGAAAACCACAGTTAGCTCCTGAGAGCCTGATGAGCAGGGATTCCTGCCAAACCTGTCTTTGTGCTTCCCTTTCCCCAACCTCAAATAACCTCCCTCTGGGCCCGTGGATATGGCTGCCTGACACTCTCTTGGGCAAATGAATATTCAAAAGCAGCCAAAAAGTGTATTCAAATCTCATAAACTTCCGCCAGCCTTGCTCCATTTAAATGCAACAACAGTCTCTGTTTTGCCCCATTCATCTGCCAGGAGAGTGAAGGGTAATTCCAGGAGCTGAAAATAAGCGCTTTTCCCAAGTTGCTTTAACCTCCTAAGTGGGCTAACAGAGGGGTGGGGCTGGGCTTTTCACTCTATAGGTTGTGTGAGACAAGTCTCCTAGACTCCTAAGATGCTGGACTACATCTGCTGAAACTGTGGTCCAGGGAGGGCGAGTGACAGCCGATGAGCGCCAGAGGCCAAAACCCAGGTTTCCTGACCCCCAGGTTAGGCTCTCCCCCACAGTGGCTGCGTCCTTAAACAGTAGGCATGGCCCACTGGGGACGGCGCTACGTGAGTAGGCTTTCTTGCCTGAGGCCTGCTTCTGTCTACAGAGTCATAGACTGTCATGTGTGGAGGACTCTTGAGAATCATCTGGGTTCTATGGATGGGGAAACTGAGGCCCAGAGACATCCCTCAGATGGTTGATTAGTGGCAGAACAGGGACCTGAATTTCAAGCTCCCAATTCCCAGCCCAGAGCCCTTGGTGTCACCTTCACCTCTCCCGCTTCATATTATTAGTTCATCATTTGTCCATCCATCCTCCATTCATCATCTGTCCATCCACGCATCCATCTGTCCACCCCCCCGTCCATTTATCCATGCATCCATGCCTCCATACATACATTCATCCAGAAAGATATTAGTAACTGCTGAATGTCTTGTATCACCTTGGGCCTGGACAGGGCAGGAAGCTCATGGTTGTCTCGCCTGGGTCCCCTGTTTAGGATTGGGGCCATCCAGTCCATCCCACTTCATTCTTCCCTTCTGCTAAAAAAAAATTCCCTCCTTTAGACCAGCGAGTGCCCATCCCTGCCCCCGCCCCCACTGCCAACACACCGATCTCCTTCTAGTCTCTGCCCTTTTGCTGGTGATGTCCTTCCTGCCTGGGGCCCCCATACTCACAGTTTATCCAAACCCTACTTACCATTTAAGGCCACAAAAGCCCCCCATCCTCCACAGAGTATTTTCTCACCACCCCAGGCCATCTGCACTCTCCTCTCTCCTAAGACCCTCGGACAATTAACTGCACAAGGAGCCCCTATTTCCTGCCTTTTGGTTTTGTCCCGGTTCACTCCTTGAGATTGGTCCCATGCTATTTTACTACTAATGTTGCTGTTGGTATATTAGATTTGGGCAGTGCTGTGATGTAAAGAAAATGTCAGGAGATGTGGAATCAGACATAACTTTATAGATGAAATGCTGTGTGATCTTGAGCAAACTGCAGAACCTCTCTGAACCGCAGAGGTATGCGGTGAGGATTCCTGAAATGATACCTTTGAGAATTCTAAAGTGCTGAATAAACAGAAGGGAGTCCTCCTCAATTTGGGATCTATTTTCCTCTGTGCTACTTGGGCTTGTGGTCTTGAATGACTACTGACAGTTTAGGGCACAGACACCCTCTTCCTCCCCTATTCCCCATCCCCCAGGGGGGAGGCCTTGCTTGAGGACAATCTCCCAAGAGGGGTCTTGCTAAGCAGCCTTTTCTTTTCTTTTTTTTTAAACATCTTTACTGGAGTATAATTGCTTTACAATGGTGTGTTAATTTCTGCTTTATAACAAAGTGAATCAGCTATATGTATACATATATCCCCATATCCCCTCCCTCTTGCATCTCCCTCCCACCCTCCCTATCCCATCCCTCCAGGTGGACACAAAGCACCGAGCTGATCTCCTGTGCTATGCAGCTGCTTCCCACTAGCTATCTATTTTACATTTGGTAGTGTATATATGTCCATTTATACACCACCACTCTCTCACTTTGTCCCAGCTTACCCTTCCCACTCCCCGTGTCCTCAAGTCCATTCTCTACGTCTTCATCTTTATTCCTGTCCTGCCCCTAGGTTCTTCAGGACCACTTTTTTTAGATCCATATATATGTGTTAGCGTACGGTATTTGTTTTTCTCTTTCTTACTTACTTCACTCTGTATGACGGACTCCCTCCACCTCACTACAAATAACTCAATTTCATTTCTTTTTATGGCTGAATATTCCATTGTATATGTGTGTCATATCTTCTTTATCCATTCATCTGTCTATGGACACTTAGGTTGCTTCCACGTCCTGGCTACTGTAAATAGAGAGCAGCCTTTTCTTAATCTCTTCTCTCGAGGAGAGGTCCAAGGCAATGGTGGGGATGAGTGGGATATTTTTTTCTCCCAAGAAGAGTCATTTCCTCCATTGGTTGAGGTTGAGCAGAGCCTGGACAGGCCTTTGAGTATTTCCGAAGGGGTGTGGCTTCCTCAGGGACCGCCTCCTGTCTGGGAAAACAGGAAAGCACTTGGCCGCCTCTTGATTCCCACTCTGTGCGCTGCTGCCTTTAGTCTTCCTCATGTGTTTCTTTCCTGAAGTATGGCTTTAACACTCTCTGGGGCCTGTGGGAGGAGGTTTATACCTTAAGCACCTTTTTTTTTTCTCCCCCTACTGATTGATCTGTGCTTTCCAGAGCTGAGATGTCTTCTTTCATCATGGTTCCAGGAGACAAATCAGCAGTTCCTTCCTCACCTTAACATAAATCAAAACACGTCTATGTACCAAGGGTCGGCCACATGTGCCCGCCACATATGCAGGCCCAGGTGTGTGCACAGGAAGGCATGTTTTCACATGGAGACGGGTGTGCACAGGCCTGGCACGCGCGCTTGCCTCCCTGCGGGCACATGATGCCTGTACACGTCCTGAGCCTTTGTGCTTAGTTGCATCCCTTTCCCACTCACAGTGGGTGTCCACTTGAGTGGGTAGATTTACACATGTGCTGGCATAGAGAGGGTCGCTCTGTCTTGGGTGTGCATCCACCATGTGCACAGGCTTGTACACCCACATGCATGTGTAAAAATACAGACCTGCGTGCATCCATGTGCCACAAAGATAATCATGCCAGCTGCTGGTTACACACACCTATGTGCCAGGCACTGTTAACTCGGCGGTATTAACAATTGAGCCCTTGCGATGACACTATGACATATATACGTAAGACTGTATTATTATCCCCATTTTCCTGGATGTAGAAACTGAGGCTCAGGAAGGTTATATAACTTGCCTGGGTTCCCACAGCTAGGACATAGGAGGGCTGGGGTTTGAACCCAGGCAGTCAACTCCACAATCCACACTCATAACCACTCCACAGACTTGGTGGTTAAAGTCTGCTTTTGCAGGCGCTGCAAGGATTAAGCCGGTCCCTAACCTGGGCCTTTCCTTCTCGCATAGGCCAATAAGTGCAGGGTGTGAAGGTGAGCGTGTGGTGTGAAGCTGCCCCCTTGGGAGCCTCTGGGAGCATTTCAGCTTTCTCAGGGGGCCAGTGCCCCGAGGCTCCTGAACCAGCCTCTCTAAAACTTCCACCTTCCATTGCATTTTCTTTCCTCAATTCACATGTCCCAAGGCCCAGCTGAGCCCCATGAGGCAGGAATCGGAGAACCAGGCCACTCCCCCCAGTACTGGGTCTTTCCCAGCAGTCAGGCAGCTCTTAGAGCCCCTGCTCCACCTTGTTCCCATCCCCATCCTCACGTTCTCCCGTTGAGATCACTTTTGAGGACAGATGCTTTCCCCAGCAACCCACCCTGGACCAGTCTGATCAAGTTAGGGGCCCCTTCCTTCCCAAGTGTGGCTTGGGATCTCCCTCGGTCCTACTTCTGGCTTTGCTGCTTCTCAGCTGTGTGACCCTAGGCAAGTTTCTTAACCTCTCTGAGCTTCATTTGCCTCATCTGTAAAGTGAGGTAGCATTGACATCTACCCCAAGAGTTAATGGGAAGATTACATGAGTTAATATGTGGAAAGGGCTTAGAACTGCACCTAGCACTTAGCTACTCTCATCATCACCATTGTTCTACCCCTTACTGTACTAGTGCATGGTCAGTTGTCAGCCTTCCCCGCCCAGGTGTTGTGCTCTCTAAGGGCAGGACCACGACGTATGTCTCCTGGCTTGGTCCCTGGGGCATTGTTGGTTCTGCTCCACGTTGATTACACGTCTGAATGAGAAAGCCAGTTCTTCCCCCAGTGGGACAAGTTCTCTCTGTGAGTGGGATAAACCCCATCTTTCTGTCTAAGGGGGTGGGGTGAGGCCGCCTGCTCTATGCCAGGGATGCAAAGTAGGGCAGCCCTCCCCAGGGGGGTTGCCGTGGCAACAGGGAAAGTTCTGCACAGAGGCAGACACGCACGGGGTTGGTTGGGAGGCATGGTGGTGTTGCCTGCTTAGGGTAGA
Source organism: Grampus griseus (assembly GCF_964374135.1). Lineage (NCBI taxonomy): Eukaryota > Metazoa > Chordata > Mammalia > Artiodactyla > Delphinidae > Grampus > Grampus griseus. Next base: position 167,778,015 of record NC_139017.1, read on the forward strand.
GAGACAGGCTGTTGAAATGGCTTTCGAGCCTCAGTGACTCATCTGTAAAATGGGGGTAAGCTCCCAGCTCATGCTTAGGGTCATATTTAAGGGGGACATTGATGGGGAAGGCTGTTGGGAGCTGCAGAGGGCTGTGCCGGTCTGCTGTGACTCCCTTCCCCACCAGCACGGAAGCATCCCAAGAGAAACGACATTGCTTTATTCACTGCTGTACCCCCAACACCTAAAAACGTCCCTGACACGTAGTAGCTAGTAATAGGTGTTTGCTAAATGAGGAATTAGTCAAATAAGAGGGTGGGGACATCTCAAGGTCTCGCCCCAACCCAGCATCTAGAATTCTACCAGGCCCTGGTTCCGAGCTGTGGTTTACAGTAAGTAGAGACCCCTCGATGCCAGCCCTGACCTCTCCCAGACCCCCAGGGCTCCCTGAGTACCACTGCCCACCCTAGTTGGGACCTCTGTGAGGGCATGCAGGGGACTGGATCCCACCCAGCCTTGGGAAAACTGTCCTAGACTGGGATACTCAGACCTGGCTGATGATGGAAGCTTGGGGTGGGGGTGGGAGAGGTGATCATGGTGGATATAATGAATTCAGGTTCCCAGGCCCCTTCCCTGTCCTATCAACTCCCTGGGGTACGGCTCAGCATTTGGGGTTAACTACACTCCCAGGGGATTCTCAGGGCTTCGGCTCAGGACACAGCCTCCTGCAGTTGTGGGGCCCTTAAGGGGTCTCCCCGAGCAAACCAGGTTCTGCTGCTTTTTTACACTTGGGGAGACTGAGGTCCAGAGAGGGACATGACTTGGCCCACGCTAACTCTGGCGCTCCTTTGTCCTGTGGCTTGGACAAACTGCTTCCCCATCAACCCTCATGGTGTCCACCTAGCCTGGCTTCTCCTGAGGGCTGCCTGTTACCGCTCCCACCTATGCATCCAGGTCACGACGCAGAGCGGCAGGGAAGGAGCAAGGCTACTGAACCAGACAGCCCTGAGTTTGCAGCCCGGCTCTTCTTTTGGGCTTTTTGGGCAAGTGCCTTAACCCTCTTGAGCATCTTCCTCTGCAAAATGGGCATAACACGACCCATTTCACGGAGAAGTGGGTTAGTGAGGCAGTTAAGAGTGTGGACTTTGTAGCCAGGGAGTACAGATTTTGAATCCTGGCTCTACCGGGTTGACAGCTGTGTCACCCCAGGCAAATGACTTTCCCTCTCTGAGCTTTAGTGTCCTCATCTGTAAAATGGGGGAGATGAATCCCAGCTTCCTGGAGGTCATTGTGAAGATTGTAAAGGCACCCATGAAGCACATAGTTGGGGGCTCAGCTGAAATGAACCCTTTTTTAAAGAAAGGCAAGAAGGTGGCGACTCAGATGTCCAGCCTGATCCATTCTAGCTCTAGAGAGAAGCTAGAGAGAAGACTGGAAGCTTTCCAAAGGGCAGCCCAGACCAGGGACGGTAGAGGGGAGAGGTGTTTGTTTGAATAGCCAGAGATGCTGAGAGGCCCCTGGTGTGTGTCCATTAGCTGTTCCTGCTGAGTCGGAGGGAGTTGAAGGCTGGGGAAGTGAGGAGCCGTCATTGCAGCTGTGCAGTACTTTCTCTGCTGAAAAGCAGTTTACAACCCGTTATCATAATGCGCCCTCACAATAACCCTGGTAACTGTTAGCCCAGGGATCAGGCTTCCTGCTTCAGATGTGGAGATGAGAGCCCAAGAGGTCAACTGACTCCGCCAAGGTCACATAGCACAGCAATGGCTGGAGACAGGGAAAGTGGAGGGTGCCTGTTGTCTCTAGAGGATGGTGACAAGCGTAGGGGTGTCCCTCCTGCCTTCTGTCCAGCTTAACTGCTCCTTGCTCCAGTGCTCTGAAGCCAGATGTCTGAGTTCAGATCCTGGATCTTCCCCTTCCTAAATGTGTGCCTTGAGGATGTCACTTACCCCTGTTAGCCTGGTTCTTTATCTGTCAAATGGGAGGAATAATAGTACCTACCCCATAAGGTTGTTTTGGGGAGTAGACCAGCCAATATATGTAAAGCGTGTGCCTAGCACAGGATGGGTCCTCTCTCTGACGTGCAGCTTTCCTGTTCCGAGATACGTACCCCTAAAATCACATCACCTGTCTGGGCCTCAGTTTTTTCATCTGCCAAATGGGCGCTTATCTGGTGCCAGACATTGCACTAGGCCCCTGTGAGTCAGGATTTTATTTAATATTAGCAGTAACCAATGAGGCCAGTCCATTTAGTCATCATGTTCTACAGATAAGGAAACCAAGATGCAGAGAAGTAGACTGATGTGTCTGTAGTTACTTGGCTAGAGATCAAGATAATCCAACTCAGACTCAGACCTGAGATTCCAGAGTCCACAGCCCCTAAATGCGCCTGCCTCTAGGTTTTCCTCCAGGGAATTCTTTAGGGCTGCTAAACTTGCCTGGGACTTCGGAGCCTGCGGGCTAGTGCCCACCTGGGTGCCGGAGCAACAGAATCCAGCCCCACCCCTACAGGCAGTGACCTCTCTCTGCACTCTGCCCTGGCATGGAGCTCCAGTCCTAACTGGGCCTTTCTTCCCTGGGGCCTGCGGGGGATACTGGCAGGCCCCAGGCCAAGGCGGGAAGGCCATTAGCTGACACTGGAGCCTGAGCGCTGGTAATGACCCTATTTTCACATGGACGCAGCTCATGGTCTCTCCCCACGCTCAAATCTGCTCCCAGAGCGCCCATTCTGGAAAGAAGAAGCAGCAGATTATGTAATCGGAAGCGGGTTATGTAAGGATGTAGCAGGCCCTGGTGGGACTGGGGGAACGGAGCAGTGCCCCCAGCCCCTGCTCGCAGCCCCCAGCAGAAACTTGGCGAGCTGGGCCGGTTCCTGCTCCCACACCGCTCGGCTGCCCATCCTGGGACTGAGAACTGCGGCCAGGGTGGGGTGGGAGAGGGGAGGGCGAGGCTGTGGGACGGAGTGAGATGGCACTGGTCAGCGAGTCAGGAATCCTCACCTCTGTCCCAGCTCTTTCACGAATTGGACAAATCCCTTCCCTGCTCTGGGCCTCCGTTTTCTTTTCTGGAAAACCAAGGAGAGGTGACTTGGGTCATCTCTAGGGGTCCTCCCAGTGCTAGGGCTGCTGTTTCTCTCACCTTGGAGAGGGAGCCCCAGATTTCTCCTGCGGTTGCCAGCTTGCTTGTGCCGGGTACATTCTCTCTCTGGGCCCTGCTTTGCCTAACTGCCTAGCAGGAATATGGGTTCCACTTTCAGCTTCGTGGGTGCCGGATGTGCCTGGACTTTTGAGGTTCTGGAGGCGGGCAGCAGAGTGATGCCAGGACATCTCATCCCCAACTCTCTCCCTTGCTCCCTCATTGAGCCCCAGCAGAGAGCAGCCCCGCCTAATAATAATAGTGACAAGGACGCCAACTACCACTGATTGGTCAGGCCCTGTGATAAAGAGCCCTAAGAAGGGTGTACTTTTATTATCCCTATTTTACAGATAGGTGCTCAGGCTCAGAGAGGGCAAGTGACCTGCCCAAACTCACACAGCTAATTCAGTGGCCAAACCAGGATTTGATTCCAGGCTTGTCAAACTCCAGAGCTCCCGACACTGTGAGCCTGTACAGAACTGGCCTGCTTCTCTCCGGAGTCCAGAGAACTAGCTATGGCCAGATGGTGTAAACAGCCTCGTTCTGCAGTCTGGGCTCTGAGGAATGTCCGTCCCCGTCACCAGCCACCCCCAGGCCTTTCTGGACTCCCCACCCCCTGTCGTTCCCTTCGTGCCACCCACGGTGGCCACAGTGGCATCTGTGTGGTGGGCAGCACAGCCTGCAGGCTGTGTGGGCAGTCGGCACTGAGGGTTCATGGGCGCTTGTATTTTTAAACCCCGGCTCTGGCCAACCTCTGAAGTTAGCTCAGGGGTTTTCTTTGGGCACCGCTGACCCTGAGTGGGAGGGCGGGGTGGCCTCCTTGGCTTTGGGAGGCACCCTGCCAATAAGTGGGGCTCTTACCAGCCAGGGAGATGATCAACACTGGCTGGGGTCTGTGTCCCTTGGACTCTGGGAGCCCCAGGCAGGCTGAGCAAAGACCATGGGAGCAGTGGGCAGGTTGGAGGCTTGGAAGGAGGAAAGCAGGGAGAGCAGAAGAGGGAGGAGGGCGGAACGCAGCCAGAAGGAGTCAGAGGACGTAGGTGGGAGGCCACTCAGAATGCTTAGAGTCTGACCCACTCACTCTGAGATGGGGATGCTGAGGTCCCTAGAAGGAAAATGCACGTCACACTGACTTAGAGGCACAGTCAGAACTCGAACCCAGAGCTCTTGATTCCCAAGCAAGAGCAATTTTAGACCAAGTTTTCATCTTGGCTCCCAGGGAAGTCCTGCTCCTGGGTAGGGGAGTTTTGTCTGCCCTGGAGGAAGGCGAGGGCAGAGGAGTCCCCTCCTGTGTCCACTGAATGTTGCCATATTGAAGGAGCCAGGGCAGGGTTTCAGGATCAAGGCCAGATGACAGTGAAAGATGTGACTGGGCTGTAAAGGAGAGGTAGCTATACCCACGGGGCCCACCGGGGCTGCTCTTGCTCTCTCCCTTCTGATACTTAGGGCATTGGCCAATTTCCTTGTCTCTGACCCCTAGCACGAGGAGGGTCCCTCATACCATAGTACAGAGTAGGAAACTGAGGGCACTGTGGGGGCCATTTGCAGGAGAAACACGATGAATGTAAAGCACAGAGACAGTGGGAAGACCCAGTCCGCGTCCCCGGCTTGGACGCTCCCCAGCTCCATAACTTTGTCACAGCACCTTTCTGGGCTTCAGTTTCTTTATTTATCAAATGGGGACAATTACCAGCGTTTACCAAGTACTGATTTTATGCCAGGCACAGGACTAAACACTTTCATATGTTATTTTATTCAACTTTACGATGATCCATTTTTCCGACGAGGAAACTGAGGCTCAGAGAGGTTAAGCTGCATGTCCAGCGTCACTCATCTGCTAAGTGGCAGAACCTGGGTTTGTCTTTAGAATCTAGGCACTTAACCTGCATCCAATGCCTCCACCTAGGGTGTCAGTTTCTCAGATGAAAGACAAGTAGTAAGAGAAAGGGATTTGGAAAGGATGGCTGGAGATATATACAAGCTAGGTGTTTCAGTACTCTTCCCTTGCCACCTACCAGGGAAAGGAGGCCCAGACCCATTCCAGGCCTCTCTCCAGATTCTTTCTTGCCCACCCTGCCTAATCCAATCTCCATGCCACTGCCACAAGTGCTGGCCTTCTGAAAACACCAACCTGATGGTCTCACTCCCCAGCTTGAAACCCTTCCATGGCTCTCCACTCCCTCTGGGGAAAGTCTAAAGAGCCTAGGTTGGCATTCAGGGCCTTTTTATAATCCAGCCCCTTCCCACCACTCCAGGGACCCTCTACTTTGGCCACATCATTCCCTGGACAGATTTTCTTCTCCTCCCTCATGCCTTTGCTCTGGCAGTTCCCTCTGCCATTTTTACCTTATCCTCAAACTCCTATTCATCCCTCAAAACCAGCCCAAAGTCACTTGTTCTGTGAAGATTTCTGTGCCTGTCCCTGGTGGAATGTCACTCTCTATTGGTGCTCCTGTCGCCTTGAGGGTTGTTCTCATCACCAAGTTTTGGAGTAGACTGTTTATGTGACACTCTCCCCAACTCACCTGACAGCACCTGAGGGTCTCTGGAGGAAAGGGACTCTGTGAGCCACTCCAGTGTCCTAGCCCCAAGGCTGGGCACAGTGAACACTTGCTGCTGAGTGAATGAATCAAGGGCGTGGATCAGGAAGCTGCAGAGGGTGGTAGACCAGAAAAAGTTCTTTCTGGGTAGAAGCCAAGTCTTGGGTTCTGGCACAGCTCCATCTGTATCCCACTCACCAAGTATGGTTCAGGTTGAGAGCTAATGGTCCACAGTTGGACAGATGTGGAATTGAGCCAGGTGACTTTGGGTAAGTCACTTAACCTCTTTGAGTCTCTGGTTCCTTATCTGTGAACCCCGCTAACAATATGGTTGATATGAGGATTCAGATCAATAATGCCTGGAAAATGGCTAGAACAGAGCTTAACCTGCCATAGGGTAGGTGCTCAGTACAGGTTTTTTTCTCTTCTCCTACTGTCATCCCCATCATCATCACCAACATCTCCATCATCATCATCATCTCCATCAATATTATCATCCCCATCATCATAACCATCATCATCATATCGCCTTCATCCCAACATCATTGTCATCCTCATCATCATTATCATCACCACCACCACCACCATCATCATCGACAAACCACCACCATATCAACATTATGAGAATATTGTATAAGTGAAATCATATAGTATGTTACCTGTTGAGATTGGCTTTTTTTCCCACTCAGCATAATGGCCTTGAAGTCCATCCAAGTTCTTGCATATATCAGTAGTTGGTCTTTTTTTTTGTTTTTGTTTTTGAAACTGCTGAGTTATATTCCATTGTATGGATGTATCAGTTTGTCTTTCACCTATTGAAAGACATTTGAGTTGTTTCCAGTTTTGGGCTATTACAAATAAAGCTAGTATGCTACTTTATCTGATATTAATGTAGCAACTCCTGCTTTTAAGTTTTTTTAGTCATTGTTTGCATGGTATATTCTTTTCCATTCTTTTCTTTCAACCTATCTATATCATTATATTTGAAGTGAATTTCTTGTAGATAGTATATAGTTGGATGATATTTGCTTTTAAAAAAAATCTACTATGATAATTTCTGTCTTTTAATTGATGTATTTAGACCATTTACATGTAATATAATTGATATGTTAGAGTTTATGTCTGCCATTTTATTTTTTGCTTCTGTTTCCTCTGTTTTTCATTTGTTTTCTTTTTCTTCCTTTTAACTACTTGAACATTTTTTAGGATTTCTATTTTGATTGACCTATAATGTATTGATATTTGAATATATCTCTTTATATAGATAGATTTTTAGTTGTTCTTCTAGATATTACTTTATGCATACATAACTTATCACAGTCTACTCGTACTGACATTTTACTAATTTGAGTAAAAACCTTACCTCCTTTAATGTTCCTTTCCCTCCTTGTTTTAAATATGATTGTCTTAAATATTTTCTCTACATGTATTTAGAACCACATCAGACAATGTTATTGTAAGGAATGGCACCAAAAATGGAGGAGAGCTTAAACAAGCTTTATTGGGGAACGCTCCTGGGCGAGGTTCACTGGTACGAGAGAAAAGGGCCAAAGAAGTTGTGCCCAGGTGTGGGTGCGAACAAAATTTATAGAGGTGGACGCAGGGGAGGTGCTTGCTGTGTGAAGCAGCCTTTGTTTGGTAATCTCTCGGGTGTTGTGGCAATGTCAGTTGTCGGTTGCATCAACCTCAGAGCCGTTGGTTCCGCCCCTCGGGGAGCGGGAAGACCAGGGCCAGTGGTGGGGCAATGTCACGTGTCGGTTGCATCAGCCACTTTGGCGGGGGTTCTGTCTGGCTCCCTGGGCCCTTCCCCGGACCTGCTGGCCTTACAGTTATATTCTTTGATTCAATTACCAAATATAATTTAGAAAACTCAAGAGAAGGAAAGAGTTTATATATATCAATATATAAAAGAGAAACAGAAAAGTACATATATAATATTATATATATATCTCCATATTTTTGCTCTTCCTTCCTTCCTGATGTTCCAAGATTCCTTTACTTCCTTACTGTTTCAAGAACTTCCTTTAGCCATTCTTTTAGGGTTGGTCTGCTGCTGACAAATTTTATTATTTTTCCTTCACCTGAGAATGTCTTGAGTTTTCTTTGTACTGAAGGATAATTTCACCAGGTATAGATTTAGGGGTTGACAGTTCTTTTCCTTCAGTACTTAAAAAGTGTCATGCCAGTTTCTTCCAGGTACCATGGTTTCTAATAAACCATTGTCATCTGAACTGTTTTCCCCACAAGTAAGGTGTCTTTTCTCTCTCACTAGTTTTAATTTTTTAAATTGTCTTCAGTTTTCTGAAGTTTGTTGTGATGTGCCTGAGTGTAGATTTCTTTAGGTTTATCCTCTTGGAGATTCATTCAACTTCTTAAACCTCTAGGTTTATATGCTGTGGCCTCTCCCGTTGCGGAGCACAGGCTCCGGACGCGCAGGCTCAGCGGCCATGGCTCACGGGCCCAGCCGCTCCGCGGCACGTGGGATCTTCCCGGACCGGGGCACGAGCCCGCGTCCCCTGCATCGGCAGGCGGACTCTCAACCACTGCGCCACCAGGGAAGCCCGAGACTTTATTTTTTGTTTCTAGTTGGTTTGCAGTTGCTTGTTGAAGGGTTTTTATGCTGACTTTTAAAATTTGTCAGATAATTCCAACAGCTGTGACTTCTCAGTGTTGGCATCTGCTGATTGTCTCTTCTCATTCAGGTTGACATTTGCCTGGTTCTTGGTATGATGAATGATTTTCACTTATATAGACATTTGGGGTATTGTGTTATGAGATAAGGGATCTTAGTTAAATCTTCTGACACTGTGCCAGTGAGGGAAGGAGGGTGTCACTTCATTACTGCCAGGTGAGTGAATGTCCAGGTCCCCTCCTCAGTTTCAGCACCCCAGGGGAGAGGGGTGGCTTGTTACTGTTGGGCAGAGGTGGGATTTCAGGTTCCCCACCAGGGCTCCACTGATACCAGCTTGTCTGGGAGGGGGAGGGGTGCCTTGTTATTGCTCCTCACATAGCGTTCACTGACACTGGAACTGGAGAAGGCTTCATGACTGCTGGATAGCAGTGAAAGTTTTGACTTCTGCTCAGTCTCCTCTATTGTCATTGTAGGAGGGAGGGTAGGGTTGCCTCATTACCACTGGGTAGGAGTGAAAGTCCAGGATCCCCACGTGGCCTCTACTGCCACCAACATGGGGTGGAGGAGAGTGTGTTATCACCTGACAGAAATGGAAGTCCTCGCTCTCCGTTGCATCTTCCCTGATACCATTCTGGCAGGGGAGAGGATAGGGTAGGGGGTGCCTTCTTAGGTGCCTGGCTAGGGTGGAACTATAGGCTCCCCACTTGGCCTTTACTGATGGGGTAGGGAAAGGGGCCATATTTTTTCCTGTAGTGTTTGGCCGGAGTTGGGTGGTTATTGTTTAGATGTTTACTGTGGACTAGTTTCTTGCTCTTTTCTGGTCCTTTAGCTAGGGAGCAAAAGCTTTCTTGTTGTTGTTTAATCTGCTCCCAATAGCATTTCTAGGTTGCTGGCTTCTCCAGCACTCAGTCTGAGATATACAAGACAAAAAGAAAACTCAGGGAGCTCACCATTGTGTTATCCCTTAGGTCCCTAGCCAGTCTGCCTTCTCTCCACCTTTCAGGGTCTACATATGCTTGTTTTAGACATAACGTCCAAGGCTGTTAGCTGTACTTAGCAGGAGGAATAGGGAGAAGCGCATCTACTTCATCTCGGTTCAGAACCAGAAGTCGACTTGGTTCTCTGTAGGTTTTTAAAAAAATAAGTAGATCTATTTTATCTACTTGGTTAGAAAGAGAAACAAGCCTTGGTTAGAAACTAAAAAGGGATAAGCCAGTTAAATATAATTTGGCATCTGTAGGATGAAACAGAAAGTAAATATCTGATGGTTTGCAGGGTTTAATCACAGAAGCATACTATGGTTGGCACACCCTTGGCTTCAGGGTTATCACCAGGAGAGCAAAGCAGCCCAGCACATCCACTGCTGCACATGTGATAACAATGTAGTAATAGGAGGTAGTGCGTGGACAAGCTGATTTAGATCTAGAAGAGGACAGCCATACAGTACCACTTAGGGGGAGTACAGACAAGTGTGAGGAATGTACCCTCACTGGAGCTGGGTTGGTGGAAGTCTAAGTGGAATAGGAGAGAGGGGCGGGGGATTGGGCATTTTGTACCAATGTGTAAATCCAAACATGTGAGTGAGAATGTGGCGGAATGCAGGTCTTTTGTTTCTTCTACTGACCTTGGTCAGGTTCCTGAAGCCAATAAGTGGTTGGTTTATCACTCTGTGTCTCACAGAGCACCTGGCACATAATAAATGCTCAATAAATATTTGTTGACAGAATGAATGAATGAATGAGAGACTGAGTGAGTGAATGAGTGTTTATTTGTATTGCCTCACATATTTCACTAGGTGTGATGTTGTTGCTGACTGGAGACTCCCTGTTGATGGAGAAAAGTTGGAGACTTACTCTCCTGAGGCTCTGGGTAAGTGGCCTATGGGAAACTCTTGAGGCAGTGGTGCATAGGTTTTCACACTTGGGGGGTAGGCCAACCGAGAGGGAAGAGGAGATCAGGGAGTCAACAATTCATGCAGCCACTGACCCATCCATTCACCTACTTATCCAGGTCTGGGGCCAGATGTTGCAGGTTTTCATGCCCAGAGGAGTGGGCCCATGAGAAGGGAGAAGTGGGGAGAGGGTTAACATTTTATTCATCCATCCATCCATCCATCCACCCACCCACCCATCCATCCATCTACCTATCCATTCATGTATCTCTTCGTGTATCCATGCAGCCATGCATCCATCTATCCAGGGTTGGGGCCAGACTGCTCAGGGTCCTTAAATGCCAGCTTAGGACTTTAGACTGAAAGCTATGTTTTTGGTGACAGCTGTCAAGGAGGAGAAGTTAGTTTGTATGAACAGCCCAAGTGCATGTTGGAAACTAATTCGGGCTTAAGCAGGGAGAGACTGCAGATTCTGGAGTAAGTGGAGCCTAAGCATTGCAGAAAGTGACCTCTTCACTCCTCATGACAGTTTTAGAGAGAGATGGGGACCAGATGGGACACAGCTACTCTCATGAACAGAACACCTGGATTATGTACCCATTAACCATTTTATACTGACTCTAGAGTATAGGGCAGCAGATGGAATGATCTGGGTGTTCTCAAAAGTTCTTGGAAGGGAGAGAACCCAGTTAGGCTTCCTGGCATCATTGTTGGATTTGAGACTGGGTAAGAAATACTTTCTGAATGAGTAAATAATCTGGGAAGGGGTGACCTTCAAATGCTCCTGCCTTTCTGTAGAGACCACAGGTATCTCCTCAAGGTCAAAGCCGAGGCTGGGGCTGTGAGAGGGACCAGGCCTCGTGGAGGAACCAACTTTTATTTTATCTTTGCCCCTGTGCTCCCCCTTCTCCATAGGCTGTGCTTGGTTCCTCCCCCTGTGCTCAGTATCTGAAACATAGTAGATGCCAGTAATGCTTACAGAGTGAGGAGTGGACAAATATATCCCTTAGTCAATACGTATTTGTTGTGTGCCTTCTATGTGTCAGGCATTGGCCTAGGAGCTGAAGGTATAACAGTAGACAAGACAAATGTTTAGTGCTCAACATATTTAAAAAACACAAGTGAGTCCTATGTCTTTTAGGGCATGTGCTGCGGCTGTTGTTTCCTGAGGACCTTTGCCAAGTAATGCTTGCAGGTGTCAGTAGGTGATAGCGTCTTGGAACCAAGGCCCAGTGGTTGATTCTGGGAAAAAAGGGTGAAAAGAGGGCAGTACCTACTGAAGAGTCAAAATTGATGGAAAAAAAATTTTTTTATTTTTATTTTTGTGCCAAGCCATGCAGCATGCAGGATCTTAGTTCCCCAACCAGGGATCGAACCCATGCCCCTTGCAGTAGAAGTGCAGAGTCTTAACCACTGGACCACCAGGGAAGTCCCAGTGGAAATTTTTAAGGGCTGTTTATTGAGCATGTTACATGCCAATATATAGGTTCTCTGAGGTCTCCACCACAGGAAGCAGGCTCTTTTATTTGCTCTGCTTTACAGAGGAGGAATTGAGGCCCCAGCAGCTGCTGTGACTCACCCGAGGCCACAAGGGGAGAGGGTGGTGGAGCTGAGATTGAATCCAGGTTTGTTTGGCTCCAAAGGCCACATTCTTAACCACTTGGCTATACTGCCAGGGAGGGTGGAAGAGGGTGGCAAGAGAGGTCAGCACGAGCTGGGGCCTGGCCATGGAGAACTTTGGAGAGCTGTCTTGGCCCTAACACCCTCTTGTCCTTGAGTGTGAAGCAGTCATGGGTGACTTCAGGCAGACCCACCAGGCCAGCCTCCCTGTTGATGCTCCACTGAGAAGTCCATTCTGCAGTGCAAATCAAGTCTGTCCACACCCAATACAGATCCTGTATGTTTACACAAATCACTGAATAAAAGTTATATATTGTTGCAATTTCTAAACACCACCTACCACCCACCACTTGTAGCTGCAGGAGGAGGCACTGAGTGCTTGGGGAAAGCTGACAATGGCTCTCAGCCCCGCTGGGTGTACTGCAGCTCTGGTAGGTAGAGTAATTCAGTAACTCAGCCGCAAATGGCAGGAAGGAGAGCCTGGTTCTGCTGTGGCTTCAAGGGTTGACCCAGTCCTGGCTATTTGTCCAAATCTGCATTGATTCCTCCCCACATCTGGAGGCCAAATCCAGAAACGAATGATTATTACGATAAAACAACAATCATAGCCAACTCTCACTGAACACTTTATATAGCCCAGAAGCTTAATTTTACTACAATTCTTAGAAATAGGTACTTTGCTGTCTCCATTTTATGAAGGTGGAAACAGGCTCTGAGAGGTTAAGCAACTCACTCAAGGTCACCCTGCTAGTAATTGGTGGAGAAGACCACAAACCTAATTCTGATTGATTTAAATGTCTGGCTCTTATCTGTGATGTTGCCCTGTCCCCACCTGCCTCCTCCTCTGAGACCCATCAAGGAGACCTTACTTGGGGGAGTAGCCAGCAGCAGTGAACTCAGAGAGGATCCACGAGAACCAAGCCAGGGGCCAACTTACCATGTGTGCAAAGGTCTTTGAGCATGTGTCCGTTTCTGTGTTCACATGTGTTCTTAATGTGTGTCCTTGAGATTTTGCATGAGCCTATGCGCTTGAAGGTGTATTGTGTGTGTCCTGCATATGTTTGCATCCTCACATGTGTGTTTGCAAGTGTGTGGCTGGGTGCTTTTGCGTTCTTGTTCACAAGTATCATCATATGTTTGTGTGTTTGTGCTAATGTACATTACATGTGTATCTCATTTGTATTGGGTGCTCACCATGTTCCAGGCATGATTCTAAGTGCTTTGTAAATATCAACTAATTTAGTCCTCACAACAATCCTGTGTGGCAGGTACTATTAATATCCCCAAATCACGGATGGGGAAATTGAGGTACACGGAGGGTACCAAGTTGCCCAAGCATCTCTTCTTGTGAGTACAGAGCCTGTATTCTTCCTTTATGCTGCCCTCCCTCATTTTTGGCCCGTGTGGCTTTGGCATTGGTCCCTACCTCCCCCACACCTGGGTTGGACGTGGAACCCAGGTGTGGTAGTGAGAGTCACTGTGATTGGTTCAAGCCACTGAACCAAGCAGCTCCTGAGAAGCAGCTGAGTATAGTTCTGTGTTATTGAAAGCGTGGTCTGCAGATGGCAGCATCACGTTCCCGAGACCCAGCCCAAACCCCCTGAATCAGGAATCTGCTTTCACAAGCCCTCCAGGTGACCCTGGTGCACTTAAGAATCTGGACCTTGAAGCCAAACTGCCTGGGTGGGGACTAGAATTCCAGCTGTGCCACTCTCAGCTATGGAAAAGCTACATAAGTTTCTGTGCCTCAGTCTCCTCATCTGTGAAATGGAAATAGTAGTCCTGACATTTTTAAGGTCTAAATAGCTTAATACATACAAAGGGCCTAGAGCGGATCCTGGCTGGTGACTTGCTGCTGGAGGGTTTCCTGTCACTGTCTTTGCTCAGGAACAGCATGACTGTGATGAGACTCAGTCCTGCCCAGTGAGCATCAGCCCTGAGACTTTTGCTGACACCATTAGGAAAAAAGTCTCTTTCTGCTGAGATAGGATGCAAGCCTGGAGCGTCTGGTGACAGCACACCACCTCATGGGGAGAGCCCGCCTGGGAGTAAAGCAGCAAAGAAGGAAGCAAAAGGGGAGAAGACATTTTGGGAGCACCCAGTCCATGACTACAGCCACTGGACTTTTCAAGTTCATGAGCAAATACATGTCATTTTGGCTTGAGCCACTTGGATTTAGGCTCCTGTCACTCACACGTGAAGGACTGCTGCCTAATCTGACCCAAATATTTTACAAAAAAGTGAGTTCGAGGCCAGTGAGTTGGGGCATTGCTCAAATACCTGACCCCCAGTGTGGCCCTCTTCCTGGCTGTCCTGTCCCAACAAGGTGACTCCAGGCATCAGCTCCCAGCCCTCAATCGTCCGTCCTCTCTGGCAGGCAGCTGAAAGCCGACCCTGTGTGTTAAAGGTGCCATCGTGTTACCAAACGCAGGTCCGTGTGCCCAGTGCACAGTGAGGCCAAACAGTACAGAAATGTTGGCATTTGGAGCAGAGAAAGGTTTAGTGCAGAGCCGTGCAAGGAGATGGGCGGCTCATGCCTTAAAAGCCCCCAACTCCTCGAAGGCTTTCAGCAAAGCCCTGTTATAGGAAAGGTGAGGGAGGGGCGTGGTTAGCTGTTGCAGACTTCTCCATGTCACATCCTTTGTTCTTGCAGCTGTCCAGGGAGGTCAGATCAGGGTAAACCTCCATCAGAACAAATGTTATTCTCTGTTCTGCAACTTTTTATCCAAAGGTGTAAGACTCTTAAAGGCATAGCCTTGAGAATCATACGAGAGGGAAGGGGAGGCATTAAATTCCGGCTCCATACCTCCTTGCCACTTTTAACAGTTAACAAATCCCATAAGCAAAGACCCATCATTACCTCCCAGTTCACTTGTTCAAGGTCCCAAGGATTGACTTTCGCCCTCCGAGGTCCAGGCCCTGGCTAAGAGGCTGGGGTCCGGGCGCGGGCCAGTTACCCTGCCCAGGAGTGTTCGTCCAGAACCTGGTCTGGGTCACCACCCCCCACCCCAGGGCCTAGGCCCAGCTGAAGAGGCAGATCTCCGCTAACGGCGCCCTCTGGGCCAGGTCCCCAGACCCTGACCAGCTGTCATCAGTGAGGAAGCCCAGAGCCCAGGACCCAGCCGGCCCTCAGGCTGCTCAGGCTGCGCAAACGGGGGCCGGGTCCCGTGGTCTGCGACCTAGGGTGACTGCCGCCTCCAGGACCAGGTCACCGCGACGCTGACTGTTGGCGGAGTGGGACCACTGCGCTCCCGCCCCGCGCCCCTATTACAACTCTGGGCCCTGCAATAAACCTTTCTCTGCTCCAAACTCCGATGTGTCTGTATTGTTTGGCCTCACTGCGCATCAGACACACGGACTTGTGTTCGGTTAACAGTCGCATTTCTTTCCCGGGGAACGCCATTGGCCTGAGAGGGGCGGTGGAGCTTCCAGAGAGAGAGTGACGTATTGGTCGGCTTCACCACGGGGCTGGGCACGTTAGCCACGTGGGGGTTTTCTGATGAGGCTCCTTGGCCTCTCAAAGTCAAGCAGAGCTTCCCTCTGCCAGGCCCCCTCTGTAGCTGCTGCTGGGCCCCCTCATTGGCGGTGCCAAGGCCCCAAGCCTGGAGATGGGCTGAGGTCAGAGGCCGAGGATGGGCAGTGGTTGTGTCCACCTTCTTCCTTATTGGAGGTGTGCGGCAGGCCAGAGGCCATTTTCTGCCCTAGCTTCCCCGGCTAGTGCGCCTCTGCTTCCTGCTTCAGTTCCCTGCCTGACCAGGCTCTCGCTGCCTTCCGCCATCACCCCCAGGGTTCTCCCTGATCTCGCCCATCCCTCGCTCCACTCCCAGCCTTCCCCTGTCTCCCGTTTCAAGTTCTCACCATCTCCTCCTCTCCCCAGATCTGCCAGTCTCGCTGTCTCCCCATCCCCCTCAGCTTCATCAAATCTCCCCAGCCTCCTTTAACCACCTCCATCTGACCTCTCCCCATGTCTCCCCGCCTCCCCAGCTCACGCCCACTTGCCCCAGGGTCCCCAGAATTCCAGGCTTTTCCCTCTTCCCAGGGCTCTCCTGATTCCTCCATCCTCTCTGAATCTCCCTCCTTCCATTGTCTCTGTGTCTCAGGCAGCAGCTCCACACCTGTCTCCCCCTCCTCCCTCCCTTTCCCCCAGGTGGCTCGCTGCCAGTCGGGTACCAGTTGGGTTGCCATGGGAACCACTGAGCTGCTTAGGAAGCTGCCATAGATCTAATCATGGCTGTGAGATTTCAAGGAACAGCTCAGTTTCTGGACGAAAGAGGGTGCTGACAGTGATTAGGCTGCTGCTGGAGGCGGGGTGGGGGGTAGGGTAGGAGAAGCGGAAGCCATGGAAAATGTCAGCCAAGGCAGGGCCTGGCCTCCGGGGCACCCGCAGGCAGGAGGCCAGATCCACCCAGCCCACACTGCACTGTCTGCTGCCTCACTGGCGCTCTCAGACCTTCTGGGATTTCCCTTAAGAGATCATTGATGCTCCATTTATTTTTTCCTCCCCCATCACTCACATTCATTCATTCATGCATGCATTCGTTCACTTACCAAACCGCTCCCCTCTTTTGGTCGTGTGCTCCCAAGGCTTTCCGGCACAGTGGGAGAGACAGATCCCTACACAGGAATCTTCCCCAGGGGGCCAGGCTCTGCTGGAGGGCCTCCGGGGGCTATGGGAGATCCAAGGAGGGTGGAGGGCCGTGCAGTGGGGGGAACAGTGAGGGGACTAAGTGGTCATCTTCACAGGACATCCCTGAACTGAGTCTCAAGTAGGGACAGGAGTGGGTCAGCTACGCAAAAAGCGAGGGCCTTTCTGGACCTACAAGTTCTCTCTCTGAAGGTGGGCCGTGGAACCTCTTTTTGAGTATGCTTGAGTGAGGCCGAAAAAGCCACTGCCTACCAACTGAGCCGCTTCTGTGGGAGCTGTGGGTGGTCTCTTCAGAGCAGACTCTTCTTACAGCTGTGCCAAGGATGGGTGGGGGGACCTCACCCCTGGAAAAAGAGCACAAAGTTCATGGCACCCAAGTCCCCAGGGGTTGGTGATCTGTGTTTTGGGAGGGTAAGAGGGTGCGGGGTTATTTGGAGGGAGACGTTCTCACCTGCAAATACCCCCCAACCCCTTTTGTTGTGTAGCCAGTAGGGTTGCATCCGAGCTTTCCGGCCAGAAGGGCCTGCCAGCTTGATCTAGTCTCAGATGGCTCCCCGGTGCCAGGTCTTTGGTTTCTTTCATCCAAGCCAGAGACTGTGTTTGCACATAATTTGCATACATTTGCATGTGGTGAAAGCAGGGCCCGGCATAACAGGAGAAAACATATTTTTCTCGCTAGGGTACTTGCAGTCTGAACTAGATAGAGCTCAGGTGCACAGAGACCAGGCCTATAATTCTTCCTTCCTTTGGCCCTCGAGCCTCCTCTAGGGCATCCCTTCCTGCATCCCTCCCCCACTGTGGTGCTTGGACCCCAAGTCAGCAGGCAGGTGGGTGTCCCAGTCAGGGAGCCTGGGTTCTCCTGGTCCTGGTTCAGCTACCTACTTGCTCTGTGTCACAAGTCACTTTTCCTCTCAATGTCTCCACCTGCCTTTGGTTTACAGAAGATAGAGAAGTGGGGGGGGGGGTGTCCCTGAAGAAGTATCACGTCATTCGTTCATTCATTCATTCATTTGATTCTACTCATTGTGTGCTTACAATGTACCAATGCCCTCTCTTCTGAAATGAACAAAACTAGCCATGATCCCTACCTTTGGGGAGTTTCAGGGAGAGTGGCATTAGTCAAATGACCCCACAAATCAATGTACAATTGAAACTGTGATAAGTGCTATACATTATAGAGACACGTGGTGCTTTATGGGAGCCCAGAATTAGTCTGGAAAGTCACAGAAGACTTCTTGGAGGAAGAGTCCTTCAGCTGAACTGTTAAGTGTAAGATGTTATTCAGGTAACGAGGGGCTAGAAGAACCTTCCAGGGAGAAGAAAAAGCATGTGCAAAGGCCCTGGGGTGGGAAGGAGCAGAGTGGGTGTGCAGAAGGGAGAAGAAGGCGCTGTGTCTGAGTGAGAGGGGTGTGAAGAAAAAGTAGACAGGAAGGTGGGACCAACCCTGCAGGGCCTTTCTGACCCATCAGGGAAGGTTGTCTTTAAAGCAATGATGCCTTCATTCTAAGAACAATAGAAGGCATTAAGCAAGGCAGTGATATAATCAGGTTTGCATTTTACAAAGATGGCCTGGACTGTGTTGTGAAGAATGGGTGGAGTGAAAGCAAGAACACCAGTCAGAAGACTGTGGAGTTGTCCAGGTGAGAGGAAACAAGGGCGGGGGTTAGGTCATGAAGGTGGGGATGGAGAGAAGGGGAAGAAGCTGTGAGATCTTCAGGCAAGGCTTGGTGATGGTTGGGGCATAGGGGACCAGGGTGGGAGGGGGGCTGTTGAAAATGACCTCTAGATTTCTAAACAGTCTTTGAGCCATTGACTAAAAGAGGAAGACCAGGTTTGGGGATGACGAGCAGGA
Source organism: Grampus griseus (assembly GCF_964374135.1). Taxonomy (NCBI): domain Eukaryota; kingdom Metazoa; phylum Chordata; class Mammalia; order Artiodactyla; family Delphinidae; genus Grampus; species Grampus griseus. The sequence continues at coordinate 167,796,306 of NC_139017.1, forward strand.
ATTGAGTCATGATCATGTTGAGTTTGCATTGCCTTTGAGGCATCCTAGTGGCAGTTGGGCAGAGGGTCTGGAGCTCAGGGAAGAGGTGGATAGGGGGTTTTGTGTCCTTCCAGCCCCCAGTCCTAGGAGGAGGGACCCTCAGGAGCCCCTCTGTATCCAGTACCTTCCAGAAGCAACCAACCTCATCTGTCTTTTTAAAAAAAATAAATTTATTTATTTAATTAATTTATTTTTGGCTGCGCTTGGTCTTCATTGCTGCATGCGGGCTTTCTCTGGTTGTGGAGAGCGGGGGCTACTCTTCGTTGCCGTGGCTTCTTTCGTTGTGGTGGCTTCTCTTGTTGCGGAGCACGGGCTCTAGGCGTGCGGGCTTCAGTAGTTGTGGCACATGGGCTCAGTAGTTGTGGCATGCAGGCTCAGTAGTAATGGCTTGCGGGCTCTAGAGCATAGGCTCAGTAGTTGTGGCACACGGGCTTAGCTTAGCTGCTCCTTGGCATGTGGGATCTTCCCAGACCAGAGCTCGAACCCGTGTCCCCTGCATTGGCAGGCAGATTCTTAACCACTGTGCCACCACTGTGCCTTATCTGTCTTCAGATCAGCACTTTGGGCTTATTTCTAATCCCAAGGTAGGCAGAACACTGGGGAATGTGATAAGCATCTTCCCACATTATGTGTATTAAACATGCATCTTCCCTATATGGCGATGGTATCTTCTGAAGCGTAAGTCAGCACCTGAAAAGGAATTCCAGGCTAGTTCCAGGAGAGTATATACATTGTGAAGGACATGATTTAGATGCAAAAACTTTACAATTTCTGGGATCTTTTGACGGTTTGTGGGGATGAGGGGACAGAATATTTGAAGTCAGGACAATATCAGAAAACTGAGGCTATGTGGTTTCCCCCAGAAGGCAAGCAAAGGGAAGGAAAGGAAAAGAGGATCTGTTATTTAGGAACATCTACTGAATGCCAGAACTTAGGCTAGTTTTTTTTTTCTTTTCGTTTTAATAGTATCACACTATTCTCACAAAAGCGAGGTAGCCCATTTTACAGATGAGAAAACTGAGGCTCAGAGAGGTTAGATAACCTGCCCCAAATTGCAGAGGGAGTAAGGGTTGGAGCTAGAATTCTAACCCAAGCTCGTGCTCTTTGCACCACATCAGCAGTATATGAAAGTGCAGTTTTACTCTGAAGCCCAGGAGGGATTTGGCTTCCTTGAGGACCAGGTGCCAGGAGGGTAAGGAGTCACACTCTGTGCACGCACTGCCCAGCAGGAGCCCAGAGCTCAGCTGCTTTAGGTTCTCGGTTGCTCTGCTCTCAGTCCAGTAGTCAGCACGGGGACCTCAGCCCTCACTTAGTGGTCTCACTCCCCCTTCACCTGCAGGAACTTTCCACCTCAGCACCCTTGCTCTTCTCACTGTCCCCTGGGAATGCCCCGTGCCTTCTCACCTCCACACATGGTCCCGCTGTGACTCCTTTAGAATGCCTGGTTCTAAAGGAGAATGCCTGGTTCTGCCCAAGCCCTGCCCGCCACAGCCCAGCTCCTGGCACACTGCCTCTCATCCTTCATGACCCAGCTCAGGGGTCTCCTGTGAACCCTTCCTGATCCTCCGGGCCGAGCTGAGATCCTCCCTCTCCTGGGCCAGGATGGCACCTAAAAGCCAAGGCCAAGTTCAAATCCTGACTCCTCCACTTAGGAGCTCTGTGACTTAGGGCAAGTTGCTTAAGCTCTGGGGCGTCCCAGTCTGCTCCTCTATAAAGTGGGGATCATAATGGTCCTCACTTCACAGGCTCTTGGGAAGATTAATGAGATGATGAAAGTAAGATTCTTAGCCCAGTGCTAGGCACATGTGAGCCCTCAGTGAGAGATGGTCATTGTATAGCTCGGGGCCCACTTTTTGTATTTATTTACTTGTCTGTAAATAAATTTATAAATTTATTTACTTGTCTGTAAGTTCCAACAGGCTGGGAGCTTCTTGAAGGACAGAACCTTTTTTTTCAGTATTCCCAGGGCCTACCACAGGCCTGATACATATTAGGTGTCAGTGGACATTTGTTGAATGAATGGACAGATGCTAGTGTCTTTTTTCTATATATCTTGCTTCCCTTCCCTGCATCTGGCTTTTTAAGGTAACTGTTGGGTTTCATGCTCAGTTGTACCCTTCACAAAGCCCAGCCTACACACAGGAGGAGCTCAGCAAAGGTCTCTGCTTCATTTCCTAATCAGCCCTTTCCCAGACAAGTGGAATCCAGCCTCTGATCCACACATGCAGCGCCCGTCCTCTTGGGTGTAATGGATACAGATTTCTCATTGCCCACATGTCTCACCTTCCTTGCTGAGAACTGTGTTAAGTGGCTGTTCAGCACCTCAAGTGCGCAAATATCCCTTTGAAAATTATTACGTTCCCCTTCTGTTGGCAGAACGTGCCATGTGAAACGGCACAACCTCACGTTGACTGCGGGGGTATGCTTTCTGCTTCCGCCTCAGGGGCAGTGCTTGAGGCCAAAAGGCCTTGCCAGGGTTCCCAGTGCCTGCTTTGCCAAGTATTGGCTGGACTTGGGGGCCAGTGGGGGAACTGATTCTGCGTTAACCTGAGCTGACCTAGGCAAGGCTGGCATCAACATCATATTATCATTTTCTTCATCACTGACACCAGTACCACAACCATTACTACCATTACTATCACCATCACCACCACCACCACCACCAATCAGCACCACCACCACCACCATCACCACCATCACCACTATCACCAACATGGCCACCATCATCAGGACCACCATCAGCACCACCACCATCACCACCAACATGGCCACCAACACCACCATCACCACCAATCAGCACCACCACCATCACCACCACCAACATGGCCACCATCAGCACCACCACCATCACCACCAACATGGCCACCAACACCACCATCACCACCAATCAGCACCACCACCATCACCACCACCAACATGGCCACCATCAGCACCACCACCATCACCACCACCACCATCACTACCATCACCACCACCACCATCACCACCACCACCACCACCACCACCACCACCACCACCATCACCATCACCACCACCACCACTACCACCACCACCACCACCACCACCACCACCACCACCACCACCACCATCACTACCATCATCACCACCTCCACCACCAACAACAACAGGGCCACCATCACCACCATCACCATTACCACCACACCATCATTACCACCAGTTTTGCCACCATGATCACCACTGCCATCCACACAGCTATTATCACCACCACCATTATCACTATTGCCACCATCATTGTCACCATCACCACCACAATTACTAATACTATTAATTATCAACATTTATTGAGGGCTTTATCTGTGATAGACGTAGAGCTAAGCACCTTATGTGCATAATTTTATTTAATCTCAAAAGGACCCTGCAGGCAGATACATTTTTAATTCTCATATTACAAATAAGAAAACTGAACTCAGAGAGGTTAAGAAACTTGCCTGACATCACACAGCCAGCAGTTGCAAAATTGATTTTTTAAAAAAACTCAAGCCAGCGGACATTTAGTGAGTGTCCGTCGGCACACAGGATACAGTGTCTCTTATTACCAAGGACACAAAAGTAAGTGTGCTTCCTGAACATGGGGGGTCTTTACAGCTCTCTGAGGGAGACGGGACACAAGTAATACAAAGCAGCCTAAAGGCGTGTCTTAGAGAACACAGGCAAATTACCCTGACGGCCACGGGAAAGAAAGATCCTCTGTGGTTAAGACCCGTACCTAGAGGCACCACTCTGCTACATGTGTTTTGATAGAAACCGTCCTAGGCCTTTTGGTCACTTAAGAGCCTGTGGTCTTTATGACTCTGCCCTAGGAGGATGGCCAACTTGAGGGAAGTCTTCGCTGTCCCTCTAACTCCACGTGCCGAAGCCCTGGGCCAATTCCTCTTGCTGCTCTAGGTTTCCCAGGACCATCTTGGTTTCCAGCTGGAAGGGAGTCTAGCAGCCCTCGTGTAGGTGGAGAAAACAAACTCTGAGAAGGGAAAGGACTTACTGAAGGCTCAGAGTAAATGTCTTTTTCTGTTAAGTTCCCTGACAGCTCCAACATTCCGTGAGGACTGTATGGACGCTAAGTTCATCAAGAATGAAAGGGGAAGTACCTACATTAGACTGTCTTTCCTCATCTGCTGGTTTATGCAGTCAGGGGTGAGGGAGGGGCTCCTCCCTCAGTCCCTTCCAAGGGGACCTCAGGACATGCTGGTCGGGCCTGGGAGAAGAGAGCTGAGGGCTCTTCGTCCACCAGTCCTTCAGGGGTTCATATTCCCCGTGGCTGGCCACGGAATCCTTCCCTTGGAGGAGGAAGGTTCCAGAGCTCATGGTGTGGTTTCCAGATGCCTCGCCCGAAAAACAGGCAAACAGCACTTCAGTCCGGGCTTCCTTCCTGGAGTAGCAGCCTGGCGCCTTCTCCCGAGAGGCTGCAGCCGGCCAGAGGGGGTGTTGAAGGGATTTAAAGGTGTTAGGTCCGAGTGATTAACATGTTCACCCCCTGCCCACCCCCAGCCAGCCCCCCCACCCCCGCTCTTTGTCATTCTCTCAAGAGACTACAGCCCATCCTTCAAGTGGCCTTGGGATGACTTCTGGGTCTAAGATGCGTGTTTCTTTGACAGTGACTCGTGCTGAGGTGGACTTGGAGGAGGCAAGATTGCCCGGCTTGAAGAGGGTCACATCTGGTCCCTTCATTTGCTCAGACAACAAATATTTTTTGACCTCCCAGGAAGCATCAGGCTTTGTGCTGGGAATGGGGTCCAGCGGCGAGGACTAAGTAGAAATGGTCTTCGCCCTCGTGGGGAAGACAGACACGACTCCAATAGTTATGAATGGAAAAAAATGGCAAACAGTTTTAAGCTCTACCCCCCAAAGCAGAGACCACTAAGAAAACATGAAACAGGGAGTTAGGAGTGGTTTGGGGATTTCCTTGAGGAAATGATGATTATCATTATTTTACAGATTGGGAAACTGAGGCACAGAAGGAAGGAGGAAGTTGTCCAATATATACAGTTAGTAAGTAGCAGGGTAGGGATTTGAACCCAGGCCCTCTGGCTTTGGAATCCAGCATCTTAGCCATTTTACTGCCAATGTTTCTGGCGGATGAGTGGGTTTAACAAGGCAAAGATGAGGAGAGCAGATGGAACAGAGCCACATGGAAAGTGCCTGGTGGTCTGAAGGGTGCAGATCATTCCAGGAGCCAGATGAGGTCCAGTGCAGCTGGCACGAGGGGGTGAGCTTCAGGAGGGCGGGGGAGAGAAGCGCAGGACCAGACTGCGTGGGGTACAGTAGGAACGTTAGGATTTGGGTCAGGATCCTGGTAGAATGAGGTCCACAGGGCAGGTGCTGTGTCTGTTTTCTTCACCCATGAATACCCAGCTCTGAGCACACTGCCTGGCACGAAGGGGGAGATGGTGGATGATTGAATAAAGAGGGTGCGAACTCCCCTCACTCCAGCCCCCACCCTGCTCGGCTTCCTCAGTTCCCACTGTCTATCTAAATCTCCAGGGATCTTGTTAAAAATACAAATGCTGGGGCTACAGCCCCGAAAACTCCAGTTTAGTAATTCTTCGTTGGGCCTTAGGATCTGTGTTTTCAACAAGCTCCCCAGGTGATTCAGCCTGGCTGTCCCTTGGGTACCCCTGGAAGCCAATAGCTCGGCTTGTATTGGGGGGCACAAAGGGGGCTGCTGCCCTGCAGACACGTGCTGGCGGACACACCTCAAACTCACAGCCTCCCATTGCAGTCTTCATCTATAGCACCGTGGAGAGAAACACTCTTGGGAGAAGGTCTTCCAATGACCAGCAGGCCTCTCTCCCTTTGGTGATGCAGATGTCAGTTCCCGGACGGAGCCTGACCAGCTGACTACCCGAGAATGTGGACTGGATCATTGTTGAACTTGAGTTTCATGCATCCTTACAGACTCCCTGGATGTCTGCTGGGAACCAGGAGGGAGAGAGAAACCAATCAATCAGTCAACCAACCAGCAATTGGTCAACTCAGAAAAGAGGAAAAAGAGAGGGGGGTAGAGACAAGGGAGCAAAGTGAAATAAGAGAGGCGGTGGAGAGAGTTTGAGGATGGAGGAGAAGGAGGGAGAGATCAGAGAGACAGAGACTGCGAGGGAAAGAGAACACACCAAACAGGGATGCAGTAGTTCTGGGAAGGTGGTCCTGAGGAACGGCAGTTCTGGGCATCTGACAACCAGGCAGCGATTCCCCAGCCGTTCTTGGAGGGGCTCTGAGGGGGTCACCAGAAAATCTGAGCACGTCTCACAGGTGTTGAGGGTGGTAGTGGGAAACCTACCCCCCCCACCTCTCCTCACTGCCACCTGGGGTTCAGGGCTTCAGCTGCTGGGAAAGGATCCCTTCCCTGCAGCTTCCCGAACCTCAGTCAATTCAGGATTAACTCCCTGCCTGATTGGGATGGCCTGGCCACTCCCGAGGGCTCACCTGGACTCAAAGGCCACCTATTCCTGGTTTCCATCACTGTACAGTGTTAAAACACGTGAAACAGGTGAGGCTGGAGGGGGTCAGAAAAGGTGGTCACCCCTGGGCTCCACTTTATTTTATTCAGAACTCAAGACCTGATGTGTAGTGGCCCCTGAGGCCTTCTGTATTGGGACAGGCCACTAGGCCATTAGCAGTCATCCAAGCCAGAGCTGGCCCCTTATAGGCAAAGGGTGAGGCTGATGGGTCAGTCTCAGTCTCCCCAGCTACTAAATGAGGGCATGGGACCAGAGATCATACCTTTAGCTATTAATATTGAGCTCCTGCTATGTGTCAAACTCCTTCTGCAGACATTCTAGGACCCCATCCTGACCTGGCCACACTCACCATTCCAACCTCAGCCCTGCCACTTTCCCCACCATTCCCTCTCTTCAGCCTTACCAGCCTCCTAGACACGGAGCCCTTTGCCTCCTCAGGGCCTTTGCACATGCTGTCCCCTCTGCAGAATGTCTCTCCAGGTCTTTGCATGGCTGACTCTTCTTGCCATTTTTCTCTTCAAAGAAGGCTTACGTGATCACCCTGTCTCAGTCACTTGCCATCACATCGCCCAGTTTTATTTTTTGTCACTCTGCTCTCTCCACCCCCAGCATGCACAGACCATTAAAGCAGGGACCTTGGCCTTTTTAGACTCGGGGGTATTCAACCCCCACCCCTACGTCTAGCTCAGTGCCAGGCACACATAGACACTGTGTGTCTATTTTCTAAATAAAATGAATGAATGAATGAATGCAGGTGGAGTAGTTGGTACTTAATTTGTGTAATTTCATGTAGATATCAGGAATCCTTACTTCCATTAGATATTGAGGGGAATGTTATTGTCAGCAGTCTACACCTGAGGACACTGAGGTTCTGAGAGGTGAGGTCATGCAGCTGGAACCCGGACCCAGGATTCTGCCCCCAAAGCCCTCAGTCTTTCCCTTACCCCAGGCTGCTCCTTTGCTGAGCCAGGAGGAGACATCAGCAGTGAGAAAGTTATTATTTGCGTTTAGAGATGGGGAGGTGGTGGCTCAGGGTTAAGTTGCAGGCTCCTAGTTGGTGGTACTCAGCACTGCCACCTACAGGCCTTTTGTGGTGATGATTTCCTGCTGTTCCTAGTTCCCAGCTCTGTGATTCTGGGAGGTCCAGGTCAGGGCTGTGGGGAAACGGCGGCTGCGTAGTCTGATTCAAGTCCCAGCTCTACCATTTACTGGCTGTGTGATGTTAAGCAAGTCACATAACTCTCTGAGCCTCAGTTTCCCCATTGTACAAGAGACAGTGCTTATTGAAGTGCCCGGCCCACAGTAAGTCATGCGAGAGGCATCATCTCACCATCTGGCCACACTCTCACTCGGGCCACTCCCAGCCAGTTCCTCCCCGGTGCTTTGCACACACTGTTCTCTGCCTCGATGCCTCACCCCGCCTCGCCCGCTGGGCAAAGGTCTCATCCTCCTGCAG